>NC_134353.1:583799679-584442179 GCF_048569485.1 Anomaloglossus baeobatrachus | reverse complement strand
GGCGTCCAGCCCTGCCTTTCTGCAGCGACCGCTGGTGATGACTTCCACTACTCAGACACAGCGCCGACAGGAAATTCAGCGTGCATTCCAACGCAAACATGGGGGATCTTCCACTTCCTGGGATACCCGGTGAATGCAGTCTCCGGCACTCATATATAAGTATTACTCACAGCAAGTTGGGCTGCAGTGTGTACATCGCCCTGGCCAAAAACTGATGCTCTAGCAGGATACAGCTAAACCCCCACTAAGTGGAGACATCACAGGTGCAGGAGAAGCACATCACACACACACCTTCATGGAATGGAGGGGAGGTGACTGCTAGATGATAAAACTGCACACAAGTGGCTTGCATAGAGCGCTGTTCACATGCAGATGACACAGTCACAAACCCGCAGCCTATTAGGTAACGCCCTTCTATTAGATCAGGCGGGCTGCCAAGCCGTACTCCACTGTATATCATGCACGGACAGACACTCTACAATGCAAGGCCCAACAGAAAGGGGCCTGGCTGTATCCTGTACAAACAAAAAAATATGAGGTTTTTGTTGGTATTTATGGCCATAAAACGTAAGCCTACACCCTCGTCAAGGGACCTCATGTCTGTAGGTCCCTACACTAAATATAAAAAAAGCAACAATAAGAGGATAATGTCCTCCAAAAATCAAGTATTACTCACAGCAAGTTGGGCTGCAGTGTGTACATCGCCCTGGCCAAAAACTGATGCTCTAGCAGGATACAGCTAAACCCCCACTAAGTGGAGACATCACAGGTGCAGGAGAAGCACATCACACACACACCTTCATGGAATGGAGGGGAGGTGACTGCTAGATGATAAAACTGCACACAAGTGGCTTGCATAGAGCGCTGTTCACATGCAGATGACACAGTCACAAACCCGCAGCCTATTAGGTAACGCCCTTCTATTAGATCAGGCGGGCTGCCAAGCCGTACTCCACTGTATATCATGCACGGACAGACACTCTACAATGCAAGGCCCAACAGAAAGGGGCCTGGCTGTATCCTGTACAAACAAAAAAATATGAGGTTTTTGTTGGTATTTATGGCCATAAAACGTAAGCCTACACCCTCGTCAAGGGACCTCATGTCTGTAGGTCCCTACACTAAATATAAAAAAAGCAACAATAAGAGGATAATGTCCTCCAAAAATCAAGTATTACTCACAGCAAGTTGGGCTGCAGTGTGTACATCGCCCTGGCCAAACACTGATGCTCTAGCAGGATACAGCTAAACCCCCACTAAGTGGAGACATCACAGGTGCAGGAGAAGCACATCACACACACACCTTCATGGAATGGAGGGGAGGTGACTGCTAGATGATAAAACTGCACACAAGTGGCTTGCATAGAGCGCTGTTCACATGCAGATGACACAGTCACAAACCCGCAGCCTATTAGGTAACGCCCTTCTATTAGATCAGGCGGGCTGCCAAGCCGTACTCCACTGTATATCATGCACGGACAGACACTCTACAATGCAAGGCCCAACAGAAAGGGGCCTGGCTGTATCCTGTACAAACAAAAAAATATGAGGTTTTTGTTGGTATTTATGGCCATAAAACGTAAGCCTACACCCTCGTCAAGGGACCTCATGTCTGTAGGTCCCTACACTAAATATAAAAAAAGCAACAATAAGAGG
Source organism: Anomaloglossus baeobatrachus (assembly GCF_048569485.1). Classification (NCBI taxonomy): domain Eukaryota; kingdom Metazoa; phylum Chordata; class Amphibia; order Anura; family Aromobatidae; genus Anomaloglossus; species Anomaloglossus baeobatrachus. The sequence continues at coordinate 584,440,523 of NC_134353.1, read as the reverse complement.
ATAATGTCCTCCAAAAATCAAGTATTACTCACAGCAAGTTGGGCTGCAGTGTGTACATCGCCCTGGCCAAAAACTGATGCTCTAGCAGGATACAGCTAAACCCCCACTAAGTGGAGACATCACAGGTGCAGGAGAAGCACATCACACACACACCTTCATGGAATGGAGGGGAGGTGACTGCTAGATGATAAAACTGCACACAAGTGGCTTGCATAGAGCGCTGTTCACATGCAGATGACACAGTCACAAACCCGCAGCCTATTAGGTAACGCCCTTCTATTAGATCAGGCGGGCTGCCAAGCCGTACTCCACTGTATATCATGCACGGACAGACACTCTACAATGCAAGGCCCAACAGAAAGGGGCCTGGCTGTATCCTGTACAAACAAAAAAATATGAGGTTTTTGTTGGTATTTATGGCCATAAAACGTAAGCCTACACCCTCGTCAAGGGACCTCATGTCTGTAGGTCCCTACACTAAATATAAAAAAAGCAACAATAAGAGGATAATGTCCTCCAAAAATCAAGTATTACTCACAGCAAGTTGGGCTGCAGTGTGTACATCGCCCTGGCCAAAAACTGATGCTCTAGCAGGATACAGCTAAACCCCCACTAAGTGGAGACATCACAGGTGCAGGAGAAGCACATCACACACACACCTTCATGGAATGGAGGGGAGGTGACTGCTAGATGATAAAACTGCACACAAGTGGCTTGCATAGAGCGCTGTTCACATGCAGATGACACAGTCACAAACCCGCAGCCTATTAGGTAACGCCCTTCTATTAGATCAGGCGGGCTGCCAAGCCGTACTCCACTGTATATCATGCACGGACAGACACTCTACAATGCAAGGCCCAACAGAAAGGGGCCTAGCTGTATCCTGTACAAACAAAAAAATATGAGGTTTTTGTTGGTATTTATGGCCATAAAACGTAAGCCTACACCCTCGTCAAGGGACCTCATGTCTGTAGGTCCCTACACTAAATATAAAAAAAGCAACAATAAGAGGATAATGTCCTCCAAAAATCAAGTATTACTCACAGCAAGTTGGGCTGCAGTGTGTACATCGCCCTGGCCAAAAACTGATGCTCTAGCAGGATACAGCTAAACCCCCACTAAGTGGAGACATCACAGGTGCAGGAGAAGCACATCACACACACACCTTCATGGAATGGAGGGGAGGTGACTGCTAGATGATAAAACTGCACACAAGTGGCTTGCATAGAGCGCTGTTCACATGCAGATGACACAGTCACAAACCCGCAGCCTATTAGGTAACGCCCTTCTATTAGATCAGGCGGGCTGCCAAGCCGTACTCCACTGTATATCATGCACGGACAGACACTCTACAATGCAAGGCCCAACAGAAAGGGGCCTGGCTGTATCCTGTACAAACAAAAAAATATGAGGTTTTTGTTGGTATTTATGGCCATAAAACGTAAGCCTACACCCTCGTCAAGGGACCTCATGTCTGTAGGTCCCTACACTAAATATAAAAAAAGCAACAATAAGAGGATAATGTCCTCCAAAAATCAAGTATTACTCACAGCAAGTTGGGCTGCAGTGTGTACATCGCCCTGGCCAAAAACTGATGCTCTAGCAGGATACAGCTAAACCCCCACTAAGTGGAGACATCACAGGTGCAGGAGAAGCACATCACACACACACCTTCATGGAATGGAGGGGAGGTGACTGCTAGATGATAAAACTGCACACAAGTGGCTTGCATAGAGCGCTGTTCACATGCAGATGACACAGTCACAAACCCGCAGCCTATTAGGTAACGCCCTTCTATTAGATCAGGCGGGCTGCCAAGCCGTACTCCACTGTATATCATGCACGGACAGACACTCTACAATGCAAGGCCCAACAGAAAGGGGCCTGGCTGTATCCTGTACAAACAAAAAAATATGAGGTTTTTGTTGGTATTTATGGCCATAAAACGTAAGCCTACACCCTCGTCAAGGGACCTCATGTCTGTAGGTCCCTACACTAAATATAAAAAAAGCAACAATAAGAGGATAATGTCCTCCAAAAATCAAGTATTACTCACAGCAAGTTGGGCTGCAGTGTGTACATCGCCCTGGCCAAAAACTGATGCTCTAGCAGGATACAGCTAAACCCCCACTAAGTGGAGACATCACAGGTGCAGGAGAAGCACATCACACACACACCTTCATGGAATGGAGGGGAGGTGACTGCTAGATGATAAAACTGCACACAAGTGGCTTGCATAGAGCGCTGTTCACATGCAGATGACACAGTCACAAACCCGCAGCCTATTAGGTAACGCCCTTCTATTAGATCAGGCGGGCTGCCAAGCCGTACTCCACTGTATATCATGCACGGACAGACACTCTACAATGCAAGGCCCAACAGAAAGGGGCCTGGCTGTATCCTGTACAAGTGTAGGGACCTACAGACATGAGGTCCCTTGACGAGGGTGTAGGCTTACGTTTTATGGCCATAAATACCAACAAAAACCTCATATTTTTTTGTTTGTACAGGATACAGCCAGGCCCCTTTCTGTTGGGCCTTGCATTGTAGAGTGTCTGTCCGTGCATGATATACAGTGGAGTACGGCTTGGCAGCCCGCCTGATCTAATAGAAGGGCGTTACCTAATAGGCTGCGGGTTTGTGACTGTGTCATCTGCATGTGAACAGCGCTCTATGCAAGCCACTTGTGTGCAGTTTTATCATCTAGCAGTCACCTCCCCTCCATTCCATGAAGGTGTGTGTGTGATGTGCTTCTCCTGCACCTGTGATGTCTCCACTTAGTGGGGGTTTAGCTGTATCCTGCTAGAGCATCAGTTTTTGGCCAGGGCGATGTACACACTGCAGCCCAACTTGCTGTGAGTAATACTTGATTTTTGGAGGACATTATCCTCTTATTGTTGCTTTTTTTATATTTAGTGTAGGGACCTACAGACATGAGGTCCCTTGACGAGGGTGTAGGCTTACGTTTTATGGCCATAAATACCAACAAAAACCTCATATTTTTTTGTTTGTACAGGATACAGCCAGGCCCCTTTCTGTTGGGCCTTGCATTGTAGAGTGTCTGTCCGTGCATGATATACAGTGGAGTACGGCTTGGCAGCCCGCCTGATCTAATAGAAGGGCGTTACCTAATAGGCTGCGGGTTTGTGACTGTGTCATCTGCATGTGAACAGCGCTCTATGCAAGCCACTTGTGTGCAGTTTTATCATCTAGCAGTCACCTCCCCTCCATTCCATGAAGGTGTGTGTGTGATGTGCTTCTCCTGCACCTGTGATGTCTCCACTTAGTGGGGGTTTAGCTGTATCCTGCTAGAGCATCAGTTTTTGGCCAGGGCGATGTACACACTGCAGCCCAACTTGCTGTGAGTAATACTTGTTTTTTGGAGGACATTATCCTCTTATTGTTGCTTTTTTTATATTTAGTGTAGGGACCTACAGACATGAGGTCCCTTGACGAGGGTGTAGGCTTACGTTTTATGGCCATAAATACCAACAAAAACCTCATATTTTTTTGTTTGTACAGGATACAGCCAGGCCCCTTTCTGTTGGGCCTTGCATTGTAGAGTGTCTGTCCGTGCATGATATACAGTGGAGTACGGCTTGGCAGCCCGCCTGATCTAATAGAAGGGCGTTACCTAATAGGCTGCGGGTTTGTGACTGTGTCATCTGCATGTGAACAGCGCTCTATGCAAGCCACTTGTGTGCAGTTTTATCATCTAGCAGTCACCTCCCCTCCATTCCATGAAGGTGTGTGTGTGATGTGCTTCTCCTGCACCTGTGATGTCTCCACTTAGTGGGGGTTTAGCTGTATCCTGCTAGAGCATCAGTTTTTGGCCAGGGCGATGTACACACTGCAGCCCAACTTGCTGTGAGTAATACTTGATTTTTGGAGGACATTATCCTCTTATTGTTGCTTTTTTTACACTCATATATAAGGGAGTATTTTTTCACAGCATTCTTTAAGGCTATCGTTTGAGTGAAACGCATGACTTTTCACTTAAGATGCCCCTGATGAACCCCCTGGTGTATTTCAAGGAAAACGGGGAAATACATTGGGTCAGAGTTATCAACCTAGCTATCTTACATTGTGTGGGCCAAATTTATCAGCCTAGCTATCTGTCATTGTGCTGGAGTTATGAGTGAAGTGATAAGCTAAGCCATTTGACTTTTTTTTATTAATTTACAGCCAATTTGAGGTTTATTATCTACACACTGTTCCTGGTATTAGATGTGTATATGCTTGCTTGTATCATTATCTCTTTTGTGATGCGGGCCTTTGAGCTTAATATGATAAATGCCGACTGTTGCAATGTTATCAGTAGTTAATTGCTGCAGGTCTATACCCAGTTGAGTCCATCTGTTCTCTGCACCAGAGCACTTTAAAATATTCCGGCATGTGCTGTATTTTTTATTATGCGATTTAAGTACTGACAGTAGTATTATGATTATCAGCTTTGGGCTGCTATTTCGTCAGTTACTCTGTCTATGCACATTAGCACCTTATAAATATTTCTATTTTGGCGGAACCCTGACAGATGGCATGTATCTGGGATGCATTGTATTAGGTATATATACAAGTCCACCGATTGATATATAGACAGCAATTTTCCTGTTAAAATTCTATATATAATTAAGTTATTTCACAGTGTGAATAGTTTGTTGTGCCCTTCACTGAGCGTAGCTGCAGTTTATATGCTTAGTGTAGGGTCTTGGAGGGTAAGCCATCATTGAGCAGGGACGCCATAAGACATAAATTAAGGTGCCAACCTTTGCGGTAAGGAAGGGCAACTGTTAAGGATATTGCCCTGGGCCCCTCCTCTCCTATTTTATTTATAAGAACTTTGATTGGTGTTGTGGTTGCACTGGTGTTTAATATTTTTTAAATTGATCTAATAAAATTTGTTTTTTAAGGGGTTTATACAGTAGATGTTTAAGAATTAATACCCTTTTCTTGATTTTCTTGGTTTTATATAAAAGTGTAGGCACCATTGAAATTGTTCCAGAAAGTGAAGTATTTCTCTCAGAAAATTAATTAAATGACATGTTTTGTCATACATGTCTTTAATTCCCTTTGTGTGTATTGCAAGAATCCAAAAGAGCTATGGAAAAAAAGGCAAATTGGACATAATTTCACACAAAGCCCCAAAAATGGGCTGGACAAAATTGTTGGCTCCTTTCCAAAATTGTGGGTAGACAACTTTGTTTCAACCATGTGATGCTCATTCAAACTCACCTGTGGCATGTAATAGGTGTGGGCAATATGAAAATCACACTTAAAACCAGATAAAAGGAGAGAATGTTTGCATTTTGTGTCTGTGTGTGCCACACTAAGCATACAGAGCAGACAGAGGAGAAAACTGTCTAAGGACTTGAGAAACAGAATTGTTGAAAAATATCAACAATTTCAAGGTTACAAGACCACCACCAGACATCATGATGTTACTTTGTCTATGGTGCTCAACAAAATGAAGAAGTTTACAACCCATGACGCTGGATGGCAGAGAAAAATTGATGAAAGGTTGCAAAGCAGGATAGTTTGGATAGTAGATAAGTAGCTCCAATTAAGCTACGAAGAAATTCAAGCTGTCCTGCAGGCTTAGGTGCATCAGTGTCAGCACGAACTATGCGTTGACATTTGAATTAAATGAAACACTATGGCAGAATACCCAGAAAGACCCCACTGCTGAGACAGACATAAAAAAAATAGACTGCAGGGTGCCAAAATCCATCTAGGAATGTGTCTTGTGGACAGACAGAGCTTTTCGGTAAAGCACATCATTCTACTGTTTGCCGAAAATGGAATGAGGTCTACAAAGAAAAGAACACCGTACCTACAGTCAAATATGATGGAGGTTCAAAAATGGTTTGGGGTTGTTTTCCTGCCTCTGGCACTGGTTGTCTTGACTGCGTGCAAGACATTATTAAATCTGAAGATTACCAATAGGATTTTGGGTCGCAATGTAGTGCCCAGTTTCAGAAAGCTAAGTTTGCATTCTATGGGTCCTCCAGTAGGACAATAACCCCAAACATACTTCAAGAAGCACATAAAAATGGATGGAAACAAAGCGCTAGAGAGTTCTGAAGTGGCCAGAAGCTTCCCGATGGTTATAGGAAGTGACTGATTGCAGTTATTTATACACTAATATGGGTAAGCAGCAAATTAATTTCCCTTAAATACTCCTAACTTAGTTATTTACCGCTTTTGGTATGCACTGGCATGTTTGCCTCACTGTGTTTTGGGAGAGAATGAAAATATACACTGATGAACAAAAGGGTAACATTGTTTTGAAGTTTTGACTTTCAGGCAATTATCTTGGCTATCTCATATGTAAATTTGACTTGCAACTATTTAACATATGATTAGTTATGCAAATTCTTGTCATGTCAGTGCATTTACTGTTTTGCTCCTAAAAGTCTAAATTTAGGAGCAAAATGACTGGGGGGCTGCAGCCTATAGCTGTATTTTTTATCTGAGCTGGGTATAATAATATGGGGGGATCCTAAACCATTTTTTTAATTTATTGTTACACCACGATAGACACGCACACAGCGCCTGTGATTCTAAGCAGTCAGACACGCTGTCACACAAGGTGGAGGTGCAGTCTGACTGCAACCAATCACAGACACTGGGACTGCTCGTGGGCAGAGAAAACAGTGTATATGCATGAGGATAATGAGCGGCCCCGGAAATAGTGTTACAGCCATGCAGAGACTGGTAATTACAACACGCCTGCTCTAATCCCCCTAGCCCTTTCTACCACCTTTTTAAAGTGCATGATTAGGGTCCCAATAGACTTTGGGCCGTTTCACATTTGCGCTATTTTGACGGAATCGGGTTCCATCACTAATGTAGTACAGTTCATTTATTTACAGTGGAAGCGCGACATCATGTGGACACAAGCGGGTACTGCATGACACACACACGCGCCATAGTAACGCGCTTCCAATGTAAATAAATGATGTACTACATTAGTGACGTATTCAGTTTGCGTCAAAACAACGCAAGTGTGAAATTAGCCTTACATGGGGATCGGTGTCTGGCCAGCTATCTTGAATTAATTCTGGACCGGAATTAGATTTTTTAAAAATCCATTTGGACCTGCCGATTACGGCTATCTGTGCGTTCACTCATAACTAATGTTCATTAGAGCAGGGACTAGCCAAGCCCTTGAAATAGATGTTACTGATGATGCTTTGTTTCAGGGAGGGGGCAGAGGTTGCGGTAGTGACGTCTTATTTCTGTATCCCAGCGCGCACTGGTGAATCTCAAATAAAATGTCATTGGAAGTTAAAAAAAAAAAGCAGATAGGAAGTCAGAATAGACAGGGAACACTAGGGAATTTGTAATTGAAATATATTAGAAAAGGAGATTTGATTATACCATTAAGTAGAGTTTAATTAAGATAAAATTCACCTTTTGTTTCGGACCACCCCTTTAGGTTCAGCCGATTGGTTTGGCCCTCCAAAGCAGTGCCAGTTTCTCATGTGGCTCCTTGGGAAAATGAATTGCCCAGCCTTGCTATAGAGTGACCATCTTTAAGGGACAGCAGGAGGTGCTTTTGCAAGACTATATGGTATAACATCACTGGTTTGCTTTGTTCTTCTTATAATCCTTCATGTTGTGATGATGCAGTTAATGATTACAGTATGCCCTAAGAAAATCTGTTCAATTTCCCACAATATCTGAGTGTTCAATGATTGTTCCAAAAGTTGAATTCTTTAACAGAAAGAAAACAATATGAAATCAAAATCACAGTCTACTGAAAATATCAGATGGAAATCCTGTGGAAGCAACCAATGGGGCAGAAAATACTGGCTGTGTCTGAAGAAAGTTGTGGAAATTGGAAAAAAAAGGTCTGGAAGTCTGAAATTCTGTGCTTTCTTTATCGAAAGATGCTTCCAGAGTCCAATCCAATGCTTGTTGTAAAGCTTTGTGGCTTTTTGTAGTGTTTTCATAGCCAGAAACAAGACTATCATCTGCAATGACTTCATCTGGAGCAGTGGCAATCCCAAAAGGGATGCATAGCTATCGAAACTGGGGTTATCTTCAGAACCGTATATGGGGTATTTATTGACAGCAGAAAACCTATATCCTGATCCACACAAAGTCAGAGCAATTTTAGAAGTGCCAATGAGCACGCCAATCAGAGGATCTAAAGCATGGGTCTCAAGCATGCGGCCCCTCAGGCTGCTTCGTGCGGCCCCCAGGCCCGTGCCCCTGTTCACTATCGCGGCTGCTGCAGGGGCCGCAGCCACTGTCTGCACTTTGTTAGATGAATGTTTTGCCGGTGTGCGCTCTCAGTGTCAAGGACTCTGCACTCTCACGCCGGCAAAACAATCATCTGACATAAATTACTGACAGTGGCTGCGGCCCCTGCACCGGCCGCGATAGTGAACAGGGGCACGTACCTTGGGGCCGCACGAAGCAGAGATGAGGCAGCCGAGGGAACGCGGGACAGGTGAAAAGAATGGTGTTTTGTGTGTGTGTGTATATACGTGTGTGTGTGTGAAGGACGGCACATTAACCCCTTAGCGACCTATGACTTACTGGGTACATCATGGCTCCCGGGTACTTAAGGACCCATGACGTACCCAGTACGTCATGGCGAAATTGTGGCTCCGGAGCCCTGGTGGCTGCGATCGCTTTGCATTGCAAATACCTTAGATTCGGGGAGGAGGGGACCTCAGGAGGGGTGGTGTGTCCTCCCCGGACCTACGGAGGATGTGATTGGCGTTAGTCAGCCAATCACAGCCACTGTAATGTTTCAGCCATTGAAAATGGCTGAAAATTGAAATCCAGCCATATCAGTGCAGCTGTAGCACTGCTCATTGGCTGAAGCTGGGTGACCTCGGTTTCATCTGCCCCCAGCTCTGATTGGAGAGACCGGCCTTGTGACCGATCTGTCCAATCACTGTGGATCTAGGGCCGGAGACCGCTCCCCTCAGCTTCACTCCGGCGTCTGTGGAAGGTGAGGGGAGCGATCGTTAAGTTATAGCCACTGCCCCCTTTCAGCCGCCGCCGCTGCTCCCCTTCCATCCATTACTACAGGATGGGCACATGATTATAGAATAGGGACAAGGTGGGCACATGACTACAGGATGGGGACAAGGTGGGCACATGACTATAGGATGGGGACAAGGTGGGCACATGATTATAGAATGGGGACAAGGTGGGCACATGATTTTAGGATGGGGACAAGGTGGGCACATGACTACAGGATGGGGACAAGGTGGGCACATGACTACAAGATGGGGACAAGGTGGGCACATGACTATAGGATGGGGACAAGGTGGGCACATGACTATAGGATGGGGACAAGGTGGGCACAAGACTATAGAATGGGGACAAGGTGGGCACATGACTATAGAATCGGGACAAGGTGGGCACATGATTATAGAATCGGGACAAGGTGGGCACATGATTATAGAATGGGGACAAGGTTGGGCACATGATTATAGAATGGGGACAAGGTGGGCACATGACTACAGGATGGGGACAAGGTGGGCACATGACTACAGGATGGGGTCAAGGTGGGCACATGACTACAGGATGGGGACAAGGTGGGCACATGACTACAGGATGGGGACAAGGTGGGCACATGATTATAGAATGTGGACAAGGTGGGCACATGATTATAGAATGGGGACAAGGTGGGCACATGATTATAGAATGGGGTCAAGGTGGGCACATGATTATAGAATGGGGACAAGGTGGGCACATGATTATAGAATGGGGACAAGGTGGGCACATGACTACAGGATGGGGACAAGGTGGGCACATGACTATAGAATAGGGACAAGGTGGGCACATCATTATAGAATCGGGACAAGGTGGGCACATGATTATAGAATGGGGACAAGGTGGGCACATGATTAAAGAATGGGGACAAGGTGGACACACGACTATAGGATGGGGACAAGGTGGGCACATGATTATAGAATGGGGACAAGGTGGGCACATGATTATAGCGTAGGGACAAGGTGGGCACATGATTATAGAATAGGGACAAGGTGGGCCCATGACTATAAGATGGGGACATTACAAGGATAGGCATAATACTATTGGATGGGGACATTACTATAGAATGGGGACAAGGCTGGGGACATTACTATCGGATGGGGACAAGGATGAGCACATTACTGTAGGATGGGGACTAGGATGGGGCACAATACTACAAGGGAACAAGGATGGGCACATTACAACAAGATGAGGAACATTACTAAAAGATGTTGGCCAAAATTTCTATATAGTGATAATTGTAACACAATTAGTTAATAGTTACAAGAAAGGGATAAAATGTAAAAAAAACAAAAAAAAAAAACAACAAACAAAATAAGGCATGACATTTCTTTTCCATCAAATTTTTTTTTTACATTTAAACAAAGACTGTGCACCTTTATTATAATAAACAAGTGAAAAATGTTCAAAATCAGTGATACAAAGGTGTGTAAAAAAAAATTATATTTTATATGGTACCAATAAAAATGTCACTTTGTCCTGCAAAGAATGCGGCCCCCACAAATTATTTTTTTCCTCTGTGCGGCCCATACACCCAGCAGAGTTTGAGACCCCTGATCTAAAGGCTTATGAACTATCTTTTAAAATTTTTAACGTTTTTCAAATGTATTTGAACCACTATGCAAAATGACAAAGACATTGCAAGTCTCTAGTAATCAAACCATAGGTTGTCAAGCAAAAAAAACCTAATTTACTACTTGTTAGTAAAAATCCACATCCAGTTTTGAAACATTGCAATGTCAATGTCAATCATTCAATGTGATACCATGAAAAAGGACTTAGAGTAACTTGCTTACTGGAAGAACAGCCAGTAACAGATGCATCAAGTACACATTGTCTTTGTCAGAGTGAAGGTACAGAATGCCTGGATTGAGAAAGAATGTTTAGCTGCCTTATATGCAGGTCAGTAGTTGAATCTAAAAAAAGAATCTAAACCGTATATATTGCAGACTTCATATCTTCAGCAGTATTACCTTGTAAAGGTCTGATTAGAGGCCTAAGTAATTTTCATCTAAATCCCTATCTATTTAGTGCCATAATCTAAACTATTTTCTAAAATACTTACATTTAAAATTTCCTACCATTCCCTCACTACAATATCTAACTGGTATTGTATTTTTTCCCTACTTCTCCTCTGATGCCTCTTTGTTTAAGAATCAAAGTGTATGCTAGGATACTCAAACAAAGCATCATCAGGGAACAAAGGCTGCGATTACTGCCACAGCCTCTGCGCCCCCCTGAAATGAAGCGTCATCAGTGACACTCATTTTAGGGGCTGTGTTAGTCTGTGCGATGTGTACAATCACAGTGTGCTCTCTGTTGTTGGCTCAGATCAGCAGTACCAAGCTGGCACCACAGCAGTGTCAGAATACATTGCGTGCATTAGATGGTAGCATAAAAACATAACTTTTTTTATAGGCGTTTTTTGTATAAAAAAAATAGTCAAACGTAAAAAATGTATCAATTTGGTATTGCAGGAATCATAATGACCAAGTTAACTTACCAGTTTAACCATATAGTGGACACTGTGAGAACTAAATCTAAAAATCAATGTTCAGGTTGCTATGTTTTTTATTTCTCACTTACAGAGAATCCATATCCATAAAAGATGTTTCATTAATACCTGCAAATTGTGTCAAATAAAGATACTATAAAGATAGTGTAGTTTCCACACTGGAGTGATTTCTGGGGTTTCCACTCCTCTCAGCGACTCCAAAAGCAATGTAACGCTCACAAATCAATTCCACAAATTCAGATCCAATTCTATTTGCTACTCTCAGCTCATCATCATACTTGAGATGTTTTAATGCACATATGGTACATTAAAAAAGTATTCATACTCATGAACTTTTCCACATTTTTTCACGTTACACCCACAAATTTAAATGTATTTTATTGGGATTTTATGTTATATACCAGCACATTGAAGTATTTTTGAAGTGTGAAGAAAATGATACTTTGTTTTCTTTTTATTTTAAAAATCTAAATCTGAAAATTGTGAGTGCATTTGTATTCATTCCCATGAGTCAAAACTTTGCAGGACCACCTTTCACTCTAATTACTGCTGCAAGTATTTTTTTGAGTATGTCTCTACCCCCTTTGCACATATAGAGATTGAAATGTTTGCACATTCTTATTTGCAAGATATCTCGAGCTCAGTGAGATTGGATGGAGAGCATCTGTGAACAACAATTTTCAAGTCTTGCATCAGATTGTCAATGGAATTTCAGCTTGGACTTTGTCATTCAAACACATGAATATTGTTTGCTCAAAACCATTCCATTGTACTTCTGGCAGTATGTTTAGGGTAGGTGTCCTGCTGGAAGGTGAACATATGCTCCAGCCTCAACTCTTTTCTAGCCTCTAACAAGTTTTCCTCCAGGATTGCCCCATATTTAGCTCTATCCATCTCCCATCAACTCTGACCAGCTTCCCTGTCTCTCTTAAAGAAAAGAATTTCTACAGCATGATGCTGCCACTGTGTTTGACGGTGGGGATGGTGTTTTCAGGGTGATGTCCAGTGTTTACCAACACACAAAGCATTTTGCCTTTACCCCCAACAATTATATGGACTCAATTTACTAATTAGGTGAATTCTGGAGCCAATTTGTCACTCAGGATTGTATTTAATGGTATCAGACTACAGGTGGCTGAACACAATTGCACATCACCATGTATCATTTCCTTTATACTTCACAAATACTTGCTATTTTATGTTAGTATTTCACATAACTATGAAGAATATGGGTGTGCCAAACCATTTGATCAGCCTCATTAGGAACCTTTACATCGACCAAGAAGCAACAGTCAGAGCGGAACATAGTGACACAGCATGAGTCAAAGTAGAGCAAGGCCTCAGACAAGGTTGCACCTGTCACCATTTCTCTTAAATTAATATGCAAAAGCTATTTTCAGGAAGGCTGGACTAGCTGAAAAAGGAGAAAGAATCAAAATTGCTGGATGTATCATCAACAATCTAAAAATTAGCAGATGATACAACATTGATAGCAACAAGTGTAAATGGAATGAAGGACTTATTACAGATTGTCAAGATGGCAGGTTGGAACATAGGACTCCTACTTAATACAAAGAAGACAAAGATATTGACTACTGCCAAGTAAGGATGGGACACATTTGAAATGGATGGCGACAAACTGGTAGTTGTAAAAGGACTTCAACCTACTCGGATCGATGATCACTCAAAATGCAGCGACGATACCAGAAGTCAATAGGAGAATAGCTATGGGCAATCAACAGTGAAATCACTGGACAAGGTCTTCAAATTGAGGAACATTTCACTGGTAATGAAGACACGGCTCGTACATAGTCTGGTCTTTTCTGTAACATATGGATACGAAACCTGGATGATAAAGAACAAGACAGGAGAAGAATTCACACCTTCAAAATGCAGTGCTGGAGAAGGATGTTATCAATACCATGGATGGCAAGAACACACAAATAAATTTTGGAACAAATTAAGCCAGACGTGACAAAAAGCAAGGATCACCAAGCTACGACTTACCTACTTTGGACACATCATACAAAGAACGCAATCACTAGAGAAGGACATCATAGTCGGAAGAATAGAAGGAACAATGTGAAGAGAAAGACCTATAACCTGGTGGCTTGATACTACCAAGAAAACATCAGAGAAGCCCCAGGTGGATCTTTCTAGGCTTGCACAAGATTGATCTTTCAACAGAGCGTTCATCCATCAAGTTGCTATGGTTCGATATCGAGCTGAAGGCCGTTTAATAAAAATACTACGTTTGTGGGTATAACGTGGTAAAGTTCACTTGGTATGAATACTTTTTTAAGGCACTGTAGGTGAGACATTAAGCTCCTGATGTGAATGAAGAAAAATAGACTGGAAGTTAATTTATTTTATTACAATGCCGGAAACAGTATGTCACTATATCTTGGCACTGAGTACCCCTGAGGCTCCTGAAAATTATATTTAATGTACACAATTATATATACTACTAGGCTTTAGGGCACTTCACAATTGAAAAGCCCAAACTTGCTCATGCTCTATAACTGCCAAAATACTTTACAACCCTCAATGTGTTGATGGATCCTTCGGTTATGGCCAAAGAAACCAAATTCTGATTAACTATTCAGCAAAAGTATGAAGACTTCATAATTTCAAGTTCAAGGAAGGCTGCATGCCTTAGTCTTTTGAGGCAACAGGACCTCCCTTACTTATCCAATGGCTTATTTCTCTGTTATAGTATAGTTTCACGCACAACTCCAATAAGACTGTGAGGTCTTTCTCTGGCAGTCCTTTGCCTTCTCACACTGTTGTCTTCCTGGGTTTGCGTAGTGCAAAAAGTGCTTAAGTCCCCACAGCTGTCTAAATGTAGAACACCTGTCTGCCGTCTGCTTGGCCTTTTCTGGGTTGCTGACACAGTCTGTTGGCTTGGCCCCATTACCTTTGCGGAAAAGAATAAAAATAATCATTAAAAACCATTAGATTAATATAAAAAGATGCAATGGTAACAAAAAGTTTCTAATCTGTACAATTTCTAACAAGTAAGGGTGTTCAAGTTTTTTTTTTCAGATGGGTTTGACGCGAGTCAGGAAACCGCCCAATAATATAATTATCATATTTACTAATCTTGTGGCATAATTCTAAGACATTTCCTGTTTAATGCTGCAATTTCAATGTTGATGAGTATATAATCATATTTTAGATCAGCTGACATAAAGTTTGATAAAGGCTAACTAACCTGTTCAAGGAAGTTGGCACTTAAAATGGCTTCATCCATATGTTCTTCATCTGATTTTAAAACGGTTTTGATGCTTTCTACCAGTTCACGGACATCTGCAGACATGTGACAAGATGGCTCCTCTAAAAACCTGGTCACCAGAAGCTTAGTGTCCATGTATGATCTGTAATCAACCAATGACCTAGGTCTTGATCGAACAGCTTTTGCTCTTAAAGCACGTCTCATGGTAACAGTCATCAATGGTGGCCTAAGTTCTGTTTGAGTAGCTGCTTCACAGCTTGGAACTGCAACTACGAAAAAATAAGAGAATATTGTTTTTCTCCAAGATCTAATACTGATCACTTGATTTCAGCAGAATAAATATACAGTATGTGAGAATGAAAGGCAGCAACCATCGTACTTCAGTGTTCAGAGTTTAAATTTGAACGCGGTTCAGATACATCAGGAGTGGGGGGAGGTGGGGAGAGGCAGTAGGGTGAGGACGACAGCACGCCGTTTCGCACAAATGTGCTTCGGTAGGTTCACATTTGTGCGAAACGGTGTGCCGTCGTCCTCACCCCACTGCCTCTCCCCACCTCCCCCCACTCCTGATGTATCTGAACTGCGTTCAAGATTAAACTCTGAACACTGAAGTACGGTGGTTGCTGCCTTTCTTTCTTCTGGATGGATTCTACAGATGGACTTATAAGGATTGTGCACCCGTACAGACTTAAGGCCCCGCTATGATATATCTAACGATCTGTCGTCTGGGTCACGGAATTTGTGACGCACATCCGGCATCGTTAGAGATGTCGTAGCGTGTGACAGCTCCGAATGACTGTTAACGAGCAAAAATACTCACCTTATTGATGCTCGTTGACACGTCGTTCATTTTCATAATGTCGTTCCTCCTTCTGTGCGCCAGTTGTTCGTCGTTCCCGAGGCAGCACACATCGCTACGTGTGACACCTCGGAACGACGAACACAGCTTACCTGCGTCCCGCCGGCTATGAGGAAGGTGGGAGGTGGGCGGGATGTTACGTCCCGCTCATCTCCTCCCCTCCGCTTCTACTGGGCGGCCGCTGTGTGACGTCGCTGTGACGCCGAACGTCCCTCCCCCTTCAGGAAGAGGATGTTCGCCGCCCACAGCGACGTCGTGAGGGAGGTAAGTACGTGTCACGGGGGTTAACGACATTATGCGCCACGGGCAAGGAATTGCCTGTGACACACAACCGACGGGGGCAGGTGCGATCTCGCATGTGATCGCACGATATATCGTCGCGTGTGACGGGGCCTTCAGTCTATTCCAAAAAGGTACATAAATAGCAACTACTGAGGATTTCCAGCAGTGCCCGGTGTTTCTCCTGCATTTGGATAAATATTTGTGAATATGTTGTAAATGATGTAATAATAGCTTAACCCCCTCCCGACACAGCTATTTTACATTTTTTTAATTTATTTTTTTCTCCTTCTTGCACGTCTGTTAATTTTATTTTTCCCACTGACATTAGCCATATGAGGGCTTATTTTTTGCAGGATGAGTTGTACTTTTGATTGACACCATTAATTTTATCATGTGATATACTGGAAATTGGGAAAAAAAAATAAGTGCTGCAAAATTAAGCAATTGTTTTTTGAGATTTTATTTCCGGCATTCATTATACGGTACTAATTACCCACCGATATGATTTTCCAAGTCAATATGATTACAGGGGTAAAAAACATTTTTTTAAAAAAATTTGAGTGGTGTAAAAAAAAAAAAAATAGGGAATATGTAAAAAACAAAACAAAACATTTTTGCTTGTGTTGCCAAGACCAGTAACGTTTTCAATGTTTAGTTGCAGGGGTTGTCTGAGGGCTTGTTTTTTGTTCCCTAAACTGATATTTTTATTAATACCATGTTGGGGTAGATACGATATTTTCATTCTATCTTACTGCATTTATTTTTGATGTCTGTCACTGATCAGCTCCCAGCGGCTGCAGGACGCACGCATCGAGGTGGCGCAAAAGAAAAAACTGCCAAAGAGAAGCGATCAAGTACTGATCAGCGCTCCGCAGTAGAAGGAGGTGATAAGGGAAGGGATTAGGGAGAGGGGGGACGATTGGGGCTAAGAAAAAAGAGGGAACAAGAAGAGGTTGGAAAACAAAATCGTCTTTCTTCTTTACAAGGTAGCAGCAGCAATGGTGGCACAGGCCTAAAAATGCTTGTGGCCCGTCAAATCCCAGCAGATGCGCACATTGACCGCTCTACACAAGTCTCCAAGCAGGAATGAGGCAGCGCAGAGTGGTCACTACAGTTCAGACCGCGTCTCTGCTCTCTGGAGCGCTCGCACGTCATTGAATGATCACTCCGATCAGTGCCGGGGCTGGTGACGCCGCCATTGCCAGGCTCTAGAATATGATCACTACTGATTGCACAGATCATAGCTCAACTTCAAGGTAATTTCAAAGCTGATTTCATTGAGTTTTTCAGAGCAATGAGAGACTCATGGGTGGACGCGTTATCCAGCAAAAATAGGACGTCTTTGGAAAACCTTTCCTGAAGTTCCAATGTTCAACAGATAGGGTTAACTTTTCGTAAGCACAATTTTAAAATGATATAACCTTTTCTGCTAAAACAAAGCACGTGAACTTGTCAAAGTTAATACTTGTTTCCATAGCAACAGGATTTATTTTTGTCTGCTAGAAATAGTCAAGGCCATCTATTTATCAATACCTCCTTGTACATCAGTGTGATGAGAGGACTGGGCTACAGTGTGCACCTGCACTGAACCCAAGTAGGTGCATTACATCGATTGAAGAACTGTTATATGTTGTGTGATATAAAAGGGAAAGTTATCATTGTTTTAAAGTAAAATCCAAATATTTTGAAACATTCCTGTTCTGACTTCATGCATATGTGTAATCATATTAAACTTTCTGCAACTTACGCAGCACCTCTGGCCACAATGTTCCACTAGTAAGTGTAAAAAATATTTGAAATCGCTTTTTTTACATTAACCCTTTCATGACCGGACGATTTTCCGTTTTTGTTTTTTGCTCCCCTTCTTCCGAGAGCCGGAACTTTTTTATTTTTCCGTCAATCTTGCCTTGTGAGGGCTTATTTTTTTGCGGGACGAGTTGTACTTGTAAATGATACCATGAGCTCTATCATATAGTGTACTAGAAAACAACAAAAAAATTCCAAGTGCGGAAAAAAAAAAAAAAAAAAAAGTGCAACTGAATATGGGGTAATTCATTCATCGTGTTCACTATATGGTAAAACTAATGAGTCGGTGTGATGCCTCAGGTTGGTACACGTTTGTAGATACCAAACATGGATAGGTTTACTTTTATTTAAGGGGTTAAAACAATTTTGTTCAAAAAAAATGGTGCACTTTTTGCACCATTTTCTGTGACACGTAGCATTTTAATTTTTTGGGATTTGAGGATCAGTGATGGCTTATTTTTTGCATCTCGAGCTGATGTTTTTAATGGTACCATTTTTGCACAGATGCTACGTTTTGATTACCTATTATTGCATTTTGCTCAAAATTTGCGACAACCAAAAAACAATTTTGATATCTGAATTATTTTTACCGCTACTCTGTTTACCGTTCAGGTTAAATGATTTTATAGTTTGATAAATCAGGCATTTCTGAATGCAGCAATACTAAATGTGTGTATATTTTTATTTTTTTAATGTTTAATTTTCAATGGGGCGAATAGTGGGTGATTTGAACTTTTAGGTGTTTTTATTTTTATTAAAACTTTTTTTTATTTGACTAGTCCCCCTAGGGGATTGGCAGTCTGATTGCTTGTTCATTTCTGTTGATCAGAGCTGTTCTGCTCTGATCAGCAGAAATGCAGTGTTCCTGTTAGAGCCACTGCTCTGTCGGCTCTAACAGCAACTATGTCGTGATAGTGACAGAAATCATCACATGACCTGTCACTGCCTTGGCAACCATTGGCTCCCCGTGATCACATCACAGGCCCTTCGATGGCGACAGCGTTCCCCGCTGCGGCCATTTAAAATCGCGCTGTCACATTTTGACAGTGTGAGCTAAGGAGTTAACAGGTGCGAGTAGATTGCGGATCCACCCGCGCCTGTTAGCCACACATGTCTGCTGTTCAAATCAGTAGACATGTGCAGGGATCACCGCCGGCTCACCACAGCATTCGAGGGTGATTACCCCGACATGATTTAGGATTTATTGGTACGTCCTAGGTCATGAAGGGGATAAGGGCCCTGAGACCAGGCTAAAACAGTACTAGCAATATTTTTAGTATTGTGTAAGTAGCTACTCCTTTGCACTGAGGAGGGGAAAACACCCCGAAACACATGTCTGCAAATAGAATGTCTGGTTTGGCTTTTATTCTTAGTCATATGGCAAGGTTCGTTAAAGCATTAATTTTGACTCCTTTCAATAGGTGGCACTAGATTTCAAGTTCTCTTCTTTTCCGAAGAGGCAATTTGTATGCAGATATAACTTGAATAGCACCGGGCTCATTCACAGCACTTGTTTCCTCACTTGGCCAGAGAGACTTCCTGGGCCAGCTCAGTATGCTAGTTCCGTATGTGACTTCTAATGAAACAATATTACATTTTGCCTATCATGTCATTGCTAAATACAATATACAGACACATAATTATCTTCTTGTCTTTTTTTCAAAGTTACCTCTTAGCGGAAAATCATGGATAATTGGATCACTGTGTGATCTCTTCCGTTGTGGTTTATTGGCAGGATCCTCCTCTATATTTTGCTGTACAGTTGATGAAGGTAGAGGTATAACTTCAGCATTAGAACAGGCAGCAACATCTGTAAAGAAAACACAGCTCAGGTTCATTTTATTGGTAAATCATTAATTCCTAACTCACATTAATTAGCAATAACATTTTATATGTAAAACATTTTCAGTGCCTGCTGTATGCAAAGTGCATTGCTCTGTAGCCCAATCATACCTAAGCGTTAGTTCATCAACTACTAAGGGCGTTTCACACTGCGTTCCTCTCCCCATTCATTGGTCCTGTCGGGGCTTCCGTCTGAAACCCCCGTAAAACAGGATTCAGACATATGCGCCGAAGGGGCCACTGACTATAATGGTGCAGATGGAGTCACCGTGTGCTCTTTTATGCACCATTTTCGGGCGTATATGCCTATTGAAGGCGGACACCCAGACGTAGTAGACTAAATCTAGATGTCCGCATCCAGGAAGAGTATACCCCCGAAAATGGTACACAACCGAGCACATGGTGACTTCGTCTGCACCATTATATTAAGTGGCCCCGTCGGCACATAAGTTCGAATCTCATTTTGAGGGGGGGTTTGGACGGAAACTCTGACGGACCACTAAACGAGGAGAGGAACACAGTGTGAAAGCACCCTAACTTTTAAAGGGAACCTGACAGATGATACATGCTGCTCAATCCACTGGCTGCATAATTTCAGCAAGGTAAGTTTAACTCTAAAAAGTTGCAGCACAAAATTAATTTAGAAAATAATTTAGAATTAGTGCTGCTTGAGTCACCCTTGAGGAGAAAAGATGCTACTATCACTCTGTTCCCTTGGTAGTCATGCACTTTTCCAACTTGACAATGATCCAAAACTCACATCTGTTGCATTTTTGGAGAAGAACAGGGTGAAAATGATTCAGTAGCCTAGATTGTTTCCTGAACTGAACCCAATTGAACACCTATCGGTAATTCTGAAGAGACAGTGGAGCATCACACTCCATCCAGGATCCAGATTCTGAAAGAGGTTGTTCGTGAAGAATGGGAAAAGATAGATGTTGCAATATGTCACAAACTTGGTCATTCCATGCTTAGAAGACTTGGTGCTGTCCTTCAATATCATGGAAGTGATACAAAATACGCTTTTGGTGTAGGGGATATTCATGTTTGCATAAACTAATTTGAGTAAAACTGAAGATTTTGTAATGAAAGTTATATTATTAATTTTACTTTTATTTTATTTAAATTAGGTCTTCCAGGCTATGGGGCAGATCCTCACAAAACGCTGTGTCTGAATGTCATATCTTGAAACCCATTGCCTTTGCTGGGATGCCCAGAGTCACTGGATTTCACTGAATTATTTTGCCATCAATGTTCGATATGTTTGTGACAAGAAAGAAATTGTTAGTAAGAAACTGGCAGTAAAAGATAGTAAAGCTCATCACACCAGCCAGTTTCTCAAGGCCTTAGTGGAAAAAGTTCTGCAAGATTAGGAACGCAAAAAAGAACAGGTTCTTGCTATTGTAAAGGACAATGCTTCAAACTTGATAAGTACAATTAAACTGATGAATGAGAGTAAGGCTACAGTTAGGTCCAGAAATATTTTGGACAGTGACACAAGTTTTGTTATTTTAGCTGTTTACAAAAACATGTTCAGAAATACAATTATATATATAATATGGGCTGAAAGTGCACACTCCCAGCTGCAATATGAGAGTTTTCACATCCAAATCGTAGAAAGGATTTAGGAATCATAGCTCTGTAATGCATAGCCTCCTCTTTTTCAAGGGACCAAAAGTAATTGGACAAGGGACTCTAAGGGCTGCAATTAACTCTGAAGGTGTCTCCTTCATTAACCTGTAATCAATGAAGTAGTTAAAAGGTCTGGGGTTGATTACAGGTGTGTGGTTTTGCATTTGGAAGCTGTTGCTGTGACCAGACAACATGCGGTCTAAGGAACTCTCAATTGAGGTGAAGCAGAACATCCTGAGGCTGAAAAAAAAGAAAAAATCCATCAGAGAGATAGCAGACATGCTTGGAGTAGCAAAATCAACAGTCGGGTACATTCTGAGAAAAAAGGAATTGACTGGTGAGCTTGGGAACTCAAAAAGGCCTGGGCGTCCACGGATGACAACAGTGGTGGATGATCGCTGCATACTTTCTTTGGTGAAGAAGAACCCGTTCACAACATCAACTGAAGTCCAGAACACTCTCAGTGAAGTAGGTGTATCTGTCTCTAAGTCAACAGTAAAGAGAAGACTCCATGAAAGTAAATACAAAGGGTTCACATCTAGATGCAAACCATTCATCAATTCCAAAAATAGACAGGCCAGAGTTAAATTTGCTGAAAAACACCTTAGGAAGCCAGCTCAGTTCTGGAAAAGTATTCTATGGACAGATGAGACAAAGATCAACCTGTACCAGAATGATGGGAAGAAAAAAGTTTGGAGAAGAAAGGGAATGGCACATGATCCAAGGCACAGCACATCCTCTGTAAAACATGGTGGAGGCAACGTGATGGCATGGGCATGCATGGCTTTCAATGGCACTGGGTCACTTGTGTTTATTGATGACATAACAGCAGACAAGAGTAGCCGGATGAATTCTGAAGTGTACCGGGATATACTTTCAGCCCAAATTCAGCCAAATGCCGCAAAGTTGATTGGACGGCGCTTCATAGTACAGATGGACAATGACCCCAAACATACAGCCAAAGCTACCCAGGAGTTCATGAGTGCAAAAAAGTGGAACATTCTGCAATGGCCAAGTCAATCACCAGATTTTAACCCAATTGAGCATGCATTTCACTTGCTCAAATCCAGACTTAAGACGGAAAGACCCACAAACAAGCAAGACCTGAAGGCTGCGGCTGTAAAGGCCTGGCAAAGCATTAAGAAGGAGGAAATCCAGCGTTTGGTGATGTCCATGGGTTCCAGACTTAAGGCAGTGATTGCCTCCAAAGGATTCGCAACAAAATATTGAAATTAAAAATATTTTGTTTGGGTTTGGTTTATTTGTCCAATTACTTTTGACCTCCTAAAATGTGGAGTGTTTGTAAAGAAATGTGTACAATTCCTACAATTTCTATCAGATATTTTTGTTCAAACCTTCAAATTAAACGTTACAATCTGCACTTGAATTCTGTTGTAAAGGTTTCATTTCAAATCCAATGTGGTGGCATGCAGAGCCCAACTCGCGAAAATTGTGTCACTGTCCAAATATTTCTGGAACTAACTGTATGTGCACACGTTGCGTTTTTTACCGCGGAAACGCTGCGTTTAGAACCGCAGCGTTTCAGTGACAAATTGCATGCGTTCAGCTTTCCCAGCAAAGTGTATGAGAAAGCCGAAAAATCAGTGCACACGCTGCGTTTCTAAACGCAGCAGCGTTTTGGATGCCAAAAATCGGTGCGGAAAGAAAAGCAGCATGTCACTTCTTTTGTGCGTTGTGGCTGCGTTCACTCCCCCATTAAATCAATGATGTGGGTCAGAACGCAGCTACACCGCAGTGAGCTGCTTTTTTGTTGCGGTCCGCGGCCTTTGTCGGCACGCCAGAACGCAGGCATTTACCTGGAAGTGAGGTCAAGAGGTTTCCTGTTGACCTCACTTCCTGGCTAAGTGCAGGAAAGCCCCCGGTGTCTCCAAAGTGCCCGCCCCGACCCCCGACCCCCCTCCCGAAAATCCAACATGGCCGCGCGCACAGTAGCGCACCGGCCGCCCTGCTCCTATGATTTCTGTCGCATGTGCAATAACACATGCGACAGAAAAATGCCCCCCAGGCCCTGCCCGGTCACCCCTTATTCCCCCGGTATTCCCCCTTACCTGTCCGGTCGCAGCGCTGATCCCCCGCGGCCCCCTCCTCCTTCACAGTGCGCGCCGGTCACATGTGCAGAGCAAGCAGCTGACAGCCAGCACTGTGTTCAGAGAGCTGCGCTGGCTGCTCGCACTCTGCAGCTGTGACCCGGGTAGAGTGGGTGCAGATTTTTGGCACCCACTCTCCTCAAATGGAGGGTCTGCCCTCCTAGAAAATGGGGGATACATTCCCTGAACGTGCCCCCATATTCTAGAAGGTATAGATGCGACGTGGGACGTCCATATGGATTTCTGCGGACCCATTTTTTTCAAATTTTTTGATTAAATTGGAGAACAAGGGAATGATTTGGGGAGTGTTTTTTCTAATAAAAAATTTTTTGTCATTTTTTTTTGCTTTTGTTTACTGTCAATTAGTTATGTCGGGTATCTAATAGACGCCGTGACATCACTAATTGCTGGACTTGATGCCAGGTGACATTACACATCTGGTATCAACCCCATTTATTACCCCGTTTGCCAACGCACCAGGGCGCGGGATGAGTTGGGGCGAAGCGCCAGGATTGGCGCATCTAATGGATGCGCCACTTCTGGGGCGGCTGCGGCCTGCTATTTTTAGGCTGGGAAGAGTCCAATAACCATGGCTCTTCCCACCCTGAGAATACCAGACCCCAGCTGTCAGCTTCACCTTGGCTGGTGATCTAATTTGGGGGGACCCCACGTTATTTTTTTTTTAATTCTTTATTTATAAATAAAAAAAAAAAGCCTGGGGAGCCCTCCAAATTGATCACCAGCCAAGATGAAGCTGCCAGCTGTGGTTTGCAGGCTACAGCTGTCTGCTTTACCCTGACTGGCTATCAAAAATAGGGGGGACCCCACGCCATTTTTTTCATTTTTTTTTTTTTTTATTGGATAAATACTAAGCTAGGCACCCTTTAGTGCCACATGAAAGGTACTAAAGGTGCCAGCTTAGAATATGCAGGCGGGGGTGGGACGTTATATATATTTGACATCCATTCATCCATTGACGCTTTTTAGGTTGTGTGCCCACAATCAGGGTTTGCAGCGTTATGGGCGCTGAGTGTTTTCCCTGCGTCCATAACGCTGCGTTGTGCAGTAGAAGCACAGTGGAAGGATTTTTGGAGATCCCATGCCCACTGTGCTTCTTTTCTCCGCAGCATAAACTGACCGGTGACGCAACTTCCCGAGCCTCAGCATGTCAATTTATGCTGCGGAGACGAGAGTGTTCTCTGCAGGTAGAATAGAGCTCAACAGCAGCCTGAACCCAAATCGTGGGCATGGGCAGCTGCGTTCTCCCGTGGACAACATTCACATCTCTGCAGGAAGGCTGACACTGTGTACTGGACGCCGTGTCGCTGGATCTTGGCCACATAGCCTTAGGCCTCTTTCACACGTCAGTGATTCTGGTACGTTTGTGCTTTTTTTTAAACGTACCAGAATCACTGACATGCGCAGACCCATTATAATGAATGGGTCTGCTCACACGTCAGTGATTTTTCACTGCACGTATCTCCGTGCGGCGTACCCGCGTGTGCGTGATTGCCGCACGGAGACATGTCCATTTTTTTATGGCATCACTGATGTTCCACGGACCACGCAGTGGTGTGGTCCGTGAAACACGTGCCAGAAAAAAACGTGCTTTTAAAATAAAAATCATTTTAACTCACCCGGCTCCAGCGATGTCCTCTGCAGCCCGTTCTCCCTGCTGCTTCTGAGCCGGCTCATTATTGTCGCGCATATTCATGATGTGCGACACAGCCGACCCGGAAGCAGATGCTGCGGGGGTCAGCGCCAGCCGGATGCTGCACCGCGGGAGCGATCAGCACCATGGAGAGCGGGAGCGGGCACAGGTGAGTTAATCTCTAAGTGCAATCACGGGCCACGGAGAACGGAGCCCGGATTGCACTTAGACAACCCATGTGTGCCGTGATTCACGGCACACGGAGGGACATGTGCGTGTTTTACACGCCAGTGAAAAACGTCTGTGTTTTTCACTGACGTGTGAAACGGGCCTAAAAGTGAGAATATTGTTGCTACAGCAACATTTTGGGTGAAGTAGCTGTGGATTCAAAATGCTTAATATACTCCTGAATAAAATCCTTGAGGGGTGCAGATTCCAAAATGGGGTCACTTGTGGGGGTTTTCTGACGTATAGGTACCCAAGGGGCTCTGCTAATGTGACATGGTGCGCGAAGTTTATTTCAACTTTTCCAAAATTCAAATGGTGCTCCTTCCATTCCAAGCCCTCCCATTTATCCAAACAGAATGTGGAGAAGGAAATGACATCACAGGTTTTTTTTTCCAAAGATCTGTGTTCAACCAACTTTATTAACACTGACAAGTCTTAAAAAATGCACCTAAAAAAACGCATGAAAAACGCATGAAAAACGCATGAAAAACGCATGCGTTTTCGATGCCTTTTTCTCAAAAAGCATTGTTTACAATTCTCCCCTCTGCCAGAGGGTGCGTTTTTTTCCGCGCTGAAAAAAAAGCAACGTGTGCACATAGCTTAATGAACAACAGCTAGAAGAAAATTTAGGATTTCGTATGTGTGAGAGGGAGCCCCAGTGCTGCTCATGTAACTGAGGAACAAACAGATATTACAACAGAAGAACAGCAAAATGATACTTTAGGATTAGATGATCTTGTTGAAGGTGCTTCAAAACACTTTCATATTACTTACACATGCGCTGTGTTGTGCACACGCTGCAGCTGGCAATAAGAGATAGTCTGCAACAGGAACCCCGGTTTCACACATCCGTCTTTTCGCCGGTTTGGCGGATGCGGCACGCTCCAGTACAGTGTATACAGTACAGTGGCAGTGCGACAAACGCCAGTCACATGCTTTCATGTGACCGGAGCATGTGACCCAAAAGTTGTGGCGCTGCCACTGTACTGTATTGTACTGTAGTGGCGTGCGCCACATCCGCCTAACGGGCGAAAAGCCGGATGTGTGAAACTGGGCGGACATGCTGGAAATTATGATTGGAAAAGTGAGGAAGTTGGTTATTGCCGCCAGAACCCCTAAAATTGATTCCATCTTGAAGAGACGTGCCGGGAAAGGGCCAATTGTTGATCAAGCCACTCAGGGAGGCAGCACTTATTTAATGACTGAGCGATTGCTTGAACTAAAATAGTTTCTTCTAGATATGGAGAACCCTCAAGTAACCTTAAATGAAGGTCAATGGACACAGGTGGCTGAATTGAAGGAATTGCTTAATCACCCATTTACCGTGACTAAAAAATTACAAGCTGAGGTTTTAACTCCTGGCATTTTCATAAGAGGGTGGAAGAACTTGCTATTTTGCCTGTCCCAAAGAGGAGGTTTAATCGCAGATGGCATTTCTGCTTCAATGAAACGGAGAGAGACACAGCTATTGGAAAATAAAATTCTTCTGGCAGCTGTTTATGTGGACCCAAGTCATCGTATACTGCTTGATGATCAACAGCTTTCTAAAGGAAAAGAAGCTTTGAGTTAGGTAGCAGTTAGGATGAGCAGCTGCAGGACTGCCAGGCGCAAGAGGACTTGGGGCCTGACAGTGCTACTGCTGCCATATCTTCATTCTCATCAGATGAGGAGTTTAACTTTGACAAGTATTTGGATAACATGGAGCAGCAAAGCGTTGCCGCAAGGAAAAAGATTTCACTCCGTCTCCTATAGCAGCAGACTGACCAGATTTCAGTAAAAAATTTTTACTTGCTCTCAAAGAAATAGAAAAATTCAACCGTTCATCAAAACTGACTGTGCATGAGGCAATTCCTTTATTCCCGGAAATTGTTAGAGATGTTGCCCATGTGGTTACGGCTTTGCCTCCAACCCAAGTTAGTGTAGAGAGGTTGTTCTCTAGCCTTAAAATTATTAGGTCAGATTTGAGGTCATCTATGAAGGAGGATCTGATGGAAGCAATTCTATTTCTTGGAACAAATTCTTAGACTGCACAAATGTTATTTAGTATATTTTTGTTGAAAATTCTTTTTTTGCCACTTACAGTTAGGTCCAGAAATATTTGGACAGTGACACAAGTTTTGTTATTTTAGCTGTTTACAAAAACATGTTCAGAAATACAATTATATATATAATATGGGCTGAAAGTGCACACTCCCAGCTGCAATTCAATCAGATAACACATGCGAACCAGATTAGCATGGATAAATCAAACAAACATGGTAAGAGCATAATAGCAAAAAAAAAAAAAAAAAAATACCAAAAGCAAGGCCATTGTGAAGCATGTGCCAACTTGCATAGCTAGTAAGACAGACCACAATATGTTAATATATAAACAATGAGTACCCAGCAAGGGCAACTGGTAGTAGAATGTAGAGATAAGCAACTGCTATATATCATACAAAATGTATCAAACCTGTTCCTGGATAGGCTAGTGTGACCAAGATCCTATACTGCCTAGCTAAAAATAGTCCCAAAATAAGGAGACAAAATCGTTACCGAACCATGATAAAATGAATCAAAGGGCCTATATGGGTGGCACGGTGGCTCAGTGGTTAGCACTGCAGTCTTGCAGCGCTGGGGTCCTGGGTCCAAATCCCACCAAGGACACCATCTGCAAGGAGTTTGTAACCCTGTGCTTGCGTGGGTTTCCTCCGGGTTCTCTGGTTTCCTCCCACACGCCATACAGATAGGGACTCTAGATTGTGAGCCCCAATGGGGACAGTGCTCCTGATGTATGTTAAGCGCTGTGGAATTAATAGCGTTATATAAATGAATAAAATTATTATTATTATTACTATACAGCAGCAATTGGGGGGGATACCTGCCCCACACGTATTAACACTAACACCATGTGGCTTTCTCAAGGGTTGAAGGAAATGCATGTGCCTTTTTTAACTGCGGTTTTTCAGCATTTAAAGCAAGTCTCTGAGGAAAACATTAACATAAAGCTCAGTGTTCTCGCAAAAGAAATTACATATTGGGGATTTGAAACATGCACAACAAGTCAGTTTACGCTGAGTGGACATGAGCTATCTATAAATCCCATCCACTTTGCTGGCACTGTAAGACACTGCAGGTGCTACCTTGCAACCCCCCTTCCTTTCACCCGATTCTGAAGATGCAATAAAGAAACATTTATAAGCAAAAACCGGTGAGTGCCAACCTTTTCTTCTCAACATTGTTCAACATGTACTTGACATACTGAAGTAAAGCATGATCCTCTTCCTTTGGAATCTGGGTTGCAGGGCAGTATTCCAATATGATCACAACCCCAAAATACACCTCCAAGACGACCACTGCCTTGCTAAAGAAACTGGGGGAGAAGGTGCTGGACTGGCCAAGCATGTCCCCAGATCTAAACCCTATTGAGTATCTGTGGGACATCCTCAAATGGAAGGTGGGGATGCATATAGTCTCTAACATCCCCAGGCTCCGTGATGTCATCAAGGTGGAGTAGAAGAGGATTCCAGTGGCTACTTTGAAGCTCTAGTGAACTCCAGGCCCAAGAGAGTTAAGGCAGTGCTTGAAAAGAATGGTGATCAAACAAAATATTGACACTTTGGGGACAATTTGGCAATTTTCGCTTAGGGGTGTACTCAGGGCCAGATTAAGGTTTGTGGGGGGTCCCTGGGCAGAAAATCTGGTGGGGGCCCCATAACGTTAACATTTTTAGCCATAACAGTAGAGCGCGAACTGTAGCATTTAGATATAAATCCAATGAACATTTATCTTATCCTGTTCTGCCACATTCAGATTTACAGTACTACAATACAGATACAGTCCAGGATAACTCACAGCAGTCACATATACACAGAAAAGGTGGTGTCACACACAGCGACGGCGACAACGACGTCGCTGCTACGTCACCATTTTCTGTGACGTAGCAGCGACGACTCGTCGCTGTGTGTGACATCCAGCAACGAGCTGGTCCCTGCTGTGAGGTCGCCGCTCGTTGCTGAATGTCCTGCTTCATTTTTTGTTCATTGCTCTCCCGCTGTGAAGCACAGATCGCTATGTGTGACAGCGAGAGAGCGACGAACTGAAGCGAGCAGGGAGCTGGCGTCTGTCAGCCTGCGGTAAGCTGTAACCAAGGTAAACATCGGGTAACCAAGGGAAGTCCTTTCCTTGGTTACCCGATATTTACCTTCGTTACCAGCGTCCGCCGCTCTCACGCTGCCAGTGCCGGCTCCCTGCACGCCAGAGTACAAATCGGGTAAATAAGCAAGGGTTGCTTATTAACCCGATGTGTCTGGCGTGCAGGGAGCCAGCGCTAAGCGGTGTGCGCTGGTAACCAATGTAAATATCGGGTAACCAAGCCCTTGGTTACCCGATATTTACCTTAGTTACCAAGCGCAGCACCGCTTCCACCCGTCGCTGCTGGCGGGGGGCTGGTCAATGGTTGCTGGTGAGATCTGCCTGTTTGACAGTTTACCAGCGACCATGTAACGACGCAGCAGCGATCCTGATAAGGTCAGGTCGCCCGTCGTGATCGCTGCTGTGTCGCTATGTGTGAACCCAGCAAAAGTAGAGTTACTCACATATTTTTTATTGATCCCAATGCTAAGGCAGCCAGGGCCGGCTCCAGGTTTTAGTGGCCTCCGGGTGAAAGTCTCAGTGGACCCCATCCACACACAGAAACGCACATACACATACAGGCATACGTACATATACATATTTGAAGACAAATTCAGAAAAATACATATAAACAGACAAATAAATGCACAGTCATATACACTGACATACATGCAGACACAGACGCAATAGGGCTCGTGCGCACATTGTGTAATTCCATGCATTTACGCTGCGTACAGCACTGCAGTGTAAATGCATGCGTCCTGCGTTCCCTGCACAATCTATGAAGATTGTGCATGATACGTGCGCACGTTGCTTTTATGAACGCAGCCATTTGGGTGCAAAAATGTTGACCCAAATCTGTGCGTTCATAAAATGAGCATGTCAATTATTCCGTGCGCTATGGATGCAGCTCCCACTCTGTCTATGGTGGGTGCAGCAGCCAGAGCGCATGAAATCGGCTTTTCTTGTACAGAAAAACTGCATCCATTATGCAGTGTTTCTGCAGCGATTTGATGCGCACATGTGCTGTCAAATCGCTGCAGAATATTCAGCAGTTACGTGCGTATGAGCCCTTACAGGTATTAATATGGGGAAGTCGCCAGCAGCCTCACTCACTTCTCCCGCTTGTTTCCGTTCAGCTACTTCAGGACATGTGGCTGTGTTTCACGATGGCTGTCACGAACAGACATGACTGCACACTGACAGCACTGCTGTATATACATCACAGGAGGGGCTGGGGGCTACAATATATACATTACAGGAGGGGCAGGGGGCATAGACCTTACTGGAGTGGCAAACAGCTTTGGTAGTGTACTCATTACTGGGATGGGTGAGATAGCGCTCTGGGGAACCCATATAGTTCTGGGGGGGGGCCGCACAGACTGCTCTAATTCATACAGTCATATGAAAAAGTTTGGGCACCTCTATTAATGTTAACCTTTTTTCTTTATAACAAATTGGGTTTTTGCAACAGCCATTTCAGTTTCATATATCTAATAACTGATGGACTGAGTAATATTTCTGGATTGAAATGAGGTTTATTGTACTAACAGAAAATGTGCAATCCGCATTTAAACAAAATTTTACCGGTGCAAAAGTATGGACACCCTTATCAATTTCTTGATTTGAACACTCTTAACTACTTTTTACTGACTTACTAAAGCACTAAATTGGTTTTGTAACCTCATTGAGCTTTGAACTTCATAAGCAGGTGTATCGAATCATGAGAAAAGGTATTTAAAGTGGCCACTTGCAAGTTGTTCTCCTATTTGTATCTCCTATGAAGAGTGGCATCATGGGCTCCTCAAAACAACTCTCAAATGATCTGAAAAGAAAGATTATTCAACATAGTTGTGCAGGGGAAGGATACAAAAAGTTGTCTCAGAGATTTAAACTGTCAGCTTCCACTGTGAGGAATATAATAAGGAAATGGAAGAACACAGATACAGTTCTTGTTAAGCTCAGAAGTGGCAGGCCAAGAAAAATATCAGAATGGCAGAGAAGAAGAATGGTGAGAACAGTCAAGGACAATCCACAGACCACCTCCAAAGACCTGCAGCTTCATCTTGCTGCAGATGGCGTCAATGTGCATCGGTCAACAATACAGCACACGTTGCACAAGGAGAAGCTGTATGGAAGAGTGATGCGAAAGAAGCCGTTTCTGCAAGCACGCCACAAACAGAGTCGCCTGAGGTATGCAAAAGCACATTTGGACAAGCCAGTTACATTTTGGAAGAAGGTCCTGTGGACTGATGAAACAAAGATTGAGTTGTCTGGTCATACAAAAAGGTGTTATGCATGGAGGCAAAAAAACACGGCATTCCAAGAAAAGCACTTGCTACCCACAGTAAAATTTGGTGGAGGTTCCATCATGCTTTGGGGCCAATGCCGGCACAGGGAATCTTGTTAAAGTTGAGGGTCACATGGATTCAACTCAGTATCAGCAGATTCTTGACAATAATGTGCAAGAATCAGTGACGAAGTTGAAGTTACGCAGGGGATGGATATTTCAGCAAGACAATGATCCAAAACACTGCTCCAAATCTACTCAGGCATTCATGCAGAGGAACAATTACAATGCTCTGGAATGGCCATCGCAGTCCCCAGACCTGAATATCATTGAAAATCTGTGGGATGATTTGAAGCGTGCTGTCCATGCTCGGCGACTATCAAACTTAACTGAACTGGAATTGTTTTGTAAACAGGAATGGTCAAATATACCTTCATCCAGGATCCAGAAACTCATTAAAAGCTACAGGAAGCGACTAGAGGCTTTTATTTTTGCAAAAGGAGGATCTACAAAATATTAATGTCACTTTTATGTTGAGCTGCCCATACTTGCACCGGTCAAATTTTGTTTAAATGCAGATTGCACATTTTCTGTTAGTACAATAAACCTCATTTCAATCTAGAAATATTACTCAGTCCATCAGTTATTAGATATATGAAACTGAAAGAGCTGTTGCAAAAACCCAATTTGTTATAAAGAAAAAAGGTTAACATTAATAGGGGTGCCCAAACCTTTTCATATGACTATTTATACACACACACACACACACACACACACACAGTACTGCTTCTTACACACACACAGCTCTGACACACACAAATACAATGCAACGCCCATTACTCCATACACACACACACACACACACACAATACAATGCACCCCCCCATCACCCCCTACACACACACACACACACACACACACACACACACACACTACAATGCACCCCCATATCACCCCCTACACACATACACATACACACACACAATGCACCCCCCATCACCCCCTACACACACACACACACGCACACACACTACAATGCACCCCCCTATCACCCCCTACACACACACAATACACCCACCCATCACCCCCTACACACACACACACACAAAATGCACCCCACATCACCCCTACCTACACACACACACAAAATACAATGCACCCCCATCACCCCCTACACACACACACACACACACACACACACAATGCACCCCCCCATCACCACCTACACACACACACACACACACACACACACAATGCACCCCCCCATCCCTCCCTACACACACACAAAATGCACCCCCCATTACCCCTCCCCCACACACAATACAATGCGCCCCCCATTACCCCTCCCCCCACACACAATACAATGCACCCTCCATTACCCCTCCCCCCACACACAGTACAATGCACCCTCCATCACCCCTCCCCCCACGCACAATACAATGCACCCCCCATTACCCCTTCCCCCACACACTCAATACAATGCAACCCCATTACCCCTCCCCCCACAAACAATACAATGCAACCCTCATCACCCCCTACACACACAAATTACACTGCCCCATCCCTACACACTCCTGCCCCCCCCCCCCTCCCTCGGAATACAGTACTCCCCCTCTGCCTGTCACAAAGCTGTGTTCCTTCACAAATGTTCCCCGTTATGTGTCGTCAGCCCACTCATCCCCATTAATTAAACCTGTCTCTTCAGCTCCTTCATGGAGCGCTTTCCGCTTCCTGATGTCCCCTGTGTGGCCCCCGCAGCACTGTGATGACATCAGCAAGGTGCTGATCTCATCACGTTGCTGCACATCGGGGGCGGGGCCCAGTCCCGGCGCGCTGTTCAAATGTATTTACATCTGAAAGACGCAAATAAATTTGAATAGGAAGGAGGAAGCTGCGGTCACCGGCACCGGCTCTGCTGCGCTCCTCTGCAGTGTGTACATGCTGGTGACATTCTCTTTAAAAAGGTTCTCCGGGAAATGTGCTAAAATTAATAAAAAAAATGTATTGAATAATAAACATTTTTCTAACATTTAATTTAGCAAAACGTTTTGCTTTATCTAGTGCACTCTGTCAGGATTGAGATTGGGCGAATGCTGTGGCCATGCGTTAGGGAAGGAGCGGTTCAAAATCCTATCATCACAAAATCCTGTGCACGCAGAACGTTCTTCACATGATTTGCGATGTGAGGAGGTTCTCCATCATGCATGAAGGGGGTCGTCTGAAGACACTGCTGCTGTTGGGAGTTGCGGAACAACCACTGCTTCCAGCATTGTCTGGTATCTCGTTGCTGTCTCTTAACAGGTAGCAACCCCAGTTGGCCTCATTTCTTCATAAAAGAACGGTCCGAGGATGAACGAAGAGTTGAAGTCACACCAAACGATTACCTTTGGCGAATGCAGCGGAACCCCCTCAACTGCATGCGGATTTTCGGTAGCCCATATGCGACAGTTTTGTGTGTTCACCATTCCATTCAGGTAAACAATGCGCTTTGTTGCACCACAGAACATTCCATGGCCAATTGTTGTTATTATTATTATTATTTACTAGAAGGGGGCCCGATTCTAACGTATCGGGTAGTTTAGAATGTGTATGTAAGTTACACGTGTGCCGAGAGCCGGGGTAAGCTGGTAACCATGGTACACATTCGGGTAAGTAAGCAAAGCGCTTTCCATAGTTACAGAATTGTGTACCATGGCTACTAGCGTACGTCGGTAAGCTGGTAACTATGGTACACATTGGGTAACTATGCAAGTGATAGTGCTGGTTAATTTTATGCTTGTTGGTCTCCTGCTGTGCAGCACGCATCAGCGTGTTTGACAGCGGGAGACAAACGATCTGAATGGGCAGGGAGCCGGGGTAAGCTAGTAACCATGTTACACATCGGGTAACTAAGGAAAGCGGTTTCTATAGTTACACGATGTGTACCATGGTTACCAGCCTACGCCGGGTCCGGCACACGTGTGCCGTAAGCCGGGGTAAGCTAGTGGTTTCACACAGTCGGCCTTTTCTCCACTTTGTCCTGCCGGTGTGGGCTTCCGGGGGTGCAGCAGTCACCTGGGAGTCGAGGCTCCGTGTGGGTTCGGGGAATGTGTGCGGGGGGCGGGGCCAAGCAGAGTGTCCAATGCGTTAGGGGGCGGGGCCTGGCCAAGCGGCCAATGCGTGCGGGGGCGGGGCCTGGCCAAGCAGCCTATCCGTGCGGGGGGCGGGGCCAGGCCGAGCCCAGCGGCCAATGCGACGGTTGTCACTGTAATGACGTCATTTTCGTTACAGACAGACAGACAGAATAAGCCAATTATATATATATAGATTATTATAGCGCCATCAATTCCAGGGGTATACATAATAGGGACAAGTACAATAATCATAAACAATACAAGGCACCGACTGGTACAGGAGGATAGAGGTCCCTGCCCGCGAGGGCTCACAGTCTACAAGGGATAGGTGAGGATACAGTAGATGAGGGTAGAGCTGATTGTGCGGCGCTGTATCAGACTGAGGGTTACGGCAAATTGTAGGCTTGTCGGAAGAGGTGGGACTTCAGGTTCCTTTTGAAGCTTGTCAAGGTAGGTGAGAGTCTGATGTGTTGTGGCAGAGCGTTCCAGAGTATGGGGGAGGCATGGGAGAAATCTTGGATGCGATGGTGGGAAGAGGAGATGAGAGGGGAGTAGAGAAGGAGATCTTGTGAGGATCGAAGGTTATGTGCAGGTAAGTAGCGGGAGACTAGGTCAGAGATGTAAGGAGGAGACAGGTTGTGGATGGCCTTGTAGAACTGGAGTCGTTGGACAATGGGAAGCCAGTGAAGGGATTGGCAGAGAGGAGAGGTCGGGGAGTAGTGGGAGGACAGGTGGATTAGCCGGGCAGCATAGTTTAGAATAGATTGTAGGGGTGCGAGACTGTTAGAAGGGAGGCCACAGAGCAGGAGGTTGCAATAATCCAGGCGGGAGATAATAAAGGCATGCACTAGGGTTTTTGCAGCTTCTTGGGAAAGGAATGTTCAGATCCGTGAATGTTCAGATCCGTGAAATATTTTTGAGTTGGAGGCGGCAGGAGGTGAAGAGGGCTTGAATGTGTGGCTTGAAAGAGAGATCAGAGTCTAGGAATACTCCCAGGCAGCGAGCACGTGGGACCGGGGAGAGTGGGCAGCCATTGACATTGATTGCCATCCACTTCCACTCTTGCCAGAAACATGAATGCAAATGTCATGAGGTATCATTGTCACGAGGAAGCAGTTGTTGAATATGGCTAATTTTGTACAGGTATGCCCACAAGACCTTTCAGAGAACTTTCCACACTGTGCTGTATGGGAGCCCCAATTGCCTGGAAACACTACATGCACTGCTGTTCCCGGCAGGGTTGTTTGTACCCTGTTCCATGACAGCAGTGGCAATGTCCTCCACAACCTCTCTGCTAACTGGTCATGGCTGAACACTCAGTAACCCTGGTGCCTCAAATTGTGTCATCATTTGTCTCAACGAATTGACAGCATTGGACCGCTACGTGTGTGAAGGTCTTTCAAACGACGAAAAGCTCTCATTGCAGTTGAAACATTCCTGGTATTCTCATGATACAACTGCATTAACAGCATTTAACAGCACACGATCTGGCAAAGACACAGGCATCTTGCAGACTGAGTTGCAAGGCGCGCTCACTGTACTCACTTTTTCACCTGGTGGGGAGTTTTAGTAAAACATTTTTTTTTTGTTAAGATGCCTTCCGTTTCCCCATGCTTTGAGTAGCATACATACCAATTTTCAGCCAATTCTGTCCACTGGATCAGTCTACACATGGCTCCAAACATCTTAGGTAATTTTATGGCCACCTTGTATATCCGTATTTTTCATTTTATAAGATGCGCCGGGTTATAAGACGCACCCCAATTTAAAGATAAAAAAAGGTAAAAAAAAAGGGGGTCCATCTTATACTCCAGTGTTGTCTTACCGGAGGGGGGGCGGTAGTGGTTTTGGAGTGGAGTCACAATAGGCCGGGGTGGTGCTGGTGGGGTCTGTGCTGGCAGCGGTGGGGTCTGAGCTGGCAGCGGTGGGGTCTGTGCTGGCAACGGTGGGTTCTATGCTGGCAGCGGTGGGTCTTCTGCTGGCAGTGGAAGCTGCGGTGGCTGTGTGGAGCAATCCAGAGCGGCGGGTATCCCAGATGCTCTGTCGGCGGTCCGAGCCTCAAATAAATGGATGTCTCAGTGAAATGGTTGCAGCTCTAGCTTTGTTAAATCTTTGTATCCCTTTTCCTACAGTACTCCGACTGATGAGTAACGCTTTACTGATCTTCTGGCAGCCTTCACCTTTTTTGTGCAAAGAAATGAATTTATCAGGTTTTGTGACATTTCTCTTCCATGTGGTGCAAATAGTGACAGCATGAAATGGAAAGCGGTTTTCTTTGTTAACTTTTTTTTTTTTTTACGGCCTTCAGCTCGATCTTGGGCCATGGCGACTTGATGAATGAACTCTCTGTAGGAAGATCGATCATGTTTAGGGTACGCTCACACGAGCGTGAAAATCGGACGAGTGCAATGCGAGAAATTCTCGCATTGCGAGCTGTTGGTCAGCTTTTCTCGCATCCAGATTCTGGATGCGAGAAAAGCGGCAGCATGCTGCGTTTTGCTGCAACCGCCGTATCTCTCGCACCCATTCAAGTGAATGGATGCGAGAGATACATCGGACTGCACTCGGATGTTATCCCAGTGCAGTGCGATCTACGCACAGGCTGACAGTGGAGGAGATGGGAGGATTAACCCCTCCCTCTCCTCCGCAGCGCCTGCACTCAGCTTCACAGCTGTGACCCGATCGCAAGATCGGGTTACAGTCGCATGACACCCGGCTCACGCTCGCAGCAGAGCCTGAGCCGGGGGACATTAGCATATCGCATCCGATGCTCTCGCATCGGATGCCATACGCTCGTGTGAGTCCAGCCTTAAGCTGAGATAGGACCATCAGAGTTTTATCCACCGCTTTGTTGATAGTGTCAAACCATTGGGTTGCTGGTCTTCCTCTACGCCTTGTTCCATCTACTCTTTTGACCATGATGTCCTTCTTCAGTGATGGCTGTATTCGTATGATGTGTCCAAAGTAGACAAGTCGTAGCTTGGTGATCCGTATTCAAGTGACAGGTCTGGCTTGATTTTTTGCAAAATTGTTTTTTTTTATCTTCTTGCCATCCGTGGTATTGATAACATCCTTCTCCAGCACCACATTTCACATTTTGAAGGCGATGAGTCTTCTTTCTTTAAAATTCATGTTTTGCATTCATATGTTACTACTTACTTTTTAAACAACACCCTTTTATAGTCAACTGTCTGCTGGACACCTGTTTAATGAATACTTAGACTTCCCTGTGGCTTAATTCTTGTTAATTAGAATTTTGTAGTCTAAACTTTAGCTTTACTCTTAAAACTTTCATTAGGGTATACTCACTTTTGCAATAGTCTTCAATTTATTAGTAAAATTACTTTTTGGGTGTGCAAGATTACAAATCTTGTTTCCAATAAATGTCACACATTTGTGGGAATACTTTGTAGTACGGTATCCCATAGAAAATGTTGACATATCTGTTGCGGTGTACTCATTCATGTTGAGCACTGTATTTGTGCAGTATTGTGTTTCAATTTCATCTGCCACCTAGTATATCATTTTAATATCAATGACTCATGCTTCTTGAGTTTTGACTCGAACATTTCATTTTTTAGCGATTTCCTGATTTGAGGTCCAAAACATATACCTTCCTTTAACTTAGCTGTCCTCAATTTTGGACGCATAGCAACCAAATGATTTACAAAGTTCTTGATCAACCCCACCTTTATATGTAGAGGCGGCAGAATTATTTTCCTTGGATCAACCAGTGGGATATATTTGACATTTTCTTTTCCAGGAATATACAATTTCCTCACAGGCCATTCCTTGACAGTGTAGTACTTCTTAGGGCCGCTTTACACGCTACGACATCGCTAGCAATTGCTAGCGATGTCGAGCGTGATAGCACCCGCCCCAGTCATTGTAACGATATGTGGTTATCGCTGCCGTAGCGAACATTATCGCTACGGCAGCGTCACACGCACATACCTGCTCTGCGACGTCGCTGTGACTGCCAAACAATCCCTCCCTCAAGGGGCAGGTGCGTTCGGCGTCACCGCGACGTCACAGCGACATCACTAAACGGCTGCCCAATCAAAGCGGAGGGGCGGAGATGAGCGGGACGAACATCCCACCCACCTCCTTCCTTCCTCATTGCTGGCGGGATGCAGGTAAGGAGAGGTTCCTCGTTCCTGCGGTGTCACACGTAGCGATGTGTGCTGCCGCAGAAACAAGGAACAACATCGTACCTGCCGCAGCAAAAATAATTAAGACTAGGGGGGATGTCACCGATTAGCGATTTTGAACGTTTTTGCAACGATTCAAAATTGCTAATAGGTGTCACATGCAACGAAATCGCTGACGCCGCCGGATGTGCATCACAAAATCCGTGACCCCAACGACATCGCTTTAGCTTTAGCGATGTCGTAGCGTGTAAAGCCACTTTTGGTGTCTCGGCTGTCCCACAGACACAAAAAGCAGCAGAATTTAGTAAAACCAGCCTGTAAACCTAAAGGCAGAGCAACAACTTTTAAATCACAGCAAATCTCTCATTCATGATCTTTATATTTCACAATTTTGTTTTTGTTTGCTCTTGTTGTAAACTTTCCACACACAAAACAGAAGTTATCAGGATGGTTTACGCAACAACAACGACATTGAGCACTTGCCATTTTGCTATTTCGCTGTAATTAAATAAGACAAAAATTTTAAAAGGGTCTCATCAACACTAAGAAATACATCAGAACTCTATGATTGCACATTTATATACCGTTCTGACATTTCACTCATTCCCAAGCTTTACATATCATTGCGCAATACCATTTCATTGAGCAATACCACGGAAGCCCTCTAAGGGGCACTTTGCACACTGCGACATCGCAGGTGCGATGTCGGTGGGGTCAAATTGAAAATGACGCACTTCCGGCATCGCATGCGACATCGCAGTGTGTAAAGGCTGGATGATACGATTAACGACCGCAAAAGCGTCGTAATCGTATCATCGGTGCAGCGTCGGCGTAATCCATGATTACGCTGACGCAATGGTCCGATGTTGTTCCTCGCTCCTGCGGCAGCACACATCGCTGTGTGTGAAGTCGCAGGAGCGAGGAACGTCTCCTACCGGCCTCACTGCGGCTTCCGTAGGATATGCGGAAGGAAGGAGGTGGGCAGGATGTTTACATCCTGCTCATCTCCGCCCCTCCGCTCTGATTGGCCGGCTGCCGTGTGACGTCGCAGTGACGCCGCACGACCCGCCCCCTTAACAAGGAGGCGGGTCGCCGGCCACAGGGACGTCGCACGGCAGGTGAGTGTGTGTGTGAAGCTGGCGTAGCGATAACTTTCGCTACGCCAGCTATCACCACATATCGCTGCTGCGACGGGGGCGGGCACTATCGCACTCGGCATCGCAGCATCGGCCTGCGATGTCGTAGTGTGCAAAGTGCCCCTAAAT
The DNA here is from genome assembly GCF_048569485.1 of Anomaloglossus baeobatrachus. Taxonomy (NCBI): domain Eukaryota; kingdom Metazoa; phylum Chordata; class Amphibia; order Anura; family Aromobatidae; genus Anomaloglossus; species Anomaloglossus baeobatrachus. The sequence goes on along the minus strand of NC_134353.1, from coordinate 584,400,415 downwards.
CACATTACGCAATATCAATCATATAGGACGCCTGCCCTCTGGTGACTGTTTATAGATTTTTACACTGGATATTACACCAAAAGGAATACTATCACATGCTTAGTCAGTGATTCAATAATTTCAAACAAAAAAACAAAAGAGGGATTGCGGTGACAAAGCAAGTACACAAAATACATTTCTAAACTCTGCAATACCTAAAAAAATCTTACGTGATACACCATTTCTGATGGTACATTTGGAATCTGGAGGCAACAATACACATGATTTGGCATATTACAAACCAAAAGAAATTTTGTTGTTGACCAGTGTATTCTATAAGAACTCCATGAAATAGATATCCTGTGCAGCAGTTTTATACAGTGGTAACATTATTCTGTATTTTTATTTTCTTTCCCACTCTTTTTTTCTTTGTAGTTCTTTCAACTTTTATCTATTCTATTTGGGGTTACATCTGATTTTAAAATTGGAGTTTTACCTTACTTCTAAATAATACCAACATACTGTATATGTGGATATACAAATAATGATCCTTGTTTTGTTTTCTCTGTATCATGCACAGCCAGACCTATATGTATCAAGTAAGAAAAGATGGGTACTCAGGGTTGCTGGTGAGGATCCAAAGGAGGGTACAAGGAAACCGGAATGATAGGATAGCAATCCGGTTTATCATCAATAAGTTTCAAAGATTTACATATCTTTTGGTCATTAATTATTTTCAAGTTCTATTTTAGGAGTCATATATAGGAATATATACTTTTACATTGATGGCCCAATCTTTGGATAGGTCATCAATATCTTATGGGTGGGGTGGTTTGAATTGTGGGTGGATGTGCAGTATAAGGCAGCAGCCACTATGCAGTTAATGGAGCTGTGCCACTTTTCGACTGGAAACAAAAAACGTGTTGGTACCGTGTTAGGCAGTTGAAAAATGATTGATTGCTCTCCCTGAGAGAAACAAAATTATAATCTTGTGATACCTTTTAATGGCTAACTAAAATAAAATAAAATAATGTTACACAGCAAGCTTTCGAGACATCTCAGGTCCCTTCATCAGGCATGGTATGACAAAATATCTGAAGAAACACAAATATATACAGAAACAGAGCAGAGGGATGGCATAATAAAAGGACATTAAACCCCTTCACGACCATGGACGGATATATCCGTCATGGAGCGTGTCCCGTTAAGCCCCGCCCCCTGCCGCGGACAGGCGGCGTTGATCGGCACACATATCAGCTGTTTTCAACAGCTGACATGTATGCCTGCATGTTACGAGTGGAATCGCATTCTACCCGTAACATTAATCCCTTATATCTCGCTGCCAAAGTCTGGCAGCAAGATGTATATACGCGCGGTGAAGATTTTCACTTACCGCCGCCCCCACCGGAAGTCACGTGAGTGATCACTTGACTTTCGGTGGTTGCCATCGTAGAACAGGGTCATGTGATACCTGCAGCCACGAAGTTTCACTTTCATTTTCCCTCGGCCTGGAGCAGAGTGAAACAGGAAGTGTCTGTATCTGCTGTTTACAGCTGTACAGCTGTGATAAGCAGATAGATAAGAGCGATCGGATTGCTGATCGCTATAGCCCCCTAGGGGGACTAGTAAAATAAAAAAAAAAGTAAAAAAAAAGTTTTAAAAAATAAAAATAAAAAAAACCCCCTAAAAGTTCAAATCAACCCCCTTTCCCCCCATTGAAAATTAAAGGGTTAAAAAATAAATAAATATATATATATTTGGTATCGCCGCGTTCAGAAATGCCCGATCTATCAAAATATAAAATCAATTAATCTGATTGGTGAACGGCGTATTGGCAAAAAAATTCCAAACGCCAAAATTACGTTTTTTGGTCGCCGCAAGTTTTACGCAAAATGCAATAAAAACGTAGCATCTGCGCAAAAATGGTACCATTAGAAACGACGGCTCGAGACGCAAAAAATAAGCCATCACTGAGCCATAGATCCCAAAAAATGAGAACTCTACGGGTTTCGGAAAATGGCGCAAAACGCACGCCACTTTTATTGGACAAGCTTGTGAATTTTTTGTAACCTCTTAGATACAAGTAAACCTATACATGTTTGGTGTCTACAAACTCGCACCGACCTCAGGCGTCATACCCACACATCAGTTTTACCATATAGTGAACATCGTGAATAAAACATCCCAAAAACTATTGTGCCATCACACTTTTTTTGCAGTTTTTCCACACTTGGAATTTTTTTGCTGTTTACCAGTACACCATATGGTAAAATGGTTTATGGTTTCATTTAAAAGTACAACTTGTCCCGCAAAAAACAAGCCCTCATATGGCAAGATTGATGGAAAAATAAAAAAGTTACGGCTCTCGGAAGAAGGGGAGCAAAAAACAAAAACGGAAAGTGCCCATGGGCTGAATGGGTTAAATAAACTAAATGTACTTTTATTATGCCATCCCTCTGCTCTGTTTGTGTATATATGTGTTTCTTCAGATATTTTGTCCTGAGATGTCTCGAAAGCTTGCTGTGTAACATCATTTTATTTATTTTAGTTAGCCATTAACCCCTTCACGACGGGCCAAGAGACGTAACTTTTTTATTTTTCAGTCAATATGGTCATGTGAGGGCTCATTTTTTGCAGAACGAGCTGTACTTTTAAATGAAACCATAAGTTTTACCATATAGTGTACTGGAAAATGAGCTTACAAAAGAAAATGAAAATAACAGATATACAGGTAGAGTATAGTACAAGCCGGTTTACAAATTTCCTCAACCCTTATTAAAATATATGTTTATTCATAAATTTATTAAAAAATCCCAAAGACACACAAACACAGAATACCAGGATCAGGTGACCCCTATATCAATATAGGAATATGGCAACGTATTAGAAGTGGATTGGGGGGGGGAACCCTGGTGACCCTTAGTAAGGCAGGTGTCCCTACCTGACAACGGAGGGTATGACAACTTAAGTTACCGTGCGCCCCCGTTCCACGTCGACTTTCCCTTTTCCTTGCCCTAAGCTTAGGGACAATACACAAAATAAGAAAGAGAATAAAAGGGAAAAAAGGTTGCCGTTCTCAAAAAAATGTAATAGGGTACAATACACCAATGTGTGTTCCAAACCTGGCTCCAGGTAACGATATACAACCATAGGAGATGATATACAAACAGAAGTGTCTGCAAAATTTAGCTCATATGATAATCCTTTGTACCATAAAATGTCACAAAGGGAGCCACCATAGTCCCTCCACGATCAGGAAAAAGACCAGGTAATTAGCAGAAATTTATACTACCACACATAAAATCTTACTAAGGTACAAATTAGCCCCATATGGATATTATGCATAAGACAAAAAGGGAATATAAAGATAGTTTACTTCCCTGAAAAAGCAGGTCCTCATCCCTGCCTAGCCTCTACGCGTTTCTCCTTTCCCATTAAAGGTTCCTCAGGAGGCTTGGGGAGACAACAGTAGATCCTGTATGGTGGGAATCCATGGCTAAAGGCCTATAGCCATGGATTCCTGAGGAAGCTTTAATGGGAAAGAAGAAACGCGTAGAGGCTAGGCAGGGATGAGGACCTGCTTATTTAGGGAAGTAAACTATCTTTATATTCCCTTTTTGTCTTATGCATAATATCCATATGGGGCTAATTTGTACCTTAGTAAGATTTTATGTGTGGTAGTATAAATTTCTGCTAATTACCTGGTCTTTTTCCTGATCGTGGAGGGACTATGGTGGCTCCCTTTGTGACATTTTATGGTACAAAGGATTATCATATGAGCTAAATTTTGCAGACACTTCTGTTTGTATATATCATCTCCTATGGTTGTATATCATTACCTGTAGCCAGGTTTGGAACACACATTGGTGTATTGTACCCTATTACATTTCTTTTGAGAACGGCAACCTTTTTTCCCTTTTATTCTCTTTCTTATTTTGTGTATTGTCCCTAAGCTTAGGGCAAGGAAAGTCTACGTGGAACGGGGGCGCCCGGCAACTTAAGGTGTCATACCCTCCGTTGTCAGGTAGGGACACCTGCCTTACTAAGGGTCACCAGGGTTCCCCCCCCCCAATCCACTTCTAATACGTTGCCATATTTCTATATTGATAAGGGGTCACCTGATCCTGGTATTCTGTGTTTGTGTGTCTTTGGGATTTATTAATAAATTTATGAATAAACATATATTTTAATAAGGGTTGAGGAAATTTGTAAACCGGCTTGTACTGGAAAATGGCAAAAAAATTCCAAATGCAGAAAAATTGCAAAAAAAGTGTGATAGCACAATTGCTTTTGAGATATTTTATTTACGGTGTTAACTATATGGCAAAACTGATGTTTGGATGTGATGCCTCAGGTCAGTGCGAGTTCATAGACACCAAATATGTATAGGTTTATTTTTATATAAGGGGTTAAAAAAAAAAATCGGAAGTTTATCCGAAAAAAAAGTGGCACACATTTTACGGTATATTCCGTGACCCGTAGCATTCTCATTTTTTGGGATCTATATCTCAGTGACGGCTTACTTTTTGTGTCTCGAGTTAACGTTTTTAATGGTACCATTTTTGCGCAGATGCCATGTTTTGATCGCCTGTTATTGCATTTTGCGCAAAATTTGTGTCGACCAGAAAACGTAATTTTGGCATTTGGAATTGTTTTGGCCGCTACGCCGTTTACTGATCAGATTAATTGATTTTATATTTTGATAGATCGGGCATTTCTGAACGGTGCGATACCAAATGTGTGTATATTTTTTTAACCCTTTAATTTTCAATGGGGTGAAAGGGAGGTGATTTGAACTTTTAGTTTTTTTGTTTTTTTTTTTAATTTACTAGTCCCCCTAGGGGGCTATATGGATCAACAATCCGATTGCTCTGCCACATCTGCTGATCACAGCTACACAGCTGTAAATAGCAGATATGCTCACTTTCTGCTTCACTCGGCTCCGGGCCGAGTGAAACTGAAAGTAATTCATGTCACCTACAGGGGTCATCAGATGACCCTGTGCTACCATGACAACCACCGGACGTAACGTGATCACATCATGTGACTTCCGGTATCGGCCGGTAAGTATATGTTTACCGCCGATGCCGTTATAATGGCGCTGTCACATATTGACAGCGCCATTTAAGGGGTTAAACGGCATGAGCAGATAACGATTCTGCTCGTGCCTAGCAGGCACACATCTCAGCTATGAAAATCAGCAGAGATGTGCACCGATCGCGGCATGCCGCCTGCGGCAAACCGCGGGCAGTAATACTATGACTGCTAGGACGTAATATTACTGCCCGTGGCCGTTAAGGGGTTAAAAGGTTTCACAACTACAAGATTATAATTTTGTTTCTCACAATGAGAGCAATCACTTTTCAACTCAGCACATCTAGCCGCCGCCAGCATGGGGAACAGATGGTTGCAGTCTTATACTGCACATATGTCCCCCCCCCCCCCCCCGAGTAAATAGGGTGTCACATCCCCACCGATCAGATGTTGTTGACCTATCTTAAGGATATGACATCAATATAAAAATATTCGATAATCACTTTAATAGTTATATCCAATGCATTTAAAACATTGAATTCAATATGTATGTTCAAAAATTTAAATAAATGGATAAAACAATATGCCCAGAAATAAAAAAAGAAATGAAAACTTTCAAAAACAATATTTAATTTGAAAAAGGAATGGAGCTCTGAATTTGGAATATGGTCTGACAAATAAAATAAAAATCTACTTTCTAAAAAACAAAATTACATGTGCCCTTAAGGAGTTTAATATTGTTGAAAACTCTTTTGCCATTAGATGATTTGTCTTAGAATGAATAATAAACCTCATGGCAGAGTATGTACAAAGGAAACATTACCTTGAAATAAAATTACATAAATCATCCGTGAAATCTCCTTTCAGTCTCGCTCTGTTGTTCCAGTGATTCCCCCTCCCTCCTACTGGTCTTTGTTTACATTTCAGCAGCTATAATGTAAGGGTATGTGCACACGTTGCTTTTTTTTCCGCGCGGAAAAAAACGCACCCTCTGGCAGAGGGGAGAATTGTAAACAATGCTTTTTGAGAAACAACGCATCGAAAACGCATGCGTTTTTCATGCGTTTTTCATGCGTTTTTCATGCGTTTTTCATGCGTTTTTTTAGGTGCGTTTTTTAAGACTTGTCAGTGATAATAAAGTTGGTTGAACACAGACCTTTGGAAAAAAAAACCTGTGATGTCATTTCCTTCTCCACATTCTGTTTGGATAAATGGGAGGGCTTGGAATGGAAGGAGCACCATTTGAATTTTGGAAAAGTTGAAATAAACTTCGCGCACCAAGCCCCTTAGGTACCTATACGTCAGAAAACCCCCACAAGTGACCCCATTTTGGAATCTGCACCCATCAAGGATTTTATTCAGGAGTATATTAAGCATTTTGAATCCACAGCTACTTCACCCAAAATGTTGCTGTAGCAACAATATTCTCACTTTTAGGCCCGCTTCACATGTCAGTGAAAAACACTGACGTTTTTCACTGGCGTGTAAAACACGCACATGTCCCTCCGTGGGTTGTCTAAGTGCAATCCGGGCTCCGTTCTCCGTGGCCCGTGATTGCACTCAGTAATCATCTCACCTGCGCCCGCTCCCGCTGTCCATGGTGCTGATCGCTCCCGCGGTGCAGCATCCGGCCGGCGCTGACCCCCGCAGCAGCTGCTTCCGGGTTGGCTGTGTCGTGCATCATGAATATGCGTGACAATAATGAGCCGGCACAGAAGGAACAGGGAGGACGGGCTGCAGAGGACATCGCTGGAGCCGGGTGAGTTAAAATGTTTTTTATTTTAAAAGCACGTTTTTTTCTGGCACGTGTTTCACGGATCACACCACTGCGTGGTCCGTGGGACATCAGTGATGCCAGAAAAAAATGGACATGTCTCCGTGCGGCAATCACGCACACGCGGGTACGCTGCACGGAGACATGTGCAGTGAAAAATCACTGACGTGTGAGCAGACCCATTCATTATAATGGGTCTGCGTATGTCAGTGATTCTGGTACGTTTAAAAAAAAGCACAAACGTCCCAGAATCACTGACGTTTGAAAGGGGCCTAAGGCTATGTGGCCATGATCCAGCGACACGGCGTCTAGTACACAGTGCCAGCCTTCCTGCAGCTGCCCATGCCCACGATTTGGGTTCAGGCTGCTGTGGAGCTCTATACTACCTGCAGAGAGCACTCTCGTCTCCGCAGCATAAATTGACATGCTGAGGCTCGGGAAGCCACACTACCGGTCAGTTTATGCTGAGGAGAAAAGAAGCACAGTGGGCATGGGATCTCCAAAAATCCTTCCACTGTGCTTCTACTGCACAACGCAGCGTTATGGACGCAGGGAAAACACTCAGCGCCCATAACGCTGCAAACCCTGATTGTGGACACACAGCCTAAAAAGCGTCAATGGATGAAGGGATGTCAAATATATAGAACGTCCTACCCCCGCCTGCATATCCTAAGCTGGCACCTTTAGTACCTTTCATGTGGCACTAAAGGGTGCCTAGCTTAGTATTTATCCAATAAAAAAAAAATGAAAAAAATGGCGTGGGGTCCCCCCTATTTTTGATAGCCAGTCAGGGTAAAGCAGACAGCTGTAGCCTGCAAACCACAGCTGGCAGCTTCATCTTGGCTGGTGATCAATTTGGAGGGCTCCCCATGTTTTTTTTTTTATTTATAAATAAAGAATAAAAAAAAAAATAACGTGGGGTCCCCCCAAATTAGATCACCAGCCAAGGTGAAGCTGACAGCTGGGGTCTGGTATTCTCAGGGTGGGAAGAGCCATGGTTATTGGACTCTTCCCAGCCTAAAAATAGCAGGCCGCAGCCGCCCCAGAAGTGGCGCATCCATTAGATGCGCCAATCCTGGCGCTTCGCCCCAACTCATCCCGCGCCCTGGTGCGTTGGCTAACGGGGTAATAAATGGGGTTGATACCAGATGTGTAATGTCACCTGGCATCAAGCCCAGCAATTAGTGATGTCACGGCGTCTATTAGATACCAGACATAACTAATTGACAGTAAACAAAAGCAAAAAAAGACAACAAAAAATGTTTTATTAGAAAAAACACTCCCCAAATCATTCCCTTGTTCTCAAATTTAATAAAAAAAAATGGGTCCGCAGAAATCCATATGGCTTTCCCACGTCGCCTCTGGACCTTCTAGAATATGGGGGCACGTTCAGGAAACGTATCCCCCATTTTCTAGGAGGGCAGACCCTCCATTTGAGGAGAGTGGGTGCAAAAATCTGCACCCACTCTCCCCGGGTCACAGCTGCAGAGTGCGAGCAGCCAGCACAGCTCACACTGAACACTGTGCTGGCTGTCAGCTGCTCGGCACATGTGACCGGCCAGCGTGCACTGTGAAGGAGGAGGGGGCCGCGGGGGATCAGCGCTGCGACCGGACAGGTATGTATGACACCGGGGGGGGAATTGGGGTGAACGGGCAGGGCCTGGGGAACAGTTTTCTGTCGCATGTGTTATTGCACATGCGACAGAAATCATAGGAGCAGGGCGGCCGGTGCGCTACTGTGCGCGCGGCCATGTTGGATTTTCGGGAGGGGGGTCGGGGGTCGGGCCGGGCACTTTGGCGACACCGGGGGCTTTGCCAGGAAGTGAGGTCAACAGGAAGCCTCTTGACCTCACTTCCAGGTAAATGCCTGCGTTCTGGCGTGCCGACAAGGGCCGCGGACCGCAACAAAAAAGCAGGTCCATGCGTTGTGGCTGCGTTCTGACCCCACATCATTGATTTCAATGGGGGAGAGAACGCAGCCACAACGCACAAAAGAAGTGACATGCTGCTTTTCTTTCCGCACCGATTTTTGGCATCCAAAACGCTGCGGAAAGAAACGCAGCATGTGCACTGATTTTTCAGCTTTCCCATACACTTTGCTGGGAAAGCTGAACGCATGCAATTTGCCACTGAAACGCTGCGGTTCAAAACGCAGCGTTTCCGCGGTAAAAAACGCATCGTGTGCACACAGCCTAATTGTCATTCCAGTAAGTATGCCATGGGACCGCTAAGGCCATTACATGGCTACAAAGGTCACAACATGTCATTGTTGCTGAAAAGTAAGTAGGGACTAAAAACCACCACAACAACTAAGCAGGAGCCGAGGAACTAAACAGACGACTGTTGTATCTTCTCCAATTTTTTAAACTCATGAACAAGCCCTGTCCCATAATATACAACCACAAAAAACAAACAAAAATAATCAAAAAAATAGTACAAAACAGTAACAGTACATAACGGAACAGGCAGGATCATTTTTTTAACTTTCATAAGTCTTACCACATTTCTACCCACCTGATGTGCTTGGTGTCCTAGGCAGGGTCACTGTGGCATCTGCTGCACAGTCTGTGACTTCTAAATCTGTTTCCTTTAAATGATATTAGAAGTTTTGTGATAAAAGAATAGACTGACTCTTGAAAATAATCATATGAACAGGTCAGATTAGACATAGAAGGGAGGACATTTATCAAGACTTATTGTGCTAGTTGGCGATTTTATTATTTCGGCTATAAAATGTGATTGCGCAACCCAACAGATAGCCCCCACATTAACAAAATAGTACAATGAACTACTGCAGGGAAATACTTTATCAGAAGGGACAAACCTAGTGTACATTAGCCTAATACCAAAAGACGGGAAAAACCCTGAAGAGCTGGCATCATATAGACCAATTTCCTTTATCAACCAGGACATCAAATTAATATCCAAAATTATGGCAAATCAATTGGCAGAGGTTCTGCCCACAATAATAGCCCCGTCGCAGGTGGTCTTCATTAAAGGTAGAAGTGCAGTTACAAATATCCGGCGCACGTTACTGGCGATTGACGTGGTAGACAAAGAGGTGGTTGAGAAGCTGGTGGTAAGCTGGTGTTGGTGACCCTGGATGCAATGTGAAATGGAGCTGGATGGAGCAAGTTGGGATTGGAAGGCCAGCTCAGAAACTATATAAAAGTGATATACACTAATCCATTGGTGAGAGTACAAATACTGGGACACTTGCGAAATGCTTTCTCGCTGCAAAAATGGATTACGCCAGGGGTGCCTACTATCACCACTACTCTTTGACCTGACGCTGGAACCACTGGCACAGTACTTGGAGCAGCATGGGCCATTTAAAGGGATAGAGATCAGGTACAAAAACCTGAAAGCTGCGTACGTCATGGACGACATCATGCTCTATATGGCCAGAGTAGACAGGGATTTGCTGAGGGTACTGGACTTGTTCGGGGAATTTGGAGCTTTCTCAGGGTTAGTTTTAAAAAAGGCCCAAATGTGAGATTCTCTGTCTCAGGGAGAAGGATAGATCGAAAAGTAATGATGGAACAGTGGGTGGTATCCCATTAGCCAAATCAAGGAAAAAATATTTGGGTATCAAACTGGGGTGGAAAATAAACTTGGTATATAATTAAAACTTCCCACCGGTCATATCTAAAATAGTGGCGGAACTGGAAAAGTGGCAGAGCCTACCCCTCAGTCTCCTAGGCAGGATACATTTACTGAAGATGATGAGTATCTCAAAAATTCTATATCCCCTGCAAATAATCCCAATGCTGTTAAAGCATACTGACATAAAGAGAATTGACACAGCCTTTATAAAGTTAATTTGGAAGGGTCAACGCCCCCGCATAAAATTACAAACGTTTATGATGGCCAGGGAAGAAGGAGACACTAATCTCCCTAATGTCGGGGATACAGTTTAGTATGCGTGGCTAGGCATATAATAAACTGGTTAAAAAAAACTAATTGGTACTCGAATGTGGAGCTGGAAAAAGCGTATCACTTATGCCACAGGGCCTCCTCCCCACTAAAATCAAGCAGTGATCTTTAGAGACACAATTGCAGCGTGGAAAGAAATTAGAAGGAAATTAAAACTATCATGGAGAATCTCTAAATATCTGCCATTATGGGGGAATCCTGCTTTCCCGAATCTAGGGGAAAACAGCTTGTTGCAAAATAGAGAGGAAAAGGGATACAGAAGGTGACACACTTGCTGCACATAGATTAAAATACATAGATGAGACAGGAGGAGCTAGTGGCAAAGTACACACTTAGAAGCCAGCAAATGTTACATTATGGACAAATCAAGGGGTCGATAATGTCTTTGTTGACACGGGTAGAGGAAGAGACAAGTAGTAATGTTATGGACAACTTTCTTCTTCCCATGGGAGATAAACCCACCATAACAACATTATACAAATTGTTCAGAACAGTTTTTATCCAGAAAGAACCAGACCAAATTTTTATAAGCTGGGTGCGACAACTGGGTGGGTCAGACATGGAGGGAGGGAAGAAAATACTAAGTAGATGGAGGGCCTTAAGGAAAAACATTTTAAGTTAGGCATGAAGAGACTCGCAATTCCGGATCATGCACAGGGCAATTAAAGCGTCTAACATTCCAATATTAGCCACTATGCGGGAGTGTAAAATTCATTGCTCAAAATACAAGCTTAGAGATGCGGATGGGAAAATATAAGGTGGACGATGGATAAATTATGGGTAAAAAATCATCCTCTAAATCCCCTGGTATATTTGTTCCACTATATAACAGGCAATGGTGAGAGGCATGCAGAGGGCGGTTGGTCTACTCCGATTTTGTTCCACTCCATATGTCTAATAGTTAAAAGATCCATACTGATACATTGGCTAAGTGACTTGCTTCCTGGGGTCGGCGAGATTATTGGGCAACTCAAAGCCCTACTCAACCTGGACTGGCTGGAGTGGAGGCAGAGTTCAACAAGGAAAAGGGAATTAAGAAACTCATAATAAAATGGAAAGCAATACCACACAGATACAGAAATAATCGACTACATGAAACCTTTCAGGTCAACAGTGTGGTACTTATGAGAGGACATAGGTGACACACTGGGGAGGCTGAAAGTCCTTACAGACAACCAGAGTGGTAGAAAAAGTTGTACGAGTCTGAGATGGTATTCTCGAAGGAAACATGGAGCATCTCCGTGGTGGAAGAGAAGGATATATCTGTGTGAACGGGGGCGGGGGGGGGTTTAGGGCAGTTCAAGAATTTTATAGTTAGTTAAGAGGTGGGGAAATATTAAGGTGCGTGCAATGATATTATGGTATTGTCATGAGCACTATTTGCATCCTACCTATGTTATGCTTTATAAAACAAAAAAAATTATTTGCTAAAAAAATGTGATCGCTCATGGGTGGTAATGGGCGTACCCGAACTATAAAGTTCGGGGTCCACACCAAACACAAAGTTCGTGCATGCGATCCCGAACAAGAGCTTTCTGGGAAGCTCGTGTTACAGTTCAGGTCTAGGGGCTGTAACAAAAGCACATTAGTAAAAAACATTATGATTATACTTATCGCTCCTGCGACGCGTCCTGCACACCTGCTCAGGTGCTGTCTTCCGGGTCCGATCATTAACTTCCAGGGGTACTCACTGCACTGCTTGTCACTCGGCAGTCTTCGGCTGTGTTCGCAGTGACGTCAGGGTTCCCCTGAGTACATGAGCCATGGACTTGATTGAACTTTGACTGTCACTGTACGAGTCTAGCATCGGTATTACCTGCACAGCGCACACTCTCCCGACAGGAGCGGGTCGGCTGCATTTATTTGCTCCTGTCAAGAGAGTGTGCGCCGTGGCGGGTAATACCGATGCAAGACTCGCAGGAGTGATACGCAAGTGGAATCATACCCTCAGTGTCAGCCTGCTTCTCGCTCTGTACAGAGCGATGAAGCAGAGCTGACATGGCTCTCCCTGTGGACCACATCAGACAAAGGATTTTTTATAATAAAGATGGAGTCTCTAAATGTTTTTTTTGTCTTATATTTCTAATAAAAAAAAATGTTTGTATGTGTTATGTTTTTTTTTTTTGTTTTTTTTTAATTTTTTTATTTATTTTTTTTACTATTTACTAGAAATTCATGGTGGCCATGTCTCATTTGGCGTGACACCATGAATTTCGGGCTTAGTACCAGCTGACAATACAAAGCTCGAATTAACCCCTTTATTACCCAGTGTGCCACCGCCATCAGGGCCACTAAACGAGCTGGGTAAAGCGCCTGGAAATGGCGCTAACAAACAATGTGCCATTTCCAGGGGCGACTGTGGAGAATCCCAGCTCCAAGCTACCTGGTTTTACCTGACTGGTGATCAAAATATGGCGAGAGCCCATGCATTTTTTTTTAATAATTTTTTTTAAATAATTAAAAAAAAATGAATGGGCTTCCTGTATTTTGATTGCAAGCCAAGGTAAAGCCAGGCAGAAGGGGGTGGCAACCCGTAGCCGTCCGCTTTATCTGCGCTGAGAATCAAAAATACTGCGGAGCACTACGTCATTTTTTAAATTATTTATTTATTTTTACAGTACTGTCAGACAATCACAGACACCGGCACCGAGAATGGGCGTCTGTGATTGCCACACACCACATAACATGACAAGTTACGCCATACCTGTCAGGAGCCTGTATATTCTAGCATCTACCTAAGCTTTATGGCTGTGTGCAGTTCCTGCCACATACGAATGTATGAGCTGCATTCAAGTTACTCCAACAGGCAATCATAGACGCCCATTCTCTGTGCCGGGTCTGTGATTGCATGACATCTTAGTTCTGTAAAAAGTAAATAAATCATTACAAAAAATGATGTAGCGCTCGGCAGTATTTTTGATTCTCAGCGCAGATAAAGCGGACGGTTACGGGCTGCCACTCCCATTTCCTATTAGGTAGTTATATGATAAATTAGAACTGTCTGATTAAAAACCGCAAGAGCTGTATAGACTATTTTATGTTTCTGAATAATTCCACAATCTGGCTTGTATCTGTGGCAGTTTGGAATACTATGCCCATATCTTTGCCCACACCTGGCATGTCTGCTTCAGTTACACTGTGTGTGCGCGCTTCTGCCGAGCCACTTCCTTGTTCCCTGCAGCGCCTGGCGACCAATCGAATTAACACAGTGCGCGCATGCGCACTATGGTTTCCGGGACACTGGGCGCGGCAGCGAATGACGGAGTGACCAGTGGATGTGCGCCACCATACACAGGTACTTTAAGTTAAAGACCTTTAAATAGTGCCATCTGCACTGTCCCTGCACCTCCTGGAAGAAGCTTTGGCGAAACGCGTCGAGGTGTAGGGCAGTGTGATCGTAACTCACATGGCAGTAGCGGGTCTGTATCGTGCCATTCATACCTTTCATGGCTCTGTCACAGCTCCATTGACCCTAATAACTATCAGGCCAGCTTTAAGGCCCTGTGCGCACTAGGCGTTTTTACCTGCGGTTTTTCCCGCGGTTTTGCTGCAGAAATTTCTTGAGAAAGGTTTGTAATTTTCATGCAGACATTTCCCAGCAAAACCTAGGGGGAAAAAAAAATAGCTGTGCGCACACTGCGTTTTTTTCTCAAGAAAATTCTTTCTGAAGATTTTCTTGAGAAAATTTCTTGAGAAAATGTGCATGTCACTTTCCCGCAGGTACCTGCGGTATACCCCCGGTATTTCACTCCATTCACTGTAATGTAATCGCGAAATACCGGGGGTATACCGCAGGTAGCAAATGATGTGCGGTATACCCCCGGTATAGCCGCGATTTACCTGCGGTAATGTTCATCGCTGCCTGCGGTTTTGCAGGAAGTGATGTCATTATGACAGAAGAGGAAGCGGAGCAGAGTAAACACACAGATCACACTCCCTGGACGCCGCACAGAAGCACTTCCGTGTGACCTCCAGGTGCCCGTGCAGTCTGTGTCCTGCTGCAGTCCCGCGGCTGCCAGCACAGCAGTGTCAGTGTCTGCCTGCAGTGTCAGCAGCTTGTCACCCTGCAGTGCGTGCAGCCGCGGGGATGACGAGCACTGCTGTCAGGTTAGATGAGATCATTACCTGCTGTGACGATCTCCTGCCTCCTGACTTCAGCGCGGTCTCTGCCGTCTATGCCCGCGGCCCGAGACTGTCACTAGCGGTGACGTCACGGGCTCTCACGATACTGCTGAGAACGCGGCGGGCATAGAAGGCAGTGACAGCGCTGATGGCAGGACTGCAGGAGATCATCACAGCAGGTAATGATCTCATCTAACCTCCTAACAGCAGCACTTGTCATGCCCTGCAGTGACCTGGGCTTACCTATTGATGTTAGCTCAGGTCACTGCATTACTCTCCCAGCCAATGGGGAACATCCTGTTCTTCATTGACTGGGACAGTGACTATGGTATGGACTGCCGTGGGACCCCATTATTGGATTACGCCGGATCCGGATTTGATTGTTCTTGTTAATAAATTGGTGAAAGAGGGAATGTGGGGAGTGTTTTTTCAAATAAAACTTTTTTTGTTGTCTATTTTTTATTTCTTACTGACTGGGTTGGTGATGTCGGGTATCTGATAGACGCTTGACATCACTAACCCCAGGGCTTGATGCCAGGTGACATTACACATCTGGCATTAACCCCATATTTTACCCTGTTTGCCACCGCACCAGGGCAACGGGATGAGTTGGGGCGAAGCGCCAGGATTGGCACGTCTAATGGATGAGCCACTTTTGGGGTGGCTGTGGCCTGCTATTTTTAGGCTGGGGAGTGTCCAATAACAGTGGACCTCCCTAGTCTGAGAATATCAGACCCCAGCTGTCCGCTTTACCTTGGCTGGTGATCCAATTTAGGGGGGACGTAACGTTTTTTGTTTTAAATTATTTATTTAATGTAAAATAACAGCGTGGGGTGCCCTCTGTTTTGGATTACCAGCCAAGGTGAAGCTGCCAGCTGTGGTCTGCAGGCTGCAGCCATCTGCTTTACCCTAGCTGGCTACAAAAGATGGGGGGACCTCACGTCATTTTTTTTTAATTATTTATTTATTTTTTGGCTAAATACAAGGCTAGGCACCCTTTAATGCCACATGAAAGTCACTAAAGGGTGCCAGCTTAGAATATGCAGGGAGGTGGGACATTATATAGGTCTTTCTCATCTATCTATCTATTCATCATTATTATTATTATTTATTTTTATAGCGCCATTTATTCCATGGCACTTTACAGTGAAAGAGGGTATACGTACAACAATCATTAACAGTACATAACAGACTGGTATAGGAGGAGAGAGGACCCTGCCCGCGAGGGCTCACAGTCTATAGGGAATGGGTGATGGTACAATAGGTAAGGACAGAGCTGGTTGCGCAGTGGTGTACTGGACTGAGGGTTATTGTAGGTTGTAGGCTTGTTGCAAGAGGTGGGTCTTGAGTTTCCTCTTGAAGCTTTCCACGGTAGGGGAGAGTCTGATATGCTGTGGTAGAGCGTTCCAGAGTATGGGGGAGGCACAGGATAAATCTTGTACGCGATTGTGGGAAGAGGAGATAAGAGAGGAGTAGAGAAGGAGATCTTGTGAGGATCTGAGGTTGCGTGCGGGTAGGTACCGGGAGACTAGGTCACAGATGTAAGGAGGAGACAGGTTGTGGATGGCTTTGTGTGTCATGGTTAATGTTTTGAACTGGAGTCGTTGGGCGATGGGAAGCCAGTGGAGGGATTGGCAGAGTGGCGAGGCTGGGGAATAGCGAGGGGAGAGGTGGATTAAGCGGGCCGCAGAGTTTAGGAGAGATTGGAGGGGTGCAAGAGTGTTGGAAGGGAGACCAGAGAGCAGGAGGTTGCAGTAATCGAGGCGGGAGATGATGAGGGCATGCACTAATGTTTTTGCTGAATCTTGGTTAAGGAAAGCACGGATCCGGGAGATATTTTTGAGTTGTAGTCTGGATGAGGTGAAGAGGGCTTGGATGTGTGGCTTGAAGGATAGAGCAGAGTCGAGGGTTACTCCAAGGCAACGAGCTTGTGAGACTGGGGAGAGCGAGCAACCATCAAGTTTGATGGAAAGGCTTCTTGGAGGGAATGAGGGAGGAGGAGGAAAGACAATGAATTCTGTTTTGTCCATGTTAAGCTTTAGGAATCGCGCAGAGAAGAAGGATGAAATAGCAGACAGACATTGTGGGATTTTCATCTATCCATCTTTCCCTCTATCCATTATCTGTCTATCTGTCGATTATCAATCTATTATCTATATTATTTATTGCAGTTCAGCATAAAAAAACTGCGGCAAAACAGCGGCAAAATCGCGGCAAAAACGCATGCGTTTTTCCCGCGGTTTTGGTGCGGTTTTTTTATTGCAGGTGCGGTAATCTTCAACTCCCAGAAGTTTCTCAAGAAATTTTCTTGAGAAAAATTACTTTTCTAGTGCGCACATAGCCTTAGGGTGGTTATGAGTTAATCTGTTTCTAATTGTCAATACCTTGTATTTTTTATATACGTATGGTACTTCTTATGTTATATTGTAAAAGGGTATTCAAGATACGATCTATTATTAAATTGTATACTCTTTAAATGTATGTTATTCTCATGATACATTGTATTCAAGGTACACCCTAGATATCAATATTGCATTTATTCTATTAATGATTCATACATGGTTGCACATGTATATAGTGTCATTTATATCTTCAACAAGTTATCTGCTCCTTCATAGAATAACACAGTTTGCATGCCCAATAGTGTAGACTATATTTGCAGCAGTCTATATTGAGAATTAATTCATGTTACCATACATGGTGATCGTTAAGAATATAGAATAGCAACAGATTGCAAGGGATCATACATATAATGTGATGCATGTCAATAAAGTGATAAAATTATATATCTTTACTAACTAACATGTTTATTATACAGACCCAAGCATTACATATTTTTATAATTAGCCATATTTTGAGACATCTGTTCAACTGACCACACTGCCCTGTCTAGTTTTATGCATGGTTTGCATATGGTTTTTATCTGACACGGTCTTCACTGTATGTCCCAGAAAATAAAGTTTGTATTAATAAGTTTGCAAGAAAAACCTTTTTGTCTATTTGTAGACTTCATTATAACAACAATTAGGTGGCTACCAATGGTCATATATAGGTTGATGCCACTCCCATCTGCCTGGCTTTACCTTGGCTGCCAATCAAAATACAAGGAAGCCTATTATTTTTTTTTATTATTATTATTATTATTTAAAAAAATAATTTAAAAAAAAATATGCGGGCTCCCACTGTATTTTGATCGCCAGTCTAGTAAAACTGGGGCAGCTGGGGGCTGGGATTTTCCATAGCCTATAGCCACCCCTGGAAATGGCATTGTTTCTTAATGCCGTTTCCAGGCGCTTTACCCGGCTCGACCAGCGGCCCTGATGACCTTAGCTTTGTATTCTCAGCTGGTACTAAGCCCGAAATTCATGGTGTCACGCCAAATTAGACATGGCCACCATGAATTTCTAGTAAACAGTAAAAAAAAACAAAAACACATAGAAACATTTTTTTATTAGAAATACAACAAAAATAAATTTAGAGACTCCATCTTTATTATAAAAAAACCTCTTTAATCCGACGTAGTCCACAGGGAGAGCCATGTTAGCTCTGCTTCATTGCTCTGTGCAGACAAGCATCTATACAGAGCAAGAAGCAGGGAGAGCCATGTCAGCTCTGCTTCATCGCTCTGTACAGTGCGAGAAGGAGGCTGACAGTGAGGGTATGATTACACTTGCGTATGACTCCTGCGAGTCTCATATCGATATCACCCGGCATGGCGCAAACTTTCCTGACAAGAGCGCATCTGCTGCATGGAAATACATGCAGCCATCCCGCTCCTGTCGGGAGAGTGTGCGTTGTGCCGGGTGATACCAATGCGAGACTCGCACTGTGACAGTCAAAGTTCAATCGAGTCCATGGCTCATAGACTCGGGTGAATCCTGACGTCACCGCAAACACGGCTGAAAACAGCCGAAGACTGCCGAGTGAAGATCAGTGCAGGGAATACCCCCGGAAGTTAATGATCAGACCCGGAAGTATAAGCAGCCAGGAAATAGCGGCTGAGCGGGTCTGCAGGACGCGTCGCAGGAATGGTAATTATGACAATGTTTATTATTAACTATATTCTATATTTTACAGAATCCCCCCAACCCATCCCATAACTGAAGTCCAAGTTCGGGGTTCGGACGCAAGTTTGCGTTAACTCGAACTTTACAAAACGCTCGGGCGAGCCTCCCGGAACATGATCATCGGGGGATACGCCCATCACTACTCATGGGTCCAAATGTATTTAGTCCACACCCACCCTGAATGGAAGCTGCAGCAGGTAGCGAGCAGTGTAAGATCTCAGCATCAGTAGGGAGGATGGACATTACGGAGCCGTCAATAAGGACTTGGTAGACAGAAATTGAGTTTAAACTTTCAGAAACATTTCTACCGCCACTGGGAACAGGATATTTTTTAAAGTAAGTACACCAGACTTATTAGGTCTAGGAGATCTGTTTAATATTGTATGTAGCTTTGTGAAATATGCTGACATTTAAAGGGATTCTCCGAGCATTGCTATTATAGTTCATTAATAACTGGTAAGCTTCATAATACATTTTTGCAAATATTTCACTACAATGTTGTGTTGACATGTATAGAACAATCTATATAAAATATCATAAATCATTTCAGATGGGTTATCATCCTATTTTACAGAGAACCCCTGGATGTACTCGAAACAAGCATCAAATGATGGTGGCTGCCTGGACTCATACTCCCATCTAGTAATAAACATTATTGCGATACCTTCACTTTTTGTTGCATATTTCCTTGTATCTGTAACACTATGTATTAACCCATGTACTACAATAATAATTTCTATTTATCACAATTTATAGAAATCAGTAAATATGAAGTCATAGTTACCTCTAGTGAATTACTTTGGTTAACCACAGATTCATATGGTGGAGGTGGCTCTATCGGGCAAAACACTTCAATTCCTTTAAACCTGGATCCATAAATGTGTGGAAGTGGAATCACATCATTACCAATCATTCTGAAAAAGAAAAAAAGATAAAAAAAACAACTATAGGATTACCTTAATGTCTGAAAAACTAAACCAATTTTTCCACTATGTTTATTTGGGAGCTCTGAATGACAAACACACCTGTACACAAGACATATTTTGTTTGCTCGACTTGCAATTATTGACTTACAAATGCAATTGGTTTATTGGTAAACAGTGAAATTACAACTTTCATTGAAAATACTTTTCAACCAGTAAGAACACAGAGCAACCAATAAGAAATAGTAAAAATGGAAGTGTAGATATACTGCTGTTATTTTAGAGATTTAATTTAAGTATCAAGTATCCTTTCCTATGACCCTGATCAAGAAAT
This sequence comes from Anomaloglossus baeobatrachus, assembly GCF_048569485.1. Classification (NCBI taxonomy): domain Eukaryota; kingdom Metazoa; phylum Chordata; class Amphibia; order Anura; family Aromobatidae; genus Anomaloglossus; species Anomaloglossus baeobatrachus. The sequence continues at coordinate 584,380,246 of NC_134353.1, read as the reverse complement.
CAATAGCTTTTAACATGATGGTATTACAAGTGCATCTCAATAACTTAGAATATCATCAAAAAGCTAATTTATTTCAGTAATTCAATACAAAAAGGGAAACACATATATTATATAGAGTCATTACACACAGAGTGATCTATTTCAAGTGTTTATTTCTGTTATTGTTGATGATTATGGCTTACAGCCAGTGAAAACCCAAAAGTCATTATCTCAGAAAATTAGAATAATTACCACAAAACACCTACAAAGGCTTCCTAAGTGTTTAAAATGGTCCCTTAGTTCAGTAGGCTAAACAATCATGTGGAAGACTGCTAACTTGACACATATCCAGAAAACAGTCATTGACACACTCCACAAGGAGGGTAAGCCACAAAAGGTCATTGCTAAAGAAGCTGGTTGTTCACAGAGTGCTGTACCCAAGCATATTAATGGAAGTGGAGTTGAAGGAAAAAGTGTGGTAGAAAAAAGGTGCACAAGCAACAGGGAGAACCGTAACCTTGATAGGATTGTTAAGAAAAGGCCATTCAAAAATTTGGTAGAGATTCACAAGGAGTGGACTGCTGCTGGAGTCAGTGCTTCAAGAGCCACCACACACAGCTGTATCCAGGACATGGGCTACAAATGTCCCATTCCTTGTGTCAAGTCAGTCATGATGAATAGACAATGCCAGAAGCGTCTTACCTGGGCCAAGGAGAAAAAAAACTGGACTGTTGCTCAGTGGTCCAAGGTGTTTTCAGATGAAAGCAAATTTTGCATTTCATTTGGAAATCAAGGTCCCAGAGTATAGAGGAAGAGTGGAGAGGCCACAATCCAAGCTGCTTGAGGTCTAGTATAAGGTTTCCACAATCACTGGTTTGGGGAGCCATGTCATCTGCTGGTGTAGGTCCACTGTGTCTTATCAAGACCAAAGTCAGCGCAGTCGTCTACCAGGACATTTTAGAGCACTTCATGCTTCCCTCTGCCGACAAGCTATTTGGAGATGGAAATTTCATTTTCCAGCTGGACTTGGCACCTGTCGACACTGCCAAAAGTACCAATACGTGGTTTAAAAACCACAGTATCACTGTGCTTTTTTGGCCAGCAAACTCACCTGACCTAAACCCCATAGAGAATCTATGGGGTATTGTCAAGAGGAAGATGAGACACCAGACCCAACAATGCAGATGAGCTGAAGGCTCCTATCAAAGCAACCTGGGCTTCCTAACACCTCAGCAGTGCCACAGGCTGATTGCCTCCATGCCACGTCACATTGATGCAGTAATTGATGCAAAAAGTGCCCTGACCAAGTATTGAGTGCATTTACTGTACATACTTTTAAGTAGGCCCCAACATTTATGAATGTAAAATCATTTTTTCAGTTGGTTTTATATAATATTCTAATTTTCTGAGATAATGTCTTCTGGGTTTTCATTGGCTGTAAGCCATAATCATCATCATTAACAGAAAAAAAGCACTTGAAATAGATCGCTTTGTGTGTAATGACTATTTAATATATGCGTTTCCCTTTTTGTATTGAAATACTGAAATAAATTAACTTTTTGATAATATTCTAACTTATTGAGATGCACTTGTATATCTTTTTAATGTGTCACTACTATTTTTTATTAGGCAAACATAGATATATCTGTATAATTTTAAGTACTAAAAAGAAGATGTCTAATACTGAATGATCCAGAAAAAAAGGAGCTAATGTATTAAATGCCAAAAGAAGCAATTAAATTAAGTACATGTTCAAACTACATAAACATCTGCTCCTTACTTAATGGCAAAGAATGTTGGACTTCAGCAATCCTCTTAAAATACTATTCTAGCCAAATGAGTCTGTATTTTAATCAGTCTAACGAAATGAAGAAACATTGCCATGATAACATGTCCAAGAAGGAAAGCATGAGCTTATTGGCACAACCAGGCAATTTTTAGAAAATGTTGATACTAATCAGTTTTATGTTGAGGTATATAAAGACAAACACAAGTCAATTTTGTGCATGAATTATTCAACAGAGTACTATCACCTAAAGGTAAGTTTTCTATTCCCAGCAAATATGAGAAGTCTACATTGAGAGCATTTATAGATATTCTGTGGAAGAGCAAGAAAAAGGCTTTTACGCTAGTAGAATTTATGAGGCCATGTCTTAGTAAAAACAAACAAAAAAAAACCCTCCAAATAGGTGAGATATACTAATTTACTAATTTTGCAATAAATCTTTAAAAATGGCTTTTTGATCATTTTGAAGCATGTTTAAGGCCCCGTTACACGCATCTAACGATATATCGCCAGGGTTACGGACTCCGTGACGCACATCCGGCATCGTTAGCGACATCGTTGTGTGTGACACCAACGACCGGCCGTTAACGATGGAAAATACTCACCAAATCGTCTATCATTGACACGTCGTTCATTTTCAAAAAAACGTTGATTGTTGAGGACGCAGGTTGTTCGTCATTCCCGAGGAATCCCTATGTGTGACACTTCGGGAACGACGAACTACAGCTTACCTGCGGCCGCCGGCAATGAGGAAGGAAGGAGGTGGACGGGATGTTACGGACGCTCATCTCCGCCCCTCCGCTTCAATTGGGCGGCCGCTTAGTGACGCCGCACGAACCGCCCCCTTAGAAAGGAGGCGGTTCGCCGGTCACAGCGACGTCGCTTGTCAGGTAAGTATGTGTGACAGCTCCTAAAAATATTGTGCGCCACAGGCAGCGATTTGCCCGTGACGCGCAACCGACGGGGGCGGGTGCTTTCACCAGCGACATCACTAGCGATGTCGCTGTGTGTAAAGCCCCCTTTAGACTGTCTAATCTAAGCTTGAACCAACTATTGTCTGATCTCTGTGAACCAACAATTTGTGCAAAAGTGCTGCATCTAGACAGTGCTGTGGCACTGAGCAAACTTAAAAAAAGAATGTAAAACACAAAGGAGTCGTCACCACTGAATAACCCCTGTATAATCAACTGAGGGCTCCATTAAAAAATAAAAATATATACTCACCTCTCACAGAGGAGCCACTCCAGTGATTTTGTTGCTGCTGTTCCTGATGGGTCGCTGCTTGGCTGGCTGATCAGCAAACACCCTTAAACAGGTTATATTGAATCGCATGTGCACTACGTATAATCTAGGGTCGAGATGTACCACTTATTTCCTTGTTCTCTCAATATATCAGTAATAATAAATGCAATTTACAGTTTGTAATCGGCAAAGAAGATGATAAAATTTCCTTTTTTGGATTTGTGTTTAAAAGAGAGATAAAACAAGAAGAAAAAGAAAATGACTGGTTTATATAGAAAACCTCACTATGGAAACACTGTTTTTTTAACTAGGTAGAATTCATCCTGACATACCTTTAACCCTTTCAGCCCCCGGGCACTTTCCGTTTTTGCGTTTTTGTTTTTTGCTCCTTTTCTTCCGAGAGCCGTAACTTTTTTATTATTCCGTCAATCTTGCCAAATGAGGGCTTGTTTTTTGCGGGACGAGTTGTACTTTTAAATGAAACCATAGGTTTTACCATATATTGTACTGGAAAACAGCAAAAAAATTCCAAGTGTGGAAAAACTGCAAAAAAGTGTCATCGCACAATAGTTTTTGGGATGTTTTATTCACCGTGTTCACTATATGATAAAACTGATGTATCTATGTGATGCCTCAAGTCGGTGCGAGTTTGTAGACACCAAACATGTATAGGTTTACATGTATCTAAGGGGTTAAAAAAAATTCACAAGTTTGTCCAATAAAAGTGGCGCACGTTTTGCGCCATTTTCCGAAACACGTAGCGTTCTTATTTTTTGGGATCTATGGCTCAGTGATGGCTTATTTTTTGCGACTCGAGCTGACGTTTATAATGGTACAATTTTTGCGCAGATGCTACGTTTTGATTGCCTGTTATTGCATTTTGCGTAAAACTTGCGGCGACCAAAAAACGTAATTTTGGCGTCTGGAATTTTTTTGCCACTACGCCGTTTACCAATCAGATTAATTGATTTTATATTTTGATAGATCGGGCATTTCTGAACGCGGCGATACCAAATATGTGTATATTTATTTATTTTTTAACCCTTTAATTTTCAATGGGGGGAAAGGGGGTTGATTTGAACTTTTAGGTTTTTTTTGTTTTTTTATTTTTTAAAACTTTTTTCTTTACTTTTTTTTTTTATTTTACTAGTGCCCCTAGGGGGCTATAGCGATCAGCAATCCGATCGCTATTATCTATCTGCTGATCACAGCAATACAGCTGTAAACAGCAGATTCAGTCACTTTGTTTTTCCCTCTGCTCTCGGCCGAGGGAAAACGAAAGTGAAACTTCGTAGCTGCAGGCGTCATCACATGACCCTGTGCTACGATGGCAACCACCGATAGTCACGTGATAACACACATGACTTCCGGTGGGGGCGGCGGTAACTAAAAAACATGGCCGCGCGCATTTAATCTTGCTGCCAGACTTTTCAGCAAGATTTAAGGGGTTAATGGCCGCGGGCAGAAGCGATTCCACCCGCGGCTAGCAGGCACACATGTCAGCTGTTGAAAACAGCTGATATGTGTGCCGATCCACGCCGCCTGCCCGCGGCAGGGGGCGGGGCTTAACGGGACACGATCCTGGACGGATAGATCCGTCCAAGGTCGTGAAGGGGTTAAGGGGAACCTGTCACCAGTTATTTGCCCTATAAGCTGCGGCCACCACCACCGGGCTCTTATATACAGCATTCTAACATGCTGTATATAAGAGCCCAGACCGCTGTGTAGAACATAAAAATCCCTTTATAACACTCACCTAAACCAGTCGCTGCGGTGAAGTTGGCTTAAATGAGCGTCTTCGTCCTCCGGTGCCGGCGCCTCCTCTTTCGGCCATCTTTGTCCTCCATCTTCTGAAGCCGCCATGCAGGACGCGTCCGACGTCATACACACTCGCCGGCATTCAGGTCCTGAGCAGGGGCACTTTGAACTGCCCTGAGCAGGGCAGATCGAAGTGTTGTAGTGTGCATGAGCGGGACCGGCGAGTGTGTATGACGTAGACGCGTCATGCACACAGGCTTCAGTAGGAGGACAAAGATGGCCGAAACAGGAGGCGCCGGCAGCAGAGGACGAAGACGCCCATTTGAGCCACATCCACCGCAGCGACCTGTATAGGTGAGTATTATAAAGTGTTTTTTTATGTTCTACACAGTGGTCTGGGCTCTTATATACAGCATGTTAGAGTGCTGTATATAAGAGCCCATTGGTGGTGGCCGCAGCTTATAGGGCAAGAAGGGAATTTTGTTACTTACCGTAAATTCCTTTTCTTCTAGCTCTTATTGGGAGACCCAGACGATTGGGTGTATAGCACTGCCTCCGGAGGCCACACAAAGCAACTACACTAAAAAGTGTAAGGCCCCTCCCCTTCTGGCTATACACCCCTAGTGGGATCACTGGCTCACCAGTTTTAGTGCAAAAGCAAGAAGGAGGAAAGCCAATAACTGGTTTAAACAAATTCACTCCGAGTAACATCGGAGAACTGAAAACCGTTCAACATAAACAACATGTGTACCCGCAAACAAACCAAAAATCCCGAAGGACAACAGGGCGGGTGCTGGGTCTCCCAATAAGAGCTAGAAGAAAAGGAATTTACGGTAAGTAACAAAATTCCCTTCTTCTTCGGCGCTCTATTGGGAGACCCAGACGATTGGGACGTCCAAAAGCTGTCCCTGGGTGGGTAAAGAAATACCTCATGTTAGAGCTGCAAGACAGCCCTCCCCTACGGGGAGGCAACTGCCGCCTGCAGGACTCTTCTACCTAGGCTGGCGTCCGCCGAAGCATAGGTATGCACCTGATAATGTTTGGTGAAAGTGTGCAGACTCGACCAGGTAGCTGCCTGGCACACCTGTTGAGCCGTAGCCTGGTGTCGCAATGCCCAGGACGCACCCACGGCTCTGGTAGAATGGGCCTTTAGCCCTGATGGAACCTGAAGCCCCGCAGAACGGTAGGCTTCAAGAATTGGTTCTTTGATCCATCGAGCCAGGGTGGCTTTAGAAGCCTGCGACCCCTTGCGCTTACCAGCGACAAGGACAAAGAGTGCATCCGAACGGCGCAGGGGCGCTGTGCGGGAAATGTAGATTCTGAGTACTCTCACCAGATCTAACAAATGTAAATCCTTCTCATACCGATGAACTGCATGAGGACAAAACGAAGGCAAAAAGATATCCTGATTAAGATGAAAAGAGGATACCACCTTCGGGAGAAACTCCTGAATGGGGCGCAGCACTACCTTGTCCTGGTGGAAGACCAGGAAGGGAGCCTTGGAAGACAACGCTGCTAGCTCAGACACTCTCCGAAGAGATGTGATCGCTACCAGAAAAGCCACTTTCTGTGATAGTCTAGAAAGTGAAACCTCCTTCAGAGGCTCGAAGGGCGGCTTCTGGAGGGCAACTAGTACCCTGTTCAGATCCCATGGATCTAACGGCCGCTTGTACGGGGGAACTATATGGCAAACCCCCTGTAGGAACGTGCGCACCTTAGAAAGTCGTGCTAGACGCTTCTGAAAAAAGACGGATAGCGCCGAGACTTGCCCTTTAAGGGAGCCGAGCGACAAACCTTTTTCTAACCCAGATTGGAGGAAAGAAAGAAGGGTAGGTAATGCAAATGGCCAGGGAGACACTCTCTGAGCAGAGCACCAGGATAAGAATATCCTCCACGTTCTGTGGTAGATCTTAGCAGACGTGGGCTTCCTAGCCTGTCTCATGGTGGCAACGACCCCTTGGGATAAGCCTGAAGACGCTAGGATCCAGGACTCAATGGCCACGCAGTCAGGTTGAGGGCCGCAGAATTCCGATGGAAAAACGGCCCTTGGGACAGTAAGTCTGGTCGGTCTGGTAGTGCCCACGGTTGGCCGACCGTGAGATGCCACAGATCCGGATACCACGCCCTCCTCGGCCAGTCTGGAGCGACGAGTATGACGCGGCTGCAGTCGGATCTGATCTTGCGTAGCACTCTGGGCAAGAGTGCCAGAGGTGGAAACACATAAGGGAGCCGGAACTGCGACCAATCTTGCACTAGGGCGTCTGCTGCTAGAGCTCTTTGATCGCGAGACCGTGCCATGAATGTTGGGACCTTGTTGTTGTGCCGGGACGCCATTAGGTCGACGTCCGGCCTTCCCCATCGGTGACAGATTTCCTGAAACACGTCCGGGTGAAGGGACCATTCCCCTGCGTCCATGCCCTGGCGACTGAGGAAGTCTGCTTCCCAGTTTTCTACGCCGGGGATGTGAACTGCGGATATGGTGGAGGCCGTGGCTTCCACCCACATCATAATGCGCCGGACTTCCTGGAAGGCTTGCCGACTGCGAGTCCCTCCTTGGTGATTGATGTATGCCACCGCTGTGGAGTTGTCCGATTGAATTCGGATCTGCTTCCCTTCCAGCCACTGCTGGAAGGCTAGTAGGGCAAGAAACACTGCTCTGATTTCCAGAACATTGATCTGAAGGCTGGACTCCTGCTGAGTCCACGTACCCTGAGCCCTGTGGTGGAGAAACACTGCTCCCCACCCTGACAGACTCGCGTCTGTCGTGACCACCGCCCAGGACGGTGGTAGGAAGGATCTTCCCTGTGATAATGAGGTGGAAAGGAGCCACCACTGCAGAGAATCCTTGGCCGTCTGGGAAAGGGAGACTTTCCTGTCCAGGGATGTCGACTTCCCGTCCCATTGGCGGAGAATGTCCCATTGAAGTGGACGCAGATGAAACTGCGCAAACGGAACCGCCTCTATTGCCGCCACCATCTTCCCGAGGAAGTGCATGAGGCGTCTTAAGGAGTGCGACCGACCTTGAAGGAGAGCCTGCACCCCTGTCTGTAGTGACCGCTGCTTGCTCAGCGGAAGCTTCACTATCGCTGAGAGAGTATGAAACTCCATGCCAAGATACGTTAGTGATTGGGTCGGTGACAGATTTGACTTTGGGAAGTTGATGATCCACCCGAACGCCTGGAGAGTCTCCAGTGCAAAATTCAGGCTGAGTTGGCATGCCTCCTGAGAGGGTGCCTTGACCAGTAGATCGTCCAAGTAAGGGATCACAGAGTGTCCGTGAGAGTGCAAGACTGCTACCACTGCTGCCATGATCTTGGTGAACACCCGGGGGGCTGTCGCCAGACCAAATGGTAGAGCCACGAACTGAAGATGTTCGTCTCCTATCACGAAGCGCAGAAAGCGTTGGTGCTCCGTAGCAATCGGCACGTGGAGATAAGCATCTTTGATGTCTATTGATGCTAGGAAATCTCCTTGGGACATTGAGGCAATGACTGAGCGGAGGGATTCCATCCGGAACCGCCTGGCGTTCACATGCTTGTTGAGCAGTTTTAGGTCCAGAACGGGACGGAAGGAGCCGTCCTTTTTTGGAACCACAAAGAGATTGGAGTAAAATCCTCGCCCCCGTTCCAGAGGGGGAACAGGGATCACGACTCCTTCTGCTCTTAGAGAGTCCACCGCCTGCAGCAGGGCATCTGCTCGGTTGGGGTGTGGGGAGGTTCTGAAGAACCGAAGTGGAGGCCGAGAACTGAACTCGATTCTGTACCCGCGAGACAAAATGTCTGTTACCCACCGGTCTTTGACCTGTGACAGCCAAATGTCGCAAAAGCGGGAGAGCCTGCCACCGACCGAGGATGCGGAGGGAGGAGGCCGAAAGTCATGAGGTAGCCGCCTTGGAAGCGGTTCCTCCATTTGCTTTCCTGGGGCGTGAGTGAGCCCGCCAGGAATCTGAGCTCCCTTGTCCTTTCTGAGTCCCTTTGGACGAGGAGAATTGGGGCTTGCCCGAGCCTCGAAAGGACCGAAACCTCGACTGCCACTTTTTCTGTTGAGGTTTACTTGCTCTGGGCTGTGGCAAGGAAGAGTCCTTACCCTTGGACTGTTTTATGATTTCAGCCAATGGCTCACCAAACAGTCTGTCTCTAGATAATGGCAAGCTGGTTAAGCATTTTTTGGAACCAGCATCTGCTTTCCAGTCCTTTAACCATAAGGCTCTGCGCAAAACCACAGAATTGGCGGCCGCCATAGAGGTACGGCTCGTAGATTCTAGGACAGCATTGATAGCATAGGTCGCAAACGCAGACATTTGCGAAGTTAGGGACGCCACCTGTGGCACTGCTGGATGCATGATAGCATCCACCTGTGCTAAACCAGCTGAAATAGCTTGTAGTGCCCACACGGCCGCGAATGCTGGAGCAAACGACGCGCCGATAGCTTCATAGACAGATTTCAACCAAAGGTCCATCTGTCTGTCGTTGGCATCTTTAAGTGAAGCGCCATCCTCTACTGCGACTATGGATCTAGCCGCAAGCTTGGAAATTGGGGGATCCACCTTTGGGCACTGGGTCCAGCGTTTGGCCACTTCAGCGGGAAAAGGATAACGGGTATCCTTAGAACGCTTAGAGAAACGCTTGTCTGGATGAGCGTCGTGCTTCTGGATTGATTCTCTGAAGTCAGAGTGGTCCAAAAAAGCACTTAATTTACGCTTGGGATACAGGAAATGGAACTTCTCCTGCTGTGCAGCTGCCTCCTCTGCTGAAGGAGCTGGGGGAGAAATATCCAACAGTCTATTAATCGCCGATATAAGGTCATTAACCATGGCGTAACCATCAGGGGCATCCAGATTGAGAGGGGCCTCAGGATTAGAATCCTGATCACCGTCCTCAGTCTCATCACAGAGAGATTCTTCTCGCTGAGACCCTGAGCAGTGTGATGACGTCGAGGGTCTTTCCCAGCGAGCTCGCTTAGGCTGCCTGGGACTGTCATCTGAGTCAGAGACTTCAGCTTGTGATGCTTGAGACCCCCTTGAAGTACGGATTAGTTCCAACTGAGGGGGACTAGAGAGCATAGCCACAGCAGTGTCCATGGTCTGAGGAACTGGCCTGGCCTGCAAGGTCTCCAGTATTTTTGTCATAGCCTCAGACATTTTATCAGCAAACACTGCAAAGTCTGTCCCCGTCACCGGGGCAGGGTTCACAGGCGTCTCTGCCTGGGCTACCACCACAATAGGCTCTGGCTGACGAAGTGCCACTGGGACTGAACATTGCACACAATGTGAATCATTGGAGCCTGCCGGTAGATCAGCCCCACATGCAGCACAAACAGTGTACACAGCCCGTGCCTTGGCAGCCTTGCGTTTTGCGGATGACATGTTGCTGCCTCCTCAGAGTAGTACAGGGTGTCCAGCCAAGAAGCGACCTTACAGTGCAACTATATATATATATATATGGTACCAAGAAAAAAGTACACTAATATATCACTGAGGCACTAGTGGGGCCAGCACTACTGTGCAGCTTACCGCCCGCTTAGGAGCGGTGTGTGGTCGCCAGAAATCCCTCTAGTCTGGGTCTCCCAGAGCCTGCTGCCTCTCCCCAGCCAGATCGCATGTGTAATGGCTGCCGGCGTCCTTGTGGAGAGGAGGGGCGGGCCCTGGGCGTACACCGACGAAGAGCGGGAAGTCTGCTTCCCCTTGTGCCTAGTGAGAGGGCTGGAGCATGTAAATAAAGCTCCAGCCCTCGGCGCTGCCATTGAGCAGCGTCTCTCCCCCACCCTGATTGACAGGGTGGGGGCGGGAACGAAGCGGCGCTAGGCCGCAGAAGCCGGGGGCTAAAGTTAGAAGCGCCGCCGCCGTAAAAGCGCGGTCGGTGCAAAGCCCCCGGCGCACCACAAGTCGCAGCTGCGCCGCCGCTCCAGGAGCGGTCGGCGCAGTAGTTCCCAACACACAACGTCACTCAGCAAAGCTGCAGTGACCTAACCCCCAGCGTACAGCGCCACTGTCCCCGGCGCACTACAACGCTCAGCAAGCCCTGAGAGTGTCCGTGCCTGCCGGAGACACAGAGTACCTGAAAGTTGCAGGGCCTTGTCCCTGAACGGCACTCCCGCTCCCAATCCAGCAGGTTCTATGGGTCTGTGGATGGAGCCCGGCCCCAGGGCTTGGGGGCCGGCAAGATCCCACTTCCACAGAGCCCTCCAGGGGATGTGGAAGGAAAACAGCATGTGGGCTCCAGCCTCTGTACCAGCAATAGGTACCTCAACCTTACAAGCACCAACCGCGGGTGAGAAGGGAGCATGCTGGGGGCCCTATATGGGCCCTCTTTTCTTCCATCCGATATAGCCAGCAGCTACTGCTGACTACAAACAGTGGAGCTATGCGTGGATGTCTGACCTCCTTCGCACAAAGCAGAAAACTGGTGAGCCAGTGATCCCACTGGGGGTGTATAGCCAGAAGGGGAGGGGCCTTACACTTTTTAGTGTAGTTGCTTTGTGTGGCCTCCGGAGGCAGTGCTATACACCCAATCGTCTGGGTCTCCCAATAGAGCGCCGAAGAAAAACTGGTGACAGGTTCCCTTTAAGGGGAATCTGTCAGCAGTTTTTTGCTACCTTATCTGACAGCAACATACTGTAGACAAGGAGATTCTAAATCCAACGGTGTATCACATAGCTTACTGGGTGCAGCCGTTCTGAAACAATCAAAGAATTTAGATTCAGGAACACAGCAGAGCTGTACCACCTACACCAGGCGCTCAATATAGATTGTGCATTAGCTGTTAGGTATCAATTATAGCTGGGGGCATGTCGGACTAGCTTGCCAATAGGTTTCTAGCCCTCTAATGTTAAATACAGGGTAACAAAGCCATTAGTTTACATAAACAATTGCTCACACACTGATAAGAGAAGCACAGTTGTTTTTTGTATTTTTAACTCTTACAACATACTGTCCTCAGCTTTCATAGCAGAATCATGCTGACAGATTACCTTGAAAGGGAACCTGTGAACTGACATAGCCCCCCTAAAACCACCAAGTCTCTATTGCCATATCTATATTCTAACTAGCTCATTTTCATGCCTTTGCAATAACTCAATAATTGTAAAATCAACTTTTAACCTGTTGCTCTCGGTATGAAAACCTACGGCTAGTCAGGTGGAGTGTTGATTTCCTCTGGCTAATCCTCCCTCCTCATCTTCTAAGCATGCTCCCAATGATGTGAGAGAGACCTGATTAACAAGAGCAACGTCTCTGCTCTCTGGGAATTGCCAGTGAAGCTGGTTGTATACTGAGCACAGTTTTACAGCCCTCATATGCCATCAAATAAACACATAATCCAGAAATGTTATCAATGTTTTCATTTAAATGAATATACAGTGCGTATAGAAAGTATTCAGACCCCTTTAAATTATTCACTCTGTTTCATTGCAACCCTTTGGATAATTAAAAAAAAGTTCATTTTTTTCTCATTAATGTACACACTGTACCCCATCTTAATATAAAAATACAGAAATGTAGACATTTTTGCAAATTTACTAAATAAGAAAAACTGAAATATCACATGGTCATAAGTATTGAGACCCTTTGCTCAGACACCCATATTTAAGTCACATTCTGTCCATTTCCTTGTACTCTTCCTTGAGATGGTTCTACTCCTTCATTGGAGTCCAGCTGTGATTAATTACACTGATAGGGCTTGATTTGGAAAGGCACAAACCTGTCTATATAAGACCTCACAGCTCACAGTGCATGTCAGACCAAATGAGAAAAGAATTTCTGCAGTACTCAAAGTTCCTAAAAGTATAGTGGCCTCCATAAGCCTTAAATGTAAGAAATTTGGGACCACCAGAACTCTTCCTACACCTGGCTGTTTAGCCAAACTGAGCAATTGTGGGAGAAGAGTCTTGGTGACAGAGGTAATGAAGATCCCCAAGATCACTGTGGCTGAGCTCCAGAGATGCAGTAGGGAGATGGGAGAAAGTTGCACAAAGTCAACTATCACTGCAGCCCTCCAGTTGGGCCTTTTTGGCAGAGTGGTCCGATAGAAGCCTCTCCTCAGTGCAAGACAAATGAAAGCCCGCATAGAGTTTGCAAAAAAACACATGAAGGACTCCCAAACTATGAGAAATAAGATTCTCTGGTCTGATGAGACGAAGATAGAACTTTTTGGTGATAATTCTAAGCAGTATGTGTGGAGAAAACCAGGCACTGGTCATCACTTGCTCAATACAATCCCAACAGTGAAACATGGTGGTGGCAGCATCATGATATGGGGGTGTTTTTCAGCTGCAGGGACAGGATGACTGATTGCAATTGATGGAAAGATGAATGCAGCCAAGTACAGAGATATCCTGGAAGAAAACCTCTTGCAAAGTGCTCTGGACCTCAGACTTGGCTGAAGGTTCGCCTTCCAACAACGTTCACCATCCAACCAGACGGAACTGGAGAATCTGCAGAGAAGAATGGCACAGGATCCCCAAATCCAGGTGTGAAAAACTTGTTACATCATTCCCAAGAAGACTCATGTCTGTACTAGCTCAAAAAGGTGCTTCTTCTCAATACTGAGCAAAGGGTCTGAATACTTACGACCATGTGATATTTCAGTTTTTCTTGTTTAATAAATTTGCAAAAATTTCTACATTTCTGGGTTTTTTGCTGTCAAGATGGGGTGCAGAGTGTACATTAATCAGAATAAAAGTGAACTTTTTTGAATTTACCAAATGGCTGCAATGAAACAGAGTGAAAAATTTAAAGGGGTCTGAATACTTTCCGTACCCACTATATGTAAACATACATGTGTTTATTTCGTAGCATATATTGACTGCAAAACCAGTCATACGGTTTTTATCCAGTGACTATGGAGCTCCTGTTAAGGGCTCAGCTTGATGCAGCAGCAGAAAGGCATGTAAGGAGCAAGCACTGGAGGCAGTATGCAGACAGGACAATAGAAAACAGGTACTTGATGCACTGAAGACTGAAGGCAGACAGAAAATAGAGAAACAGGTATGGAGCAGGAAGTGGTGTACCGTCAAGAGTTTTAATAGGTGTGTTTTTTGTGCAGACATTTCAGAACCAAATTTGCATCTCCTGATAGAAAGCCACACAGAAATGGCATCAAAACTGTTTTTGTGAACTTTTTTGCTAAGAGATGCAGATTTGGTGTTGAAAATGTATACACCATATTCCTGCACCAAATCTACATCTCCTGGCAAAAAATTGCATCGCCATCGCATCAAAACTGAATTGTGATTTGATGCGGGGTTTTTTGTCAGAAGATGCAGAGAAGGTGCAGGAATATGGTGTATAAACTTCAGCATCAAATCTGTATCTCTTGGCCACTCCTAACATTTAGCTATCTCTCTAATGGATTTTTTTCTTCATTTCCAGCTTAATGATAGTGTTTCTCTTCTATCGAGAGCTTTTTTGATCGCATGTTGTGGGTTCACAGCAACAGCTTCCAAATGCAGATGCCATACATGGAATCTGCTCCAGACTTTTTACCTGCTTAGGCTATGTGCGCACTGGGAAATGAAATTTCCTTGCGTAAATTCCGCAGGCTCTCAAAGATATTATCACCTGCGGAAAAAATCCGCACCAAATTCCGCACCAAAATCCGCATGCGGATTGTCGCGTTTTGTTGCAGATTTGGTGCGGAATTGGTGCGGATTTGGTGCGGTTTTTCCGCAAGCTGTTCCCTGCGTGATTTTTACATTAGATTAGGGAAAACCCGCAGCTACCTGCGGAAAAGAAGTGACATGCACTTGTTTTTGCTGCGGGATTTCCGCAGCAAAACATGCAGCTCTCAAATTCTGCCTAGTGCGCACAGGATTTTTTTTCTCCATAGGATTTGCTGGTGATTCACTGCAGAGATGTTATGAACATTTTCTGCAGCGAAACATGCAGCAAATCCGCGGAAAATCCGCGGCAAAATCCGGTAAGTGCGCACAGAGCCATAATTGATGATGGATTAACAAGGGAATAGCTCATGCAGCCCATTAAAGAGCTTTTGAGAAAACTGTCCAATTACTTTTGGTCCCTTGAAAAAGAGGCAGTTACATATTAACGAGATGTAATTCCTAAACCCTTACTCAAATTAGGATATGAACATACCCTGAAATTAAACTTGAGAGTCTGCACTTTACGCCCATATTGATTATATAATTGTATTTCGAATATGAACAACAAAAGTGGCAAAATGTGTGTCACTGTCCAAATAATTCACTGGGGAACAATTTGAAAAATAATTTCTGTTGAGTTAGATTTTTGAGCTGATTTATACTAAAATTGGCATGCCGATTCCAAAAATGTAGTCATTTTTTTTTCTATCACGTCAAGTTTTTCCTCCTCAACTTACCTGCCATAAAAGCACAATTGCACTGATTTCTGTAATAAGACTTGTTATCTGAGTACAATTCGACTCATATAGAGCTACGTGGCAACTTGTAAGAGTAGTCACAACTAAAAAACATATTTGTCATGCCTATTTCTTATATATTTCATTTTTTGTTCATATTTGTACTATTTAAAAAAAAAAAAAACCACTTTTTAGGTACAGTAGTTTACATATTTTTGAGAAGACAAATCCTATAGTTCAAAAACTTGACGTGATAGAGAAAAACTGAGATCATTTCTGGATTCAGCATCCAAAAATTAATTAAAGGGGTGGTTCACCCATTTTTTTAATTTTCTGTAGGAGGAGTTCTACTTACCTTTCTAGGCGTTTTCTCCATTGGCTTCTGTTTCCAGTTCTGGCACTGAGCGGCGCAATCCTGCACGCTCAGTGCCGGTCACATGACCCCCTGGAGCTGTGGCCGCCAGCATCCTCTGACGTCCCGGCATTTCCGGGCTCTCAAACAAGACGGGTACGTCAGAGGAGGCTGGCACCACTCACACAGGGCTGTGGGCGGTGACTACCGCACATCACAGCCCAGTATCGAGGGGAGGATCCGGAGGACGTCAGTGTGGAGCCGGCGTCCTGCAGATGGTGAGGCACGGGGCGCCAGTGTGCAGTACAGGGGGGGGGGGGTTCTTCAGCTGAATCCCCCCCTGCACGTAAGTATGTGATCACACTGTCCACCCGCCCGCTCTGCTGCGATGTCAGGAGAGCGGCCGGTGTCGGGCAGTGTGATCATCTGCTCCTCCCAGCAGCAAGACACTGACAGGCATGTCACCGCTGTGCTCTGCCACCTGTCCTGCTGCATGGGACCAACTGTCTGCACTCTGTCACCTGCACCACAAGTCACAGAGTGGAGACAGTTAGTGACATGTAGCATCCGGTCACCTGCACAACAAGTCCCTGAGTGGAGACAGTGACATGCTCTGCTCTGACACATAGTGTGCTGCATGTCACTATCTGTCTCCACTCTGTGACTTGTTGTGCAGGTGACCGGATGATACATGTCAATAACTGCCCCACTCTGAGACTTGTTCATGTGAGAGTGTATACAGTTGGAACAATGCAGCAGAAGTCACAGAGTGGAGCAAGTTAGTGACATCTATCATCCGGTCACCTGCACAACAAGTCCCAGAGTGGATACAGTGACATGCAGCACACTATGTGTCAGAGCAGAGCATGTCACCAACTTGCTCTGCTCTGTCATCTGCGGTGCTGCATGTCACGTTTTTGCCGCGATTTGGTGTGTTTTGTTGCTGCGTTTTTGCTCACTGCATTTTTAGTCAGTGCACAATGCCATTAAAGATTGTTGATGAATAAAAAAAAAGGTCTGATGTCATTTCCTTATTCAAAATGTTCATTGTATGCAGGAGAGCAGACAGCAGCTGCAGAACTACAAGGCTCAGCATCCTCCATTCACTAGTGTATGCAGGAGAGCAGACAGCAGCTGCAGAACTACTTGGCTCAGCATCCTCCATTCACTAGTGTATGCAGGAGAGCAGACAGCAGCTGCAGGACTATAAGGCTCAGCATCCTCCATTCACTAGTGTATGCAGGAGAGCAGACAGAAGCTGCAGAACTACAAGGCTCAGCATCCTCCATCCAGGACTGTATGCAGTTTTTTACCCAAAAAGAAAAAAAAAATGACATGGGCTTCGCCATATTTTTGTATGCTAGCCGGGTACAGCAGGCAGGTACGGGCTGCCCCCAACCCCCAGCTGCCTATTTGTACCCGGCTGGGAACCAAAAATATAGAGAAGCCCTTTTTTTTTTTTAATTATTTCATGAATTTCATGAAATAATTTAAAAAAAAAAAATGACGTGAGCTTCGCCTTATTTTGGTGTCCAGCCGGGTACAACTAGGCAGCTGGGGATTGGAATCCACAGTGAAGGGTGCCCAAGCTTTCTGGGCACCCCCCACTGCGAATTGCAGTCCGCAGCCACCCCAGAAAATGGCGCTTTCATAGAAGCGCCATCTTCTGGCGCTGTATCCAACTCTTCCAGCTGCCCTGATGCCAGGTGGCTAGCTGGGTAATAATGGAGTTAGGGCTAGCTGTATATTATCAGCTAGCCCTAAGCCCGAAATTC
The DNA here is from genome assembly GCF_048569485.1 of Anomaloglossus baeobatrachus. Classification (NCBI taxonomy): domain Eukaryota; kingdom Metazoa; phylum Chordata; class Amphibia; order Anura; family Aromobatidae; genus Anomaloglossus; species Anomaloglossus baeobatrachus. The sequence continues at coordinate 584,363,020 of NC_134353.1, read as the reverse complement.
ATGGTGTCACGCCAATATTAGACATGGCCACCATGAATTTCTAGTAATGATAAAAAAAAAAAACACAACACACAGAAAAATATTTTTATTAGAAATAAAACAACACAATTAGTGACTCCATCTTTATTGAAATAAACCTCCCTCCGCAGTAATCCTGGGTTAGGGTCCCGCGCCGTCCAATCAGGATTCAATATCATCTGATCGGTTTGCTGGAAGGCAAAGCGATCAGATGATGTGTCAGGTTAAAGGATGTGAATCACATCATACATCAGCTGATTGTATAAAAGCCGATTATGCAATCAGCTGATGCATCAGTAGAAAAAAAAATAAAAATAAATACATACTCACTTATGTGCTGATTACCGGCAGCTCCTGCAGAGGAGTCTGATCCTGGCCCATCACTCCAGGAGCTGCCGGTAATCAGCTGATGAAGTCCCCTGACGGCAGGATCAGCTGATAGCCGGCCGGGCGCGAAAAAGCCGGTGACACCGCGAGAATAGATCAGCTGATGCGTCAGGTGACTGCATCAGGTGATCAACCGCCAGGTCCTGCAAGCTTCGTACGTGCCCCGGGGAGACTGCACACAGCCAGAGCGGCGGTACCGAGACAGGGGCTGGAAGCAGGCATGGCACCGGGACCCTGCAGACAGGTGAGTATGACATACACACACACATACACACACACACACACACACTGTATATACGCACATACACTGTATATACGCGCACACACTGTATATACGCGCACACATACACATACACTGTATATACGCGCACATACACTTTCTTCCCCTGGCTGTGTAGAGCTGCTACTGTCTCTGTGTGATTGCTCTCAGTGCACATCCACTGGGAAGAGGCAGGGAGGAGGGTTTGGTCGGAGAGCAGAGTGGGTGTATTAGACACAATGGGTGTGTTAGATAAGCTAGACACCGCCCTAGAGCCACAAAGAATTCTGGGACTTGTAGGAACTGAACACAGGAAGTCAGAGGAGAGATTAACCCCATCAGAGCTGGAGCCAGCAATGAGCATGTGCTGCTAGTGCACAATAAAAGGTAATTTTGCTGAAAAAACATAATAGATGTGTTGAGGGGCACATATTAGCAAGATTTATCAGAAAAAAAAAAAATCAGTTTTAGTTACTGGACAACTTCTTTAAGAACAGTTGTCTGACCTAACTCCTAAAAAATTGCGTTCCCCAGTGTTATTTATCAGCATACTGACAGCTCAGCACACAGGTATTCAATGGCCTTTAGATCTGGACTCATTGCTGGCCACTTCAAAACTCTCCAGGACTTTTTTTCCATCCATTTCTAAGTGCTTCTTGAAACTCTACCATATTTGACTGTACGTACTATGATCTTTTCTTCGTAGGCCTCATTCCATTTTTCGTAAACAGTAGAATGTGCTTTAATCAAAAAGTTCTATTTTGGACTTATCAGTCCACAACAAGCTTTCCCAGAAGGATTTTAGAGTACTCATGAACACTTTGACAAACTGCAGTCTAGCTTTTTATGTCTGTGTGTCAGCAGTGGGGTCCTCCTGGGTCACCTGCAATAGCGTTTCATGTCATTCACGTGTCGACAGACAGTTTACACTGACACTGATGCACCTTGAGCCTGCAGGACAGCTTAAATTTATCTGGAACTTTATTTGGGCTGCTTATCCACCAACCAGACTATCTTGTATTGCAACCTTTAATCAATTTTCTGTGCCGTCCACTTCCATGGAGATTAGATACAGTGCCACAGGTTGTGAACTTTTTGTTTATGTTGCGCATCGTGGACAAAGGAACTTCAAGATCTCTGGAGATGGACTTGTAACTTTGAGATCGTTGCTATTTTGCAACAATTTTTGTTCTCAAGTCCTGAGACAGTTCTCTACTCCTTTTTCTGTTCTATATACTTAAGGGGGCTTTACACGCTACGATATCGTTAATGTTTTGTCGTCGGGGTCAAGTTGTTAGTGACGCACATCCGGCGTCATTAACGATATCGCAGCGTGTGACACTGACCAGTGACCTCAAAAATGGTGAAAATCGTTCACCATGGAGAGGTCGTCCCAAACTCAAAAATCGGTAAGGGCTGTTTATCCAGGTGGTTCATCGCTCATGCGGCAGCACACATCGCTATGTGTGACACCGCAGGAGCGAGGAACGTCTCCTTACCTGCCGCCGGCCACAATGCGGAAGGAAGGAGGTGGGCAGGATGTTACGTCCTGCTCATCTCCGCCCCTCCGCTTTGATTGGCCGGCCGCTTAGTGACGTTGCGGTGACGTCGCTGTGATGCCGAACGTCCCTCCCTCTTGAAGGAGGGATTGTTCGGCAGTCACAGCGACGCCGCCGACCAGGTAAGTATGTGTGACGCTGCTGTAGCGATAATGTTCGCTACGGCAGTGATCAAAAACAATCGCATGCGCGACAGGGGAGGGTACTTACACGCTCGCTATCGCTACAAATTGCTAGCGATATCGCTACCGTGTAAAGCCCCCTTTAGTGTGGCCCACTAAGACACACAATGCAAAGATTGAGTCAACTTCTCCCCTTTTTACCTGATTTCAGGTGTGATTTTCATATTGCCCCATCTGTTACTTGCCAATGAGAATTACATGATTGAAATAAAGTTGTTTAACGATAATTTTGGAAAGGTGTTAACAATTTTGTCAAGCCCTCTTTTGCTTTTTTTTGTGAAAGTGTGACCTATTTGTCTTTTTTTCCCTCTTCTTTTTTCTATTGTTCCAATATATACAAAGGAAATAAAACATGTGTAACTGCAATAATTTTCTGTGAAAAATACTGAATTTTGTCAAACAATTTCAAGGGTGCCAACGCTTTCGGCCATGACTGTATAATAAACATTATATTCAACCATTGGCATAAAAATCCTTATTCTAGCAGTGTATCCTACATCACTGTGATCCGTCCACTCTGGTCAAATTTTAAATTACGTAGTGCATCTTTAATTCCCTGTTGGTTGTGCTCTAACCGCAATTTAATGGAACTATTGGTAATACAATTCAAAGCTATGCCTTTCTTTTTAGTTTTGATAAAGATTCTCAGCATTTCAATTTAATAATTAGAATATACAACATTTTTTTTAAACCATACAACTTTTAAATAGTAAACTCATTAAAATGTATGGTGGAAAAAGTATTTATTAAAGTGTACAGAAAGTAAATAACAAAGCATATTTTATGAGATCATGAACTGTAGAATAACAATATTTATTTATATACCACCAACATATCCTGCAGCACTTGACAGTTAAGATGATGTATCTACAAACCATATCAGACATTGCAAAAAAGCACATACGTATTTTTTGTTTTATTAGACGCACTGGATTATAGGATGCCCAAAAGGATTATCAGCTCACCGTGTGTGTGTGTGCTCACTCCTGGTTTCTCCCCTGGAGCATGGATAGGCACTGCCATAGCCCACTATGATCAGAGAAAACAGAAAAGGGATCCAGCTTTTCAGGTGAAAGGACCTACAGGTTTATTTCAGCATGCAGGTACAGCAAATAACATGACCAGCACTACGCGTTTCAGGTGAAAAGGATCACCCTTAATCATGATCAAGGTTGATCCTTTTCACCTGAAACGCGTAGCGCTGGTCATGTTATTCGCTGTACCTGCATACTGAAATAAGCCTGTGCTTCCTTTCACCTGAAGAGCTGGATCCCGTTTCTGTTTTCTCTGATTATAAGGTGCACCCCAAATTTATGTAAAAAAAAAATATGAAAAAAGGGGGTCTGTCTTATACTCTGGTGGTGTCTTGATGGGGGGGCGGTAGCGGTGGTGGAGTGGCGTCACAGGAGGCTGCGGTTGGGGCTGTGCTAGCTGCGGGGTCTGTCCTGGCTGCGGGGTCTGTCCTAGCTACGGGGTGTGTCCTGGCTGTAGGGCCTGTGTGGAACAGTACGGTGTGGAGGGTGTCCCACTCGCAGATGCTCTGGCGGTGGTGCGGGCTTCAAAGAAATGGAGTCCGGAGGCAGCACGTGCGCAGATTGAGCTCTCATCTGCGCATGTGCCATGTCTGGACGCCATTTTCCTTAAGTCCGCTGCTGGGAGGTCAATGGGCTGGAGGTGGCGCATGGGCAAATGAGATATGGAGCTGACTTCAGGTGCCATTTTTTTTGAAGCTCGCACCGTCAACAGAGCATCTGGAACACTTGCCGCACTGCCCTGCTCCACACAGCCAGCAGAGCCGCCAGCATAGTCCCCCCACCAGCATGGGCCCCAGCCGCAAACATGACGCCCATTCTCCACCTCCCAGTAAGCTACATTCAGATTGCAAGACAAACCCCTCATTTTCCTCTCAAATTTTTGGGAGGAAAAGTGCGTCTTACAATTTGAAAAATAGGGTAATTCACCAATTCAAACAAGAGGAGTGAGGGCCGTGCTTGCAAGTGAGCTGGAGGAAAGTCTTGGGAGTGTGAGATTCAGATTATGGAAGATGTTAGACTTGGATCATTAGCAGAATGGATAGAACAGTTAGAGTGGTGGACAGTTTAGTGAAAGTAGTTGTGAGTGTGATCAGTTTATGCTGTATTCTGTAGCAGATGTACAACCTGTGCAATGACTGGCATAAGGTGGAGGCATTGGTGTAGTGGCTGGACAGAAATATGAGCCTGTCTGCTGTATTCAAGATACTTTGGAGAGGAAAAGGTGCAGTAATCAAGACAAGAATTAATCGAATGAATGAAAGCAACAGTAAGAGTTTTTGCAGCTTTGAAGGTAAAAAAAAAGTTCAGATTCTGCAGATTTTTTGAGGTGCAGGATTGTGAGCAAAGGAATAATCTGAGTCAAATATCATCCAAGACAGTGGACATGCTGCCTAGAAGTTATGGTAGCACCATACATGGAAATGGAAATTTCAGGTTCGGTTAGGTGAGTAAGAGGGAGGGAACATGAGATGTTCTGTTTTGGAGAGATTCAGTTTCAGATTGAGAGAGAACACAATGTTAGAGACAGGAGACATACAGTCACGGGTATTTTGTAATACGGTAGTCATGTCAGCAGAATAAGTATATTATTGGGTGTCATCAGCAAAGAGATGTCACTAAAAGCCAGTCTAATTACAGTTTGTTAAATAGGGGTGGTGTATAGAGAAAAGAGGTGCGGATTAAGAAATGAACCCTGGGGAATCCTGACAGTAAGGAAACCAGATGGTAGAGGGTCAAGAAGAGAGTTGTTATAAATATAATGGTTTAGGGGAGACTAGACCAAGCATTCAAGGAAATTAGACATGGGTTTGCAGTTATAAAACAGATTGGGTCAAGAAATGTTTGTTGGAATGGGGATAACGATGAAAAGAAGAAAAAAGATTTGAGAAGAAAAAGAGCGTTTAAAAGGAATATGTCATCAGATTTTTATATACCACAAACTAATGCCATCTGAGATTGTAATGCTGAACACATCCATACCTTTATTTCAGAAATCTGAGTTTATGTTTTATAGGAATTTATTGTTGAGTTGTTATGCAAACGAGCTGCAAGTGCAGTGGGGTGGACATTGCACTTACAGCCCTTCTGCTTCCCTTCCCTATCCACCACCTTCTGAGGAGATGAGGGTGGTGAAGTAGGTTTGTTTGGTAAGGTGGGGAGCAGCATGTAGTTGTTAAGGAAAATTGCTGCCAAATGCGATGGTCTGCACGGACATTTTGCATACTTAGCATACCCCTAAAGAACAGGTGTTTGTGTCATTTTCCAGTGTTGCCTTTGTCTGTGAACGTAAGGTTTTGGTATAGAAAGCATATATCACTTACCTCTGACTCATTCTGGGAGTGCTCGAATAGAATGTTGAAAAGTAAGAGGGGGGAGGAGCAGGTGGAACAAAGTCTTCAAAGTCGGGCTCCCGATCTTGCTCTTCAGCGTCCTCTACAGAGACTTGGGACTCATCCTTTTGTAAAATTGAAAAACAAAATTCATTAAAGTGTAACCGTCGTTTTAATTTTTATTTCATAGATCAGTAGCACACATGAAAATAAAAAAATCTGCAATATTTCTTAACAGACAAATCTGCTTCTTTCTCTCCCAGAATTGATCAGTCTTTATTAAATTTCTCAATTCTGTAAAATCTGCATTCAGTGAAGACTATTCCATTACTGAGAGAGGAGATGGTAGTTGTTACTGAGGAGATTCTATGACGACGGGAGGAGCTGTGTCTGTCTTACCTTGTGTGCAGGACATTGCAGCTTAAATTTCCATGGTTATGACCACTTATACAACCCCTGGCAAAAATTATGGAATCACCTGGCTCTGAGGATGTTCATTCAGTTGTTTACTTTTGTTTAAAAAAAGCAGATCACAGACATGGCACCAAACTAAAGTAATTTCAAATGTCAACTTTCTGGCTTTAAGAAACATTAAAAAAAAAAATCATGAAAACATAATGTGCCAGCCAGTAACGGTTACTTTTCAAGACTAAACAGGGGGGAAAATTATGGAATCACTCAATTATGAGGAAAAATTATGGAATCGCTCTGTAAATCTTCATTCCTAACACTAACATCTGCATCGAATAAGATCTGCTCATCAGTCTGCATCTAAAAAGGAGTGATCACACCTTGGAGAGCTGTTGCACCAAGTGGACTGACATGAATCATGGCTCCAACATGAGAGATGTCAATTGAAACAAAGGAGAGGATTAGTAAACTCTTAAAAGAGGGTAAATCATCACGCAATGTTGCAAAAGATGTTGGTTGTTTACAGTCAGCTGTCTAAAATCTTGACCAAATACAAACAACATGGGAAGACTGTTAAAAGGCAAACACACTGGTAGACCAAGGAAGACATCAAAGCGTCAAAACAGGAAACTTAATGCAATATGTCTCCAAAACAGGAAATGCACAACAAAACAAATGAGGAACGAATGGGAGGAAACTGATGTCCATGTCTGTGACCGAACTGTAAGAAACCGCCTAAAGGAAATGGGATTTACATAAAGAAAAGTTAAACAATAAAAAGATGACTGCCTGAAGGGAAAATGTAAATTTCCACAGTCATTGATGATATGGGGCTGCATGTCAGGTAAAGCCACTGGGGAGATGGCTGTCATTACATCTTCAATAAATGCCCAAGTTTACATTGACATTTTAGACACTTTTCTTATTTCATAAATTGAAAGGATGTTTGGGGATGATTAAATCATTTATCAAGATGATAATGCATTCTGCCATAGAGCAAAAACTGTGAAAACATTCCTTGAAAGAAGACACATAAGGTCAATGACATGGCCTGCAAATAGTCCAGATCTCAATCCAATCTTTGGTGGAAGTTGAAGGAAATGGTCCATGACAAGGCTCCTGTTTTTTCTTTGTTGTATTGCTCGGTGGCTGACCCCCACCTTGTCATGCACCCCAATTTGGGTTGTATTCCACCTGTCTTGATTTTGGCAATTGGTGGCTGTTCACATTCAGTCATCAAACCCTGTTCACAGGCTATTTACTTCAAGCAGCAGTTGCTTGGGCCTGTGCAGCCCACAGCCATGATTCAGTCATGGGTACGGGCTTGAAAAACACAAAGTAAGTGCTGCTAAGAACAGTTCTACTTTTTCACATGTGAGGCTGTATGACACATTTTATATAAAAATATTTTAGAGTAGGACTGCCCCAAAGAGATTTGCCGTGACGTGGTGGGCTAGCTCAAGAAATTGCAATTCTTTGCCAAAAATCTCAAATTTTAAAGTACAGTTGGAATTTGTAGTGCTGTAGTGCATATTTAGTGTTGCCTTTCTTGTTTTTTCCAACCTGCAAAGCTGATCTGGCAAGAGCAATCAGAGAAAGTTGGAGCCAGATTGGTGATGAGTACTGTTTGTCACTCATTAAGGCCATGCCTCAGAGACTGCAAACTGTTATAAAAGCCAGAGGTGGCGCAACAAAATACTAGTGATGTATTGGAGTGTGCTTTTGTTTGTTTGTTTTTCATGAGTCCATATTTTTTTCCTCACAATTGAATGATTCCATTATTTTTCCCCCTTGTTTGGTCTTGAAAAGTAACAATTACTGGCTAGCACATTATGTTTTCATTATTTATTTTTTTTTAGTGTTTTTTTAAAGCCAGAAAGCTGCCATTTGAAATGACTTTAGTTTTGTGCCATGAATCTGATCTGCTTTTTTTTTTTAACAAAAGTAAAGAGCTGAATGAACATCCTCAGCCAGGTGAGTCCATAATTTTTGCCAGGGGCTGTATAATGACAGTTAGTTACTTACCGTTTTAACCATGGATGCCCTGCACATGAGGTAAGCAATGTAGCTATTTAGGAGAACTATACTACATTTCTAATTGGAGGTAGTTTAGTTACTATTATTATTATTATACCTACTGTATATTAGGATAGGATCTTGTAAATAAAAATACCCCTTTAAGTAAACAAAGTACTTTCCAAAGTTACTCAGCTTTGTGTGCAAATTAACTGTAATAATAAATATTCTATTAAAAGTAGAATGTTAAGTCATAAGCTAAAAAATATAATCATATCAGCACCTAAAAATGATGCTTACCATTTATTTTCCTCAGTGCTTGCTTAATTTTTTAGCTGAGCACTCTTATGATTAGTTTAGTTATAGTGCTTACATGGAGTCTCAGATAATGGGCTTTCTTGTGCATCATCTTTAGAAGAGGCTTCCTTCTGGGATGACAGCCCTGCATATCAATTTGATGCATTGTGTGGCGTATGATCTGAGCACTGACAGGCTGACTCCCATGCCTTTAACCTCTGCTGCAATGCTGGCAGCACTCATATGTCTATTTTGAAAAGACAATCTCTGGATATAATGCTGAGCACGTGCTTCGACTTCTTTGGTCAACCATGACGAGGCCTGTTCTGGGTGGAACCTGTCTTATTAACTGCTGCATGATCTTGGTCACCATGCCGCAGCTCAGTTTCAGGGTGTTGACAATCTTCTTATAGCCTAGGCCATCTTTATGTAGAACAACAATTCTTTTTTTTTTGAGATCCTCAGAGAATTCTTTCCCATGAGGAGCCATGTTGAACTTCCAGTGACCAGTTTGAGAGAGTGTGTGAGCGACAACACCAAATCTAACACACCTGCTCCCCATTCACATCTGAAACCCTGCAACACTTAGGCTAAGTTCACACTTCCGTTGTTTTGCATCAGTCACATGCGTTGCTTGACGCATGTGACTGATGCGTTGTACAACGGATGACAAAGAAAGAATTTCATTGTCGGATTCCGTTGTGTGCTGGGGGCGGAGTTTGGGGGGCGGAGTTCGGGGGGCGGAGCTGAGGACGTCAGTGTCGCGGTCTGCATGGCTGGGGACAGGTGTGTGTGTGTGTGTGCGCGCGTGTGTGTGTCTACATGCATGTGTACATGCGGAGTGCGGGAGGGGGCGGAGCGTGAGGGGGCGGAGCCGAGCGGGGCCGTGAAGCTGAGGTCTTCAATGCCGCGGGGACTGCAGGGCTGGGGACAAGTGAGTGAGTGTGTGTGTGAGTGTGTGTGTGTGAGTGTGTACACATGCGGAGTGCGGGAGGGGGCGGAGCCGAGTGGGGAAGTGTCGGCCTCCTTGCACACTGTATCTAGGGTAAATATCGGGTATAAGCAAAGCCCTTTTTGCTTGGTTACCCGATATTTATCTTGGATACTAGCTTAGCGCTGGCTCCCTGCACCCGTAACCACTGATAATATCGGGTAACTAACCAAAGCGAATTGCTTGGTTACCCGATGTGTATCCTGGTTACGGGGGCAGGGAGCCAGAGAGAGCATGCGCAGCAAAATCCTACGGATCGCGCTGCTCAAAAAATGTTACAGGCTGCGTTGCTCCCGCCCGGCGGTCAGTTAAAAAACGACTGACCGCGACGCAGCGGATGCAACGCAGCATCATCAGTCACAATCCGTCACTAATAGAAGTCTATGGGGAAAAACAGGATTCCTGCAAAATATTTTGCAGGATAACGTAATTCCTCAAGGCTACGGATTGTGACTGATGCAAAACAACGGAAGTGTGAACTTAGCCTAAGTCACATGACACCGGGAATGGAAATGGCTAAATGGGCACAATTTGGCTATATTCACTTTGGGGTGTACTCACTTTTGTTGCCAGCGGTTTCGACATTAATGGTCATTTGTTCAGTTATTTAGATGGCACACCAAATTTACACTATCATAAAGCTGCACACTGACTACTGTACATTGTAACATAGTGTTATATAATTACTGTTGTCCAATGAAAAGATATAATAAAATATTGAATTTTTCAACCTTTTCCCACATTTCAGGCTTCAAATATAAAGATAAAAATGTTAATGTTATGGTGAAGAATCAACAAGTGGGACACAATTGTGGAGTTGAACGAAATTTATTGCTTAAACTTTTTAAAAACATAAATAACTGAAAATTGGTGCGTGCAATATTATTCATCCCCTTTACTTTCAGTGCAGCAAACTCACTCAGGAAGTTTATTGAGGATCTCTGAATGATCCAATGTTGTCCTAAATGACTGATGATGATAAATATAAGCCACCTGTGTGTAATCAAGTCTCCGTATAAATGCACCTGCTCTGTGATAGTCTCAGGGTTCTGTTTAAAGCGCAGAGAGCATCATGAAGACCAAGGAACACAACAGGCAGGTCCGTGATATTGTTGTGGAGAAGTTTAAAGCCGGATTTGGTTACAAAGCGATTTCCACAACTTTAAACATCCCAATGAGCACTGTGCAAGCGATCATATTGAAATGGAAGGAGTATCATACCACTGAAAATCTACCAAGACCCGGCCGTCCATCCAAACTTGCATCTCAAACAAGGAGAAGACTGATCACAGATGCAGCCAAGAGGCCCATGATCACTCTAGATGAACTGCAGAGATCTACAGCTGAGGTGGGAGAGTCTGTCCATAAGACAACAATCAGTCGTACACTGCACAAATCTGGCCTTTATGGGAGAGTGGCAAGAAGAAAGCCATTTCTCACAGATATCCATAAAAAGTGTTGTTTAATGTTTGCCACAAGCCACCTGGGAGACACATCAAACATGTCACGATATGTTTGGTGTAAAAGCAACACAGCTCATCACCCTGAACACACCATCCCCACTGTCAAACATGGTGGTGGCAGCATCATGGTTTGGGCTTGCTTTTCTTCAGCAGAAACAGGGAAGATTAAAATTGATGGGAAGATGGATGTAGACAAATACAGGACCATTCTTGAAGAAAACCTGTTGGAGTCTAAAAAAGACCTGAGACTGGGACGGATATTTGTCTTCCATATATGTCTTCCAACATAAAGCAAAATCTACAATGGAATGGTTCACAAATAAACGTATCCAGGTGTTAGAATGGCCAAGTCCAGACCTGAATCCAATCGAGAATCTGTGGAAAGAGCTGATAACTGCTGTTCCCAAACGCTCTGTTTGCAAAGGAAGAATGGGCAAAAATTTCAGTCTCTTGATGTGCAAAACTGATAGAGACATACCCCAAGCGACTTGCAGCTGTAACCACAACATATATACACTCTAACACCATATTATATATATATATATATATATATATAATTGTCACCTAGGAAAGACATGACCTATTCTTTAAAAGGAATCTCTGTCACCATGTTTTTCCCACCTAAGGCTAGGTTCACATTCCTGTTGTTTTAAATCCGTCAGGTCCATCAGCAACGGATCAGTTGTTTTTGATATGTCAACTGACGCAACGGATGTGTTTTTCACAGGATTCCTTTCACAGGAATCCTGTGAAGAAACTGATCCGTTGCGTCCGTTACATCCGCTATGCGTCCGTTTTTTGACGGATCAGTCATGATCCGTTTGTGTTTGGGACAGCCCAGTGAGTGTGCTAAACATGCTGGGCATGCTCAGTAGAGCATGACGGAATCCAGCGCTGCATTCCGTTGTAAGACGGATTACGACGGAATCCAGCACCATAGACATCCATTACAAGCTTGACGGATGGCGACGGATTCTTGCGCAAAGCGTTAATTTTGACGGCCAGAAATACGTTACATTCTGCGTTACTCCCGCCCGACGGTCAGTCAAAAAACGACTGACCGCGACGCAGCGGATGCAACGCAAGGTCATCAGTCGCAATCTGCCACTAATACAAGTCTATGGGACACAACGGAATCCGCTAAACGGATGCCGTTGTTTACCATAGCCGCGGATTGTGACGGATACATTTTAACGGAAATGTGAACCTAGCCTAAACTGAGAGCCGCATAACATAGACACAGAGGCCTTGATACTACCGATGTGTCACTTACAGGGCTGACTCACTATTTAAAGGGGCTGTCTACTACTGGGTCAAGTGTCTGTTCTTGCTAAAATAAACACACATAAGATGTTGTCAAGCGAACTTTGCGCCCAATCAGCACCAACTTCACTGTTCCCATCTTTGGATGAATTGAACATCAAGAGGGAGTCAGAGCGGTGGCTGGCTGCTCACTTCCTAATAATTTTAACCGGGAAGGTAAGGGGGGGGGAACAAACACTCAGATTGAGAAGAGTATTTTCCAACCCCCTCAATTAGCAAGAGATTATCGCTAGAGGGCTAGTAAACCTGTTGCTATACAGTCCTCCATATTCTTGAGCTCTGTGTAACCCCACCACTGATTAGCAACTTTCTGCCAATTCAGAGTGACATAGAAAGCTGCCAATCAGGTGTTGGTGGGGTTATACAGAGCTCAGTATTCAGATAACTGCTGAATCTGTAATAGATTAAACTTTGCTGTTATCAAAATGATAGCACGAAGCTCTGTAAGTGACACATCGCTGGAATCAGGGTATCTGCTGCTTTGTCATGCTGCCCTCAGATTTCTTTTACGTAGATGTGTAATATATGCTCAATCATCAGTTATTAATACAATACATTTACAAATATATGTTAGTAAACTTTCCACTCACTTACTGTGCAGGGTCTTCTAGTAGTTAGGAGTTGCAGGTAACGTAAGGCAGCTGCTACTAGGCACACAGTGGTCGTCAACGCATTCAAGGCACAAAGGGCAAAGAACACTTTCTACCGGAAGAAGAAAATTCTGTTCAGTAAATGTAAGATCCAGTGCATGCTGTAAAAAGGAAAGCATTAGAAAAGTCTGCGCTCTGAAAGATGTATACTGTATGGGAAACGTGTTATTGTAGAGCTACAAATGGTAAAGAATTAACCAACTAAACTTTATAGTCTATACACTTATCTAAATTCTTATTTAGAAGATAGAAAAGACTTAGGCTATGTTCACACACTGCGTTTTTTACCTGCGTTTTGGGTCCGTTTTTGCTGCAGAAATTTCTTGAGAAATTCTTGTAACCTTTCTGCAGACATTCCCCAGCAAAACCTATGGCAAAAAAAATTAGCTGTGCACACACTGTGTTTTTTTCTTAAGAAAATTCTTTCAGTAGATTTTCTTAAGAAAAAGAATGAGCATGTCACTTCTTTTCTGCAGCTAACTGCGTTTTTTGCCATAGATAATTGGCACAATAACACAGGGAGCAACCAGCGGTAAAAACGCACCAAAAACGGACCGAAAACGCACCAAAAACGCACCAAAAACGCAGGTGCGTTTTTGGTGCGTTTTTTAACACAGGTGCACTCTTAAGAAATTTCTTAAGAAATTTCTTAAGAAAAATCATTTTTCTAGTGTGAACATAGCCTAAAAAAGGATTTTCAAGCTCAGAAAACCCATTTTCTCAGAAAATCTCTTTTCCCCGGCTTCATGTTGTCTTTAAAAAAGCAAAATGGGCCTCACCCACCCTCACCGGAACCAGATCTGCGTCTGTGCGGCTTCCAGTGTCTGTCATCGTCACATCACGTCGCTAGCACTATAGCCTATATATATATAAGCTTAGCGACTCTGTCTGAGCTGACTGCAGGAGCCGCTGAGCTCAGTCACTGGCCACCATGCTGGTGACATGACAGACATTGGGAGCAGCAGCAGACACTTTGTGCTGGATACGGGAGGGATTGTAGAAGCCTATTTTGTTCTTAAAAACCCAAACTGCAGTCAGGGAACAGGTTTTCCAAAACTGGAAAACTCATTTAATTTTGTCTAAATATATGGTGGTACATTTTGAGTTTCAACTTTAGCTGCTTTGTTTGGAACTTCTGGGCATACTGAAAAACTTCTGGGTATTTTTTTTTACTTAAATGCATATATTTCTGCCTGATATTGTAACCCTTATCGCTCTTCACCTGAATGATCAGCTGAATCATCACCATTTATGACTTAGGATAAGAAGCCAAACTAGACACTATGAGGTTTTTGCATCTCATAAGTGCAAAAGGAGGAGGTATGATTGAAGTGAGAGGCCTCTGACATGTGGTCTAAGGGTTGTTATTATTATTATTATTTATTATTATAGCGCCATTTAGTTAACATTTCTCCTTGTGGAGAATACCAAGCAAGAGTAAGGCTACTTTTACACATCCGTTTTTTGCTCTGCGGCACAATACGGCGCTCTGCAGAAAAACCGCAACCGTTTTTTTTGCCGCCGGTTGCGTTTTTTTTTTTGCATAGACTTACATTAGTGCCGTATTGTGCCGCATGGGCTTGCGTTCGGTCCGGGTTTTGCCGCATGCAGATTTAGCCGGTGCCGCAGCCGGATGGAACGTTGCCTGCAACATTTTTTGCTCCGGCAAAAAAAAACCGCATCGCGCCGCATCCGGCGCATTTTTCAATGCATGCCTATGGGCGCCGGATGCGGCGCGATGCGGAAAAACCGCATCCGGCCGCCGCATGCGGTTTCTTCCACTGCGCATGCTCAGTAGCGTGCCGCAACCGGAAAAAAACGGACGCGCCGCATGTAAAAACTTATGCAAAGGATGCGGTGTTTTCGCCGCATCCGTTGCATAGGTTTCACAGCCAGATTGAGCCGCACAATTCATACCGGATGTGTGAAAGTAGCCTAAGAAGACATATAGGCCATGCAATGCTCCTCTGGGAAATTAAATATGCAGACAGCCTCTTCAGAAAGGAAGAGGACTTGAACTCTAGTGCCACCTAATAATGAGAATAAAGGGATACTTAGCCCTTTGGATTTTTTTCCTATGCAGTTGTTGTCCGTCCACACATAGTGACAGTTACAGCAACCAAGCCTTATTGCTCTGAATAGGGTACAGGGAAAAAATTTTCAATGGGGTCATAGTGCTTAACAAGGAGAGTTTTAAGTTGCTGCCAGCCACTTTATCCAGGAGGATCTTATTCAGAACAGCACAAACACTGTAAAATTCAGCAGATTTTACATCTGAAAATTCAGCTGTGGTTTTGCCCCAAGAGAGCATACCCTGAGGATTGATGGATTTTGATGTCTATTACGGTTCTTAATTGCAGGCCAGAAACAATCTATTTGATTCCTGGAGTGCTTTAACTGGCTCTTAATGGAAACAAAACAATATTTTGTCCATCTGTACTCACACATATCCGTCTGCAAAGACTGTGACAACGATATATTCCCACGGAACCTATTATATGGTATATGGATTTTCATATAATCAGCTACCTCAGGGGTGCAGGAGCCAAATTTACAGTAGTCATCCGATTACCATAATGGCTCCAGACTATTGTGATGTGACAACACCATTAAACAGCCAAACGTCAGAGCAACATATCACAAAATACATTACCACGTATGAAGAACGTAGCAAGTACAGACTACATTATGCTCACAGTAGGTTTCACCCTACACTTGGCTTGTGCGCCAATAAGGCGCATGTAAAAAATATAGGTAGGGTCATGTTTGGCCAGTATATGTTGTTACATCTTGTTTTTTACTAAAAGAAAAGTATAGATTAATACACTTCTCTATACAGAGACATCCGCAGAAAAAGTAAAAACAATTATAGATACAGTATACCATGAAAGCTTATGGGCGTCGTAATGTACATTATTCTTATACAGTGATAAATGTGGAAGCCTTATGTGCTGCGTATGTTTTGTGAAATACTTCTTAAAAGCACCACTCCAGCATTTATTTTCAGCTCTGGAGTGGTGCTTTAAATCTAAGTCCCCTACCCCCTGTCTTATACTCACCCTCCGGAGGCTTTGTCCTTTATCAGCATCGCTCCTGTCCCACGGCACCATCTTGTGCCCTTAACTTCTGTCTGTCTGGAAGTCAGAAGTTATGTCTCAAGCACTCAATACAAGTCTATGAGAGCCAGAACGAGGCTCTCAAAGAATTGTATTGAGTTGTGACCTCTCACGCTCAAAACAGATGAAGATGATCGCAGGTGAGTATTAGACAGGGGCAGGGACTTACAGTAGATTTAAAGGACTACTCGATAGGTGAAATAAAAAAACACTGGAGTGGTGCTTTAAATATTTGATCAAGGGCTCAAATATTGTGTTAGCTGAGCTTTATCCTTTCATTTCGAACTTTGTATAACTTTATTCAATTACCGTATATACATCCATAACTTCACTACGAGAAAAAAAAGCCTCCTTTATCAATAATGTTAATCATAAAAACAGGTCATCATCATAGGACCCCTCTTCTAAAAGGATACTCTTCAAAACAGACAACCCCTTTATTAGATTCCTTTCCCACTATGGTGTCCATCTATAAAATTTCCGATAACACGAGGACAAAAGATGGATTCAATATAAAACCATGTTTGTTTTCTAAGGGTGCAAAATATATTGAGACCTGTAAAATGAAGTTCTGCCTTTACATGAGAGCATTAAATCAGGGAAGACAGCTGCACAATGGGAAAGTGAACAATGAATATAGTACTGGAGTTTGCAGTAATCTAACCTTTATTAGACTTTTAAGTGTGCCATGTCAGCACTGCCTATTGGTAAATTAAGACGCCTAGCAAGTTCCTGGAATATAACACTCAAATCAGCTTCGTTGTCTTATATAACAGGAAGGTCAATGTGTTCCTGACAAGGCTAATATATAGTGTAATAAGATACTATCTCAGATTGTCGCCAGAAGCCCTGAATCAATTACATCCTAACAATTACAAGATCTTAATCTGCAAAATACACCGTTTTGTAGATGGTTTAGTGCAAAATTAAAAATATAAAGCAAAGCACTAGGGACTCATAGTCCATAGTCTGAGATCACTGATTTTTGCATAGAGTATAGCTAGCACTATGTATAGAATAAATCTGGATAGCGATCATATGACAGACCATAGAGGTATAGTTTCTCCTGTAATGTAGGCCAACATGTCTGCCCTAAAGGCCTAGTCACACACGACTTACCAGCGATCCCGACAACGATACGACCTAAAAAGGATCGCTGGTAAGTCGCTGGGAGGTCGCTGGTGAGATGTCACACAGTCAGACCTTACCAACGACGCAGTAACGATGAGCGACCTGTATAACGATCTTGGTGGTTGTTGGGACCCTGTCACACAGCGTCAAACACAGAGATGCGTCCTGCCCAGCAGGACATCACCTTTAAAGAATATGGTCCAGACCATTTCTCACAGCAGGGGCCTGATCGCTGGTAGATGTCACACATAACGAGATCGCTGGCGAGATCATTGCTACGTCACAGAAACTTTGCCTCAGCAACGATCTCGTTAGTGATCTCGTTGTGTGTGATGGAGCCTTAAGGGTAAACTTTATCATTAAAAGAATTAAAAAAATTATAACAGTGCGGAAACTCGTTATTAAAGAGGTTGTTAACTTGAAAGAAAAGTTTAGATGTATTTAGAATGTAAACACTCAGCAGTTGTCTTGATCTGATAAAGTATAAGCTTCCTCCAAAAGTTTCCTTTTGGTTAATTGGTAAAGTAAACACTACTAATGGTTAATATAACCTTATGGAGGCATGTGCAGAAAAAATACACACTATAGCTCATAAAGTGATTAGAGCCAAGCCATTAGGGGAACCACAAAAGGAGAGTCAAAAAAAGAGGTACAATAAATGATGGGATATCAGTAACATGGTGAACCATGCTGGATACAACATATAAAGTGGAGTGCGCATAATTACCTAGTAAATGAAGTGAGTCAACATGGATGGTGGGGGGACCACTTTATGAGCTACAGTATGTATTTTTTCTGCACATGACTCTATAAGGTTATATTAACCATTAGTGTTGTTTACTTTACCAATTAACCAAAAGGAATCTTTTGGAGGAAGCTGATACTTTAGTTTCCCCCCTATTATCATTATGCTTTTTTACTACTGAGGTACCCCTATGTGCACTTTATTTATGGTGGGTCCCAGCTGGACCACCGTGCAGTTGCGATTTAGGCCATTTTATCCCTGTTTATGATCTATTCTTGTGGCCTTACCATTGGTCTCTTCTTTCTATGACTTTATCATATCTGTACATATTTTCTATTGACCTGTAGTGGGCCCAGTTTATATTAATATCTGGTCTATTGTACTATTATTGTGACTTACCTTGTCTGGAAGGGGGTTGTCCACTACTAGGACAACCCCTTCTAATTTCACATGTTTCTGTCAGGTAAATTAATAAAGCCTATACTCACCTCTCCTACCGGTGCCCTTCCAGCGTTTCTTGGGCTTATGTGATATTGTGACGTCAGCGCTGCCTTCTGTCTCCCCACCTTCGGGCCAAACAAGCAATCAACAAGAAGTGAGCGCAGTTTCCTTTACTAACACATTTGGTCTTAAGGCGGGGAGACAAAAGCCAGAGCTGATTCGACGTGGGGCTTGCGTGACATCACAATGTCACATGAGACCCAGAACCGCTGGAAGGGCACCGGTAGGGGTGGTAAGTATAGGCTTTATTATTTTACCTGAGGGAAACATATGGAAACAGAATGGGTTGTCCTAGTAGTGGACAACCCCTTTAAGGTTGGCCATACATACAGGATAGCTGTTAGTGACAGCCTACAAACAACCCAGGGTTCCGAATGCAACTCTTTATAAAAATAATATATATAGACTAATGAATATATCATTTTGTGAACACTATATTCATCGGTCTCCCCAAGGAGTCAAACATAGTCTTCTACCAGATTTCACTCTGCGTGATTAGCTGGTGAGAGCTAAAAAGCACTGATAGTAAAGTCATATGGAAAGCTATGTTTTCTAAGAACTTTAGCTTAGGTGGTGGAATGGGTCCCAACGATGGCATGACAAATTTACTATGATTTACAGCAAAAATGAAGGTAAAGTATAGCTGAATGCTACAGCAGTATATAACTGTTTGTGGGGCACAGACAGCCAAAAAAAACTACCAAATTCATTAGGAGGAGTGTGTTTCTTAATATATTTTGTATATTATTCAAGTGGACTTCTGTTTAAGACTGGTATATAAAATTTGCGAACTAACAAATTGCCTCCTTTTCTCAGGATTTTTGCAGTTAACATGAGATATACAGTATTTCTCCAATGCTAAAGGTGTCACTTCGATCACTCGATGATGTTTGCTTTCATTATATGATACGTAAACTCAACAACATTAAACTGCAGCACTCCAACTATTACCATTCTGGTAACACCGTTACTGCAGCACTGCTAATGTCACAAGGTCAATATATTGCTGTATTACAGCTCTGTGACATTTTGGAAGTATAATGATGCTTTTACTAAATAACAGTGTACACCAAACTGGACAAAACTGACTATACCTGGTCAAGGTGCAGAGGGGGAAGGACATGCCACAGATATTGTCTTTTATGTTCTTTGAATTCTTGTATCATGCATCACCTCTCCCCTCTGGCCCTGAAAAGATATCAGTTATCTACCACCCGTAAAGTGATATATCCTACGACTGTGTTAACAAATGTTCCAGTTTCAACAGGATTCTTTTCTTGATGTGGCAGCAGAAAGAACAGACAGAGCCCCATTTCAGTTTTTACATTTATAGGTTATACGTGTGATAACTATTAGAATACCAAACAATAGAGACTGGAGGCTTTCAAGCTGGGACTTTAAAGTGAACCTGTCACCACTTTTTCGGCCTATAAGCTGCGGCCACCACCACCGGGCTCTTATATACAGCATTCTAACATGCTGTATATAAGAGCCCAGGCCGGGGGTATAACATAAAAA
This sequence comes from Anomaloglossus baeobatrachus, assembly GCF_048569485.1. NCBI lineage: Eukaryota > Metazoa > Chordata > Amphibia > Anura > Aromobatidae > Anomaloglossus > Anomaloglossus baeobatrachus. The sequence goes on along the minus strand of NC_134353.1, from coordinate 584,343,089 downwards.
AAACTTTATAATACTCACCTAAGGGGCGGTGCGGTGGGCCTTATAGGCATCTCCGTTGTCTGGGGCAGGCGTCGCCTCTTTTGTCCATCTTTGTGTTCCTTCTTCTCTAGCTGCAGTGCATAACGGGTCCGACGTCATATACACTCGCCGGCATTCAGGTCCTGAGCAGGTGCACTTTGATCTGTCCTGAGCAGGGCAGATCAAAGTATTGTAGTGCACCTGCTCGGGAGCGGCGAGTGTGTATGACGTAGACGCGTCATGCACCCAGGCTTCAGAAAGAGGACGAAGATGGCTGAAAGAGGAGGCGCCGGCACCGGACAACGTAGACGCACATAAGGCCCACTGCAGAAACCATTAGGTAAGTATTATAAAGTGTTTTTATGTTATACCCCCGGCCTGGGCTCTTATATAAAGCATGTTAGAATGCTGTATATAAGAGCCCGGTGGTGGTGGCCGCAGCTTATAGGCCGAAAAACTGGTGACAGGTTCCCTTTAATCCTTAAAATGAATGGCTGAATGATGTGTTAGTGCTGTAGAGTAGATTGGCACTATAGAAATAAAATAATAGTATTCTAGATAATATTACTTTTACTATTTTAATGCACCCACATAGAACGTAATGCTCTTTATTTTAAAGAGGACTTGCCAGCTCACTACACGTCTGCTATAAGAAATTCTTGCTTTGTGCTGTTCCTTTGTTATTCCTTCTGGAAATTCATGAATTCATTCCACTTCCATTCTGCTTCTCAATGGAATATATCCCTACACAATCACTCTGACTATGCAATAAATGGTAACGGACTGTCAGACTATCAGGGACAAACCTGTTGAGGAGAGCCATTGGATCAAATACTTAATTAACTTTCAGACATAGGCGATTGTGGGAAATTGCCTATGAAACATATTATTTCACCTTACATAGTTTGTTCAGAATACATACACGTGATACAGATCAAAGATGGCTGCAGTTTCCTTTCTTTTACATCCTGCCCTGGTATGCAAGGAATGTAAGGAATGTTTAGATGTAAGAGGATCACCATATAAAGGAAAGGACTAACCCCACTGATGACCTCAAGGACCAACCCCACTGATGACCTCATGGACCAACCCCACTAATGACCTCATGGACCAACCCCACTAATGACCTCAAGGACAAACCCAACGGATGACCTCAAGGACAAACCCCACTGATGACCTCATGGACCAACCCCACTGATGACCTCAAGGACCACCCTTACTGATGACCTCATGGACCAACCCCACTGATGACCTCATGGACCAACCCCACTGATGACCTCAAGGACCAACCCCACTGATGACCTCAAGGACCACCCTTACTGATGACCTCATGGACCAACCCCACTGATGACCTCAAGGACCACCCTTACTGATGACCTCATGGACCAACCCCACTGATGATCTCAAGGACCAACCCACTGTCAGCCCATTGACCAACACTAACCAATGGACACAGCCAAGCATGCCCACTGTAGAGTCGACCATGCCCCTTTTCCTAGTTTATATAAGTCATGTTCCTGGAATAAATCTCTCTCTAGGTAACATTTACTCTGATCAAGAAGAGATTTCACATCTGACTCTTTCCGGTGTTAACTTTTTTAAGCATAAATACAACCTATTCGAGACGGCACCACCCAAATCAAAATGGAAGCGTGCTACCACCCATATATGAATAGACAAATGGCAAACAAAATTTATGGGAAATAGGGCACAGCTTGACCATAAATAAATACACTGGAAATCCAGAATTTAAATGGACAACAACAAAACACTTGCTGAATGCAAAAAGTGAACAAGTTTAATAAGTGCAGAATGTTAAAAAGTAAAACACCATTAAAAAATGGGAAGAACTCAAACAAAGAAAAGGAATCCCCCATATAACAGAGGGTACATACACACCAATACCTCAATAACAAAGAGTAAGCAATACAGGCTATAAAACCATATACAGCTAAATAGTGCAGATGCATAGTAATATACTGTATATTACAATCATGTTAGAAAGGTACAGAGCAAGGAAACCCTGCAATACAATACCATGGTCTGAATTGTGTACACCTCTGATGAAGCCACGTTTGGTGGCGGAATGCGTGGGGCGGGCAGGTGCATCCACATTACCGCTTTCACAATTTCACAAACCCACTGATAACTGTTCTACCTAACATGGATTATAACCCACTCTCAACCTGCGTATGCTGTGAGTACATTTGTCCTATGAAAGGCAGCATTCAGGAGGACATAGAGCAACCCCGTAATGTACTGGTAGCCACTGACTTTGATTGACACCGTATAAGGCTACATGTAACCTGCTGCAGAATGTGGACATGCTGGCAGCATACCCCAGCAACCAACATCCTCAATGTACAACTCCATTTATGCAAAACAAGTAGAAGTTAAAATCATTGATTATTCTCGTTCAGCCACCTTACCTTGAGTAAAAGATGAACAGCATTACAGGAATGGATCATGACCAACTTCAGGACATTTTCTTTTTCCATGCACTTGGAAGCCTGAGTTTCATCACAGCAAATGCAGATTTTGCCTTCTGTCATATCTACCTGCAAATACACAACTGTGAGTGAAAGCCAAAATTCTGTATTACAACATGCCAGATCTGTCGTCACGTCACATGAATGATGAAGAAGTCTACTCTACGGCTCACACAGCACTGGGTAAAGAAGGTCAAATACTTCAGTGCTGAGTATGTCATCAAGCATTCCAGCCTAATCTTGTAAATCGGGTACATGCAGAGTTGGCACTAACATTTTTCATTTACAGTTGATTTGAGGTATTTTACACTTATTTTTAATCAAACTGTGAATAATGGCAGTGTGTGTGAAGTGTTTGTGTGAGGAATGTGTAATGTGTGTAATATGTGTGTGATGTGTTTGTGCCAGTGATGTGTGGTGTGTGTGATGTATCTACAGTGCCTTGGGAAAGTATTCGGCCCCCTTGAATTTTTCAACCTTTTCCCACATTTCAGGCTTCAAACATAAAGATAAAAATGTTAATGTTATGGTGAAGAATCAACAACAAGTGGACACAATTGTGATGTGGAACGAAATTTATTGCTTATTTTAAACTTTTTAAAAAAATAAAATCACTGAAAATTGGGGCGTGCAATGTTATTCGTCCCCTTTTCTTTCAGTGCAGCAAACTCACTCCAGAAGTTCATTGAGGATCTCTGAATCATCCAATGTTGTCCCAAATGACTGATGATGATAAATATAAGCCACCTGTGTGTAATGAAGTCTCCGTATAAATGCACCTGCTCTGTGATAGTCTCAGCGTTCTGTTTAAAGCGAAGAGAGCAACATGAAGACCAAGGCACACAACAGGCAGGTCCATGATACTGTTGTGTGACGTGTGTGATGTACTATGTAAGTGTGATGTGTGGTGTGTCTGACATGTTTAAATGTGTACGGTGTGTGATGGACTTTCCACATTTTTTCACTTTACCCCCACAAAATTAACTGTATTATATTGGGATATTACGTAATTTACCAACACAAAGTAGCAAGAATTTGTAAAGCATAAAGAAAATGATATGTGGTTTTCTAAATACTTTCAAAATATAAATTTGAAAATTGTGACGTGAATTTATATTCAGCCCTCCGAGTCAAGACTTTGTAAAACCACTTTTCTCTGCAATTACTGCTGTAAAGTCTTTTGGGACATGTACCAGATTTGCAAATCTAAGGCTGTTATTTTTGTTGTTCTCCTTTCCAAAATAGATCTAGCTCAATTAGATTGGATGGAGATGTCTGTGATCAGCAACTTTCAAGTCTTATCACAGATTTCAATGGGATTTTGGTCTGAACTTTGACAGGGCCAGTCACACACAAGAATATGCTTTGATCTAAACCAGACCTGGGCAAGGGGCGGCCCATGGGCTGGATTCGGCCCGCCTGCTGTCTGTGACCAGCTGCCCATCTTAGCACAGAGTTGGAGGCGTGGCCTGATCTATGATTTTATGTCTTAGCTCTGCTCTCACAGCTGGGAGCTCTGTATCCTGCAGTGGAGTGATAAGCAGCTGTCACGCCCCCGCACTCTGCCGACCACGCACCCGCTTGATGCCAGTCACGCCCCCTTTGGATGCTGGCCACACTCTCTGGATGCCTTCCATGGTATCTATGCTGCTGGCCACGCCCCTTTTGCTGTCATCCATGTCCCATCTCAATGCTGGACACACACACACTCCTTGGATGCCTTCCTTGTCCCCTCTTGCTGCTCTCTCGATGCTGGCCACGCCCCCTTTGCCTGCCCCTTCAATCCAGGAGCCTCACATGTGACCAGCTCATCTCCACAGCGGCCACTTCAAAAACGTCTGTTCTGCAACTCAGGTAATGTGAACCAGTAGCAGCAGGGTGAGTGCAGTGTGCCTGCAGGAGGGGAGAGCAGTGTGCCTGCAGGAGGGGAGAGCAGGAGAGTCTAGCACTTGTGTTTTCTCAGGTCCCCCCCTGTGCCTGCAATAGAAGAAGCAGACACACAGGGGGGACTCAGAGAAGGCAGCCAGAGGAGCCCTCAGGCTCTGCTGCTGCAGTGCTGCCAGCCTGTGCCCTCAGCGTCCTGCAGGGCTGCCAGCCTGTGCCCTCAGCATCCTGCCAGCCTGTGCCCTCAGCGTCCTCCAGTGCTGCCAGACTGTGCCCTCAGCGTCCTCCAGTGCTGCCAGCCTGTGCCCTCAGCATCCTGCAGTGCTGCCAGCCTGTGCCCTCAGCATCCTGCAGTGCTGCCAGCCTGTGCCCTCAGCATCCTGCAGTGCTGCCAGCCTGTGCCCTCAGCGTCCTGCAGTGCTGCCAGCCTGTGCCCTCAGCGTCCTGCAGTGCTGCCAGCCTGTGCCCTCAGTGTCCTGCAGTGCTGCCAGCCTGTGCCCTCAGCGTCCTGCAGTGCAGCCAGCCTGTGCCCTCAGTGTCCTGCAGTGCTGCCAGTCTGTGCCTTCAGCATCTTCCAGTGCTGAGAGTCTGTGCACTCAGCGTCCCATTATGTATGCTCCACAGGCCACCAGGGTCAGTATATACACTCCACAGGCCCCAGTAATGTGTATGCCCCCAGTTATGTCTATGCTACTTACTGACCTCAGTAATGTGTATGCTTCCACTGACCCCAGTAATGTGTATGCCACCCACTGACCTCAGTAATGTGTATGCCCCCCACTGACCCCAGTAATGTGTATGCCCCACACTGACCCCAGTAATGTCTATGCCACTTACTGACCTCAGTAATGTGTATTCACCCCACTAATCCCAGTAATGTGTATGCCCCCACTGACCTCAGTAATGTGTATGCCCCCCACTGACCCCAGTAATGTGTATGCCCCACACTGACCCCAGTAATGTGTATGCCCCCCACTGACCCCAGTAATGTGTATGCCCCACACTGACCCCAGTAATGTCTATGCCACTTACTGACCTCAGTAATGTGTATTCCCCCCACTAATCCCAGTAATGTGTATGCCCCCACTGACCTCAGTAATGTGTATGCCCCCCACTGACCTCATTAATATGTATGCCCCCCACTGACCGCAGTAATGTGTATGCCCCCCACTGACCTCAGTAATGTGTATGCCCCCCACTGATCCCAGTAATGTGTATGCCCCCCCACTAATCCCAGTAATGTGTATGCCCCCCACTGACCTCAGTAATGTGTATGCCCCCCACTGACCCCAGTAATGTCTATGCCCCCAGTAATGTCTATGCCACTTACTGACCTCAGTAATGTGTATTCACCCCACTAATCCCAGTAATGTGTATGCCCCCACTGACCTCAGTAATGTGTATGCCCCCCACTGACCCCAGTAATGTGTATGCCCCACACTGACCCCAGTAATGTGTATGCCCCCCACTGACCCCAGTAATGTGTATGCCCCACACTGACCCCAGTAATGTCTATGCCACTTACTGACCTCAGTAATGTGTATTCCCCCCACTAATCCCAGTAATGTGTATGCCCCCACTGACCTCAGTAATGTGTATGCCCCCCACTGACCTCATTAATATGTATGCCCCCCACTGACCGCAGTAATGTGTATGCCCCCCACTGACCTCAGTAATGTGTATGCCCCCCACTGATCCCAGTAATGTGTATGCCCCCCCACTAATCCCAGTAATGTGTATGCCCCCCACTGACCTCAGTAATGTGTATGCCCCCCACTGACCCCAGTAATGTCTATGCCCCCAGTAATGTCTATGCCACTTACTGATCCCAGTAATGTGTATGCCCCCACTAATGTATATGCTCCCCACTGACCCCAGTAATGTGTATGCCACCCACTGACCTCAGTAATGTGTATGCCCCCCACTGACCCCAGTAATGTGTATGCCCCACACTGACCCCAGTAATGTCTATGCCACTTACTGACCTCCATATTTTCATTGAATCTTTGTATTGTTAAACTGTTTGTTTATGAAGGGTTAGTAAATATACTATATACAGTAGAACTGAGTTAATTATATTAGTCTGGCCCTCTAAAACCATCCCAATTTCTTATGCGGCCCCATGGGAAAATTGATTGCCCACCCTGTTCTAAACCATCCATTGTAGCTCTGGCAGTCTGTTTTCTGCTGGAAGCAGAACCTACACCCGAGCTTCATGTCTTTGCAGCTTCTAAGAGGTTTTCCTCCAGGATTGCCCTGTATTTAGCTCCATCCATCTTCCCATGTTTTCATGGTGATGCCCAGTGATAGTTTTCCGCCATACATAGCATTTTACATTCAGCACAAAAAGTTCTACTTTGCTCTCATCTTAACTGAGCACCTTCTTCCACATGCTATGAGAGATAGAAAAGAGAGGGAGCGCTTCTGTGAAGCTTCTTACTGACAAGTAAGTAGTGCTATAATGTAATCCACTCACCCGGGTGTGTTGCGCTATAGGCACAACAGTGATGAAAGCATGTAACCACAGGTACAGGATTTTCCCTGTGCGTTGGATAATGATGCTACAACCCGGGATGGTGTCCAGGAGCTAGGGAGCACTATTCAGAGATGATCCGGTGGTACAGGCTGGAGAGGAGGGTCCTGTAATGTGTCACGTAGGTACCAGTGTCCGCTGCTGTGTGGTGAGCACGCAGGGAGCAGAGGTCGATGCCTCACCAACATGCAGTGTCTGATTGCTTCAGCACCACTGCTCACTCACAGATCTTACACATGCTAGCTCTGTCCCCTATATGATTTTTTGCAAACTGCAAATGGGACTTCTTATGGCTTGCTTTTAGAAATGGCTTTTTTGCCGCTTTTTCAAAAAGGCCAGATGTGTGGAGTATACCACTAAGGCTGGAGTCTCACAAGCAAATGTTCTCTCATGTGAAAGAATCGGAACAATGACACTAATGACACTCTGCTCAAACGCTAATCAGAGTTTGAGCTGAGTGTAATTTACGGTGATCCAATTCTCTCACACAGGTGAGGAGAAGATGGAGAACAACAATTCTCCATTGTCTGTGTCCAAGTAAATCGGACTCCACTTGGATGACTTCCGAGTGCAATCTGATTTTTCACATGCACCCATTGACTTGAATGGTTGTGCATGATGTGATACACGCTGACAATTGCATCACGCTGCAAGTGTTTTCTCATGCCGCAACATCATAAGAAAAAATATGCTTACCGGCAATTTTATTCTATGGGTTCTATGGGCCAATGAAGCATCGGATAGCCCTTGTCTATGTTATACGTTTGTGTGAGTGAGCTGTACTATTTCTCCTGTGGACAGATTCTCAAACAAACCTCTGAGGTCTTCAGAGAACAGCTGTAGTTATATTGACAATAAATTACACACAGGTGGGCTCAATTTTCTAATTATGAGACTTCTGGAGGCAGTTGGTCGCTCGGGATTTTGTTTAGGAGTATTAAACTATAGGTGCCTGAGTACAAATGCACGGCACAACCTTCTAATTTATATTTTTAAATATTTAGTAAACTATATATCATTTCCTTTACACTTCACAAATGCCACTTTCTGTTGGTATATCACGTGAAATCCCCCCGAAAAATACATTTAAGTTTGTGGGTGTAACGTGAACAAATGTGGAAAAGCTCACGAGATATAAATAATTTTTCAAGGCTGTGTATGTGGTATGTGTGATAAGTGTGTAATGTGCGGTGTGCAATGGGTGTGTAATGTGTGGTGTGTTTGTCAATGATAAACAGCAGTGTTCCCCAACCAGTGACGCAAGAGTTACATGTTAAAGCCACTTTACACGCTGCGATATCGGTACCGATATCGCTACCGTGGGTACCCGCCCCCATCGGTTGTGCAACATGGGCAAATCGCTGCCCGTGGCGCACAACATCGCCCAGACCCGTCACACTACTTAACTGCCCTGTGACGTCGCTGTGACCGGCGAACTGCCTCCTTTCTAAAGGGGTGGTTCGTTCAGCGTCACAGCGACGTCACAGCAGCGTCACTGAACCGCCGCCCAATAGAAGCGGAAGGGCGGAGATGAGCGGGACGAACATCCCGCCCACCTCCTTCCTTCTGCATTGCGGCTGGGAGGCAGGTAAGGAGAGCTTCCTCGTTACTGTGGTGTCACACGGAGCGATGTGTGCTGCGCAGGAACGAAGAACAACTTAGTTACTGCTGCAGTAACGATATTTGAGAATGGACCCCCATGTCACCGATGAGCGATTTTGCACGTTTTTGCGATGATGCAAAATCGCTCATAGGTGTCAAACGCAACGGCATCGCTAAAGCGACCGGATGTGCGTCACAAATTCCGTGAGCCCAACGAGATCACTTGAGCGATGTCGCAGCGTGTAAAGCCCCCTTTACTCTTGGATCCTTTCCATGTGGCTCCTCACATATTGAAGGCTGCAGATATTATTGTGCAACAGTGACACAGAATATCAGCACTACTAGCTACTAGGATAACTGTCAGTAAACAATGGAGTAAAAGCTGTATGTTTAATAGTTTCCTCTTTTAATTTTAAGATGGGATTAACACCTTTGTCATGTTAAATAGAATCTATCACAAAGACATATCATAATAAACTGTCTACACTAGAGTTAATCGAACCCGCCAAAATCTGGGACCAGCGGATCACTGCCGGATTGAAAAAAAAGTCCGTATCCGCTCCGGATTCCGGTGCCCATATCTCTAAGGGGACCAGAATCCGGAGATTAAAAACGTTTGTGGAGGGTATAGGGGGGGTAGCAGCGTGTGCGGTGTACTCACCCGAGGCTGTGTCATCGCAGAAAACTCTTTCCGGGTCACGCGTTTCCCTTCTGGAGCCAACAATTCAATATTCATTGTTTTACCCGCCCACCGGCGTGTGTAATTGGTTGCAGTTAGATGCGCCCCCACCTTGAGTGTCAGCTGACTGTAACCAATCACAGGTGGCAGGATCACCGGTGGGCGGGGAAAGCAGTGCAAGCGTCTGCGGGTCAGTATGGTGAATGTGCATGTGTTTCTGAAACACATGCACGCTCCTGTCAGAAGTGTGTGCGGCTGTAACGGTTATGCGGCTTTTTTTTATTATTTAAATAAATTTAAAAAAAAACGACGTGCGGTCCTTCCTAATTTTGATACCCAGCCAAGATAAAGCCGGCTGGGGGGTTGGTATTCTCAGCCCGCAGCCATCCGCTATTGCCGCATCTATTAGATGTGACAATCCCGCTGCTTTACCGTCTCTTCCCGTTGGCCTGGAGCGGTGCCAATCGGACAGCTGCTACTAAACCCTAGGTTAGTGATAGCACAGGTGTCTATGAGATACCTGCATCACAGTGACCTGTAAATGAAAGTAAATAAACACAGACACAGAGAAAAATCCTTTATTTGGAATAAAATACAAAACACGCACCCTCCTTCACCTCTTTATTAAGCCCCAACACCCTGCAGGTCCGGAGTAATCCACACGAGGTCCCATGCTGCTTCATCTCTGCTACATAACACAGCCAGCGGCCATACAGGACGACCGATGGCTGTATAGACAGTGACTGAGCCGCGATGACTGCATGGCAGGCAGACACTGTCATGGGCTGGGGGTGCATCGGCCTGCAACCTATCACAGAGGAGAGGACGGCTGGTGGGCGGGGAAAACACGGAAAGCTGTGTGTATACGATGCACAGTACAGTAAGTGAATGCGTGACCTGGAAGCAGTGTGCCGCCATGACACCGAGTCTCAGTAAGTATGAAAGGCTGTTTTATTTCTGTTTTTCTTTAGTTTTCAATTATTTTCCCCAGTGCCAGATCCGGATCGTGCACCCGGAATCCCGGATCCGGGTTTGGCACCCAGCATCTCTGAAACTGCGCAGATCCGGACTTTTACAGTCCGGATCCGCTCAGACCTAGTCTACACGGGTGCGTAGTTCATAGTAAGTTAAAAAGTAACCATCATTATAACTTTTAATTCATAAATCAATAGTACACATGAAAATAAGCAATTTTGTAATATATCTTATCAGAGAAATCTGCTTCTTTCTCTGTCTGGAGTAATCTTTCTCTCGCAGTTCATTACTAACATCCATATTCAGTGAAGACACATATTCAAATGACTGAGATAGGAAATGGCAGTTGGTGAACATATTCTATGGAGGGGGACACGCTAGAGGTTGACACAGACATTCTGCTGTAATTTATCCTGAAACAACAGTTACACTTCTTCATATCACTTTATAAGCATCAACTGACATTTCAGTAATGGGAAAATCTGTATTTGTTGAACACCCATTTTACCTGTGAATTGAGAATGTATGATCAGTTCAGAAGAAGGATAAGAAGATATCTCTAATAAGATAAATTACAAAATTTAATTTTCACATGTACTCTTGATTAGAAAAAAAAAAGTTAAAACAACAGTTACTCTTTAATAGAACAGTACCTTGATATCTACGATCTGATGTGTTTATACAACAAAATCCATATTTTTTAAGATGTACTGTAGATGAGATGTTATGATCTATGGGCCGGACATACATCTCCAACAGAATCTGCCTCTAGAGCTTGCTTTAAATGAAATGGGGAGGTACCAGTGTGAGACATGTAAATCAATAGAGCAGGCTGTCAGTCTTTACAAGTGTCATAGCACTCTGGTAACGCCCCTTTTATTTAAAACAATCTCTGGAGGCAGGAGATCTGTGTTGGCCCGTAGATCTTAACAGCTCATTTACATAACAAGTTAAGGGTGCTTTACACGCTGCGACATCGCTAACGATATATCGTCGGGGTCACGTCGTTAGTGACGCACATCCTGCGCTGTTAGCAACATCGCAGCGTGTGACACCAAGGAGCGAAGATCAACGATCGCAAAAACGTCCAAAATCGTTGATCGTTGACACGTTGCTCCTTTTCATAATGTCGTTACTGCTGGAGGTACAATGTTGTTCGTCGTTCCTGCGGCACCACACATTGCGGAAGGAAGAAGGTGGGCGGGAAGTTACGTCCCGCTCATCTCCACCCCTCCGCTTCTATTGGGCGGCCGCTTAGTGACGCCGCAGTGACGCCGAACGCACCTCCCCCTTGAGGGAGGGATTGTTCGGCGGTCACATCGACGTCGCTGAAAAGGTATGTGCGTGTGACGCTGCCGTAGCGATAATGTTCGCTACGGCAGCGATCACCAAAAGTCGCACGAACGACGGGGGCGGGTGCTATTGCGCACAAAATCGCTACCTATCGCTAGCAATGTCGCAGCGTGTAAAGCACCCTTAAGACTGTCTCTGGAATATGTCATTGTATCAACAATTTAAAGGTATTTTATTTAACTTTCTATGACCTGCATGGCCATTTAGATGGCTTTGGAGGGTTGATCCTACTGACAGATGCCTACACAACCTACAAACAGACCTTTGATAATATATACACACATTGAATACAATATGTTCACTTCTTAAAGTCTTTTAAAAAAAATCAATATGATCTTGTGATTGAAATCACTGATCTGCAGGTCTTTACTGGAATGTCTGGTTTCCTTCTCTCACTGCTGTCTTTCAGCATTGAGAAATGTCTGTGTAATGCCTAACAGTAATCAGAGTCCGCTGTGTATTATGTTTCTCCCATAATCCTAAAACTACAGCCATATAATTTTTCCTAGACTGTGTGTGTGAGATAAACCTAGGAAAATATAGGGAGGATCCATTACAAGCACTCTTAGAGGAAGGAGAGCTGTCAGGGAGTGAATATATTCCATTAAGAAAGTACGCTGTGGATTATTAATGGCACAGAGTGTTTTGAAGAGTAAGTAACTAGACTAAGCACTGGAAAATACAAGAATATATTGCACACAGCGTACTTTCTAAAACAACAAAAATATGCTCATAAATTATTTTGTAACTACGGGTCCAGTATACTTTGAGAAAAAAATACAAAGAGAAAAACTATCATCACTGCTTTTTGAAGGGTACCTGTCAGGTTAAAAAAAGCTTTGAGGCTATGTGCGCACTGGAAAATGGAATGTTCTCAAGAAAATTCCGCAGGCATTGAAAGATTACCGCACCCGCGGTAAAAAACCGCGGCAAACCGCACCCGAAAATCGCATGCGGTTTGCTGCGGTTTTACCGCGGTATTGTTCGCGGTATTGCCGCGGTTTTGACGCGTGCGGGTTGGTACATGTGTTTTATTGCATTCAATGCAATAAAGCACATTGGAAAAAAAAAAAATAATTTCTTTCTGAGATAGATAGTAGATAGATAGATAAATAGACAGATAGAAGAATAGATAGAGGGATAGATAGACAGATCGCTGCATTTCTCACGGTCGGTAGTGAGTTCACATTACCGGCCGTGGGAAATGCCCTGTAATTACCTCTGCTGTCTCGCTGCGAGGCTGCATTCAGCGCTGTGTGTCAGTCGCGGCTGGATGCAAGCATTGCAGGACGTGGATTACGCCGCAGCTTTGTTTTGGGAGGGGTTAATAAAAGGGTGAATGAGGCTTATTTGTGTTTTATTTAAAATAAAGGATTTTTCGGTGTGTATTTTTTCACTTTACTTACGGGTTGATCATGTCAGTTGTCTCAGACGCTGCAATGATCAAGCCTGGACTTAGTGGCGGCGATCAGCTGCCATTAACTCCTTATATTACCCTGATCGCCACCGCATCACGGCATCTGGAAGAGCCGGGGACATTCCAGGACTGCCGCATAATGGATGCGACAGTCCCGGGGCAGCTGCGGCTGATATTCTCGGCTACGGGAAGGGGAGGGAGGTGGGGGACATTAACCCTGCCCCTCGCCCTCCCCAGCCTGAGAATACCGGGCCGCCACTGTGTGCTTACCTCGGCTGGAAGGTAAAAATACAGCGGAGCCCACGTGTTTTTTTTTCTATATGTTCGTTTGCTTTCTATGTGTATTCTCTATGTCTGTGTGTGATGTGTGTGTGCTATGTCTGTGTCTGTGATCTGTGTGTGTTTACTCTCAGCTCCGCTTCCTCTTCCTGTCATAATGACATCACTTCCCTGCAAACCGCAGGGCAGCGATGAACATTACCGCAGGTAAACCGCGAAATACCGGAGGGAATAACGCAGGAATACGCAATGAACCGCACAGAATTTGCTGCCTGCATTATTCCCTGCGGGATTTCACGATTACATGACAGTCAATGGAGTGAAATGCCGCAGCGACGTGCGGAAATGAAGTGACATGCAATTGTTTTTGCTGCGGGAATCCCGCAGCAAAACATGCAGCTGTCAAAATCCGCATAGTGCGCACAGCATTTTTTTTTCCCATAGGTTTTGCTGGTGATTCACTGCAGAGATGTTATGAACATTTTCTGCAGCGAAACATGCGGCAAAAAACCGGCAAGAGCGCCTAAGACTCCAGGAACTGTGGGACGCCTGTGGAAGTCTGAAACCAAGGCTCACAGGACTCAGCACAAGGCAGGGTGCAGACCCTAAGGCAGTGGGACATTTTATGGTCAGCTGTTAACTCTGCCGGGCGAGAAGATCTCCAGGATCCATCGCCAACCCAAAAAGTCTGAAGCACCAGAAACAAAGAGGGGACCGGGGAATGAACCCCTTATATAGTCCAAGCTGCCTGTTTTAGGACCAAGACTGAAGAGAAGGGACTCTAAAGTAGCTCCAGGCCACGGGAGTCCGACCACAACAAGTGTGCACGGAGGACAGCCAACCCAGGTCACAGCTGGCACGGAGAACAAGGGGAGTGGGAACACCTGCAACCGGCACCAGTGGGTCCAAGTACCACAAGTAAAAGCAAGGCAAGTTGAAACTGCAATACTGGTGTGGACTGTTTATTATCGCCCCGTGCACTCACACAGATGGTTCCCCACTACAATCCCCATCATTCACTGCTGGGGCCTGTCCCTGCATGCGGAGGGCACAAACACGTAAGCTGCACCACTTCATCAGCCCCAGCAGCGGTGGCCCCAATAACCTGGCCGCATACAGCAAGTGGCGTAGTCAAGAACTCTTTTATTTTTATTTTATTTTCCCTTTCCTTTTTATTTTTCACCCCTTTTTAATCGGGCCGACCCCCAGGATCACGGAACTGGGCATCGGTCGCGACCACGACTCCCCTGAGTGTCACACACGCCCCGGACCGAGTACCCCACAGCCCTGGGGCGTCACACTCAGATCACAGAACCATCACACATCTCTCACCCTCGAGAGACACTCGTGACAGATAATGACTGGTTTGGCTGATAATCTAATATGTATGGTGACCTCAACTCTCTCCCCTGGCATATTATATTGGGGAAAATAGGGATTCGGAATGACTGATTTCGGATTGTCATTCCTTTTGTTCTCTAAAGGCCGCTTTACACGCAACGACATGTCGCTGGGGTCACGGAATTCATGACACACATCCGGCCTCGTTAGCGATGTCGTTGCGTGTGACACTTACGAGCGACCGCTAACGATCCCAAATATTCACCAAATTGTTGATTGTTGACACGTTGTTTATTTTCAAAATATCGTTGCTCATTTGGGACGCAGGTTGTTCGTCGTTCCTGGGGCAGCACACATCGCTACGTGTGACACCTCGGGAACGACGAACAAAAGCGTTCCTGCGTCCTCCGGCAACGAGGTGGGAGTGACGTTAATGCGGCTGCTCTCCGCCCCTCCGCTTCTATTAGTGGCCTGCTGCGTGACGTCGCTGTGACGCCGCACGAACCGCCCTCTTAAAAAAAGAGGTTGTTTGCCGGGGACAGCGATGTCGTTAGGAAGGTAAGTTGGTGTGATGCGTACCGGTGATATTGTTCGCCACGGGCAGCGATTTGCCCGTGACACACAAACGACGGGGGAGGGTGCGATCGCTAGCGATGTCGCTGCATGTAAAGCACCCTTAAAAGATTCTGCCAGAGGTTTCTGACAACGTCTCTCATACAGAACACAGGAGCGTTCCTGTGAATGGGAGAGATGGAACAGTCGGCAGACCCATTGTCCTGCTATCTAAGCTGCCTAAGGTTTTATGTTCATTTGCTGTAAAATAAGATGCAATATACTGCTCCTCGTAAGCAGCCATTTCACGGAAGGGAGAGGATGACTGATGTATTCTCAACAACACACATATTTCCAACACTCATAAACACCAGATAGACTACCATATATATTTACAAATGATATTACTACCTTCCTTCATACAAATGGCTTTTCTGTTCCACAGAAGTATGGTTGAGCTGCCATTTAAAAGGTTAATTCTGAGGCTGTGTGTTCCCAAGGATCTGTGCTGGAGGAAGTTAATTTACTCAATGTGTAATTCTGATGTGAGTCATCACAGTATTACAAAGAAAACATCTAATGGACAACAGCAGATAGGCATCAATGAGAAGGACACAATGCAATGTTTCATCACAGGATGAGGATCAGTAGAGTATTTACATTAGGAGTCTGAGTAGGGAAACTATAATTTGTTTACCGCTGACAAACCTAATTGCCATAATTAGAGTTGTCAATTCTGGTTGTCATTAAAACATGACACCACATTAGAAAACTAACTGATAAGTAGGCTACAAAACCTATAAGACCTAAGCCATACGGCATGAATATCGGTGCGAGTGGAGTGCGATAAAACATCGCATTCGACTCGGACCAAAATTAACCTATGTCCCAGCACCCATGAGCGATTATTTTCTCAGCCAGACCGAGAAAACAATTGCAGCATGCTGCGACAGTAATGCGATCCTGTTTTTTCTCGCACCCATTCAAGTCTATGGGGCAAGAGCAAAACCGTAAGTGCAGGGCGAGAATGGCAATAGCCGACTACGGATGAGAGAGGGAGATAAATCCCTCACCTCCGGAGCACCGGCCTGCCCCTCCTCAGTGCCGGCCTGCCCCCCGCAGCTGAGGTCCACTCGCACGATCGGACCTCAGTCGCAGGGACACTCGCATGACACTCGGCTCTGCTGTACTGCCAGTGTGAGCAGAGTGTCATGCGAGGGGATCGCAGTAATCCCAGTGTGGTCCCAGCCAAACAATCATTCACACTTTTTTTCCTCCATTATCCAGATCAGATGCGTGCCCTTTTTAGACCCTTCTGGCGGTGGACAGGTGTCTACACGTCCTGCTCTTTTAGAGATGCTCTCACCCGGTCATTTAATCATGTAAATTGTCTACAATGTCTATGTATTTTGACTTCTCTAATAGTAAAGTGCTATTCATAAAGAAGATAGAAAGGGTCATACATACAAGGAAGATAGAGGGCTCATAGATAATAAGCAGCACTTACCAAATGACAGCTGGGTACACTGGACACAAACTGAGCACCTTGGCATCCTAATATGAAACCAGCCAGGTTCAGCAGTACACAGACCACCGACAGCATGACAAAAAGGTTTACCTTAAGAGTAGAAGAAAAAAAAGACATATGTTATATAGTTAGGTTATGTTCACAGGCACTAATTATCGCCATCAAAACAATGGAAAATGTGATGACACGCCATTATAATTCAATAGGGTTCTATTGGTTGCCATTGTCATCTGTCTTATAACTCATTTGGTGGAGTCATGAACAAAAGCCACATACTGTATGTGAACAGAGCCTTAAGGCCCCGTCACACTAAGCAACATCGCTAGCAACATCGCTGCTAACGAACAACTTTTGTGACGTTGCTAGCGATGTTGCTGTGTGTGACATCCAGCAACAACCTGGCCCCTGCTGTGAGGTCGTTGGTTGTTGCTGAATGGCCTGGACCATTTTTTAGTTGTTGCTGTCCCGCTGTGAAGCACAGATCGCTGTGTGTGACAGCGAGACAGCAACAACTAAATGTGCAGGCAGCAGGAGCCGGCTTCTGCAGACACTGGTAACCAATGTAAACATCGAGTAACCAAGAAGCCCTGTCCTTGGTTACCCGATATTTACCTTCGTTACCAGCCTCCGCCGCTCTCACTGTCAGTGCCGGCTCCTGCTCCTTGCACGTGTAGCAGAGTACACATCGGGTAATTAACCCGATGTGTACTGTAGCTAGGAGAGCAGGGAGCCAGTGCTAAGCAGTGTGCACGGCTCCCTACTGTCTGCACATGTAGCTGCAGCACACATCAGGTAATTAACCCAATGTGTGCTGTAACTAGGAGAGCAGGGAGCCAGCGCTAAGCAGTGTGCGCTGCTCCCTGCTCTCTGCACGTGTAGCTGCGTGCGCTGGTAACCAAGGTAAATATCGGGTTGGTTACCCAATATTTACCTTAGTTACGAAGCACAGCATCGCTTCAGTGCGTCGCTGCTGGCTGGGGGCTGGTCACTGGTTGCTGGTGACAGCTCACCAGCAACCCGTGTAGCAATGCTCCAGCGATCCCTGCCAGGTCAGGTTGCTGGTGGGATCGCTGGAGCGTCTGACTGTGTGACATCTCACCAGCAACCTCCTAGCAACTTACCGGCGATCCCTATCAGGTTGTATCGTTGTTGGGATCGCTGGTAAGTTGTTTAGTGTGACGGTACCTTTACACTTGATTATTATAAGCCCCTAACGCTAACCAGCTAGTGTGGTGTTTAATAATGTAAAAGGATCCTTAAAGGGTTATTCCCATCTCAAAGATCCTAACACAATATGTAGTAGGTGTAATAATAATAATATTAGCACATATCTCCAATTAGAAATGTAGTATAGTTCTCCTGATTCACTATATCGCTTATCTCATGTTCAGGGCATTGCAGGACCTCGGGTATCCATAGTTACGACAACAGATATAGTTCCAGTTTGTTCATTATTCATGGTCATAACCATGGATACCGAAGGTCCTGCAATGCCCTGCACATTAGGTAAGTGACATAGTGAATCAGAAGAACTATGCTACATTTCTAAGTGGAGATATTTTCTAATATTATTACTATTACATCAACTACATATTTGGATAGGATTTTGGAGATGGGAATACCCCTTTAAGCCTTCAAAAGTTTATGTAATTTTAAATGATTTTGTACCTTGCAGTATTGATGAGGAGTCTTTAAAGGGCTTGTCTATTACTAGGATACTGATGACCTATCCAAAGGATCCATAATGTTACCAGCTCTTATAGCGGTCTGATAAAACCATTATACAAAGTGGAACACTACCGGTCAGTCACACTGTTTAGTGGCTACTTTCTGGTACTGAAGATTAGCTCCTATTCAAATGGATAAAAGAAAAATTTCTGAAAATAAAAAAAAAAAAAAGAACAAACAAAAACTGAAATCTTATAATTTTTTCTCACTGGCCACTAAGCCTAATACTGCATTCAGACTTCCTTTTCTGTACAGAATTTTTTTCTGCAGTCTCATTATCGTCAGAGACAGGATTATAATGAATGTTAACACTGCTAGAAACAATAAATAACATAGGATCCACCATTACCAATAGGTGATGTCACAGCTCACAACTTCCCTACACTACTGCTGTAAAGCAGATCTATGAACTAGAGTTAATGGGTTAGAGAAAAGCAGGAGCTTTGGCAACATGGCTGTCATCGTAATAATGTGCAGAAAATACAAGCAAAACAATCTGCAATCAAAAAATAAACTTGCAGATTGGAAGAAAAAATAAAGTTCACCATCTGGTTTTAATTAGTAAAATTAGGTAATATGTTAACACAAAATTAGTCAAAAGGGGTATTCCCATCTCCAATATCCTATATCCTATCCCAATATGTAGTAAGTGTAGTAATGAGAATATTAGCTAATACCTCCAAATATAAATGTAGTAAAGTTCTTCTGAAAAGCTATGTGACTTACCTCATGTGCAGGGCATTACAGTAGCTTAAGTATCCATGGTTACAGCATATAAGGATAGTTAAATTCTAGTGGTCGTAACCTAGGATACCTAAGCTGCAATGCCCTGCACATGAGGGAAGTTTATCAGGTGCACTATACTACATTTCTAACTGAAGGTATTTGGTAACATTTTTATTATTATACCTACTACATATTGATATAGGCTCTTGGAGATTTGAACACCCCTTTAAGTTCAGCTGTTTTTGTCTCTGAACCAGTTTGGCTGTAGAACATTGTAATCTGCAATCTTCATACAAATCTACCAAAATATCTCATAAATTATTCGGATTATCCAGAATCATTCATGTATATCAATATATGGTACACTTTTCTTAGTTAATGCCTATTATCCATTGTGTAAGAAAGAGTATATTAGGCTTATCGCTCACTGATCTGCTGCACATGCAGACCTATCCTACAATCTCAGATGAAAGAACATAATATCATTAGAGAGTCTGAACTTTGTCAGGCCTCCGTCACACGTTCGTGCCTCCGGTACGTGTTTGGCAGTTTTCTCACGTACTGGAGGCACGTACACACGTGGACCTATGTATTACTAATGATATGGTTTGGACACACGTAAGTATTTTGGAACGGAACGAGTGTCCGTTCTGTACTTACGTGTGTCCGTGTGTTTCTCACGCCGACATGTCCATTTTTCTCCGGCATCGCGGGTGTCACACGTCCCGCACCCGTACCACACGGATATAGTGTGGATGTGGTCCCGTGTGACACGCGCCGGAGAAACACGTGTCATTATTTTAAAATAAAAAAAACACATACTCACCTCCAGAATTTTCCGCTGCAAACAGTTGCTGCCGGCCGGCGCTCATTATGAGCGTGTTAAGGAGGTGGGCGTGATGTCACAGGCGCTAATCTCCGCCCCTCCGCTTGGCCGGAAGCAGCATCAGCGGGGAGTGGGAGTGGGTGGAGCCGAAGATCAGTACCCTGGACAGCAGCAAGGACCACGTGAGTATTCAAATTACAGGTTCTCTGTATCGCAGATAGCACACGTACAACACATGTGGACCGCACGTACCGGAGACACGTACTTACCAAACGCAACACGCAGGCAAAATACATGTTTCGCGGCATGTGCGTGATTTTCACGTATGTGTGAGAGAGGCCTTAAAGCTATTGCTGAGTTTTCAGGGCAGAAACTGTGTGGAGCCTCAAAGTTTTTGAGATGTTATGAGATTTGGAGGGTTTCTGCTTAATTTCTGCTTGAAAGACTAATAAAAAATAAATAATTAAATAAATCAGTGTGCACATAGCCTATGGGTATGTTCACTCATACCTTTGCAGTGTTTTTTTCTTGCACCCAATACCTTCCCTATTGGTATGAAAAATGCTGCATACAAACTAGTTGCGTTTACATGTGTTTTTTGCTGCGTTTCTTGGTGCATTTTTTCTGCCAGAAGGTGCAGATTTGATGCAGAAAATGTCTGCATCAAATACTCAGTGTGCGCACATAGCCTAAGGCTATCTGCCCACGTTGCTTTTTGTGTGTTTCTTTTCTGCACATAAAAAACAATCATGTTTTGGCAGGAAAAATGCAGCAGAAAAAACATGCATTTTTTATTGCATTTGCACGTTTTTTCATGTGTTTTTTCCTCCTTTTTTAGTCATGGCGATTGCGGGGGTTCCTGTGCTGTACCCTCTGATGTTAAAGCTGGGAACCAACACTCACTGCCAGGACCAGTGCCCGCACCGCTCCCAGCAGATTAACCCTCTAAATGCTGCGATCACAACATTCAGGAGGCAGGGAGAGGAATCGCTTACCTCTCCCTGGCCATGGGGTCCCTATAATGTGATCATAGGGATTCGATTGCTGCCATGGTAACCCTGGGTCGTCACCATGACGACCCCAGACTACTGAACTATGAAAAGCCTCACACACCATGCTGTATGCACGGTGTGTGAGGTGAACTGTTGTGCTATAATCTGCTCTAGTGATAAAGCATTGCACGGGATATGGAAATGCAGGAAATAAATGCAGAAACAATTGACACGCTGCTTCTTTTTCAGCAGCAAAATCTGCAAAGAAAAAAAGAAGCAGCGTGTGCACAGCAAGTCAGGATTCTCATAGACTTTACTGGGATGCTTTTTCCTTGCTTTTATTGATTAAAATAAGGAGGACAACCGCACAAAAAAAATGCAAAAAAAGGCCACGTGGACACATAGCCTAAGGTTACAAATACACGTAGAAAGAAAATGCAGCATATGCATGAGATTTCAGAAATCTCATTGATTTTTGTGGCACTCTGAAATGCTGCACATTTTACGCACTAAATACATTGTGTAAAATATGCGGGAAAAGTGCTGCAATTACGCCACATACAGGTGCATCTCAATAAATTAGAATATCATCAAAAAGTTAACGCATACTGTATTTTTCGGACCATAGGACGCACTTTTTTTCCTCCAAATTTGGGAGGAAAGTGTGGGGTGCGTCTTATGGTCTGAAGCTGCGGGGTAGGGAGCTGTGGGGAGTCAGCGCTATGCAGTGGGATCACAGGAGGCAGGGAGGGTCGCTGCTACAGGAAGCCGGCGCTGGAGAAACCACGTGTGCCCGCTGCTTAAAGTAAAGGAATATTCATTAGCTGCTCCCCGCCCACCTCTCTCTGCAGTCAGCGGGGGTGAGGAGCAGCTAATGAATACTTGTTTAATGTAAACAGCGGTCACACGTGGGAGCTCCAGATGCCGGCTTCCTGCAGCGGCTGGGGAGACTGTGTGTCCGCTGTTTAGGAGGCAGGGATCAGGGTGCCGCTGCAGTTATGTCTGGCCCGGGGGAACTGCAGATCGGCATACCTCCACAGCACAGCCGCAGTCTCTGTGCTGAGGGATCAAATTACTTTCACTTTGTTCCTGCCTCTGCTCTAGAAGCGAAGTCTCTCGTAACAGCAGGACCTGCAGTGATGTAATGAAGAGGGATGGGCCAGAGCAGCACAGTGCCCCGCCTCTTCATTACATCACTGCAGGTCCTTGAGATATGGGAGACTGTTTGTAATGCCAGGATCAAACTGAAGCATGGTGAGCAGCACATCAGTACAAGTAAGGCAATAAATAATATAGTATAAAGGTATTACTGTATACCTGGATGGGGTTGGATCATATATATACACACACACACACACACACAGTATATAACTATATATACACACACACACAGTATATAACTATATACACACACACACACACACACTATATAACTAGATATATACACACAGTATATAACTAATATTATATATATTTATATACCTATATACACACACACACACCAGATTGGAGGATCACACATATAATGATGGGGAGCATACATATTCCACGATGGGGGCCATATATACCTGGAAGGTACCCAGAATGGGGGATATGAGGACAGAATTTGGGGATATTATTACCTCAGTAACACTGTCAGCAGTAAAATAACAGTGTGTCATGACCACATTCTTTTACTTTAATTTTTTTTTCTATTTTTTCCTCCTCTAAAACAAGGGTGCGTCTTATAGTCCGAAAAATACGGTATATTATATAGTCATTATAAACAGAGTGATCTGCTTCAAGTGTTTATTTCTGTGAATGTTCATGATTATGGCTTACAGCCAATGAAAACCCAAAAGCCATTATCTCAGAAAATTAGAATATTATGTAAGACCCACTGAAAAAAATGATTTTAAACTCTGAAATGTTGGCTTACTGAAATGTATGTACAGTAAATGCACTCAATACTTGGTACTCCTTTTGCATGAAATACTGCATCAATGCGGCATGGCATGGAGGCGATCAGCCTGTGGCACTGCTGAGGTGTTTTGGAAGCCCAGGTTGCTTTGATAGCACCCTTTAGCTCATCTGCATTGTTGGGTCTGGTGTCTCTCATCTTCCTCTTGACAATACCGCATAGATTCTCTACGGGGTTTATGTCAGGCGAGTTTGCTGGCCAATCAAGCACAGTGATACTGTGGTTATTAAACCAGGTATTAGTACTTTTGGTAGTGTGGACAAGTGCCAAGTCCAGCTGGAAAATGAAATTTCCATCTCCAAAAAGCTTGTCGGCAGAGGGAAGCATGAAGTGCTCTAAAATTTCCTGGAAGATGGCTGCACTGACTTTGGTCTTGATAAAACACAGTGGACTTACACCAGCAGATGACATGGCTCCCCAAACCATCACTGATTGTTGAAACTTCCCACTACACCTCAAGCAGCTTGGATTGTGGCCTCTCCACTCTTCCTCCACACTCTGGGACCTTGATTTCCAAATGAAATGCAAAATTTCCGTTCATCTGAAAACAACACCTTGGACCACTGAGCAACAGTCCACTTCTTTTTCTCCTTGGCCCAGGTAAGACTCTTCTGGCATTGTTTATTGGTCATGAGTGGCTTGACACAAGAAATGTGACACTTGTAGACCATGTCCTGGATACGTCTGTGTGTGGTGGCTCTTGAAGCACTGACTTCAGCAGCAGTCCACTTCTTGTGAATCTCAGCCAAATTTTTGGAAGGACTTTTTTTTAACAATCCTATCGAGGCTGCGATTATCCTGGTTGCTTGTGCACCTTTTTCTACCACAATTTTTCCTTCCACTCAACTTTCCATTAATATGCTTGGATACAGCGCTCTGTGAACAACCAGCTTCTTTAGCAATGATCTTTTGTGTCTTACCCTCCTTGTGCAGTGTGTCAATGACTGCCTTCAGGACATCTGTCAGGTTAGCAGTCTTTCCCGTGAATGTGTAGTCTACTGAACCAGACTAAGGGAAAATTTTAAGCGATTAGGAAGCTTTTGCAAGTATTTTGTGGTAATTATTTTAATTTTCTGTGATAACGACTTTTGGGTTTTCATTGGCTGTAGCCATAATCATCAACATTAAAAGAAATAAACACTAGAAATAGATCACTCTGTGTGTAATGACTCTATATAATATATGTGTTTCCCTTTTTGTATTGAATTACTGAAATAAATTAACTTTTTGATGATATTCTAATTTATTGAGATGCACCTGTATGTACATACCGTATGACATAATTTATGTAAAAAAAAAACCTGAAAAAACCCAAACATTTTCTGATCTTCTGGAGCTCTTAACCCTCTAAAATAAATGTACTAAAAGAGAAACAATGTACCTCCAAAGCATACTATATACTGGAGCAGTATATTCCAAACATTTATTTCTTTTCAGCAATAAAACGTTTTAATAGCTGGTGAATTCCTTCTTCTGAAATCTACCACAGAGGAATCTAAAGAACTAATTCCTAATCTGAGAAGTTTATTCTGCCAGTGACATATTTTACTTACCAGAAGGACCATGGGCTTTTTCCATGTAGTTAATCCTATAATACCAGACAGAATTACCTACAAAAAAAAAAAAAAAAAAAAAAAAAATCAGACCAAAATTAACGTGAGTAATTTTTTAATGTTAGTTTTGTATGATCTTTTATGGTGTTAAGGTAAGGGGATTTTTAGACGGACCAAAACCTGGTCTGATAAGACCTCTAATGGGTAAACCTCTACCACTCGGTGGTCCTTTATTAGCCTGTTTACACAGGCAGACCAGAGGAAAGAATGGACACTGAATGATCTCTACTAGATTGATCAGTGTGCATAGACTGCCATTTTATTCATTTATATAGCGCTATTAATTCCACAGCACTTTACATACATTGGCAACACGGTCCCAATTGGGGCTCACAATCTAAATTCCCTATCAGTATGTCTTTGGAGTGTGGGAGGAAACCCACGAAAACACGGGGTGAACATACAAACTCCTTGCAGATGGTGTCCTTGGTGGGATTTGAACCCAGGACTCCAGCGCTGCAAGACTGCAGTGCTAACCACTGAGCCACCGTGCCGTCCTAACATAACAGCTTACTACCAAGAATGAAGATCTTTTGCATTGCCCAAAAATAATTTCATCCAGTGAGCAGCGTTTTGCTTATTTATCAGGTGATCAGCAGTTTGTTTATACTTCAAAATAATAGTGAAAAGGCATCTTTAAGAACCCTCGTTCACAATTATTTTTAAGTGGGAATGAAGATTAAAGGGAATCTCAGCAGATTTTTGCTATGTAATCTAAAGCCAGCAGGATGTAGGTGATAAAACACTGAATTAAGGGATGTGTCACTTATTAGGCTGTGTGCTGTTGTTTCCACATAATGAATGTTTTATCAACATAAGATAATCACTGCCAGGACTACAGTGCATGGGAGCCTTGATCCAACCACGCTCCCTCCACCGATAAGCAGCTCACTGTCAAGCAACAATTGTGTTGTGGCTAGTTTTAGCTCTGAGCTCTGCCACTTTAAAATCTCTGATTATGTCACAACTGCTGCACCCAGTAAACTAAGCATTGGAATCAGGCTCTCTTTTTCTACGTAGATTATGCTGCTCTCAGATGAGGTACAAAAAACCTGGTGACAGATTCCCTTTAAGCCATGGGTGAAGAACAAAGAATGAATGGTCTTAATATTCTTTTTCTTATTTATTCCTTTAATGTCTTCATTGAAGAGGTTTTCAGGGATTCTGAGAAAGATGGTTGCTTTCATGCAAAAATAGTATCATACCTGTAGCACAGCCCTATTAATTTATAAGTGTATGCTCATCTTCAAATGTTATGGCATATTGCTTGTATCTGTTATCACGATTTGATTATTTGATGTTTGATCCTGGGAACCCCCACTAAACTTGAGAATGAAGGGGCTGCAGCAGTTACATGGTAGCATAAAGCCCACTATAACCAATTAACTTACCATTAATAAAGAATAAATACTCAGACACATGACATTTGGATAAAAATGGCCGTGGTGTTTTATTATTGGTAACTTGATAAATTAAATTCACCATATTATTAAAATTAAATAACCATAAAATTCCATAAATACCACCATAAAGTACCATTAACCACTTATAAAACCACAATCCACCCAACATAGTTGGGCGATTTTTTCCCAAACGGCCGAGTATTAACAATACGAGGCCCCCCCAAACACCGCAGCCATTTTTCTATCATATTCTGGATACCCACATTAAAAATGTCCAGACCAACGTCAGAGAGATGTACTCCATCTGGCCTGTACAGGCCAACCGTAAAACCTTCCAGATCACTATGGCGATATGAGAAGTCGCCCAAACTAACAAAAAATTTTGCCATGTCGCGATTGACACGTTTCCTTATTTTTTCCAAAAAGGCAAGCTGGCCATTCCAGACCAGTCTCGGTACAATTTCAGAAAAAAATCAATGCTGAATAAGGAAAAAGATTCTTTATGAGCGCAAAATCGCTGCGGAAATTAGATAACAAGTCCAATGTCTTTATTTTACCCAAGTCATTCCCTCCAATGTGTAAAATTATAAGGTCAGGATACGGGTGAGTCAACAGCATACCTTTTAAGGTGCCAACTAAATTAGAAAAATTTAGCCCTCTTATACCGTACCAAAAAACATTTATCAGATCATACTGAAAAGATAAGTTCTCTGTGTAACGTCTACAAGCCGCTCTCCTCTGCGCCCAGTGTATAAACGAATGGCCTACAAGCCAAATCACCATTGGGCCTAGAATTGGAGAGAGACAGAATAAATTAATTATAATAAATTAGGGCGTATATACAACTGATAGCGTTTTGACGCCCATCTACCAATTTTACCAATTCTTTTCCCTTTGAGGCCAGCTCTTGCTGCCTCGGTTGCCGCCCCGATCCGAAAAGAATGTGATGAGAAGTTGGAGCTATCTAGCTGCAACTTAACCATACATTTTTTTAATATTGCATTAAATTGAAACTTAGTGGCAGGCGAACCGTCTACATGTAAAAACAACAAACCCGGGGTATCCCCCCGTACAGTAAGCCATTGACATAAATTAGTGACGGGGCATATACATGAACCCCGTAAAGGACGCAACTTCACAGAACACCCTTTACCCAGTTGGTCCATTTTGGACCTACTAATAAATAACACCGCACAAGAGTCAGATACATGAACATCCTTTCTATATAAACCCGAGGTGTTGCACCGACTATGTGACAACAACTCACTAATTCTAAGTGCTGCGAAGAAACAAATCACAAAAGCTGCACGAAATAAACATAACTCAAAATTATTAAAACAAACTTCACTCAACATAAACCATAACCTTTCTAAGAGATTCACGGATATAGGCCTGCGGCGATCAGGCACAACACAACCTTTTTTACAACCCTTTAGCGCCTGCCGAACCGCAAATATGCTTAATAGAGACTCCTCACCATATAATTTTAAGAAAAAAGAGATTCCACAAAATGTTTTATACAAAAAATTATAACGATAACCTAAACCAACATAAAAATTCAAAAAACCAAGTGCTGTAGACACATCACACTTGTGGGGAACCAGATTCCTGGAGTCACAAAATTGATTCCAAGCCAACCAAGCAGCCGAG
Organism: Anomaloglossus baeobatrachus; assembly: GCF_048569485.1. Taxonomy (NCBI): domain Eukaryota; kingdom Metazoa; phylum Chordata; class Amphibia; order Anura; family Aromobatidae; genus Anomaloglossus; species Anomaloglossus baeobatrachus. Next base: position 584,315,541 of record NC_134353.1, on the reverse strand, counting down.
TATGCCTTCCAAGTCCCTGGTGCAATAGAATTTTTAATGGAAGCTGCTACTAATCCAAAATTGCCTCCCATAACTGGGACGGACATGCAGTCAAAAGGGGGTCCATTTTTCCTGAACTCTTCCTGAATTCCTCTAACCGCTGAGAAGAGAGGTAAAGAACGGAAGCATTATTGCACTCAGAAGCAAAACGAGCCTTCAACCAAATATTCCACCTCAAACACAAAAGAACCAATTTTCGCAATACACCACCTAGAAACCTACACTTCACCACCAAGGTGTTCAAAGCAAAAACCAAACCTTGACAATGCGATATGAGTATAATCCTCTTATTCGCTAGTTCCTTACCCCAAATATGCACTGAAACAAAAACCGGAAAAAGCTCCAATAACACCTGCTTCTCCAGCAAACCTTCCGACAACCAAGATGAAGGCCATGAAGAAAAGCACCAGTGTGTACGAAAAATCGTACCGAACCCCACTTCCTTAGACACCCCTGTAAACCAAAGGAGATCCTGAGACAACATAAAATCCTGCTGAACGCAGCTAATTCCGTTAAAACTTTCTAAAAATTCATACCAAATTCTTAAATCCTTCCTCATCTCACACGAAATTCTAATGTGTGAACCTGAACACCTAACACCCTTAGTTGCATCATACAAACGTCTTGAAAACACTCTCCCCATTGGCAAAATTCTTAATGCAAAGTTCAAACCACCCAGCAGAGATTGGAGCTCTCGCAGGGTACACTTTTTCTTCACTAAAAAAACTCGCAATACAGCCTTTTAACTTCATAATCTTCTGGCCAGGGAGCCTCAATTCCATTTTTTGTGTATCCAAAACAATCCCTAAAAACTCAAGCTCCGTACAAGGGAAAACTGTTTTATCATGAGCTAACGGAACCCCAAAAAACTTCATCAAACCCAAAAATTTATTTAGCAACTGCAAACAACGTCCTGACCTACCAACAAAAAGGAAATCGTCCAAATAATGTAACATACCCCCCTCTGAAAACCCCTCTTGAACTGCCCAATGCAAAAACGTGGAAAAGGACTCAAAATAATAACATGATAAAGAAAAACCCATAGGGAGGCACCTGTCAAAATAAAAAGAGCCCTCAAAACAAAAACCCAAAGAATTAAAACCCAAGGGGTTAATTGGCAGAAGCCGGAAGGCAGACTTAATATCAGATTTGGCCAGGAAACAATCCGGGCCAAATTTCCGTAGCAAATCCACAGCCTCATCAAAGGATGTGTAACTCACCGAAGATGCATTAGGATCAATAGCATCGTTCAGTGAGCTACCTGTTGGATAAGACAGGTGATGTATGATCCTAAAAGAATTAACCTCCTTCTTGGGGACAACCCCCAAAGGTGAAATCCTAAAATTTGTAAACGGAGGAAATTCAAAAGGACCAGACACCCTGCCCAACAACAGTTCTTTTTCAATATGTGACCTGACTACCTCCTTATGGCTATCAACTGATTGTAAATTCTTAGTTACATTACAACCTATACCTTCAAAAGAAGGTACAGGAAAACCAGCCTGAAACCCACTACGAACCAGAGCTGCCTTCGGCCTGTCTGGGAAACGGTCTAGCCACGGGAGCATTCCTTCCAGGCTCACTGGAGTCTGAGCCTTTGAAAAACTGCTCCCTAACACCAGATGGCTGTACCGTGGACTGACCATGCTTTTTAAAACATTTAAACAAGGGGTGAGCCCCGCCACAAAACGAGCACTCATGGCGAAAGCGACAGGTACCCTGCCACTTGCATGAGGACTCATTGAATGCAAAGCACACCCCCCTTTTTGAATTGACATTCACCTGCTGTCTGTGAGGGTTCTGACGCTGAGGCAGCATTAAATTCAGCCATAACCCAACATCCTTGACACCCCACTTGACAGCAGGGTGAACCGCCAATTTCTGTCTGAAAGACTCATCGTAATTCAGCCATGCTAAGCCACCGAAATTACGATAAGCCTCCAGAATACAATCTTGGTGTTGAAACAAACCACTACATAATTTAGGAAACTTCTCCCCAAGAACTGCAGCATAAATGGAGAAAGCCTGTAACCATGAATAAAATGATTTAAAATTTTTCTTTCGTTCTGACTCAACCTCTTGTTTTCCATCAGGTTTCTCCACTTTATGCTGCAATTCCCTAGCGACCGGTAACAGAGAAAAGATATCTACATACTCTTGTCTCCAAATCTTTTCCTTAATGGAAGCACTGAGATGAAAACCCAAAGGGGAAACATCACATGTCAGTGCTTCCTTTAAATGAGACTCTGCCACCCCAGGGAACCTGTCCTGAATAGAAACTTCAGCAACAGGTGCCTGAGGAAGCACTACATGCCCCCCAAGCAGCTCTGACAAAGTCCTAATGACCATGTCCTTTACACAATTAATATTGGGTGCTCCAGCAAGGGGGCTCTCACCATGTCCTCCGCTCCCAGGTCCATCCAACGCGCTGTACTGGGGTCGACGACCTCCGCTCGCTGCGACGTCCTCTTCGGATTCTTCGGTCGAGCTCCAGACCTGCGTCGCCGCCGCCAAAACCCCAGCTGAGCTCTTTTGCAATGGGGCCGGCGGCGCGTGCAGGCCCGTGAGCGACCCAGGATCTCCGCTATACCCGGCCACAACAGCCGGAGCGGAACTCCCGGCGGCGACTTCCGGGATAATCGCCCGCCGGGCATTCTGGGAGTCGCGCCCCGATGACGCGGCCAAATCTCGTCGGCTTCTTGGGCGGTCTCGCGATGCTCCGGACCCTCCTCTCGCCGGAACTCCCGCCTCTCGCGATGTCTCCGACGCCTTCCTCTCCGCGCCGCGCCGACCGCGAGCAGATGCCGACCTCTTCCTCTCTCCGCCGGACCGCTGGGAACAGGATGCAGGCGGTGAGTAGACGTCGCACTTCTTCCTCTTCTTCCGCAGGGATCTCCGGACATCTTCTCCCTCTCCGGGCCGCAGAAGCTCTTCCCTCCTCACAGGAACGCCGGCGGGATCCAGAGCTGGATTCAGGACCACTTCGGCGGCTTCGTTCACCGGCGCCAGGCACCTCTTCAGCCACTCCTCGCCATCCGCTGCACCGACCCGAGCCATCATCTTCTCCAGGAGGGACTCCATCTGGATTCTTCTTTCTTCACAGCTGGAAACTGACACAGCTGGCTCACAGCTGACTCCTTATAAAGGCAAGTCTCCTGCATATTTACCTCTGTCCACCAATGACAGACTTTAAAATTGGCGCGCAGCAGGCTGACCAATCACACAGCCTGCTCGCGTTACTCACAGGGGGCAGATTAACCCCATAAATTCCCATCATAACTACTTCCATTACCACCACGCAGCAGGCTGACCAATCACAGCAGCCTGCTCGTGTTACCACATGAAGGGAATTAACCCTTCATTCCCCATACTGAATTTGGCACCGCTGAATGCCACAACTTAAACTTGAAATACCTATAAACATAATGTCAGGGGGCCCATGCCACCATGTAATCACCAGGCTATACGCTGCTGGTGATTATACATACCACTGCATATCCTTCATTGTTTGTGCATATACAGTGGCGCCACACCATCTGCTATTCAGGGACCTGAAGCACAGCCCAAATAAAACAAAAAAAGGGTCCATTTCCACTCAGGTGGCTAAAAGAATGTCAATGACGACAAGTAAAACGTACTGCCAACACTTTATCAGCACTTAAAGCACCACTCCAGCATATTTTTTTCTTATTTTACCACTGGAGTCGTGCTTTAAATCTAAGTCCCTTACTTACACGGTCTTATACTCACCATCCAGCGGCTTGACCTTGTTTCGGCATCGCTTCGGTTATACGGCGCTATCTTGTGCACGTAATTTCTGACTGGTCGGAAGTCAGAAGTTACATCACAAGCACTCAATACAAGTCTATGAGAGCCAGAACAAGGCTCTTATAGAGTTGTATTGAGTAGTGACCTCTGACGCACTCCATGAAACACTACCAATAACCGACTGGAGCAGCGGTGAAGGAAGGTAAAGCTGACGAAGGGTGATTATAAGGCAGGGGACTTGGATTTAAAGGAAACCTGTCAGGTCCACTTTGCTTCCAACCCAGCAGCATTGATACCTGTATGGCCAAATTCCCTGCCTGACCAGACCTGTATAATGCTATTCCCTAATATGAATGTTTAAAGTAATGACTTATAAACTGTGCTGTTCCTATGCTAATTAATGCCTTGACTAATTGACATGGCATTGTTTCTCCAGACTAGTCAGCCCTCTTTCCATGTAATCACACATCTCCTTCGCATACAGTTGATCAGGTTGTTGATTGTGGCCTGTGTAATGTTGGTCCACACCTCTTCAATGGCTGTGCGAAGTTGATGGATATTGGCAGGAAATTGAACACACTGTCGTATACGCCGATCCAGAGCATCGCAAACATGTTCAATGGCTGTGTGAAGTTGGTGGATATTGGCAGGAACTTGAACACACTGTCGTATACTCCGATCCAGAGCATCGCAAAGATGCTCAATGGGTGACATGTTAGGAGAGTATACTGGCCATGCAAGCACTGGGATGAATTCAGCTTGAAAGTAAAAAACAATCCAGCTTCCATAACAATATAAAATCTTGTGCAAGCTTTATTTTAAAGGACGTAAAAATTATAATTACAAGGGCCAAAATATGGAGCCCATGTGCGGCTACGTGTTTCGAACGCTGCTTGCGTTCTTTGTCAAAGGGATGTTTCCAGCTCCCAGGAATTGTATACAGAGCCTTGCAACATGGTGCCGTGCATTATCATGAGGTGATTGTCATGGTTGTTGGCACAACAATGGGCCCCAGGATCTTGTCATGTCACTGTGCATTCAAAATGGCATCAATAAAATGCACCTGTGTTAGTTATCCATAACATACGCCTGCCCATACCATAACCTCACCACCGTCATGGGTCATTCGATTCACAAGGAAGACATCAGCAAACCGCTCACCTACACAATGCTTTGAAGAGAACATCTCTCAAACGTGCCAGACACTAATGAATGTGAGCATTTGTCTACTCAAGTCTGTTACGACGACGAACTGCAGTCAGGTGAAGACTCCAATGAGGACGATAAGCCTGCAGATGAGTTTCCCTAAAATGGTTTCTGACAATTTGTGTAGAAACTATTTAGTTATGCAACCAATTGTTGCAGCAGCAGGTGTCTGGGTGGCTGGTCTCAGACGATCTTGGAGGTGAAGATGCTGCATGTGGAGGTCCTGGGCTGGTGTGGTCTGCAGTTGTGAGGACGGTTGGATATACTGCCAAATTCTCTTAAACACCTTTAGAGATGGCTTACGGTAGAGACATTAACATTCAATTCACGGGCAACAGCTCTGGTGGACATTCCTGCAGTTAGCATGCCAATTGCACGCTCCCACAAAACTTGCGACATGTCACATTGTGCTGTGTAATAAAAATGCAACCATATGGCCATATGGCACCCCAAACAAAATATAATATTTAGTGTGGGACTGCCCCATGGGATTTGCCGTGACGTTGGCGGGGTGGCTCAAGGTATTGCAATGTTTTGCCAAAAATCTCCAATTTAATCAACAAATACAGTATAGAAATCGTGCTGGCTCCTTTTTGGATGATAAAAATGCACATTTTAGAGTGGCCTTTTATTGTGGCCAGCCTAAGGCACACCTGTGCAATAATCATGCTGACTAATCAGCATCTGGATATGCCACACCTGTGAGGTGGATGGATTATCTCGCCAAAGGAGCAATCAATGCTCAGTAACAGAGATATAGACACAACAAACAATATTTGAGAGGATAAGGCCTTTTGTACATAGAAAAAGTCTTAGATCTTTGAGATGAGCTTATGAAATATTTTTGTTAAGTGTAGTTTATGAGGGCAGGAAGAGTAGAAGAATGTGTTATCTCCCTCGAGTACTCCTTTAAACTTCCTTTTAAAGCTTCAGGCTTTCAAAGTGTGCCAAGCATTTAAAAACAGTGAGGTCAAGTTTTTGATGCTCAGTATTTTCGCTGCACAAGAAATGCAGCGTGTTACAGTTACATGCTCCGCAGATCAGTTTACACCATGTTAAAAAATAAGCACAGTGGACATAAGATTTCTATAAATTCCATCCATTTTGGATTTTTTTTTTAACACTTTGTAAACTAATCTGCAGAGTATTTTTGAAATCCACAACAAGTCAATTTCTCTTACGGATACACTGAGCATATGCGTTGTTCTGCTGCGGAAACACCAAATACCAGAGAGTATATAAAAAAATGGCAAAAATGTGGCATTAGATTGTGTTTAGCCCGGTTTAACCTAATAAATAAATAATTTAAAAAAAATGGCCTGGGGTGCCCCTATTTTTTGATAACCAGCCAAGATAAAGTAGACAGCTGCAAGCTGGTATTATCAGTATCAGACTGGGAAGGCCCATGGTTATTGGGCCATTCCTAGTCTAATAATACCAGCCTGCAGCCAACCCAAAAGTAGCTCATCACATAAGATGCACCAATTTGGGCACTTCACCTCGGCTCTTGCCTGAAAGGCTCTTTGCGCTGATACAGTGGCAATCGGGGTAATGCTAGTTGGTGTTGATGTCAGCTGGGTAGTGTCAGCTGGCATTAAGCCCTTCTGTTAGTAATGGAGAGGTGTCTATCAGATAGCTCTATTACTAACCAAGTGAAAAGAAAAAATTAAACGCACAAAAATTGTTTCGTTTTTTTTTTCTTTTTTCTAAAAAAAAACCAAAACACTCCCCCACACTTTCCCTGGTTCACCATTTTGTTAAAAAAGCCATGCAGGTCTCAAGTAGTCCAGGGATTCTGATGTAGTACACAAATGAAAACCTGAAAGACATAAAAAGAGAGAAATAAAAACAACACTGCCCCTTGTTCACCAATTTATGAAGCAAAGTTCCCAGGTCCCACATAGTGCAGTGGTTCCCATGACGTTCTGCAATAACCTAGATCAAAGGCTGTGGAGCTTCAGAACAAGTCTCCATATCCTTCAGTAGCAGCCAGTCCTGCGCCAAGATGCACATCACGAGACCCAAGACACTGAGGCTCTATAGCCTTTGATCTAGGTAATCGAGGAACATCATGGGAACTGCTGGACTACATGGGACCTTAGAACTTTGTGTAATAAATTGGTATACAAGGGGGAGTCTCTTGTTTTTATTTATCTTTTTATGTCTTTCAGGTTTCGATTTGTGGACTATGTCAGAATGCCTAGACCACGGCAGACCTGCATGGGTTTTTTTTTTTAATAAAAAAAAAAGGTGAACCAGAGAAAGTGTGGAGAGATGTTTTTTTTCAAATAAAGTATGTGTGTTTTCTTTTCACTAAGGCTAAGTTCACATTTCCGTTGATTTGTATCAGTCACATGCGTCGCTTGACGCATGTGACTGATGCGCTGTTCAACGCTGTACAACGGATGACAAAGAACAGAATTCTTTGTCGGATTCCGTTGTGTGCGGGGGGCGGAGTTCGGGGGGGAGGGGAGGAGCCGAGCGGGGCCATGGCACTGAGGACGTCAGTGCCGCAGTGACTGCAGGACAGGTGAGTGTGTGTGTGTGTGAGTGTGTGAGTGTGTGTGTGTATACACATGCTGAATGCGGGAGGGGGCGGAGCCGAGCGGGGGGCGGGGCCAGGCGCTGAGGATGTCAGTGGAAGTGCTGCGGTCTGCATGGCTGGGGACAGGTGAGTGTATCTGTGAGTGAGTGAGTGTGTGTATGTGCATGTATGTATGTATGTATGTGTGTGCACATGCAAAGTGCGGGAGGGGGCGGAGCCGAGCGGGGGGCGGGGCCAGGCGCTGAGGATGTCAGTGGAAGTGCTGCGGTCTGCATGGCTGGGGACAGGTGAGTGTATCTGTGAGTGAGTGTGTGTATGTGCATGTATGTATGTATGTATGTGTGTGTGTGCACATGCAAAGTGCGGGAGGGGGCGGAGCCGAGCGGGGGGCGGGGCCAGGCGCTGAGGATGTCAGTGGAAGTGCTGCGGTCTGCATGGCTGGGGACAGGTGAGTGTATCTGTGAGTGAGTGAGTGTGTGTATGTGCATGTATGTATGTATGTGTGTGCACATGCAAAGTGCGGGAGGGGGCGGAGCCGAGCGGGGGGCGGGGCCAGACGCTGAGGATGTCAGTAGAAGTGCTGCGGTCTGCATGGCTGGGGACAGGTGAGTGTATGTGTGAGTGAGTGTGTGTATGTGCATGTATGTATGTATGTGCATGTATGTATGTATGTGTGTGCACATGCAAAGTGCGGGAGGGGGCGGAGCCGAGCGGGGGGCGGGGCCAGGCGCTGAGGATGTCAGTAGAAGTGCTGCGGTCTGCATGGCTGGGGACAGGTGAGTGTATCTGTGAGTGAGTGTGTGTATGTGCATGTATGTATGTATGTATGTATGTGTGTGTGTGCACATGCAAAGTGCGGGAGGGGGCGGAGCCGAGCAGGGGGCGGGGCCAGGCGCTGAGGATGTCAGTAGAAGTGCTGCGGTCTGCATGGCTGGGGACAGGTGAGTGTATGTGTGAGTGAGTGTGTGTATGTGCATGTATGTATGTATGTGCATGTATGTATGTATGTGTGTGCACATGCAAAGTGCGGGAGGGGGCGGAGCCGAGCAGGGGGCGGGGCCAGACGAGGGTGTCAGTGGCAGTGCTTGTCTGCATGGCTGGGGACAGGTGTGTGTGTGTGTGTGTGTGTGTACATACATGTGCGGAGTGCGGGAGGGGGCGGGGCCGAGCGGGGAAGTGTCGGCCTCCCTGCACACGTAACCAGCCTAAATATCGGGTAACAGCAAAGCACCCGATGTTTACCTTGGTTACCCGATATTTACCTTGGTTACGGGCCTACACCGCTTAGCGCTGGCTCCTTGCACCGTAACCAGGGTAAATATCGGGTAACCAACCAAAGCTGGTGACGTGTGCAGGGAGCCAGAGAGCATGCGCAGCGAAATCCGACGGATCTCGCTGCTCAAAAAACGTTACATGCTGCGTTCCTCCCGCCCGGCGGTCAGTCGTTCCACGACTGATCAGTCGGGCGGAGGGTGCAACGCAGCATCATCAGTCACAATCCGCTGCTCATACAAGTCTATGGGAGCAGCGGAATCCGCTAAACGGATTCCGCTGTTTACAAGAGCAGCGGATTGTGACTGATACATTTTAGCGGAAATGTGAACTTAGCCTTAGTTAGGGTACTTTCACACTTGCGTTATTTTCCTTCCGTTACAATCCGCCCTTTTGGGAAACAGCGGAATCCGTTAACGGATTCCGCTGTTTCCCATAGACTTGTATGGTTGACGGATTGTATCAAAAGGAGCTGCGTTGCTTCCGCTGGGCGACGCTCCGTTGCTTCCGCCCAGCGGGAGGAACGCAGCATGTAACGTTATTTTGAGCAGCGGAATCCTCTGGATTTCACTGCGCATGCTCTTTTTTTTTTTTTTTTTTTTTTTTTTTTTTTTTTTAAATCAAACTTTATTTTGGCTCGCGGTGGCCGAACGTTCAGCTGAGCGCCCGGCCGTCGGCAAGCGACAGCGCTCAGCTGAATGACCGGCCACCAGCATGCCCGGCCGCCGGCAAGTCACAGCGCTCAGCTGAGCGCCCGCCCGCCGGCATGCCCGGGCGCCGGCAAGTGACAGCGATCAGCTGATCACCCGGCGGCCGGTTGCAGGGAGCGATCAGCTGATCACCCGGCGGCCGGGAGCGATCAGCTGATCACCCGGCAGCCGGCTGCAGGGAGCGATCAGCTGATCACCCGGCGGCCGGCTGCAGGGAGCGATCAGCTGATCACCCGGCAGCCGGCTGCAGGGAGCGATCAGCTGATCACCCGGCGGCCGGCTGCAGGGAGCGATCAGCTGATCACCCGGCAGCCGGCTGCAGGGAGCGATCAGCTGATCACCCGGCGGCCGGCTGCAGGGAGCGATCAGCTGATCACCCGGCAGCCGGCTGCAGGGAGCGATCAGCTGATCACCCGGCGGCCGGCGGCCGGGAGCGATCAGCTGATCACCCGGCGGCCGGCTACTGGGAGCAATCAGCTGATCACCCAGCGGCCGGCTGCAGGGAACGATCAGCTGATCGTTCACTATAGTCTGCCGCTGGTAAAACCGGGAAAAAAAAAAAAAAAAAATCAAAACGAATTGCGTTGTTTTGCAGCATCCGTTGCATCCGTTGTGTCACTATATGCAACACATCCGTTGCATCCGTTACACAACGCAATGCAACGGATACCGTTCAACGCAAGTGTGAAAGTAGCCTTAGTAATGGAGGTGTCTGATAGAAATCTATTACTAACACCAGGGCTTGATGCCAGCTGCCAACATACAGCTGATATCAACTTTAACTACCATTACCCCATTTGCAGCAGGACAATCAGGAAGAGTCAAGGCAAGCGCCAAAATTCGAGCATCTAATGAGAATGGCCACTATTGGGGCGTCTGTGGGTGTATTTTTATGCTGGGAAGGGCCCAATAAGTCAATATGGTCATGTGAGGGCTTGTTTTTTGCGGAACAAGCTGTACGTTTCAATGAAACCATGAGTTTTACCATATAGTGTACTGGAAATTGGCAACACAAATTAAAAAATGTGGAAAAATTGCAAAAAAAGTGCGATTGGACTATTGTTTTTGAGATATTTTACTGTATTCATAGTGTTCCCTATATGGTAAAACTGAGGTTTCAGTGTGATGCCTGAGGTCGGTATGAGTTTGTAAACACCAAACATGAATAGGTTCATTTTTATCTAAGGGGTTAAAAGTAGGGATTTGTCCGAAAAAAGTGGAGTACGTTTTGCGCCATTTTCCGCAACCCATAGCGTTCTCATTTTTCGGGATATATGGCTCAGTGACGGATTATTCTTTGCGTCTCGAGCTGACATTTTTAACCATTCAAACAGAGGGAACCAGCGTCTCCAGGAGAATTGCGAAACATTTAAAAAGTGAATTTTTCCAGATCTCTTGGGTACTTGGGGGTTCGGCTGGCGGCGGATACTAACTCGCTTTTCAAACTGAACTTCCTTCCCCTCCTTGGGACTGTCAGGGAGGATTGTACGAGATGGGCGAAAGGCTGGTTCACTTGGTTTGGTAGATGTGACATTTTTAAAATGAATGTCCTCCCTCGCATCCTTTACCTTCTCCAGGCTCTTCCAATACGGATTCCCAGCTCATTCTTTAAGCAACTGGCCGCCCTGCAAACCAAGTTCATGTGGGATAACAAGCCAGCTCGAATCTCCCGCTCTTTACTGAGCAGACCCAAGAGGAGGGGGGGGGGGGGGATGGGAATCCCAGACCTGAAGGTGTACTGCTGGGCCTCACACATGGTCAGGGTTATCGATTGGTGTCGCCACGCCAAGACGAAACCCTGGGTGGCACTGGAACAAGGTTTCTCTGCGATCAGTCTTACTGCAGCCCCTTGGATATCGAGCCCTCTTCCCGCTAACCTGAGACATCACCCCACAATCGGCGCCACCGAGGAGTGCTGTTCCCTGAGACAGGTCCGCAGATTACTACTTCCAGTCCCCTCTCCTCTCTCGCCCATAATCGGCTCCCCAGATTTCTATTCGAGTCTGTCAGACACAATCTTTCGCCGCTGGATAGAGGAAGGGCGCTTCCGGGCGTGTCACCTAATGACTGACGGGGGCTGGCCCTCGCTCGGGGCACTTACAGAATGTTGGGAACCTGGAGGTCGATGCAACTCAGACATTACATCAGCTCTCTCCCCGACTACTCGCTATACACGGCTCGTCCCACGGAGTTTGAAACGCTGTGTACCCGGGAGGGAGCGCTACGACACTCTCTTTCCGTGGTGTACAGGATGTTAACAGACCCTGGCGACCTCCCACCCCACACATTTCTCGCACACTGGGAACAAGACCTGGGTCTTTCCCTGACAGATACGCAAAGGACTAAAATTTTGGCGCTCGCTCACAAGACCTTAATAAGCTCCAGACTTCAGGAATCTAATTATAAACTCCTGTCGAGGTGGTATAGGGTCCCAACCAGATTACACAAGATGTTTCCTAGCGTAGACCCCCGCTGTTGGAGATGTGGGACGGCTGAGGGGGACTTTGTGCACATATTCTGGTCGTGTCCGGCCCTCCGAGGGTTCTGGAACGGAGTGGGGGAGGTGATCAAACATGTGACTGGAACGACGCAGACTCTGGGTCCGGAGTTGTTCCTTCTTCAATTGACTGAGACGTCTGTCTCTGCATACAAACAGTCGCTTCTGCACTTTCTGGTGATGGCGGCCAGGTCATGCATCCCCTTGAAGTAGAAGTCGGACGCCCCCCCTACTCTGTCCCTCTGGGCCTCCAGGGTGAATGAGCTTCTACAGATGGAGGAACTGACCTCCTCCCTGCATGACCGGTACGAGCGCTTCCACGGGATCTGGCTTCCTTGGATGCAATTTAAGTTTTCTAATGAATACGACCTCCTGCTGCGAGATGCGTAGGAGGAGTGCATTCTCCTCTGCCACTGGCCTCCCCCCCCTTTTTTTTTCTCTCTCCTCTTCTTCTCCTCTTCTCTCATCTTCTTTCCCCTTTCTCTCTCTCCCTTCCCCCTCCCTCTCTCTTTCCCCATCTCCCCCCTGCTCTGCCTTATCCCTTTCCCCTTCCACTCTTCTTCTACATCCCCCCCTTTCTTTTCTCCCAACTTGTGTGAACTCTCCCCTGTTGAGAGATGTCTGAGTGATCTTTAGGCACCTTTGCCTCCTTTTTGGTACTTTTCTATCTTGCCTATGGAAAAATTTGAAAAAGAACGGACCCGTTCGACAATTTGCGGGGTTGTCTCAGATGCTAATGATTTTGTACTGAGATGTATTCTACCAAACTCTGTTCAACTGTACACACAGCTAGCACAATCAATGTGTGGATGAAGGACCACCACATCAAAACCATGTCATGGCCAGCCCAATCTCCAGACCTGAACCCCATTGAAAACCTCTGGAATGTAATCAAGAGGAAGATGGATAGTCAAAAGTCATCAAACAAAGAAGAACTGCTTACGTTTTTGCACCAGGAGTGGCATAATGTCAACCAAAAGCAATGTGAAAGACTGGTGGAAAGCATGCCAAGACGCATGAAAGCTGGGATTAAAAATCATGGTTATTCCACAAAATATTAATTTCTGAACTCTTCCTGAGTTAAAACATTATTAATATTGTTGTTTCTAAATGATTATGAACTTGTTTTTTTTCCATTATTTAAGGTCTGAAAGCAATGCATTGTTTTTTTATTTTGACCATTTCTCATTTTCAGAAAATAAATACAAAACTTTTTTGCTTGGAAATTTGGAGACATGTCGTCAGTAGTTTATAGAATAAAAGAACAATTTACATTTTACTCAAAAATATACCTATAAAGAGAAACATCAGAAAAACTGAACATTTTGCAGTGGTCTCTTAATTTTTGCCAGAGCTGTATATGTCTAATATCTATCTAGCGATATCTTTACTTTTTTTTTGTGTGTCTGTATACGTGTGTTTGTGTGTATCGGGACACGGGCGGTTATAGTGTTTCATATGAGATGGTGAAGGTATTATAAATTATGGAATATTTTATACCACTATAATCTTTAATAATAAAATTGTTTATTTGCTTTGGGCAACTTCTTGTTTGCTCTGTTGCCTATGTTTCAACCAAGACAAAAATGCATGTAACAAAAAATGCAAGGAAAAAGCGCAAGTAAACTAAGGTGCAACATTGGTGTAGAAACTCTGCAGCGTCTAAAATTCAACAAACACTGATCATAAGAACATATTAGGCTATGTCCGCACTTTGCGTTTCCACCTGCGTTTCAGCTGCTTTTTAGTTCCGTTTTGAGCTGCAGTGTTTCCATGCCAAAATGCATGCGTTTCGCTTTTCCATAATAGTCTATGGAAAATGTAAATTTCCTGTCTGCACTTTGCGTTTTAAAACGCTGCATTTAATTTGCATAATTTGTGGCAAAAAACATGCGTTCAAAGAAGCAGCATGTCAATTGTTTTTGCCATTTGGGCTGCGTTTTGCTAACATTGAAGTCAATGAGAAGTAGCAAAAAGCAACAAACATCAAAATTCTAGCGTTTTACCTGCTTTTCAGCTGCAGAAACAATGCGTTTTGGACTTCAAAAACGCATGCTTTTCTGACATTAAAATAATGGAATAATATGTTCCTATACCCACACATATAGTCCGACAATTAAATTAATGAAAATTAGGATATTATTGCTATTTTAGTAATAAATGATATAAAACTGCTATATTTTCATGAAATCTAACTATTTTCTTTATTAATTAAAAAAATATGTTTTGCTTTTTTTCTCTTTTTTCATTCTGTTTGACTATTTAATCTTTATTTAGCAGTGTCTTGATGTTTAAAACGCATCTGTCAAAACGCAAGGGAAAAAGCGCTAAATACGCATCTAAAACGCGGTAAATACGCACGCGTTTTTAGCGCTAATTTAAGGAAAAAGGCAACTTTGGCTAAATCAATTAAGGCAAAAACGTGCGTTTAGAAATGCAACTAGGACGACGCAAAGTACGGACATAGCCTTAGGCAGAAGCCATGAAGCAGCTAAAACAAGTGGCCTGACCATTCTTAGGCTACATGCGCATGCTGCGTTTTTTGCTGCGTTTTTGGCTACAGTTTTGTTGTCAGAACTTGCTGACATTTGACTTCCCAGCAAAGTCTATGAGAAGTCAGATTTGTCATGCGCACATTGCAGTTTATTTGTCAGCGTTTTATTTGTCAAAAGTTTGTGACAAAAAAAAATGCAGCATGTTCATTCTTCCTGCGTTTTTGTCAACATTTGTCACAAAAACACAGCAAAAACGCATGTTGTGAAAAACGCAGCAAAAACGCACCGACAATTACACGCGTTTTTTGTGACATTTCCAAGCTCTCTGACAAGGTGCAGTCTTGGCTGCATTTTGGCTGCAGTTTTGGCTGCAGTTTGTGAACACAAAAAGATGCAGCGTGGGCATGTAGCCTAAGGGCGCAAACACAACAGCGGTATTCTGCCGCACTGCTGGATCCGGCATAAGGGCAATACAGTACAATACAGTTCACGGACAGTGCGGCAAGCCCCGGTCACTTGCTGTCACATGCTCCAGTCACATGACCGCATGTGCCCAGAGCTTGCCAGTGAACTTTAATGTGCTGTATTTTCCTTGTGCCGGGTCTGCGAGTGCGGCAGGAAAACGCTGATGTGAAACCAGTGTAAGGAATGTAAAAAAAGCAGCACTGGCAAATCCGTGGCAAAATTTTCCGGAGAGATGTCACAAAAGGCTCTTCAGGAAACACACAGCTGGTATTTTCTTGCTGTGTCTCTGCCGTGGAAAACTTGGCGGGTACACTGGCGTCTAAAAGACACTGTGTTCATATACTCCTATGTTTAATTAATCACATACACTCATACAAGTCTTTTAGTGCGTGTGAGACTTCAGACTGCACTCGGATGACATCTAAGTGCAGTCCAATATATGCAGAGACAGCCAATGGAGGAGATGTTGAGGTTAATTTCCCCTTCTCATCTGTGCTCTAATTCTCGCATGTGAGAGAATCAGAGCACAGTATAGTGACACTTGGCTCCCACACTCGCAACGGAGTTTGAGCTGAGTGTCAATAGCATATCGCATCCAATGCTCTCACATCAATTGCTATACGATGATTTGACCCCGGCCTTTAAAGAGAACCAACCTGCAAGATTTACATATATAAAGTAAAGCCTATGCTACACTAGTGCTAGGATGCTGAATGTAACCATACATTTTGTTCTGAGACACACAAGAGTAACTTTTTACATAGTTTTCTTCTCTTGCATTGATTTTGATTTACATGAAGCTTTCTTCTTCTTTCACCTTAAAAACTCAAAATTCAGAATATTGCTAGTTTGTTACCAGCGTCCATTGCAGAACAATGAAAGTAGACTATACTTTTAAACATTTCTTTAGCGCTAATGATATCTGAAATCTGCCACAATAAGAAATGCTGTATATTAGTGGCTCTCCTGCTAGGGCTTCATTTAAACTTGTGCACAAGAGAAAAACTGGTTTTTTTTTTCACTATCGTGGATCTAATTTTCATCCAGTTTTGTTCCTTATCTACATTTTGCCATCAGTTTTGTTATTTACCTTAAAGAAGACCAACCACTAGGATTTTCATATATAAACTAAATCCAGTGCTATACTGGCGCTATCATGCTGTTTCTATAGATACCTTTAGTTGTGAGATTGGATGTATACTTTATGAAATCTAGACAAGTAAAGTTTGTGAAATGCACTGTTGTTTGATTGATAGCAACTACAAAATATCTAATAGGTGGGTTGGGTTTTTCTAGCTATTTGCGCCCCTGTTTGCCTGCCTGTTCTTCCTCCCTCCTTCCTCCCCCTGTAATAACAGAGACAGGGGAGGAAGGACAGGCAGCAGACAGGGGCGGGAATAACTAGCAAAACCCAACTTACCTATTAGATATTCCGTTGCACCTATCAATCAAATAATAGTGTATTTCACAAACTTTATTTGCCTGTACTTCATAAACTATACATCCCATCTAACAACTAGAGGTATGTTTAGAATCAGCATGATAGCACCAGTATAGCATTGGCTTTAGGGTACCATCACACTTTAGCGACGCTCCAGCGATTCCACCAGCGATCTGACCTGGTCAGGATCGCTGGTGCGTCGCTACATGGTCGCTGGTGAGCTGTCAATCAGGCAGATCTCACCAGCGACGAGTGACCAGCCCCCAGCCAGCAGCGACGCGTGGAAGCGATGCTGCGCTTGGTAACTAAGCTAAATATCGGGTAACCAAGCAAAGCACTTCCCTTGGTTACCCGATATTTACCTTGGTTACCAGCGCACACCGCTTAGCACTGGCTCCCTGCACTCCTAGCCAGAGTACACATCGGGTTAATAAGCAAACCGCTTTGCTTATTTACCCGATGTGTACTCCGGCTACATGTGCAGGGAGCAGGGAGCTGGCACTGGTAGCTTGAGAGCGGCGGACGCTAGTAACCAAGGTAAATATCGGGTAACCAAGCAAAGGGCTGCGCTTGGTTACCCGATATTTACCTTGGTTACAGCTTACCGCAGGCTGCCAGACGCCGGCTCCCTGCTCCCTGCACATTCAGATCGTTGCTCTCTCGCTGTGAAGCACAGCGATGTGTGCTTCACAGCGGGAGAGCAACGTCCAAAAAAATGAACCAGCACTGTGTGTAACGAGCAGCGATCTTACAGCAGGGGCCAGATCGCTGCTCAGTGTCACACACAGCGAGATCGCTAATGAGGTCACTGCTGCGTCACAAAAAACGTGACTCAGCAGCGATCTCGCTATGTGACAAGTACCCCTTAGTTTATATATGATAATCCCGGTGGCTGGTCCTCTTTAAGTAACAAAACATGAACAGCACTTGAAGGACGCTCAGATTGCATCTACGTGCTATCCATTTCCTTTATGTACCCATTCAACTAAAAAGGAGAGTTTGATACGTATATCAGATCCAAAATTGACGTGTGCCTCGGACAAATGGTCTTGAAAATAAAAACGGGGAGAACACGTGTAAAATGGACCTGAATGAGGCTTTTATCAAGGACTTTCTTGGAGATGCCCTAGTAGCTTTTTCCACTAATGATTCATTAATCATTACTAAGTGAATTATACTTGGTGCTAAATAATCTGTAGGACAATAGAAATGCTCTCCTTGCCTTTCTTGAAGGGCAACCTGACCTTTTGTGGAATTGTCCATGAAATATTAAACACATCAGTCCCACGCAGGTTGGGGAATTATGAGCACCATATTTAATTAGTGATTTAACCCCTTGATAAAAGATCTCTATATTGTAGTAGTAACGTTCTAGTGCTTGACTAAAAAGATTCCAATTTATTGCTAGCAACAGAAAAAAATATTGGCTTCTAAATAAGTTAGGAATAGGATTATGTATGTTTATTATAGGGAACCTGTCAAGCGATTGATTATGCCCTTTTTAGTGCAGCAGTAATCAGGGACAGGCTCCCTTACTAACAGAGTGTCATCAGTGTACAGTCCGTGTGTCCGATTTTACCATCGGTCATCCGTGTTTTCCACGGATGGATAAATAATTACAAAGCTTCTCCTATCCTTTGCAATATTAAACCCGTACAGCACATGGAAGGCACATGGATGCCATCTGTGTGCTGTACATGTTTTTCACGGACCCATAGACTTGTATTGGCCCTTTTCATCCATGATACTGGAAAAAACGGCATGTCTCTGCACGTATACACAGTCTGTGAAAAAACACGGACATGTGACTAGCGTGTTTTTCCAAAAATAAGACACTGTCTTATATTTTTTTTGCCCCTAGCACTAGGGCTTATTTTTGGAGGAGGTCTTATTCTTGGAGAAACATGATGGGGGGGTAAGTTTACCCCCCAAAAAAGCAGTCCCCCCACTTCTCACGAGACTCATACTTACCAGACCCGGACGTCTGCGTGGCTCCCAGGTCCTCCTGTGATCTCCGGTGGGTGCTGCACGCCGTCCTCCCCTGCTTCTGGCTGATACACTCACACATAGCAGATCGCACGCACACACACACACGCGAGCGCACACACACACACCACACATCACATCCAGCGCTTCCGGCCGCAGGGAATGATGGGAGGAAGTCACGTGTGTCCGCAGGTCCTGTTGCAGCAGGTCCTTGCACTCCACTGCACTGCAGTGTCACTGGATGTGGTGAGTATGTGTGTGATCAGATAGGTGTGTGTGATTTGATGTTTGTGTGTGTGTCATCCAATGCGTGTGTGTGCTATCTGATTATGTGTGCAATCTGATTGTGTGTGTGTGTGTGATCTGATTGCGTGTGTGATCTGATTGTGTGTGCGATCCGATGTTTGTGTAAGATCGGATGTGTGCGGAGGTGCGATCCCTGCAGGTCCTCTGCTCGGCGTCTGAGGAGTATGATTACGGGGTGCCCGCTGTCTATAATGAAGTGTCCTGCAGTATCTGTAACTTTTTTAGCTGCACGGACACTTCAATATTCATCCGTAACTAGGGTTTATTTTCGGGGGAGGGCTTATATTTAAGTCTTGCCCCGAAAATGCAGAAAATCCCTGATAGGGCTTATTTTTTGAAAAACACGGTAGCACTAGAGATTGTAATGAATATGTGCTGTATCCGTGTAAAAAATGTACACAACACGTATGTGGGCACGGGTGTGTGAGTGTGGCCCTATAACTTGTTCAGATGAGCCTATTATATGGTTCTGTTTTCTCCAAGCAATAATCAATCAGCACAATGACAAATGTAATTCAATAGGGATATTCAGATTACAGGGTTTTTTTCCCACACGGACCACGTGTCCATGTGAAAATAAATCACATCATTCTCTTCCAAGTCACTGACAAAGGCTCACCTATTCAGGTGTAAAAAATATCAGATGGATCATCATCATCGTCATGCAACTAACTTATATTATAGAAAAGGCATAAATATGACCAAATAACATAGATATAAAAATATCACAAACTCTATTGAAGATAGTAAAGTTAAAAATATCTGTATATAAAAAAAACAAATAAATGAATCTACACAATGAAAAACAGGTGGGACAACCAAGAAACCCTATACATTAAAGTATAAGGGTGAAAGTGGCAACACAATATAAAGAAAAAAATACACAAACTGCCCATAACAAATAGTGTTAAAGGGAACCTGTCACTTGTAAAAACGCTATTAGCCTGTGGATATGGGGCTAATTTGCAAGTTAACCCGTTCGCCCCCGAGAAATTTTACGTTTTTAATTTTTCCCTCCTCTTCTTCCAAGCGCCATAATTTATTTTTCCATCAATATAGCCGTATGAAGGCTGGTTCTTTGCAGGACGAACTGTACTTTAGAATAACATCATTCATTGTGCCCCAAATAGTACTGGACAATTGGGACAAAATTCTGTGTGGTGAAATTGTAAAAAAATTGCAATTGCATGATTCTTTTTGGGGGGTTTATCTACAGTGGTCACTATATGGTAAAACCGACATGTTAATATGATTCCCCAGGTCTGGTCGAGTTCGTAGATACCAAGCATGTATAGTTTTACTTTTATCTAAGTGGTGAAAACAAATTAAGAAATTTGTAGAAAAAGAAAAGAAATGAGTTTTTGTTGCCATTTTTCAAGACCCAAAAACATTCTCATTTTTCGGGATTTGGCGCTCAGTGACTGCCTATTTTTTGCGTCTTAGTTTTAAGTTTTTACTTATCCCATTTTTGTATAGATGCGAAGCTTCAATCGCTTGCTATTGCATTTTTTTTTCTTTGCTACACTTTTTACTAATCACATTAATTTATTTTATATTTCTATACACATTTCTGAATGTGGCGTTACTAAATATGTGGATTTATTTGTTTTACTACTGTTTTATTTTCAATGGGGCAAAAGGGGTGTGATTTTAGGTTTTTGGGTTTTTTTCAAGTTTTTAAAACTTTTTCTTCACATATTTTATTAATTTTACTAGTCCCCCTAGAAAATTTTATGGTTGCACTGTCCGATCATTTCTCCTGATCAGAGTGGTGCTTCAGCATCGCTTTGGTCAGGAGAAATGCTGCTCTTCTATGAGTGCGAGCGTTCTGCCAACATTCATAGGAAATACATCATGGCTGAGAAAGAGGTCATAATCTGACTCCACACCGCCATGCCAACCCATTGGTGCCCTGTGATTGTGTCATGGGGCCGCCATTGGCGGCAGGGAACAGCATGATCCCCACCAGAGCACTTTAGATCGCGCTGACAGTTTGACGGCGCGATCTAAGAGATTAACAGGTACCATTCACACCTGTTAGCTGCATATGTCTGCTGATCAGATCAGCAGACGTGTGGGGAATAATGCAGGCTCATCATGCAAGCCCACATTAAAAGGCCATACATGACCAATGACATATAATAAAATATTTACAAAAATGTTGGGGGCGTACTCACTTTTGTGATTTACTTTATATAGCATCATGATGCAATGGTAAAAGAGGACCAATCTATTAAAATATAGCTCATACTCTGGAAATCAAACAAGACCTAGCACTCTACCATCTGACCCCTGTTCAGCTAGAACTCCTTAGGCTGTGTCTGCACTTTCCGTTTCCACCTGCGTTTCAGGTGCTTTTTAGGTCCGTTTTGAACTGCATCGTTTTCATGCCAAAATGCATGCTTTTTGATTTTCCAGCAAAGCCTATGGAAAATGGGGATTTTTAGTCCGCACTTTGCGTTTCCAAACGCAGCGTTTAATTTGCGTATTTTGTGGCAAAAACCATGCGTTCAAAGAAGCAGCATGTCAATTGTTTTTGCCATTTGGGCTCCGTTTTGCTAACATTGAAGTCAATGAGAAGTAGCAAAAAGCAACAAACATCAAAATTCCAGCGTTTTACCTGCTTTTTAGCTGCAGAAACAATGCGTTTTGGACTACCAAAACGCATGCTTTTCTGACTTCAATATAATGGAATAATATGTCCCTTTACACACACACACATAGTCCGACAATTAAATTAATGAAAAATATAAATGTAATGCTATTTTACTGCTAAACAGTATAAAACCGCTATAATTCTATGAAATCTAACTATTTTCTTTATCATTTCAATATTTATATATGTGTTCCTTCTTTTCCCCTTTTTTCATTGTGTTTGACTGTTTAAACTTTATTTAGCAGTGTTTATGTTCAAAACGCATCTTTCAAAACGCAATGGAAAAGCATGTAAAAACTGCGGCTAAAACGCGGTAAATATGCATGCGTTTTTAGCGCTATTTTGTGGTCAAAAGCAACTTTGGCAAAATCAATTACTGCCAGAGGGTGCGTTTTGAACTGCAAGTAGGACGACGCAAAGTGCGGACACAGCCTTAGGGTGAGGAGGTAATTGAACTTGAACATCTGCTGGATGGCAGATACAAAGTCTGGGCTTATATATATATATATATATATATATATATATATATATATACACACATATAGAGCTTGGGAAGCGACACTTCTGTCACCGGAGTAGATCAGGCTTCCTGTCTTCAAAGGGACACAGTAGACAGGAGGACACCACTTTTCCAGGTATGAATGTTTTGGTTTTTTTGTGACAGGTGAAGGTCTCACAGCTATGGGAGACACATAAATTGGAATCCCAAGCGGAATGACATGCATATTCTTACATAACTGTGCGGACTGTGCATCAGCCTCAAATTAATATCGACCAGATGCATGGATTTGTATATTCCATGTTTCCTATCTATGGAATGCTAAAATCATAATAGGAAATATCCTACAAGTTTGTGATCCCATAATTTTTGGGACCTGAGACACATCCCACTGACCACCCCCTCTGATTTCAAGAAAGTACGTGGGAGTGACAGATGTTTAATAAATACAAATTCTAAGATTTTTTCCATGTTCAATGCTGAAAATACAGTTCACTGTGTGATTGTTCCATATTTTCTAATTGAAGCGCTTCCCTCCAAAAAGACTTACAGATCAAGTACTTTTCTTTTGTTTATCCTTTTTATTTTATGCAGCTGTATATACTGTATTTTTTTGTCCCCTTTATAATATAATTTGTACATTTTTATAAACACTGTCTACTTTTAGGATTAAATATATAAAATGTAATAGCTTTGTTCTTCTTGCTCTATAAATCACATCCTTACAGCCTCATGAGGCCAAATGTTACCAGTAACGAGTGTCCAATAAACGATTGGTGGCTAATTTTTTTTGGGTTATTGTGGAGCTTGGCAGTGACCGTACGGATGTGGATATATATTCTATGTATTGGAATCAGGTGTGTATATACTATGCATCCACTGTGAACACACCCTAGAATTGGGCCAGTAGCGAAAGCAGCCGTTGCCTCGTCCATCAATTGTCAGTCAATAGCGTACTGTCCTGTCAATTGGAGGCACTGAAGTGCTGCTCATGATATTTGGTGGCAGCGGTGGGATGTTTTCATGACCTCCCAGGCTGTCTCCTTTAAATATAGGAAACTGTATATACCCATTTTCAACTGTTGATGTATAAATAGCTCATGTGACCACTGCAGCCAACCACTTACAGCAGTGATGACCAACATCAGTATTGCAACTAGTGATTAGCTACAGCAACAACGCATCTGTCTGGCATTAGTAGAAAGTACAAAAACCAGCGGAGGCGTTGATATGCGACTTTAAGTTGAATAAGCCATAGGTTTGGAGAGAATTAAATATCCTTCAGCAATCTGACAGGTTAAAAAAATATTAAGGCCCTGTGCGCACTAGGCGTTTTTACCCACGGTTTTACCCGCGGTTTTGCTGCGGAAATTTCTTGAGAAATGTTTGCAATCTTTCTGCAGACATTTCCTAGCAAAACCTATGGGGAAAAAAAATAGCTGTGCGCACACTGCGTTTTTTTCTCAAGAAAATTCTTTCTGAAGAATTTCTTGAGAAAATTTCTTGAGAAAATGTGCATGTCACCCCCAGTATTTCACTCCATTCACTGTAATGTAATCGCGAAATACCGGGGGTATACCGCAGGTAGCAAATGATGTGCGATATACCCCCGCAATAGCCGCGATTTACCTGCGGTAATTTACATCGCTGCCTGCGGTTTTGCAGGAAGTGATGTCATTATGCCAGGAAGAGGAAGTGGAGCAGAGTAAACACACACGTCACACTCCCTGGATGCCGCACAGAAGCACTTCCGTGTGACCTCCAGGTGCTCGTGCAGTCTGTGTCCCGCTCCAGCCCCGCCGCTGCCTGCACTGCAGTGTCAGTGTCTGCCCACAGTATCAACTGCTTGTCACACTGCAGCGCAGGCAGACACTGACACACAGCAGTGCGTGCAGCCGCGGGGATGACGAGCACTGCTGTCAGGAGGTGAGATGAGATCATTACCTGCTGTGACAATCTCCTGCCTCCTGACATCACCGCGGTCACTGCTGTCTATGCCCGTCTCGCGAGCGGCCCGAGACTGTCACTAGCGGTGACGTCACGGGCTCTTGCGATACTGCTGACAACGCAGTGGGCATAGAAGTCAGTGACAGCGCTGACGTCAGCAGTACAGGAGATGATCACAGCAGGTAATGATCTCATCTAACCTCCTGACAGCAGCGCTCGTCATCCCCTGCAGTGACCTGGGCTATTGATGTTAGCTCAGGTCACTGCATTGCTTTCCCAGCCAATGGGGAACATTCTGTTCTTCATTGACTGGGACAGTGACTATAGTATGGATCGCCATGGGACCCCCCCCCCCTTATTGGATTACGCCGGACGTGGAATTGATTGTTCTTTTCAATAAATTGGTGAAAGAGGGAATGTTTTGGGGAGTGTTTTTTCAAATAAAACTTTTTTGGTTGTCTTTTTCTTATTTCTTACTGACTGGGTTAGTGATGTCAGGTATCTGATAGACGCGTGACATCACGAACCCCAGGGCTTGATGCCAGGTGACATTACACATCTGGCATCAACCCCATATATTACCTCGTTTACCAACGCACCAGGGCAACGGGATGAGTTGGGGCGAAGCGCCAGGATTGGCACGTCTAATGGATGCGCTACTTCTGGGTCGGCTGCGGCCTGCTATTATTAGGCTGGGGAGTGTCCAATAACAGTGGACCTCCCTAGTCTGAGAATACCAGACCACAGCTGTCCGCTTTACCTTGGCTGGTGATCCAATTTGGGGGGGACCCCACATTTTTTGTTTTTAATAATTTATTTAATGTAAAATAACAGCGTGGGGTGCCCTCTGTTTTGGATTACCAGCCAAGGCAAAGCTGCCAGCTGTGGTTTGCAGGCTGCAGCCTTCTGCTTTACCCTAGCTGGCTACAAAAGATAGGGGGAACCCCACGTCGTGTTTTTTTTTTTTAATTATTTATTTTATGGCTAAATACAAGGCTAGGCACCCTTTAGTGCCACATGAAAGTCACTAAAGGATGCCAGCTTAGAATATGCAGGGAGGTGGGATATTATATAGGTCTTTCTCATCTATCTATCTATCTATTCATCTATCCATCTTTCCCTCTATCCATTATCTGTCTGTCTATCGATTATCTATTATCTATATTATTTATTGCAGTTACAGGATAAAAAAAAATGCAGGGACCAACCTGCGGAAAAACCGTGGTAAAACCGCGGGGAAAAACGCATGCGTTTTTCTCTGCGGTTTTCGTGCGGTTTTTTACCGCAGGTGTGGTAATCTTCAACTCCCAGAAGTTTCTCAAGAAATTTTCTTGAGAAACATCACTTTTCTAGTGCGCATATAGCCTAAAGCGGTATTCCAGTCCCAAAAAATTATTACCCACAAACTGGATAGGTGGTAACTAATAGAGTAGTGTGGTGCTCTCAAAGATTATGAAAAAGTGCATTCATCTCTAGTCACAGGGCCATGGTAGTTTATAGGGAATTTCTCATCAGGGTTTTGCTACCTCATCTGACAGCAACACAACGTAGGCGAGGAGATTCCGAATCCAACGGTGTATCACATAGATTACTGGGTGCAGCCGTTCTCCAATAATCAAAGGATCGAGTTTTAAGCATGTAGCTGAGCTGGGAGAGCTGTCCTGCCAACACAAGGCTCTCAATAGAGATTATACACTGCCTGAGGCCTCCAACACACATCCGTGAAAAAACCCGCACGTGTGTTACGTCCGTTTTTCGGGTCCGTTTTCCGTTTTTGTGTCCGTTTTTATGGTCTGTGTGGCATCTGTGTGAACTGCGTATGCTAGCCGTGTGTGCGTGTGGAATGTCTGTGTGTGCGTGTGAAACTTAACTGACGTGTGTGTGTGTTGTCCGTGTGAAATGTCCGTGTGTGTGATGCGAAATGTCATTGATGCATACCCGCAGACAGCAGACAGAGTTGCGCCCTGAGAATTAACTCGGGTGAACTTCCCCCGACTTCATTGTCATACCGCGGCTCTGTCTGTGTCGCGTCCTGATTAGCGGTCACCCGTGAAGGACTCACCGGTGACCGCTAATCACCAGAGTGACTGAATGGAGTACCCCTCTTGCATACTGACCGTTCCCCGATCACCGGCGTGGCGCTGCACGGCTGTTCACTAAACTCCGGCGGCTTTTCCTCTTTTGAAAAAGCCGGCCGCTCATTAAACAATCTCGTATTCCCTGCTTTCCCCGCCCACCGGCGCCTATGATTGGTTTCAGTGAGACACGCCCCCACGCTGTGACAGCTGTCTCACTGCAGCTAATCACAGCCGCCGGTGGGCGTGTCTATACTGTGCAGTAAAAAAAAAAAAAAAATTAAATAATTAAAGAAAAACGACGTGCGGTCCCCCCCATTTTGATACTAGCCAGGGTAAAGTCCCACGGCTGAAGGCTAGTATTCTCAGGATGGGGGGCTCCACGTTATGGGGAGCCCCCCAGCCTAACAATATCAGCCAGCAGCCGCCCAGAATGGCCGCATCCATTAGATGCGACTGTTCTGGGACTGTACCCGGCTCTTCCCGATTGGCCTTGGTGCGTTGGCAATCGGGGTAATAAGGAGTTAATGGCAGCCCATAGCTGCCACTAAATCCTAGATTAATCATGTCAGGCTTCTCCCCGAGATACCTTCCATGATTAATCTGTTGGTTACAGTTAAAAAACACACACACGCGAAAAATCCTTTATTAGAAATAAAAAACACAAACCAATTCCCTCGTTCACCAATTTATTAACCACAACAAAGCCCTCCATGTCTGGCGTAATCCACGGACCTCCAGCGTCGCATCCAGCTCTGCTGCATGCAGGTGACAGGAGCTGCAGCAGACACCGCCGCTCCTGTCAGCTCCACGCAACTAATGAAGGGAATAGCGCGATCAGCTGAGCTGTCACTGAGGTTACTCGCGGCCACCACTGGATCCAGCTGATCGCGCTACTCACCTCAGTTGCTGCGTGGAGCTGACAGGAGCGGCAGTGTCTGCTGCAGCTCCTGTCACCTGCTTGCAGCAGAGCTGGATGCGACGCTAGAGGTCCGTGGATTACGCCGGACATGGAGGGCTTTGTTGGGGTTAATAAATTGGTGAACGAGGGAATTGGTTTGTGTTTTTTATTTCTAATAAAGGATTTTTCGTGTGTGTGTGTTTTTTAACTGCAACCAACAGATTAATCATGGAAGGTATCTCGGGGAGACGCCTGACATGATTAATCTAGGATTTAGTGGCAGGTATGGGCTGCCATTAACTCCTTATTACCCCGATTGCCAACGCACCAGGGCCAATCGGGAAGAGCCGGGTACAGTCCCAGAACAGTCACACCTAATGGATGCGGCAATTCTGGGCGGCTGCTGGCTGATATTGTTAGGCTGGGGGGCTCCCCATAACGTGGAGCCCCCCATCCTGAGATTACCAGCCTTTAGCCGTATGGCTTTATCTGGCTGGTATTAAAAGTGGGGGGGACCGCACGCCGTTTTTTTAAATTATTTATTTCACTGCATAGTATAGTCACGCCCACCGGCTGCTGTGATTGGGTGCAGTGAGACACCTGTCACTCAGCGTGGGGGGGCATGTCTCACTGCAACCAATCATAGGCGCCGGTGGGCGGGGAAAGCAGGGAATACGAGATTGTTTAATGAGCGGCCGGCTTTTTCAAAATAGTAAAAGCCGCCGGAGCAGTGTGAATGCCATGCAGCGCCGCGCCGGTGATCGGGGAACAGTAAGTATGAGAGAGGGGGGGGGGGAACTGACCTACAGACAGAGAGGGACAGACAGACAGACAAAGAGACCGACCGACCGACCGACGGAGTGAGCGAGATTGACTGACAAACATAGAAAACAAGAAAATGACCGACATCGCTAGAAAAAAAGACAAAACTTACACGGAGCATACGGAGATGCGTCTGTGTTTACTAACGTGTGGGCACATATTCATTGAATAACATTATGTCCGTCTGTGCGTGCTCCGTGCAGAAAACGGACATGCTTCCGTGCAAAACGGAAACATGTACGGATCACGGACACGGACAAACGGCCATAAATCAAAAACGCACGTGGAGCCTTTATCATTAAATAACATTGGTGCACGTTTGCCCGTGTCTCCGGTATACACGGAAACGGACCAAACACGCACGTATTTCACGAATGTGTGTTTCAGGCCTGAGAGGTATCAATCATAGCAGGGGGCTTTGCCGACTGCTCTACACTTGCCACTTAGGGGTGCTTCACACACAGCGAGCTCGCTGCCGAGATCGCTGCTGAGTCACGCTTTTTGTGACGCAGCAGTGACCTCATTAGCGATCTCGCTGTGTGTGACAATGAGCAGCGATCTGGCCCCTGCTGCGAGATCGCTGCTCGTTACACACAGCCCTGGTTCGTTTTCTTCAAAGGCGCTCTCCCGCTGTGACACACAGATCGCTGTGTGTGACAGCGAGAGAGCGACGAATGAAGCGAGCAGGGAGCAGGAGCCGGCGTCTGGCAGCTGCGGTAAGCTGTAACCAAGATAAACATCGGGTAACCAAGGTGGTTACCCGATATTTACCTTAGTTACCAGCCTCTGCAGCTCTCACGCTGCCTGTGCTGCCGGCTCCGGCTCTCTGCACATGTAGCTGCTGTACACATCGGGTTAATTAACCCGATGTGTACTGTAGCTAGGAGAGCAAAGCTAAGCGGTGTGCGCTGGTAACTAATGTAAACATCGGGTAACCATACCCGATGTTTACCTTATTTACCAGTGTCCGCAGCTTCCAGACGCCGGCTCCGTGCAAGCGCAGGGTCGCTTGCACGTCGCTGCTGGCTGGGGGCTGGTCACTGGTCGCTGGTGAGATCTGCCTGTTTGACAGCTCACCAGCGACCATGTAGCGATGCAGCAGCGATCCTGACCAGGTCAGATCGCTGGTCGGATCGCTGCTGCATCGCTAAAGTGTGAAGGCACCCTTAAGCTGGTGTCACACATAACGACGACGACAACGACGTCGCTGCAACGTCACCATATTCTGTGACGTTGCAGCGACCTCAACAACGACGTCGCTGTGTGTGACACATAACAACGATCAGACCCCTGCTGCGAAATCGTTGCTCGCTCCTGAATGCTCGAAGTCATTTTTTGATCGCTGCTATCCCGCTGCGCCATGCTGATAAGCTGATAATCCTTGTGTTTGACACCGCAGCAGCGACGCTACGCTACGTCTGAAACCACACAACGACCGTCGACGTCGCTATGATCGCTGCTCCGTCGCTGCTTTTTCTAACATGTTTGACAGCTTACTAACGATCATCTATGGTCGCTGCTACGTCACAGAATATGGTGACGTTGCAGCGACGTCGTTGTCGTCGTCGTTATGTGTGACACTAGCTTTAGACCTAGCAATGACAGTCACAGGGTAATAAAGCTATTAGTTTAGGTAAACAATAGGTTACACACAGATAAGAGAAGCACAGTTGCTTTTGTTTTTTAACCCTTTCAGTATGCTGTCGTCAGCTTACATAGCAAAAACCTGCTGACAGACTCCCATTAAATGAGTTGTCAACTGCTCAAACAACCCCTTCTCAATTACTATATTCCACCATGTAAATTAAAAACAGCCTGTATTCACCTCTAATGCTGGCGCCATTTCAGCAATGCCAGTGCCGAGTATCACGGAAAGTGAGTGACATTTTGACTTCACCACGAGCCCTACAGAAAATCAAGAACTGCTAATGGGCCACTTCACTATGATTTCCTTCTATCGTAACAGACATATGGAAGAAGTCAGAGAGCAGCAGAAGCAAAGGAAGTGAGAGTGAAGAGGTCCATTAGCAGCTGCTGATCGGCTGCAGCGCTCACATGATATAACTTGATATGTGCCTGGATGACCTAGCGCCAACATTGCTGCAATGGTGCTAGCACAAGAGGTGAGTACAGGCTGTTTTTTTTCACATGAGAGATAACAGTAATTGAGAAAAGGTTGTCTGAGTAGTGAACGATCCCTTTAAGGTTGTTTCAGGTCACCCATGTGCCCAGTTGTTCCATTAAAACAAATTATTTGTTGTTCCATTAAACCGTTCACATTATTTGAATAGTGACTGCAGAGCTGAAAAAACATCTATTTTCTCCTCTTCATTTCAGAGATATTAGTTTGTAAATTGTAGGTTATAATTTACACCAAGTTAAATGGGGCATTACCATATATTTTTCACTGGAAGCGTGTATTTCTTCCCCAATATGAGGTTAACCAATCAAAAACAAATAACATACAAGGGAAAAAAATGAACATGCCCCCAAAAAAGCACGTTTCTCAGTGTGAGACATGTAATGACAGACAGTCTGCTCTCCTCACTGGTCTCATTGTAGAGCTGTGTGTTATTACAAACAGTAGTGAACAAATAAGTTTAATGAGTTTGATCACATTCACAGCTCTTCAGTGAGAATAATGAGCAGACTGTCTATCATTATATGTCTCACTTTGAAAAATCTGTGTGGTGTTCAATATTTTCAAAGATCCATAGATTTGCATTGGAGAGTTTGATCCAACACACGGATCAAAATTCGTACAAGTCTGTGCTTTTGGGTAGAGGGAAAAATCGGATATGTGAACGACCCCACTAAACTATCATTTGTACGAGTGCTATCGTAAAAAGCACGGATAGCACTAGTACATGAAATACTGACAAAGTGATGTAGCCCTATCAAACACTTTTGCGGGCATTTTTGGCTGACTTGACCAGTTAGTTATTGGGTATCTGTGAAGAGTTCTAGGGCTCTAAAGAAGGGTTGGAAAAAAATTGACACAGTACCTAATGCAGATCTGCAGATTTTGGGAATGTTTGGACACTTTTTAAACAAGAGAGCTGTCCTGTTAAAGTAAAACACTTTCACAACACATAAAAAAAATATAAAACTCACAACACATAGGTATAGCATCATCATACCACAGAAATAAGAACAAAACTATCACAATAAAGAAAAAAACACTATTACAACACATAAAAAGTATAATATCACAGCACATAACACTTTCACAACACATAAAAAAGTATAACATTCACAATGTATAAGTATAGCACAATCATACCACATAAGAACAAAAGTATCACAATAAAGAAAACACGATCACAACAAACAAAAAGTATAATACTATCACAACAGATAACATTTTCACAAAAAAAAAAAAATATATATATATATATATATATATATATATATATATATATATATATATATATATAAAAAGTATAATACACAATACATAGGTATAGCACTATCATACCACAGAAATAAGAACAAAACTATCACAATAAATAAAACACTATCACAACACATAGTATTATACTTTTTATCACAGCACATAACACTTTCACAATACATAAAGTATAAGACTCAATGCATAGGTATAGCACAATCATCCACATAAGAAATCATATCACAATGAATAAAAAAAGAAACCAAACTATAACAATAAAAAACACTATCACAACAGATACAAATTATAATACTATTACAACAGATAACGCTTTCATAATATATAAGAAAGTATAACACTCACAATACATAAGTATAGCACTGTCATACAGCAGAAATAGGCACAAAACTATCACAATGACGCTAAATAAAACTCACAATAAAGAAAAAAAGAAAACCCGATCCGAACACATAAATAAGTACACCCCAGCGCACAATGTCACACGCTGCAGAGAAGGTGCAGCAGGTGTTTGCTACTCACCGATGACCCTGCCCAGAAGGGACATGAGCTCCTGATCTGGGGGCTCTTGCTGAGTGACAGCGCCCCAAAACTGAGGGCGACCGTGCAGCACCCCAGGATCAGCTGTAGCAATCCCAGGGAAAGCAGCGGTCTCCCGGGAAGGATCAGCCCAGCCCGGCGCCTGCTGGAGAGGCTGGGAGGCGGAGGAGGGGGGCACAGAGTGGCCGAACATCTAGGGGGCTGGAGGGCCCCGCGGCCTCTGCGCGCCCGGGAAGGGTCTCCTCCTTGAGAAGAGGCAGGTGCCGCGTTGCCCATGGATGAGGAGAGCCCGGCCATGGGACAGCAGGAGCCGGGAAGCAGCACTGGCAGAGACATCACCGGGGAGGGGACGGTACAGGAGCCGTGCAGAGGGGAGGGCGAAACCTGAGCACACAAAACACTCAGCCTAATAACTCCTGGATGGCAGAGCCGCTACATGGCACAGGGCCAGGCGGCAGAGCCCAGCATGGGGTTCACCCTGCTGCCCCCGTGCCTTGCTTCCTGCCCTCTCTCTGCCAGCCCCTCCCTCTCCCACTCTTGTCTTCCTAACGACCATCAGACAGAAGTTTTAAAATAACTCCAGTGATAAGTAGGAGGGAGCTGGGCTTCAGTGTCACATATCCTGGCTCTGGTTCAAGGAGGGTGTGGAGAGAAACGAGCTGTCCCTTTACTACACAAGATGTCATGACTTTATATCCTAATCCAATAGTCCGGCAATCCCATTATTATACCATCGGATGAAGAATAGCTTTCTGATAGATCGGAACATCACCCAACATTAGAGGTGGTTGCGGTGGACATCATGTACCTTCACCATTTTATCTGTGAACTTATCACAGATGGAGTGAACCTAAAGACTGCTTTACACGCAGTGACATCGCTAGCGATGTCGCTCGTGAAAGCACCCGCCCCCGTCGTTTGTGCGTCACGGGCAAATCGCTGTCCGTGGCGTACAAAATCGCTAATACCCGTCACACGGACTTACCTTCCTAGCGACGTCGCTGTGGCCATCGAACAGCCTCTTTTCCAAGGGGGCGGTTCGTGCGGCGTCACAGCGACGTCACACGGCAGGCGTCCAATAGAAGCAGAGGGGCGGAGAGCAGCCGAATGAAAGTGACACCCAACTCGTTGCCGCAGGACGCAGGTACGGTGTTGTTCGTCATTCCTGGGGTGTCACATGTTGCGATGTGTGCTGCCTCAGGAACGACCAACAACCTGCGTCCAAATTCAGCAACGACATTTGGGAAATGGACGACATGTCAACAATCAACGATTTGGTGAGTATTTTGCACGACGTCACTAACGAGGTCGGATGTGCGTCACCCCAGAATTCCGTGACCCCAGCGACATATCGTTAGCGATGTCGTTGCGTGTAAAGCCCCCTTTAGGCTTGTGGCCCCCAATGGAAAATTTTAATATGGGCCAAAGAAACCTCATGGATAGGGATGAGCGAACCGAACTGTAAGATTTAGGGTGCGTACTGGACACCTAGTGTCCGGAGCTCAAACTCAAACACAGACTTTTCACCAAAACCCTTGCTCGAGTTCGGAGTTTGGTTGCTGTTCATATTCCAATAAAGTTTGTTGAAAGCTGCAGTTCAGCGAATCAACAAGCTTTTCTGCATAGGGAACATGCCTGTACACTGCTGTGAACAAAATAAAAAATGATGTGGGATCCCCCTTTTTTTGAAAACCAGTGCAAGTAAAGCAAACAGCTGGGGGTTGGTATTCTCGGGCTGGGAAGGCACATGGCTATTCGGTCCTTCCCAACCCAAAAATACTAGCCCACATATAGCCCAGAAGTGGTGCATCTATTAGATGTGCCAATTCTGGTGCTTTACCTGGCTCTTACCGATTACCCAGATGTGGTGGCAATCGCGGTAGTACTTTTGGGGTTGATGTCAATTGTGAATTGACTCGTGGCATCAAGCCCCAAGGGCAATAATGAATGTACTCAGAGCAAGGCTGCATAGGTCACTGCCTGTCAGTGGCAGAAACAGAATTTTTCACGCTTGGGAAAACTTCCATGGCCTCATTCTGAGAAAGTTCTCAAAATGAAGCTCCATAGAATTCTATGGGAGTTGCAGGACACCATTGGATTACGCCGGAACTTCGAGGATTTCTTTTTAACTATTTCACGACCTTGGACGTACCCCGACATCCTGGTTGGGAAGGCGTTCTCGACCTAGGAGGTACGGGGTACATCCTGGCTTTCAAGCCACGGTGATCACATGAAGGTGCCAGCTGTTTATGACAGGGGAGTTTTGCCACCAACCTACTCCCTCCCCGCAACTACGATCGCTGTGATTGACTGTTGAATCCTGAACAACCAATCACAGCAATTCCAATGCTTCAGGCAATGAAATTGCCTGAAACTTTGAGGTCCAAATATGATCAGTGCAATAACATCCCCAACATCACCAGCACTGATTGGAGCAATCGTACGATGACGTGTGATTGCTCCAATCAGAGAGCAGACACTCGCACTGATCAATCTGCTCCAGCTCATTTCTGCTTGGAGAT
This sequence comes from Anomaloglossus baeobatrachus, assembly GCF_048569485.1. NCBI lineage: Eukaryota > Metazoa > Chordata > Amphibia > Anura > Aromobatidae > Anomaloglossus > Anomaloglossus baeobatrachus. The sequence continues at coordinate 584,281,440 of NC_134353.1, read as the reverse complement.
GGGTGCAGAACGGTCACTGTGCTTTTCTGCTTCCGATATGCTGGGATTTGTGGTGCTAGAAGCATTTTTAGGCCTGTTCCACAACTGCTGCTGCTGACTGAAGATTTTTTTCCTTTTCATGACTTGTTTCTGTCCCCTCATTTTTTCTTAGCTCCGATTTCTTTCCCACCTCTCCCTAAAGCCTGCTTTACACGGTACGACCGATTGTGCAATTTCACAATTGATCGTACTTGCCCCCGTCCTTTTTGCGTCACGGGCAAATCGCTGCCCGTGGCGCACAAAGTCGGTAACCCCCGTCACACATACTTACCTCCCGTCCGACCTCACTGTGGGCGGCGAACGTCCACTTCCTGGAGTGGGAGGGACGTTCGGCGTCACAGCGACGTCACACGGCCGCCGGCCAATAGAAGCGGAGGGGCGGAGATGAGCGGGATGTAAACATCCCGCCCACCTCCTTCCTTCCGCATTGCTGGTGAGAGCCGCGGGTCGCAGGTAAGCGATGTTCATCATTCCCGGGGTGTCACATGGAGCGGCGTGTGCTACCCCGGGAACGATGAACAATTAAATTAAACGATATTATGAAACCTAGCGAGCAGTACGCGACTCACGATTTGTGAGCGATACTGCGTAGCTAGGAGGTGTCACACAGGCCGGCATCGCAAGCGATGCCGGATGTGCGTCACAAAAACCGTGACCCCGACGATCTATCGCACGATAGATCTTCTGGTGTAAAGCAGCCTTAAGCCCTTCCCCATCCCCCCAGTGATCATTACTTGAACGCTCGTTTTTTGGCAGCCTTTTCTTGCCCATTTTCCCCCCTTTTTGCTCCACCTGTGTGCGTATAGTCCTGCAGCCGTTGAATGCTGATCAGGGACCCAAATCATAGAAAAAGACATAGAATGCACAGCCAAAATAATGAATATATATCATTAAAGAGGGTGCACGCATGTCACGCAAAGCTTAACTGAAATGATTGCTCTATTTGAGCTGTGCCATTAAGCTTATATTTGCTCTAAGGTAATTTTTTTCTATTTGGCCTTTTTGTTCTCATATCTGACAGATAAAACTATTTATTGATATTTATGGTATGATCTCTGATACATTTGTTATATATATCAGGAGGACTTTGGTGCAGGCTGGGCTCTATGTGTCTTTGGTGTTTTATTGTGCATGTATTTTGCAGTTCTTTTTTAATTACACATAAATAAAATTGTTATTTTTAAATAAAATTCTGAGTGAGTGCCCTATATGGTGAAGCGCTTTTCTTCCAATTAAACAGTGACGCAAATCACTGATCGTCATCCGGTTGTTGGTTTCCAAAAACAGTAAAATAAGAATCACATAAATATAATAATTTAGATTAGTTGACAGGCTAGATTAAGGACAGTAAAATATACTGTAGTAATCGTATTCTACTTCCAGTATTTTTAATGAAGGTTAGTGTCAGAAAATAATTTACATTAGTTGATAAGTGTAGATTAAAGACAGTAAAACTATACAATTAATGGTCGTCTGCTACAATATTTTTTTAATGCATATAGTCACTGTAAGGCCTCGGTACCACTTGCGTTTTACATGGATGAGTGCAATCTAATAAAACATTAGATTGCACTTGCACCAGTGTAAAACTATGGGGCAGTGTCTGTCTGTGATTTTTTTTTTATGCCATGTCTTCATGAGAAAAGAATCGCAGCATGCTGCATTTGGCAATGAGATTCGCCTCACACACACCCCATACATGTCTATGGGGGCGTGTGAAACATCACACAATGGTATACGCACAAACAGGCAGAGGAGGAGAGGGCGTGATCTGTCTGCAGGATTGGATCACAGCATAGCCTGAGCCGAGGGTCATTAGCATATCGCATTGAAAGCGAAGCACTAGTGGAATTGAGGCCTTAGGCCGGAGTCACATCAGCATATGGTATCCGATGTGAGAGCATCGGATGCGATATGCTAATGACCCTCGGCTCAGGCTCTGCTGCGGGCGTGAGCCAAGTGTCATGCGACTGTGACCGGATCTAGCGATCGGGTCACAGCTGTGAAGCTGAGGGCAGGCGCTGCGGAGGAGAGGGAGGGGTTAATCCCCTCATCTCCTCCATTGTCAGCCTGTGCGTATATCGCACTGGGATAACATCCGAGTGTAGTCCGATGTTTCTCTCGCACTCATTCACTTGAATGGGTGCGAGTGATACGGCTCTCACAGAAAATCGCAGCATGCTGCGACTTCTCGCATCCAGAATCAGTATGCAAGGAAAGATAACCAACTTGCTCTCCCTCATTGACTAACATTGGTCAGAGTGCAGGCGAGATTTTCTCGCATTACACTCGTCTGTTTTTCAAGCTCATGTGAGCGTGCCCTTAGAAAATTTATTTTTTATTTTACCAAATTTGTATATACTGATTTTTATTTTATTTTTTTTTTATCTTTTTCTGTCTAGGTTCTTTTTTCTTTTATTTGTTTCTCTTCTAATAAATAAAAATGTTTTCACGAAATACACATACACATCTGAATATAATTTGGTTACACCACACATGAAATATAAAATGTCCCACTCGCCTGAGAGAAGGTATTCAGCTGAAGAGGCATAAGCCATCCTTGCCGACACTGATAGTGAGGGAGAGGATCCCACCTTCCTTTATTCCCACCTTCCTTTATTCCCACCTTCCTTTCGAACCCTCACGTAGGCGCCCTGGGACACCAAATGAGCCACCGTCCACTGTTAGTGACCCCTAAGTAACCAATAGTTACCCCTACAGACCTCATCCCCCGAAGATTATGAGCCACATATTCCTGATTTTGTGGCCCATTCAGGAGTCCAACTTGACACTGCCAGCCTCAAGGAAATTTACTTTTTCAAAGTCTTTTTCTCTGAGAACTTCATAAATCTCACTGTGGCTGAAACAATTTTGTATGCCCAATAATTTTTGGCTGAAAATCCCGCTTCATCATTTTCTGACTGGACTCCCATTGACGGAGTAGAAATGATTAAGTATTGGGGCATTCTCATCACATGGGCATAGTGAAGAAACCAGAAATTCGGCAATATTGCAGTGTAGATATGTGGCGCTCCTGATGCTTCAGTCGCCACAGAGTATTGCACCCAATTTTGAGTGCTACACCTGGATCCTGAGGAGTTCAGTCCCGGTTTAACCACTTACAGACTCAGATACACACCAATTTGCCCCTGTCCCCACTGGGGACTGGGCTAGGGTCGGGTAATAAAGGGGTCGTCTACAGAGGGGCATTTACAGGATGCCCTCATACAGGGGCTTCAGTCCCACTAGCTTAGAACCTAAGAGGGGGGAGGGGCAGCCAACAGGGGGAGTTAGGACCCAACACAACAGAGAGTTCTCCAGCAGGAAAGCAACGGAGCAGTCGCATCGTCCAGGTGCTCCGGTGGGAAGGAGGAGAAGTTCACAACGGTTGCCGTGGGGAGAGTGCATCTGATCCCCACGGAACTGACGCCACACAGGGCGGCAGGACCCTAGGGAAGATCATACTCCACGTTGGTTTTCCATAATCTGCCTAGACGGGGAAAGTTTCCCTGACCATAAAGTGCCCTGGAGCACAGTGCCATATAGGATCCGGGGCCTTGGATGACTTCAGACCCCACATAGCGGACCTGCATACAGAGACAAGAGCTCGACTCGTGAAACCCAGAGTTCCCTCGTAGCTGCAAGCCAAGGGATCCACAGCACAGACATTACAAGAAGGAAGCCCACCGAACACCACACCGGACTGATTTCTAAATGGGTTTCGGGTTCGACGGAGCCCATCACAGCAAGTGACCTGTATTACCCGGGTGAGCAGCACTGCACCAAAAGTGAGTAAACAACTTGGAACCGCAGCCATAGACTCCGACTCTTGATTTACGGTGCCCGCCATTACTGCTTCCCCTCTCATCATCCTCCCTGGGGACCGCTTCACCTGTGGGGAATGATACCATACCTGGCTTCTACCACCAGCCCCGAAGGAAAGCGACAGCAGCGGCGGCCGATTTCCTGGCCGCATACCGCAGGTGGCGTCACGACATCCACCACACTACTACCCCCATCATCCTTCCCCAGCCATCTTCTGTACGCATCAGGGCAACAGAGTGACGGCCTGGCGACGAGTAGCTTAACCGCCTGCCCGTGGGGCGCTACAGATGTTTTACATAAACCTACAGTATTTTGCATGGTTATAACCTGTAAATGGTTTGTGGTTATTCACAAATCTTTGCATTGAAACATTATTTCACAATGTACCCCTCAAAATTCCCCCAATTTTTGACTGATTTTTCAAAATTTGACTAGTCATCAATCGCTTCAGCAACAAATTTGCTGAAGTGTATGGATGAGTCCCTAACACATTTCAAAGAGAGGCTGAAATTCCAGCAATATCTTCTCTACAAGCTGTGCAAGAGTACTTCAGGATACACCCACAAGTTTAGGGCTTATGAAGGGATTGATTCCCAAATCTAAAGGATGCTTTACATGCTGCGACATCGCTAGCGATGTCGCGAGCGATAGCCCTCGCCCCCGTCGTTCGTGCGACATGTGAACAATATCGCTATGGCAGCGTCACACGCACATACCTGTTCAGCGACGTCGCTGTTGCTGCCGAACAGTCCTTCCTTCAAGGGGGAGGTGCATTCAGCGTCACAGCGACGTCACAGCGGCGTCACAAAACGGCCGCCCAATAGAAGAGGAGGGGAGGAGATGAGCGGCCAGAACATGCCGCCCACCTCCTTCCTTCCTCCTTTCCGGTCGGCGCAGGCAGGATGATGTTCGTCGTTCCTGCTGTGTCACACACAGCGATGTGTGGTGCCGCAGGAACGACGAACAACCTGCGGAATGAAACACCAACAACATTATGATTTGGAGCGACGTGTCAACGATCAACGATTTTTGCCGTTTGTTTGCGATCATTGATCGTCGCTCCTAGCTGTCACATGCTTCGATGTCGCTAATGACGCCGGATGTGCGTCACAAACATCGTGACCGTGACCCCGACGATATATCGTTAGCGATGTCGCAGCGTGTAAAGCAGCCTTAACCCCCTGAATGTTCTCCTGTCTTGGGAGTGAGTGGAAAAATTGTGTGGAATTTGGTCAGGGGCGGGCACGCAATTGCCCCCCGGGCCGCCCTGCCAACTGCTATACAGGGCAGGCCACCTACTGCATAATGTCATTATAACACACATGGCCGCGCACAGTTCACTGCGCGCGGCCATATCTCCTGTACTGTGATGCCGCGGGGCTGGCACTGACACCTCTACAGGTGCAGACAGTGTCAGCCGGCAGCATTATAGTACAGGAGACATAGCCGCGCGCAGTTCACTGTGCGCGGCCATGTGTGTTATAATGACGTTATGTCAGGGCCGCCATCAGGGCATTACTGCCTTTGCTGGTGTATGGGGCACAGAAGCAAGGAGGAAGAACGGGATGCTCACAGAAAGCTGCCCAACCCCCTGCTGCTCTGCACCAATCTATGTGATCGGTGTAGAGCAGGGGAAGAAGCAACCGGGAGATGAACGGAGGCTGTTGGAGCTCAGCAGATGAAGCGAGTAAATTCAGGACCTTTCAGGTCATGTGCATGATCACATGACCGGTGAAGTGACAGGCCCTGTTGTTCAGCTGCTGCAGCCTCCATGCAGCTCCCAGCGGCTCCTCTCCTGCTCTGCAAGATGTGGTAATGTATAGTGTGTGTGTGTGTGTGTGTGTGTGTAAGGAAATGTGCCTGTTGTGAGGCTGTGTGTGTAAATGTGCAGTATTTCATAGAGTTCTGTTTGTGCATGTATTAGAGCTGTTAATGTAGATGCATGCAGTAGGGCAATGTGTTTGTATATGTGCATGTAGTAGAGCCGTGTGCGCCTGTGAGCATGGAGCAGAGCCGTGTGCGCCTGTGGGCATGGAGCGGAGCCGTGTGCGCCTGTGGGCATGGAGCAGAGCCGTGTGCGCCTGTGGGCATGGAGCAGAGCCGTGTGCGCCTGTGGGCATGGAGCAGAGCCGTGTGCGCCTGTGGGCATGGAGCAGAGCCGTGTGGGCATGGAGCAAAGCTGTATGCGCCTGTGGGCATGGAGCAGAGCCGTGTGCGCATGTGGGCATGGAGCAGAGCCGTGTGCGCCTGTGGGCATGGAGCAGAGCCGTGTGCACCTGTGGGCATGGAGCGGAGCCATGTGCACCTGTGGGCATGGAGCGGAGCCATGTGAGCCTGTGGGCATGAAGCAGAGCCTTGTGTGCCTGTGGACATGGAGCAAAGCCGTGTGCGCCTGTGGGCATGGAGCTGAGCCGTGTGCGCCTGTGGGCATGGAGGGGAGCCGTGTGCGCCTGTGGGCATGAAGCAGAGCTGTGTGTGCCTGTGGGCATGGAGCAAAGCCGTGTGCGCCTGTGGGCATGGAGCAGAGCCGTGTGGGCATGGAGCAGAGCCGTGTGCACCTGTGGGCATGAAGCAAAGCCGTGTGCGCCTGTGGGCATGGAGCAGGGCCGTGTGGGCAAGGAGCAAAGCCGTGTGCACCTGTGGGCATGGAGCAGAGCTGTGTGGGCATGGAGCAAAGCCAAGTGCACCTGTGGGCATGGAGCAGAGCTGTGTGGGCATGGAGCAGAGCCGTGTGCGCCTGTGGGCATGGAGCAGAGCTGTGTGGGCATGGAGCAGAGCCGTGTACGCCTGTGGGCATGGAGCAAAGTCGTGTGGGCATGGAGCAGAGCTGTGTGCGTCTGTGGGCCTGTCTGTCTCTCAGCTCATACACAGCATCATACTGTATATAGGAGCACACTACAGGCCGTATTACATCTGTATATAGCAGGAGCAGAGCCGTGTCGGCATGGAGCAAAGCCGTGTGCGCCTGTGGGCATGGAGCAGAGCCGTGTGCGCCTGTGGGCATGGAGCAGAGCCTTGTGCACCTGTGGGCATGGAGCGGAGCCGTGTGCACCTGTGGGCATGGAGCAGAGCCGTGTATGCCTGTGGGCATGGAGAAAAGCCGTGTGTGCCTGTGGGCATGGAGCAGAGCTGTGTGCGCCTGTGGGCATGGAGGGGAGCTGTGTGCGCCTGTGGGCATGAAGCAGAGCCGTGTGTGCCTGTGGGCATGGAGCAAAGCCGTGTGCACCTGTGGGCATGGAGCAGAGCCGTGTGGGCCTGTCTGTCTCTCAGTTCATACACAGCACCATACTGTATATATAGGTGCACACTACAGGCCGTATTACATCTATTACATCTGTATATACTACATGTATATAGTATGGATGTGTGTGTACAGTATAGTGATGTGTATACACTATATGCAGTTCCCAGCCTCTATATTATATTCAGAAGGTACGGAAAGTATTCAGACCCCTTTAAATTTATCACTCTTTGTTTCATTGCAGGCATTTTATAAATTCAAAAAGTTCATTTTTTTTCTCATTAATGTACACTCTGCACCCCATCCCCCATCTTGACAGAAAAAGACAGAAAATTTAGAAAGTTTTGCAAATTTATTAAACAAGAATACTTTCCGTACCCACTGTATATGCAGCCAGCAGCTTCTAGATTTACATATATATATGCAGCTTCTACATTATATATACACAGCCAGCAGCCTGCATCCTCAATTTATTAATATATATATACAAATATATATATATATACGGTGTGTGTGTATATATATATATATATATATATATATATATATATATATAAAACCGAATATATATGTATATATATCCTCTTTATTATATATACAGTTAGGTCCAGAAATATTTGGACAGTGACACAATTTTCGCGAGTTGGGCTCTGCATGCCACCACATTGGATTTGAAATGAAATCTCTACAACAGAATTCAAGTCCAGATTGTAACGTTTAATTTGAAGGTTTGAACAAAAATATCTGATAGAAATTGTAGGAATTGTACACATTTCTTTACAAAGACTCCACATTTTAGGAGGTCAAAAGTAATTGGACAAATAAACCAAACCCAAACAAAATATTTTTATTTTCAATATTTTGTTGCGAATCCTTTGGAGGCAATCACTGCCTTAAGTCTGGAACCCATGGACATCACCAAACGCTGGGTTTCCTCCTTCTTAATGCTTTGCCAGGCCTTTACAGCCACAGCCTTCAGGTCTTGCTTGTTTGTGGGTCTTTCCGTCTTACGTCTAGATTTGAGCAAGTGAAATGCATGCTCAATTGGGTTAAGATCTGGTGATTGACTTGGCCATTGCAGAATGTTCCACTTTTTTGCACTCATGAACTCCTGGGTAACTTTGGCTGTATGCTTTGGGTCATTGTCCATCTGTACTATGAAGCGCCGTCCGATCAACTTTGCGGCATTTGGCTGAATCTGGGCTGAAAGTATATCCCGGTACACTTCAGAATTCATCCGGCTACTCTTGTCTGCTGTTATGTCATCAATAAACACAAGTGACCCAGTGCCATTGAAAGCCATGCATGCCCATGCCATCACGTTGCCTCCACCATGTTTTACAGAGGATGTGGTGTGCCTTGGATCATGTGCCGTTCCCTTTCTTCTCCAAACCTTTTTCTTCCCATCATTCTGGTACAGGTTGATCTTTGTCTCATCTGTCCATAGAATACTTTTCCAGAACTGAGCCGGCTTCATGAGGTGTTTTTCAGCAAATTTAACTCTGGCCTGTCTATTTTTGGAATTGATGAATGGTTTGCATCTAGATGTGAACCCTTTGTATTTACTTTCATGGAGTCTTCTCTTTACTGTTGACTTAGAGACAGATACACCTACTTCACTGAGAGTGTTCTGGACTTCAGTTGATGTTGTGAACGGGTTCTTCTTCACCAAAGAAAGTATGCGGCGATCATCCACCACTGTTGTCATCCGTGGACGCCCAGGCCTTTTTGAGTTCCCAAGCTCAAGTCAATTCCTTTTTTCTCAGAATCTACCCGACTGTTGATTTTGCTACTCCAAGCATGTCTGCTATCTCTCTGATGGATTTTTTCTTTTTTTTCAGCCTCAAGATGTTCTGCTTCACCTCAATTGAGAGTTCCTTAGACCGCATGTTGTCTGGTCACAGCAACAGCTTCCAAATGCAAAACCATACACCTGTAATCAACCCCAGACCTTTTAAGTACTTTATTGATTACAGGTTAACGAGGGAGACGCCTTCAGAGTTAATTGCAGCCCTTAGAGTCCCTTGTCCAATTACTTTTGGTCCCTTGAAAAATAGGAGGCTATGCATTACAGAGCTATGATTCCTAAACCCTTTCTCCGATTTGGATGTGAAAACTCTCATATTGCAGCTGGGAGTGTGCACTTTCAGCCCATATTATATATATAATTGTATTTCTGAACATGTTTTTGTAAACAGCTAAAATAACAAAATTTGTGTCACTGTCCAAATATTTCTGGACCTAACTGTATGTATATATGTATATATACACGTATATGTATATATACACCGTATGTATGTATATATATATATGTATATATATATATATATATATATATATATATATATATATAATTTATTCATTTATATAGCGCTATTAATTCCATAGCACTTTACATACATTGGCAACACTGTCCCCATTGGGGCTCACAATCTAAGGTGTATATATATATATACTAGAAGGTGGCCCGACTCTACGCATCGGGTATTCTAGAATTTACGTATTGTGTAGTTCATGAATGATTTTTGTTATATATATATATAGATGTTGTTGTGTGTAGTTACCAAGTGTTTGTGTAGGGCGCTGTACATGTTCTGGGTGTGACGGGGGGTGAGAGCGGTGTTGTATGTGTGTTGCGTTGTTTGTGGAGCGCTGTGTGTCTGTAGCGTTGTGTGTGTGTTGCGCGGTTTGTGTGTGTGTGGTGTGTTTTGGGGGGAGGTATGTTTTGTGCAATGTGTGTGTTGTGCGGTACGTGCGTATATTTGTGTGTGCAGCGTTGTCTGTGTGTGTGGGTGTCTGTGTAGGGCAGTTGTTTGTGGTTCCCAGTGTGTGTGTGTGGTGTGTTGTGCAGTGCGCGCGCGCGTGTGTGTGTGTGTGTGTGTTGGGGGAGGTGTGCACTTCCCATCGTGCTCCATCCCCTATGCAGCGCACTCCCTATCGTGCTCCATCCCCCATGCTGCGCACCCCCCATCGTGCTCCATCTCCCATGCTGCGCATTCCCAAACGTGCTCCATCCGCCATGCTGCGCACTCCCAAACGTGGTCCATCCGCCATGCTGCGCACTCCCAAACGTGCTCCATCCACCATACTCCGTACTCCCCATCGTGCTGCATCCCCCATGCAGCGCACTCCCAAACGTGCTCCATTCGCCATGCTGCGCACTCCCAAACGTGCTCCATCCGCCATGCTGCGCACTCCCAAACGTGCTCCATCCGCCATGCTGCGCACTCCCAAACGTGGTCCATCCGCCATGCTGCGCACTTCCCAAACGTGCTCCATCCGCCATGCTGCGCACTCCCAAACGTGCTCCATCCGCCATGCTGCGCACTCCCAAACGTGGTCCATCCGGCATGCTGCGCACTCCCAAACGTGCTCCATGCGCCATGCTGCGCACTCCCAAACGTGCTCCATCCCCCATGCTGCTCAACCCCCATCATGCTGCATCCCCCATGCTGCACCAGCATCAGCCTCTCTACCCGCAGCATCAGCCTCTCTGTCCCCAGCATCAGCCTCTCTCATCCCAGCATCAGCCTCTCTCCTCCCAGCATCAGCCTCTCTGTCCCCAGCATCAGCCTCTCTCATCCCACCATCAGCCTCTCTCCTCCCAGCATCAGCCTCTCTGTCCCCAGCATCAGCCTCTCTCCTCCCAGCATCAGCCTCTCTCCTCCCAGCATCAGCCTCTCTGTCCCCAGCATCAGCCTCTCTCATCCCAGCATCAGCCTCTCTCATCCCAGCATCAGCCTCTCTCCTCCCAGCATCAGCCTTTTCTGTCCCCAGCTGATGCCTTTTCAGTCCCCAGCATCAGCCTCTCTCCTCCCAGCCTACCCCAGCCTCAGCCTCCCCCAGCATCAGCCTCTCTTCTCTCAGCCTCCCCATCCCAGCCTTCCCCAGGATCAGCCTCTCTCCTCCCAGCCTCCTCCAGCACGCCGTGCTCCTCTGCCGACACTCACAGATCCGATCGCATACACTCACACACACCCACACACACCCGATCGCATACACTCACACACACCCGATCGCATACACTCACACACACCCGATCGCATACACTCACACACCCGATCGCATACACTCACACACACCCGATCGCATACACTCACACACACCCGATCGCATACACTCACGCACACACACATTGACGATATTGCACATACACGCTCATACTCACAACATCCGGAGATACCACATGCTTCTGGCCATGTGATCCTCCGGCAGGTCCTGGAAGCTCACAGCACAATATCGCCGCCGAGAAGCAAGCGATATCCCAGGATGTTGTGAGTATGTGGATGCGATGTGATGTGTGTGTGAGAGTGAGTGTGATCTGATGTGTGTGTGTGTGTGTGTGTGCTGTTATGTGTGTGCGTGTGTGTATGTTCTGCCGCTGCAGGACCTTGATGCGTTGGTAACTATGCTACCATGGTTACCAGCGCATCTCGTCCCCCGCTCGCACGGGAGCCCACACCAGCATACGCCGGCCAGCCCCAGCAATGCGAGGGTATGTGTCGGCTGGTTTGGCGGCGTACGCTGATGTGGGCTCCCAGGGGTACAGTACTCACCTGGTAGTCGTGGCTTCGTGACCGTGTCGGTTCGGGGAATGCGGGGAGGGGGGGGCAGAGCTAGCGTGCATTGCGTGAGGGGGGCGGGGCGTGGCCAAGTTGCCAATGCCTGCAGGGTGCCGGGGCGAGAGGCCAATCTGTGGGGGGGGGGGAGCCTGGGTGAGCGGCCGGCCAATCCGTGTGGGGGCGCAGCCTGGGCGAGCGGCCAATCCGTGCGGGGGGGCGGGGCCATGGCGAGCCCAGCGGCCAATCAGCTTTGTGTCACCGTAAGGACACAATTTTGGAGCAAGACAGACAGACAGACAGACAGACAGACAGAATAAGGCAATTATATATATAGATTCCGGCTGGGGCTTGACATTTTGATAGCCCAAAAACACGGTGCATGCAGCTTTTTTCAGGCTGTCAAAATGACGAATGCGCTGCATGGCTGAGCTGGACAGTTGGTTTATGAGGACGGTTTGCAGAAGTGGAGTTTTGCAAAGAATAGTGGTGGTACTATGGAAGGTTTGAGAGGTGAGAGCAGAGCTGGTGTGGAGCCTGGGCAGAGTCTCAAGGGGCCTGAAAATTTTGCCAGTATGGGACCCTGAAATTCCTGGTGGCGGCCCTGCATCATGCAGCGCGCGCTACCTCCCCACTGAAGAAGAGCATCAAACAAGTCTGTGGACCACACAGGAGGTAAGAGAAGTGTTGTCCGCAATCATCTAAAAGTAAAAGCCCCCAGTTTGTGTGTATGTCTGTGTGTGTATAGGATTGTGTATGTCTATTTATGTGTGTGTATGTTTATATGTTTGTGATTGTCTTCAAATATGTATCTGCTTAATGTGAATAAATATGTGTATGTGTCTGTACGGCATGTGGGTGTACGTGTCTGTACGGCGTGTGGGTGTACGTCTGTACTGTATGTTTGCATGTCCGTGTTTGTGGGGTTCTATGTATGTGTGTATGATGTGTGTATGTAAGGGTATGTGACCATGATCAGGTTCACAGCCTTTTGGATGTAGAGTGTTTTCTCTGCATGCAAAACGCTGTGTTATACAATACAAGCACAGTGGATGGATTTCCAAAAATCCCATGCCCACTGTGCGTGTACAGCCCGCAGCGAAAACTGACCTGTGGCGTGGATCCCGAGCCGCAGCATGTCAATTTATTGCTGCAGAAATGCGAGTGTTTTCCACAAGGAGAACAGAGAGGAAGACTGCAGCGGTCCAAACCCTGACTGTGGGCAGAGGCAGCTGCAGTCCCTTTGGAGAGCACTCGCTGCCCTACAGGAGAGGACTAGAGATGAGCGATGTTCGAGGTTTGCCAATTTTATGTTCGAGTGATTTTGGGGGGTATTTGAGTCATTCAACGAACTCGAACGATTTAATAAAAGTTCAGCAGTTCGAGTTACATTCCAGAACGGTTCGAGCACCAAAAGTGTGACTTTTCACAGTAAGTATGTGCGCACCTTTCGTATCTGCATGCGTCCTGCGTCCCCAGCACAATCCCTCTCTCTTTCCTACTCAACGATCACGGGCTTCTCGCTGCACGGCTGTCACAAATCTCCAGCGGCATTTCCTCTTTTGAAAATAGCTGCCACTTCATTATTCAATTAGTTATTCTGTGCTTTCCCCGCCCACCGGCGCTCATGATTGGTTGCAGTCAGACACGCCCCCACGATGAGTGACAGCTGTCTCACTGCAACCAATCACAGCAGCCGGCGGGCGGGTCTATATCGTGCAGTAAAATAAATAAATAAATAATAATAATAAAAAAAAAAAGCGGTTCCCCCCAATTTTGATACCAGCCAGGATAAAGACACACGGCTGGAGGCTGGTATTGTCAGGATGGAGAGCGCCACATCATGTGGAGCCCACCACCCTAACAATATCACCCAGCAGCCGCCCGGAATTGCTGCATCCATTAGATGCGGCAGTCAAGGGACTCTACCCAGCTCCTCCCGAATTGCCCTCGTGCGGTGGCAATCGGGGTAATAAGGAGTTAATCATGACAGGCGTCTCCCCGAGATACCTTTCATAATTAAACTGGAAGTGAAAGTAAAGAAACACACACAGCGAAAAATCCTTTATTTGGAATAAAAGACAAAAAACACCCTCTTTCACCATTTTATTAAAATCCCCAAATACCCCTCCAGGTCCGAAGTAATCCACACGACACTGTCAGCTCTGTTACATGAAGATGACAGGGAGCGATCTGAGTCCTCTCCATGTAGCACCTGAAGTGAGCCGCACTGTCACCAGACTTCACTCTGCAATGTAGACGTCAAGATTACCAAATCTGCCTATATTTCTCAATAGAGCCAGTGGCTCAATGAATAGAGCTCCTGTCTAAGAAGCATGAGTTCGAGTCCTGGCCGTCCCGGTAAAAAATGTAATTAATTTTAAATTATAATTATTATTTATTTATAATTATAATTTAATTTAATTATGCACTGAGGGAAGGAGCCGGACATCAGCTGTGAGCCGCGGGACACACCTCTAAAATCGGAGCAGTTCACGGAATGAGGCTGCATTGCTCTCTCTCTTTCTCTCTCTCTCTTTCTTTCTCTTTCTCTCTCTCTTTCTCATTTTCTCTCTCTCTTTTTCTCTCTCTTTCTCTCTCTCTTTCTCTCTTTCTTGCTCTCTCTTTCTCTCTCTCTTTCTCTCTCTTTCTCTCTCTCTCTTTCCCCCTCTCCTCTCTCTCTCTTTTTCTTTCTTTCTCTCTCTCTTTTTCTCTTTTTTTCTCTCTCTCTCTTTCTCAGTCTCTCTTTTTCTCTCTTTCTCTCTCTCTTTTTCTCTCTTTCTCTCTCTCTCCCTCCCTCTCCTCTCTCGCTCTCTTTCTCAGTCTCTCTTTTTCTCTTTTTCCTCTCTCTCTCTTCTCTCCTCTCTCTCGCTCTCTCTCTCTTTTTCTCTCTCTCCTCTCTCTCTCCTCTCTCTCTTTTTCTCTCTTTCTCTCTCTCTTTCTCTCACTCTCGCTTTTTCTCTCTCTCGTTTTCTCAGTCTCTCTTTTTCTCTCTCTTTCTTCTCTCTCTTCTCTCTCTCTCCCTCTCTCTCCCTTTCTCTCTCTCTCTCTTTCTTTCTCTCTCTTTTTCTCTCTTTTTCTCTCTTTCTCTCTTTTTCTCAGTCTCTCTTTTTCTCTTTTTCCCTCTCTCTCTTCTCTCTCTTCTCTCTCTTCTCTCTCTCCTCTCTCTCTTCTCTCTTTTCCTCTCTGTCTCCTCTTTTCTCTCTCTTTTCTCTCTCTTTTTCTCTTTTTATCTCTTTTTCTCTTTCTCTCTGTCTCTCTTTTTCTCACTCTCGCTTTTTCTCTCTCTTGTTTTCTCAGTCTCTCTTTTTCTCTCTCTCTTTCTTCTCTCTCTTCTCTCTCTTCCTCTCTCTCCCTTTCTCTCTCTCTTTCTTTCTCTCTCTTTCTCTCTCTTTTTCTCTCTTTCTCTCTTTTTCTCAGTCTCTCGTTTTCTCTTTTTCCCTCTCTCTCGCCTCTCTCTTCTCTCTCTCTTCTCTCTCTCTCTTCTCTCTCTCTTCTCTCTCTCCTCTCTCTCTTCTCTCTCTTCTCTCTCTCCTCTCTCCTCTCTCTCTTCTCTCTTTTCCTCTCTCTCTCCTCTTTTCTCTCTCTTTTCTCTCTCTTTTCTCTATTTTCTCTCTTCTTTTTCTCTCAGACCTGGCGATGATCAGCTGATGAGGTCACCTGACAGAATCAGCTGACACTATAAGTCGAGCGGTGAGGCCGTCTTTTTACCGCCCGGCTGGCTAAACTATCAGCTGATGCTGTCGGACAGGAGTCTTCACAGAAGTGTGTAGTTTTTTTGGCTTTTTTTGCATTGATGCATCAGCTAATTGTATAAAAGCCGTTTATACAATCAGCTGCTGTGTCATGTGATTCAGGCCCTTAAACCTGACACATCATCTGATCGCTTTGCCTTCCAGCAAACTGATCAAATGATATTGGATCCGGATTGAATGGCGCGGGACCCTTGACCCAGGATTACTGCGGATTGGGGTTCTTTATTTCAATAAAGATGGAGTCACTAATTGTGTTATGTTTTATTTCTTTCTATGTTTTTATTTCTTTGTTTTATTTTTTTTATCTGTACTAGAAATTCATGGTGGCCATGTCTAATATTGGCGTGACACCATGAATTTCGGGCTTAGGGCCATTTGATAATATACAGCTAGCCCTAACCCAATTATTACCCAGTGAGCCACCCGTCACCAGGGCAGCTGGAAGAGTTGTATACAGCACCAGAAGATGGCCCTTTTTTTTTTAATTATTTCATGAATTTCAAAAAATTGACGTGGGCTTCGACCCATTTTTGTGCCCAGCCAGGTACAACTAGGCAGCTGTGGATTGGAATCCGCACAGGTTGGCCCGAGCTTTCTGGGCGCCTCTGCTGCGATTTGCAGTCCGCAGCCGCCCCAGAAAATAGCGCTTTCATAGAAGCGCCATCATTTGGCGCTGCATCCAACTCTTCCAGCAGCCCTGAAGCCGGGTGGCTTACTGGGTAATAATGAGTTAATGCTAGCTTTGTTTTACTACCTAGTATTAAGCCAGAGATTCTTAATGTCAGGCAAGTTTTACCCGGCCATTAAGAATCTCCAATAAAGGGTTAAAAAAAAGACACCACACAGAGAAAAAATACTTTAATAGAAATAAATACACAGACACACTGTTTATTACTCCCTCTCATCCCTCCACGATCCATGTTCTTCTGTCTTCTTTCTCTTTCAACCCATGCAGCTCTGCTATATCATACAGCACAGCATGGGAGGAAGAACGCTGCTGCTCCCGTGCAGTCTATTCACTCAGTGAGTGAGCAGAAGCTGCGAGCTGTAAGTGGTGACGTCACCGCTAACAGATGGGTTGCTATAGCAACGGTGATCTCCGTTATTCACCGGCTGTGGCAACCAGTCCTGCATGTGGGCTGACTCTGTAAAGAGCGCACACATGCAGGAACAGGGAAGCCGACCATGTGCCAGAGCATTTTACCGGTACTCGGAGATGCTGGAACGATCACGCGTACCGGAGAGATGCACTGACAGGACCTAGCATGACGTCTAGCCAAGTGACCAGTCTGTAGCCAATGAGATAATAGACACGTGACTGGTCACAAGTTATTTTGACGTCACAATAGGTCCTATCATCAGTGCTGGTTACCGGGAGGACACAGTGATTATCGGAAGGAAAAGCGGTGGGAGACAGAGTGCAGGACGCGTCGCGGGGATCAGTAAGTGTTATGGCAATGTTTATTAACTGTATGTGTACATGTATAATGTGTTTTTATGTGTTTGTGTTTGCCTCCCATTGTTTTCAATGGGGTTCGAGTGGTTCGTCGAACGGTTCGTCGAACGGAGCCTCCGTTCGACGAACCGAACCGAACTCGAATGCTAGGGGGGTGGCTCATCTCTAGAGAGGACACGCTGCCTCCAGGACGCAGCATATCTCGACCGTGGGCACATACCCTTATAGTGTTGTGGTGTATGTGTATATCTTATCTTTAAAGGTGAGTGCCCACCATCAGGCTTCCTCGCGGTCTGGACGCAGAGTGCTTTCTCTAGCGGAGACGCGCTGATCAGAGTCACTGACAGTGGATTTTCGCTGTATTCTCCCACTCAGAGCACTAGCATCTCTTAGAATAAATTCATCATTATAACTGCTTGATATAAGTGGTTGAAAACTATCTGCAGGCAAAATCTTTTGGAGCAGACCAACTGCAAAAACGTCCAAGAAATTTCACTGTAGAGCAGCTTAAAAACTCTTTAAGTTAATAATAATAATCATAATAATCCTCTTTGCTGGTCACATGAAGAGCTTTTTGAAGTGTTTTATTCCACTTCAGGTTTTCAAAAACACTTGGTGGAAAAGAAAGAAAATGTACTTGCTGCTTCTTTAAAGCAGAACCTGGAAAAAACGCTTCAAACTACTCATTATCAAATCAAAAGGCTGCAAAAAAAATGCTCTAGAACAAGAAACTTTTCAAAACGGCTCTACTGTACCTGAGAATAATGTAGGGACTAGGGAAAGGTTCTGCTGGAGAAAGGACAGTGTTTTATAGTGTGATTACGTGCTGGGGCAAAAGTCAGCCAACAGTCCTTTTCAGGGCTAATTGAAATCTATTCTAGTCACTAATAATAACGTTCTTATTGTGCATTTAGTATAGGGCAAGCTGCTGGAGTAGGGATAGTGTATTAGAGGCATGTATGAAGGGATTCTAGCCTAAAAGACCTCTCTGCTAATATGTTAACCCAAAAGTCCTCTTGAGAGTTAATTCTCATCTGTTCTAGCCTCTATTTATTTATCTCTTAAGGTACTGTCACACATAACGAGATCGCTAGCGAGATCGCAGCTGAGTCACCGTTTTGGTGACGCAGTAGCGTTCCCGTTAGCGATCTCGTTATGTGTGACACTTACCAGCGATCAGGCCCCTGCTGTGAGATCGCTAGTCGTTGCTGAATGGTCCAGGTCATTTTCTTCAAAGGCGATGTCCTGCTGGGCAGGACACATCGCTGTGTTTGACACTGTGTGACAGGATCACAGTGACTGCTGAGATCATTATACAGGTCGCTACTGCATCGCTGGTAAGATCTGACTGTGTGACATCTCACCTGCGACCTGCCAGCGACTTACCTGCGATCCCTATCAGGTTGCATCGTTTTCGGGATCGCTGGTAAGTCGTTGTGTGTGACTGGGCCTTTAGTGTAGGGTTAGCTTCTGGAGTAGTGATAGTATATTAGAAGTCTGTATGCAGGAATTCTAGCTTTAAAAACCATGCTGCTGCTACCTAAAACATGTATTCTACGCTCTAATAATACCACTCATAGCTTGCAATTAGTGTCAGGTGATATTCTGGAGAAGAGATAGTGTATTAGAGGATTGTAAATAAGGATTTTAGCCTTACAGACCATGCTGCTGATACCTAAAAAACTTTTGTATTCTCCAATAATACTGCTCTTAGCTACATTTAGTGTAGAGAAAGCTGCTGGAGTAGTGATAGTATATCAGAGACCTTTAGGAAGGGATTTTAATCTTACAGACTGTTCTGATGCAACCTAAAAAATGTATTCTTATTCTCTAATAATACCACTCATAGTTAGCAATGTGTCGGGTGAGATTCTGGGGTAGGGGTAGTGTATTAGAGGACCGTAGGCAAGGATTCTTGCCTTACAGACCATGCTGCTTCAGCATGGTTTGTCCAATGGCTTCATAGCTCAGAGGTTAGAGCACTGGTCTTGTAAACCAGGGGTTGTGCGTTCTACTTTCACTGAAGCCTAACAAGAGTCTTGAGAAATGTTTTTCAGGGTAGGCTTTATGGGAAGGAGCCACACTCTTTGCAAAAAATATTGATGAGTTCTTGCACCCAAAATTAGGATTACTTATTTGCCAAATGTCCTTCTTATGCTACGGCTAGCAGATCTTTATGAGACTAAAGATCTGTCTTGATCAATTTATTATGTGTGATTTTGTAATCTAAAACATAACATATTTTAATAAAGCGAGCAGTAGAATTCCGTTGCATGCCAGTCCGTCCGATTTCATTTTTCTGCCAATCTGTGGATAAACAGCTAGCCATTTATAGAACTGAGGCATCAAAATGTGTTTATGTAATGCTTTTCTATTGCAGAAGCAGTCAATGTTGACGGGACATTATGCTAACTGTGTGATTTCAAAATAGAAGTTAACGCCATCTGTGGGCTGGAGTTGGTAACGTAGCTCATTAGATGTGCCACTGGTGGAAGTAGAAGTCAAATACAGCAACAAATCTATGTTTGAGCTACATTTCCAACACCAGTCCACGGGTGCATTCTATGGGGATGGAAAATTACTCTTTTTGAGCTCGTCCATCAAGATTCCTTTGTAGTCTAAAGTGTCTAATATTGACACAAAATTGTTTAAATTTAATTTTAAAATTTGGTACAAACTCAAATGTGATTAATTGTCATACTTATCTTTCCATTTCTATCGTACCATATCTAATAGTCATTGATCTTATGGGTTAGAATAAGGTTTTACAAACATAGCTAAGGCTGTATTAGAAGATAAGACATACGTGAAAGAAATTGATAACATCTTGAACGTGTTTGAAATTCAGGAAACAAGTTTGTCAAATGGCCATTCTTTTGCTATTACTAGTTGGCTGAAATTTTTTTTCCAGGACGCCCCATGACAGCACATCAGGAGTGGCACCTTTGACCTCTACAGGGACAGGAACGCAAGAGGTTAAAAGCTCCTCCCCTCCCCATCTCCTCAGTGTTTTCCTGTCCCTGTACAGGACGCAATCTTACCGTTGGGATGTACGGGGCCCAGGCGGATTGGGGGGGCTCGCTCTCTCCTTCCGTCCTGTCAAGCAGCCCCTGGCCGACACCTCTCAAGGAGAGGTCCCTCAGCCGGCCGGTGGAGCAGGAGTTCCCGGCACCAGCTGCTTCCCTCAGGTGAGGGCTCTCGGAGTCCCGCTGTCTGCCGCTTGCAGGAGGCACTTCCGGGTCTGCGCATAGCGTGCGTTCCAGGCTGGCACGCATGCTGACACATGCGCATTAGGACGGACTTCCGCATTTCTGGGTAAGGAACATGGCGGCTCCCCGAGAGGCGGAGTGTGCTCCAGAACGGAGCTCAGGAGGCGGGAATGGGACCTGGCGTCAACCACACAGGTAAATAAAACCTCCGGGTTCTCCATATGATGATTGTATCACACATATTGCTGCGGTGTTGTCATAATGGACGAGGGTGACAGGTCAGAAGCCAAATCCTCTGAGAGGTCCCAGGATCATGTGAGTGCCGGTGCAGAGGGGTTCCCCGATAGTGGAAGTAGTGGGGTCAGCTCTTGTCTGTACCTTCTGTTTTTCAGGACTCTTCCACTGCACGCACTGGCAGCATCCATCTAAGAGCTGTTCGGAAATCAATCAAAATTAAAAAGTGCGCGGATTGCAATTTAAGGCTTTCAGACTCCTGCACTAAACAACTCTGCGACTCCTGTATTGCTAGGTTGGCTTCGGATGAGCAAAACTCCCTCCTGACTGATATGAGGGCGATGATCCGGGAAGAAGTGCAGTCTGTTATTGCCGGTACATCGTCCCAGCTGGCCTGTAGGGATGCACCATGTAAGAGACAGAGACCTTACATGGAGGTCTCTTCAGAGGAGGAGGAGGAGCTTTCCTATGACTCTGACTCACAGTTGGAAGATGAGGCGATAGGCCCGGCTCCGGAGGAGGGACGGCGTTACCTCTTTTCCTCTAGTGATACAGATGACCTCCTTAGGGCGGTCAGAAAAACTATGATGGTAGAAGAGTAGGAACCACCTCGATCGGTCCAGGATGAGATGTTCGGGGGGCTCCGGTCACAACGCCATAGAGTGCTCCCAGTAAATCAGCATGTCCAGGCGATGATCATGGAGGAATGGCAGGAGTCTGAAAGGAAGTTGGTGATTCCCAGAGACTTTCGTAATCGCCTTCCCTTCGAACCGGATGATGTTAAGGAATGGGAGGACGTCCCAAAAATTGATGTCCCGGTGGCTAAAGTGGCTAGGAAAACTGCTATCCCCTTTGAGGACTCTTCTGGGCTTAAGGACCCTATGGACAGAAAAGCTGACGGCCTCCTAAAGAAGGCGTGGGAAGCTTCAGCGACCACGATCAAGACTAACATTGCGGCAACCTCGGTTGCCAGGTCCATGTCCAGGTGGCTGGATGACCTGGACACTCTGGTTCAGGAGAGGGCACCCAGGGATACTGTCCTGGAGTCCATAGCCCTCCTGAAACTGGCCACAGGATTCATGGCAGATGCCTCGGCAGAGTCTATTAGGTTTTCTGCCCGTAATGAGGCGTTGACTAATTCTGCTCGTCGTGCCATCTGGTTAAAAACTTGGTCAGGGGATAGCTAAAAACAAATTGTGCTCCATTCCATTCTCTGGCATTAGAGTTTTTGGTCCCACATGAGATGACATCCTTGAGAAGGCATCGGATAAAAAAGGGGGATTTCCCGAGGATAGACCTTGTCGGGTGCCCCCCTCCCGTCGCTTTCGATCCTTTCGGGGCCCTGACTACAAAGGCAAGGGTAAATCAGGTAGATGGAGCTATTACAAGGGAGGTAAAGATAGGAACCCCCCTTTGACTCCAGAAAAAAACTGGATTGATCTTGACGCCAGAACGGTAGGCGGCCGTCTGGAACGGTTCCAGGAGGAGTGGAAAAACATCACGTCCAATCCTTGGGTCCTCCAGGTGGTGTCACAAGGGCTCCAGATAGAATTCGCTCGGGTCTCACCCGACCGCTTTCTTCTCACGAGATTTCGGTCTCCCACTTTGTCCAACCGTCTCTGGTCCGAGGTCAACGCCTTGTTACTTACTCAGACCATATGTCCCGTTCCTCTCCAGGAACAGTTTCGTGGTCACTATTCCAGTCTCTTTACGGTCCTAAAACCATTGGGCGCGGTTCGCACTATTATCAATCTAAAACCTCTAAACCGCTTTGTCCGCTACAAGAGATTCCATATGGAATCCATCAAATCGACCATTTCTCTCATAAATCACCACTCCGTTATGGCCACGATAGATTTAACAAACGCTTACTATCACGTAGCCATTCATCGCAACTGCCAGAAATTTCTACGGTTTGCCGTAGAGAGACGGGGAAAAATCTATCATTACCAGTTCCGGTGCCTTCCCTTTGGCCTTTCCTCCGCTCCCAGAGCCTTTACAAAAATAATGACAGAAGTGGTCGCCCACCTCAGGACGCAAGATGTCAGCATTGTTCCCTACTTGGACGACCTGCTCTTGATCGCGGACACGCCAGCGGAGTTGTCTCAGAAGGTGACAGTTGTTCTCGCCCATCTCCAACAACTAGGTGGGCTGGTGAGTGCTTCCAAGTCCAACTTGCTGGCGGAATCCAAAAAGGTCTTCCTCGGGATCCTTCTGGACTCGGATGCAAGGATATCTTTCTTGCCAGCTCAGAAGGTGGAATCTCTTCAGGCCAGAATGAGGTCCTTCATCCATCAGCGGACACAGGGGCGGATTGGCCCACCAGGAGGTCGGGAGAACCTGCTATTGATGGCCACGCCCCCTAGGCCCCGCCCCCCCTACCCCACCTGGGCCCCTATGGATGTGTGTGAGAGGCCCCCCGGCCGGTAATTTCACTAATCATATCGGCACATTGCCGATATGATTAGTGACAATCCCATTCCCTCTGGAGCGGCAAGCAGGGAGAGCGATCTCTCTGCTCTGCCTGCTGTCACTGTCAGTGCCGCGTGGCTCTGACTTATCTGTGCAGCGACACTGCAGGAGGAGGCAGTCTCAGAGTGATGACTGCTTCCTTCCTGTGCAGGTGCTGGCAGCATCGCGCTGCGCGTTGCGGAGGATGGACCGGCGTCACCCCACTGGCTGCAGCAGCACGTGAGTATAGAAGGCGGGGGCCCCGGGGGAGGGTGCGGGGGCCCGGGGAGCGAGCAGGGGCCCCGGG
The DNA here is from genome assembly GCF_048569485.1 of Anomaloglossus baeobatrachus. Taxonomy (NCBI): domain Eukaryota; kingdom Metazoa; phylum Chordata; class Amphibia; order Anura; family Aromobatidae; genus Anomaloglossus; species Anomaloglossus baeobatrachus. Next base: position 584,258,364 of record NC_134353.1, on the reverse strand, counting down.
GGGAGGGTGCGGGGGCCCGGAGAGCGAGCAAGGGCCCCAGGGGGGTGCGGGGGCCCGGGGAGCGAGCAGGGGCCCCGGGGGGGGTGCGGGGGCCCGGAGTGCGAGTAGGGGCCCCGAGGTGGGAGTGCAGGGGCCCAGGAAGGGTGTACAGGGGCCCCGGAGGGGGGGTGCGGGGTCCCGGGGAGTGAGCAGGAGCCCCTCATACTCACCTGTCTGCAGCCTCCCGGTGCCATGTCCGCTCCCGGTACCGCGGCTCCGGCTGTGTGCAGACTAAAGTTGAGCGCGGTTCGCGGTTCGAGGTTCTCCAGTTCGCGGCTCGAGTGATTTTGGGGGCTGTTCTAGATAGAACTAGAACTCAAGCTTTTTGCTAAAGCTCGATAGTTCTAGATATGTTCGAGAACGGTTCTAGCAGCAAAAAGACCAGCTAATTACTAGCTGGCTTTCCGCTGTAATAGTGTAAGTCACTCTGTGACTCACACTATTATGAAATGTCAGTGTATAGTGTGCGGGAACAGCGCATTCAGATCACTGCTGTATGGATAATGGCAATCTCCATTTTTTTTTTTTCCTTGTCTTCCTTCCCTAAGCGCGCGCGTGTAGTGGGGCGGGCCAGCATGTCAGCCAATCCCAGGCACACACAGCTAAGTGTACTTTTAGCCAGAGAAGCAACGGCATGTGTGATAGGATGTCCATGTCACATGTCGCTGCATTATAAAAATGAGTATCTGCCCGTCCGGACGCCATTATCTCTTCTGCGTCCTTGGTGTCTATCTCCGATACTGCTGTGTACGCTCTATACACAGCGCTGTACAGAATAGGGATAGCACTTTCTATCAGTCCTTTTAAGGGCTAATACTAGCAGGGTCAGAGCCATAGGTGACAGGTCCGTGAAAACAGAGTTTAACAGCTACACAAGATGACAGCGTCTGTGTAGCTAAGGTCAGGGATTTCCTCGCTGCATTTCCCCATTAGGAGGGATAGAAAGGCAGGCTTCCTTTCCTCTACCCAGAGACCCACAACCCTGCCACTGTACCCTCCTGCCCTTTGCACACTCAAACTCATTGTTACTAAGCCATTATACTAGCAAACACTGAGTGAACTTAGTGGCATCATAAAAGTGGCTGTTGGACTTCTGTATTGTCCCACTAGTGCAAAGATATTTGCAGCACATCTGCCTGCATTACACACTCAAACTCATTGTTACTAAGCCATTATACTAGCAAACACTGAGTGAACCTAGTGGCATCCTAAACGTGGCTGTTGGACTTCTGTATTGTCCCACTAGTGCAAAGATATTTGCAGCACGTCTGCCTGCATTGCACACTCAAACTCATTGTTACTAAGCCATTATACTAGCAAACACTGAGTGAACTTAGTGGCATCCTAAACGTGGCTGTTGGACTTCTGTATTGTCCCACTAGTGCAAAGATATTTGCAGCACGTCTGCCTGCATTGCACACTCAAACTCATTGTTACTAAGACATTATAATACCAAAAATTGAGTAAACATAGTGGCATACAAGAAGTGGCTGTTGTACTCCATTAGTGCCCCACTGGTACAAATCTATGTGCAGCACCTCTGCATGACACCCTCCTGCTCTGTTTTTAATAAGCTATAATGATAGCAAAAAATGCTGCCATTTAGTGGCATACAAGAACTGGCTGTTGGACTTCCATTAGTGTCCCACTGGTGCAAATCTATTTTCAGCACCTCTGCATGACACCCTCATGCACATTTTGCTACGCTAATTTTATAGCAAACTCAGGGAATTCCTTGCTGCATTTGATCATTCGGAGGGATAGAAAGTGAGGCTTCCTTTATCTTTTCCTTCTGTTCATAGACAGCATCTCCAAGTCCACACCCGAAGAGCAATTTCTCCTCCACGTCTAAGTGTGGAGAGGCAGCTAGTGCGCATGCGTGTGCCGATTTACCCCAGCCGCAGCCTAACTACAGTGTTTCGCCTAGTGAGTATGCTCAGCCTGACTGTGCCATTCCTGAGGCTAAGTCTTCATTTCGGGATACAGCGCATGCTCCCACACTTAGTGCGAAAAGCCTCTTTGCATAGGTACTTGCACTCCGTGCCGGGTCTAAGTCCTGTGTTGTGCCTAGACACCATGCTAAAGCTAATAGTCTTTTTTCAGAGACTGTAGTTCATGCTACTGAGCATGCTCAGGCACTTACTGCATCAGAGACTAGGTCCGGTAATGAACTCTTTGGCACTGCCCCTGATGTGGGGGGCCCATATAGACCACAGGGCATCAGGTGTCCTGACGATGTGGACAGGCCACTCCCAAATGGCTTGCAGAGGCCCGCCCCTATGACTTGTCACCTCATTATTGATGGTCAGACGATGACTGGTGAGTAGAGATGAGCGAACCGGTCGCGGTTCGGCTCGAGGTCGGTTCGCCGAACGGAGGTCCCGTTCGAGTTCGGTTCGTCGAACGTTCGACGAACCGAACTCAAACCGCATAGGAAACAATGGCAGGCAATCACAAACACATAAAAACACCGAGAAAACACCCTCAAAGGTGTCCAAAAGGTGACAAACAACTCACAACACAACACAAACACATGGGAAAGTGACAAGAACAAATTCTCATGCGAAAACAAAAGAGCGTAACGAGCGTAAACGTATTTTGTATGTTTTTAAATGTTTTTAAAAATTTGTCTATGGTTGTTGGGATACCATTTGGTGTTGTGTGACACAAATGTGCTTTTTATGTTCCTTGATATACAATAAAATATTTTTGATTAATTATGTATATGGTGATCCCTCAGTTTTTTGGCACTTCTTAAGCCAATAGTCATCATCACTTCTAATTTTGACAATACGAGGGTCATGTTGGAGGTAGTGCAGCAAGAAAGCACTCATGTGTCTTGCGCAGCCATGCGGACCAAGTCCACGCTGTGTTTGTGGCATAGAGGTGCTAACCGTTCTTTCTTCCTCTGACATCTCCCCCCAACCTCTTTCAACTGACATTTGACCAAGGTCTCCCTCATCCGCTGAGTCTTCCATGTCCATGGACAGTTCGTCCTCCATTTCTTCATGTTCTCCTGAACCTTCCTCAGCATTTCGCCTGCTACCATGCGCCCTTGTTGATCCCTGTCCCCCATGGTCCCATGCCTGCCGCATTGGCGATGATGAACGTCTGGACCTTGGTGATGTTGTTGTGTCTTGCGCATATGAATCCTCCTGTAGTTCCTCCCCTTCCTGTTGTCCTACCCCCTGACTCTGAATAGTGTTTAGCGTGTGCTCCAGCATGTAAATGACTGGAATTGTCATGCTGATAATGGCATTGTCAGCGCTAAACATGTTCGTCGCCATGTCGAAACTGTGCAGAAGGGTGCATAGGTCCTTGATCTGAGACCACTCCATCAGGGTGATCTGCCCCACCTCTGCATCTCGTTGGCCCAGGCTATACGTCATGACGTATTGCACCAGGGCTCGGCGGTGCTGCCACAGTCGCTGTAACATGTGGAGAGTCGAATTCCAGCGTGTCGGCACATCGCATTTCAGGCGATGAACCGGCAGGCCGAAAGACTTCTGGAGCGATGCAAGTCGCTCAGCTGCGGCGCTTGAACGGCGGAAGTGAGCAGACAGTTTTCATGCCCTGGTCAGAAGGCCATCTAGGCCGGGATAATGTGTTAAAAATTGCTGGACAACAAGGTTCAACACGTGAGCCATACAAGGTACGTGTGTCACCTTGCCCAGGCGAAGGGCCGCACCCAGGTTTGCAGCATTGTCGCACACGGCCTTACCAGGCTGCAGGTTGAGTGGAGACAACCATTTATTAAACTCGGACCGCAGAGCTGACCACAACTCCTCAGCTGTGTGACTCTTATTCCCAAGACATGTCAAGCTAAAGACCGCCTGATGACGTTGCGCTCTGCTGCCAGCATAGTAATGAGGGGTGCATTATTCCTTCTGCGCAGTGAGAACGCTGGTGGCCTGACCAGGCAGGCTTGGGGCGGAGGTGGAGGACACAGATGAGGTGGAGGAGGCAGAAGCAGTGGCGGAACTTGGACAGACAGAGGATTGACACACAAGTCGTGGGGACGGCAAGACTTGTGCAGCAGACCCTTCACCATCTATCACCATAGTTACCCAGTGCCCAGTCAGCGACATGTAACGTCCCTGTCCATGCTTACTGGTCCAAGTATCGGTAGTAAAATGCACCCGTTCACACACAGAGTTTCTCAAGGAAGCGGTGATGTTGTGTCCGACATGCTGGTGTAGCGCGGGCACACCTTTCTTAGAGAAGTAGTGGCGACTGGGCATCTGGTACTGGGGCACAGCGACAGACATAAGGTCTCTAAAATCCTGTGTGTCCACCAGGCGGAAAGGCAGCATTTCGGTAGCCAAGAGCTTACAGAGGGATAAAGTCAACCTCTTAGCTTTGTCATGGGTCGCAGGAAATGGCCTTTTATTTGTCCACATCTGAGGGACAGAGATCTGGCTGCTGTGTGTAGACGGTGTTGAGTAGGGTGTCCCTGGAAAAATGCAGGTTTGTGAGGAAAGTGCAGGTGGAGACATGATGTTGCCTTCATCCAACGTTGGTGCTATCGATGTCTGAGAGAGCTGTACACACGCACTTGTTTCCCCTTCCAAACCAACTGACGACCTACCAAGCAAACTGCCTGTTGCTGTTACAGTGGTGGAAGTTGTGCGTGGAAAACCAGGTGTGACAGCTGTCCCCACAGTCCTAGAAGATGAAGAGCGCGCGGATGCACTGGAAGGGGCAGGCGGTGGATGGTTCGCTCCGCTAGGCCGCATTGCAGCACGGTGAGCTTCCAACTGGGACATATGATATTTATTCATGTGACGATTCATGGATGAAGTTGTCAAACTGCTGAGGTTTTGCCCTCTACTAACAGAATCACGACAAATTTTACAGATCACATAATTTGGGTGATCTTTTGCTATGTCAAAAAAGGACCAGGCTAAGCAAGGCTTAGAGGGCATGCGACCTGCTGAGCCCCCCCGACTAGTGCTCAGAGGCAGAGTGGTGGCTGAGGATGCAGTTGTAGACGTGCTACCAGTGCTCTGACTCTGTCCAGGAAGGCGCAAGGTAACTTCGTCGTCGGTTGCATCCTCCTCCACCGCCTCTGTTGACCTCCTCGAGTGCCTGACTGTGGGTTGACAGTAGGTGGGATCTAGAACTTCCTCATCAATTGTTGTGTTTGCACTCCCCTCACCCTCAGACCGAGCCTCTTCTTGCCCTGACTGAATATTTAAGTTGTCATCCCAATCTGGTATCTGCGTCTCATCGTCATCAGTATGGTCCTCATTGTCTATAACAACAGGTGTTACAGTTTGTGACAAAGGGTCAACATTATGCTCTGAAACTTGGTCCTCACGGCCTGAATCAGAGTTACAAAGGTTTTGGGCATCACTGCAGACCATTTCCTGGTCTGTACTCACTGTAGCTTGGGAGCAGACCTCTGATTCCCAGGCTTTAGTGTGACTGAACAGCTCTGCAGACTCAGCCATCTCACTTCCACCATACTGTGCAGGGCTGATGGAGACTTCAGAGCTGGGAGAAAGCAAGTTTGATTGGGATGACAACTCAGAGGACTGGTGTTTTTTGGATGCGGTAGTTGAGGTGGCTGTGAGGGCACTTGTTGGACCACTTGAGATCCATTCAAGCATTTTCCTTTTTTGGCCATCATCTACCTTTGTTCCTGTTGTTCGTGTCCGTAAAAAAGGGAGCACATCGGATTGTCCACGGTAAGTAGTAGACATCTTACTTTTGCTGGTAGATGGTCTATCTTCAGCAGATGTTAATGGAGCTTTGCCAGCTTCCCCACGGACAAACCCTTTTTTTCCTTTTCCAACACGCCTCTTCCCCTTTCCACCAGCATCTGACATTTTGCCACTCATGTTGATTGCGACAAGATTGTGCACTTAAAATGTGGTAGTAAAAATTGAGAGGTGGTGTAGATTGCAGCGGTGGTCTAGCTTTATTAACAGCAGAATAATAAAGAATAATTATCCCTGACAATGCAACTACGGCCCTTAAACTGGCAGCATAAATTGCTAGTATAATGGCTTAGTAACAATGAGTTTGAGTGTTGTTACGTCCGGGTGGTGGAAACTCTGGACCGTACACCTGTTTCCCTTGAGGAGGCAGCCAGGCCGGTCACCCCGCCAGAGGGTCTTGATGCACGGCAGCCGAAGCACTATTGGTAGCCAGACAGTCCGTAGGGGAGCTGGAAAGGTGGATGTTGCTGAACACACGGAGTTCTGGACGGTAGTCCGGGTGACGAGGCTCAGGGTCCGAGGCTGGGTTGAAGGGTCAGGCGGGATCCGGAACCTGCTCAGCGATGGGACGGGTCACCCAATGGAGCCAGGGACTGGAGACTGGCGGAGCTGCAGAGGTGGTGGAACATCCGCCGAAGTCACCGTCAGGGTACTGTAATGGACGTGGTTCGGAGCGGCTGGCGTGGCAGGACAGGCTCTACGAGACAGGACAGGGTTAATACAGAGCAAAGCAATACGGAGACCTGAACTCCTAGTCTAACAAACACGTAGAACAGGCCCCGCCCACCTGGAATAAGAATCCTCTTATACCCTGTACCTGCAAGCCAATATCCTGATTCTGGGTGCTGGCCCTTTAAGAAAGGGTGAATGACCGCGCGCGCGCCCTAACGCGCATGCGCGAGGCCTGAGTGTCAAATACCAGGGAATGAAGCAGCGCTGAGGAAGCAGGAGTGCCGGGCAGGGTGTCCTGTGATGCAGAGGGACGCCTGGAGCGGGAACGCCTGGAGGATCCTGGCGAGGGAGCAGGAGCAGGAGAACCGGGAGTGGTGAACGGAGTGCGCCGTCGGGAACCGGGGAGCGCAGCACGGGGACCGGGGAGTGCAGTACGAGGACCGGGGAGCGCAGCACGAGGGCCGGGGAGCGCAGCACGGGGATCGGGGAGCGTGACAGTACCCCCTCCCCCACGCCCCCCTCCCCGCAACCGGGACAGGAAGGCACGAATCAGAGGAGTGCCAACATTCTCCCGGGGCTCCCAGGACCTATCCTCGGGACCATAACCCGCCCAGTCCACCAGGAAGTATTGTCGACCTCGCACGGTCTTCATGGCCACGATATCCCTTACCGCATAGATGTCATCATCAGCGATGGGAGGAGGAGAAGTACCAAGACCAGCGGAGAAGGGACCAAGGACAACAGGCTTGAGCAAGGAGACATGGAAGGAGTTGGGTATCCGCATCGTGGCCGGGAGCTGCAGTTTGTAGGAGACTGCATTAATCTTGCTGATGACTTTAAACGGCCCGATGTAACGAGGACCCAACTTGTACGATGGTAACATCAATCGGACATATCTGGATGCAAGCCAGACCAGATCACCTGGGGAGAAACACGGGGGATCCAGGCGCCTCTTGTCCGCATGTCTCTTCATGCGCAAAGAAGCACGTTCTAGGGAAGACTTGACAAAGTTCCATATGGCTGAGAAGTCCCGAACTAGAGCATCTGCTGCGGGGACATCGGAAGCCGAGGATACTGGCAACGGAACAGAAGGCTGAAGTCCGTAAACGACCTGGAAGGGAGAGCTGGAGGTGGACTCGCTGATGTGTTGGTTGTGGGAGAATTCAGCCCAAGGTAGGAGCGTGGACTAATCGTCATGATGGATGTTGACGTAGTGGCGCAGGAAGGAGGTCAGGATCTGATTGACCCGTTCCACTTGACCATTCGACTGAGGATGATAGGCTGAAGAAAAGTCCAAGGATACTCCCAGATGTTTGCAGAGAGCCCTCCAGAAGCGCGAGGTAAACTGAGTTCCTCTGTCGGACACAATGTGTGCGGGGAAGCCATGCAATCGGAATATGTGCTGTATGAAGGAGTCAGCTAGCTCCTGGGCAGAGGGCAGCCCGGCCATGGGAACGAAGTGAGCCATCTTTGAGAAGCGATCCACCACAACCCATATGACCGTGTGTCCGGAGGATAAGGGTAAGTCCGTAATGAAGTCCATTGCAATATGTTGCCACGGAACGGAAGGAATGGGCAGAGGCAAAAGATGTCCATATGGTAGGTGCTTGGGTGTCTTGTTCCGGGCACAGGACGGACAGGCTGAGACGAAGGTTGCGACGTCTTTACAGAGGGACGGCCACCAGTAGTGACGGACAATCGTACTCCAAGTCTTCTTCTGACCAGCATGGCCGGCGATCTTCGAGGCATGGCCCGAGTGCAGGACTCTCTGTCTGCCAGTATCTGAGACATAGGTTTTCCCAGGGGGTATCTGAGTTAGAGCGACAGGAGTCACCGGAATGACTTTACTGGGGTTGATGATGGGCTGGAACGTCTCCTCCTCCAACTCCACGGGCACGAAGGACCTGGACAAAGCGTCTGCCCGCACGTTCTTATCCGCAGGCCGAAAATGGAGTTGAATATCAAATCGAGCAAAAAACAAGGACCAGTGGGCTTGTCGCGGGTTCAGTCTTTGGGTTGACCGCAGGTACTCCAGATTCTTGTGGTCCGTGTATATGATCACAGGGTATACCGCTCCCTCCAAGAGGTAGCGCCATTCCTCCAAGGCCAGCTTAACGGCCAGTAGTTCCCGATCTCCGATGGTGTAGTTGCGTTCGGGTGCCGAGAAGCTCTTGGAGAAGAATCCACAAGTGACCATCTTTCCGGAGGAGGAGTTCTGCATCAACACTGCCCCGGCTCCTGAGGAGGAGGCATCTACCTCTAAGGTGAACTGTCGGTTCAATTCAGGGCGATGGTGAACCGGGGAAGAAGCAAACGCCTGTTTCAAGGAGCAGAACGCGGCATCGGCCGCCGGTGGCCAGTCCTTAGGATTAGCTCCTTTCTTAGTCAGGGCATAGAGAGGCGCGGTCAAGGCAGAGAAGTGCGGGATGAATTGACGATAATAGTTCGCAAAGCCGAGAAAGCATTGGATAGCCTTCAGTCCGGAAGGAGGAGGCCAGTTGATGATGGCAGACACTTTCTCTGGGTCCATCTGCAGGCCAGTGTCCGAGATTACATAACCCAGGAAGGGAAGAGACGATTTTTCAAAGACGCACTTCTCGTAATTGGCGTACAGACGGTTCTCTCTAAGCCTCTGGAGAACTAGCTGCACGTTCTCTCTGTGGGTCTGTAGGTCCGGAGAGAAGACCAGGATGTCATCCAGATATACCACGACACAGACATAGAGGAGATCTCTGAACATGTCGTTCACCAATTCTTGGAAGACTGCCGGAGCATTACACAGCCCAAACGGCATGACACAGTACTCGTAGTGCCCATCCCGAGTGTTGAATGCGGTCTTCCATTCGTCTCCAGAGCGAATGCGAACCAGGTTATAGGCCCCACGGAGGTCCAACTTGGTGAATACACGAGCTCCTCGGAGCCGATCGAATAGTTCGGGGATAAGTGGCAGAGGGTATTTGTTTTTTACGGTGATCTGGTTTAATCCCCGGTAGTCAATGCAAGGGCGCAGATCATCTTCCTTCTTCTTGACGAAGAAAAAACCTGCTCCGGCAGGGGACGAAGATCTCCGAATGAACCCCTTAGCCAGGCTCTCGGTGATATAGGCAGACATAGCCCGTGTTTCGGCAGGGGACAAGGGATATATCCTTCCTCTAGGAGGTGTAGTTCCTGGCAGTAGATCGATGGCACAGTCGTAGGGACGATGAGGTGGTAGTACCTCTGACTCCTTTTTATCGAAAACGTCCGAGAAGGACCAGTAGGCAGAAGGTAGTCCTGGTAGAGACTCTGGAACCGGAGGTCGTTGGATGGGCTGGATGGATTTCATACATCTCTCGTGACACGAGGAGCCCCATCGGGTAATGTCACCTGTACTCCAGCTGACCGACGGTTCGTGTGCCCGTAACCATGGGAGTCCGAGCAGGACCTGATGAGACATGCGCGGGAGTACGTAGAAGGCGATCTTCTCGGTGTGCAGGGCACCAATCCGTACTTCCACAGGCTTGGTGATCAGTGAGACGTGTCAGAGAGGGGTCTCCCATCTACAGAGGCGATCACCAGCGGTTTTTCTAGTGGGAGGACAGGCACCTGGTACTTATCCACCGTGGCCTGCTGGATGAAGTTGCCTGCTGCTCCGGAATCGAGATACGCCTCTGCCGTGAACCGGGTCTCTTCTGTAGTGACTTGAATAGTCCAGGTAACGGAGTCTGAGAGAGTCCCAGCACCTAGGGTGGCCTCTCCTACCAAGCCTAGGCTTTGGAGTTTCCCGGCTTCTCGGGACAAGAGCGTAGCAGGTGTGTGCCATCACCGCAGTAGAAGCAGAGACCCTTTGCTAGTCGTTCTGCTCTGCGTTGCTCAGACTGCCTCAGGCGGTCAATCTGCATGGGCTCGTAGGTAGACGCGCCAGGTGACGCCAACTGGGGAGCGATGGACTTCCTGGGTGGAGAGGAGTGCCTTATCAGACGCCTCTCGCGGGTCACCTCTTTGGACCGTTCCTGAAAGCGAAGATCCACTCGAGTCGCTAGAGCAATCAGGGCATCCAGGGTGGAAGGCACGTCACGACCAGCCAGCTCATCTTTAATACGACCCGAGAGTCCCTCCCAGAAGGCGGCGGTTAGGGCCTCATTGTTCCACCCTAGTTCCGAGGCCAAGGTACGAAAACGAATCGCATATTGGCCCACCGTCAGAGTCCCCTGACGTAGCCGGAGGAGGGAGGAGGCAGACGCGGAGGCGCGTCCGGGCTCGTCAAAGGTGCTACGAAAAGCCTGCAGGAACTCCTGGATGTCGGTGGTGACTGGATCCTCCTTCTCCCACAAGGGGCTCATCCAAGCCAGTGCCTCTCCCTCTAGATGGGACATGATGAACGCGACCTTGGCTTGGTCAGAGGCAAAAAGGTGCGGCAGCAGCTTGAAATGAAGGGAGCATTGATTTATGAATCCCCTGCAGGTCTTGGGATCTCCGGCGTACCGCGGTGGTGAGGCCAAACGGAGTTTGGAAGCATCCGAGGAGGCTGCCACAGGAGCTGCGGCCGTGGATTGTGCAGTGGAAACCTGAGATGCCAAGGACGTGGCCGTTGCTTGTAGCGTGTTCAGGCGGGTATCCACAGAAGACATGAAGGACAGCATGCGGGTCTGGGTCTCGCGCTGTCGTACGAGTTCCTGCTGCAAGGCCGCTAGTGCTTCGGCGGGATCCATGGCCTGTTCTAGCTGTTACACCCGGGTGGTGGAAACTCTGGACCGTACACCGGTTTCCCTTGAGGAGGCAGCCAGGCCGGTCACCCCGCCAGAGGGTCTTGATGCACGGCAGCCGAAGCACTATTGGTAGCCAGACAGTCCGTAGGGGAGCTGGAAAGGTGGATGTTGCTGAACACACGGAGTTCTGGACGGTAGTCCGGGTGACGAGGCTCAGGGTCCGAGGCCGGGTTGAAGGGTCAGGCGGGATCCGGAACCTGCTGAGCGATGGGACGGGTCACCCAACGGAGCCAGGGACTGGAGACTGGCGGAGCTGCAGAGGTGGTGGAACATCCGCCGAAGTCACCGTCAGGGTACTGTAATGGACGTGGTTCGGAGCGGCTGGCGTGGCAGGACAGGCTCTACGAGACAGGACAGGGTTAATACAGAGCAAAGCAATACGGAGACCTGAACTCCTAGTCTAACAAACACGTAGAACAGGCCCCGCCCACCTGGAATAAGAATCCTCTTATACCCTGTACCTGCAAGCCAATATCCTGTTTCTGGGTGCCGGCCCTTTAAGAAAGGGTGAATGACCGCGCGCCCTAACGCGCATGCGCGAGGCCTGAGTGCCAGATACCAGGGAAGGAAGCAGCGCTGAGGAAGCAGGAGTGCCGGGCAGGGTGTCCTGTGATGCAGAGGGACGCCTGGAGCGGGAACGCCTGGAGGATCCTGGCGAGGGAGAAGGAGCAGGAGAACCGGGAGCAGGAGTGGTGAGCGGAGCGCGCTGTCGGGAACCGGGGAGCGCAGCACGGGGACCGGGGAGCGCAGTACGAGGATCGGGGAGCATGACAAGTGTGCAATGCAGGCAGAGGTGCTGCAAATATCTTTGCACTAGTGGGACAATACAGAAGTCCAACAGCCACGTTTAGGATGCCACTAAGTTCACTCAGTGTTTGCTAGTATAATGGCTTAGTAACAATGAGTTTGAGTGTGTATGCAGGCAGACGCGCTCTGCAAATATCTTTGCACTAGTGGGACAATACAGAAGTCCAACAGCCACGTTTAGGATGCCACTAGGTTCACTCAGTGTTTGCTAGTATAATGGCTTAGTAACAATGAGTTTGAGTGTGCAATGCAGGCAGAGGTCTTGCAAATATCTTTGCACTACTGGGGCAATACAGCAGTCCAACAGCCACGTTTAGGATGCCACTAAGTTCACTCAGTGTTTGCTAGTATAATGGCTTAGTAACAATGAGTTTGAGTGTGCAATGCAGGCAGAGGTCTTGCAAATATCTTTGCACTACTGGGGCAATACAGCAGTCCAACAGCCACGTTTAGGATGCCACTAAGTTCACTCAGTGTTTGCTAGTATAATGGCTTAGTAACAATGAGTTTGAGTGTGCAATGCAGGCAGACGTGCTGCAAATATCTTTGCACTTGTGGGACAATACAGAAGTCCAACAGCCACGTTTAGGATGCCACTAAGTTCACTCAGTGTTTGTTAGTATAATGGCTTAGTTATAATGACTTTGAGTGTGCAATGCAGGCAGACGTGCTGCAAATATCTTTGCACTAGTGGGACGATACAGAAGTCCAACAGCCACTTTTAGGATGCCACTAAGTTCACTCAGTGTTTGCTAGTATAATGGCTTAGTAACAATGAGTTTGAGTGTGCAATGCAGGCAGACGTGCTGCAAATATCTTTGCACTACTGGGGCAATACAGCAGTCCAACAGCCACGTTTAGGATGCCACTAAGTTCACTCAGTGTTTGCTAGTATAATGGCTTAGTAACAATGAGTTTGAGTGTGCAATGCAGGCAGACGTGCTGCAAATATCTTTGCACTTGTGGGACGATACAGAAGTCCAACAGCCACGTTTAGGATGCCACTAAGTTCACTCAGTGTTTGCTAGTATAATGGCTTAGTTATAATGACTTTGAGTGTGCAATGCAGGCAGACGTGCTGCAAATATCTTTGCACTAGTGTGACAATACAGAAGTCCAACAGCCACGTTTAGGATGCCACTAAGTTCACTCAGTGTTTGCTAGTATAATGGCTTAGTTATAATGACTTTGAGTGTGCAATGCAGGCAGACGTGCTGCAAATATCTTTGCACTAGTGGGACGATACAGAAGTCCAACAGCCACGTTTAGGATGCCACTAAGTTCACTCAGTGTTTGCTAGTATAATGGCTTAGTAACAATGAGTTTGAGTGTGCAATGCAGGCAGACGTGCTGCAAATATCTTTGCACTTGTGGGACGATACAGCAGTCCAACAGCCACGTTTAGGATGCCACTAAGTTCACTCAGTGTTTGCTAGTATAATGGCTTAGTAACAATGAGTTGGAGTGTGCAATGCAGGCAGACGTGCTGCAAATATCTTTGCACTACTGGGGCAATACAGCAGTCCAACAGCCACGTTTAGGATGCCACTAAGTTCACTCAGTGTTTGCTAGTATAATGGCTTAGTAACAATGAGTTTGAGTGTGCAATGCAGGCAGACGTGCTGCAAATATCTTTGCACTACTGGGGCAATACAGCAGTCCAACAGCCACGTTTAGGATGCCACTAAGTTCACTCAGTGTTTGCTAGTATAATGGCTTAGTAACAATGAGTTGGAGTGTGCAAAGGGCAGGAGGGTACAGTGGCAGGGTTGTGGGTCTCTGGGTAGAGGAAAGGAAGCCTGCCTTTCTATCCCTCCTAATGGGGAAATGCAGCGAGGAAATCCCTGACCTTAGCTACACAGACGCTGTCATCTTGTGTAGCTGTTAAACTCTGTTTTCACGGACCTGTCACCTATGGCTCTGACCCTGCCGGTATGAGCCCTTAAAAGGACTGATAGAAAGTGCTATCCCTATGCTGTCCAGCGCTGTGTATGGAGCGTATTCAGCGGTATCGGCGATAGGAGCTGCGCCAGTGATGTCTGACACCAAGGACGCAGAAGGCAGATAATGGCGTGCTGGAGGAAAATGTCCGGTTTTATAATGCAGGGACATGTGACATGGACATCCTATCACACATGTCGTTGCTTCTCTGGCTAAAAGTCCACTTAGCTGTGTGTGTGTCTGGGATTGGCTGACATGCTGGCCCGCCCCACAACACGCGCGCGCTTAGGGAAGGAAGACACGGAAAAAAAAAAAATGGCGATCGCCATTATACATACAGCAGTGATCTGAATGCGCTGTTCCCGCACACTATACACTGAAATGTCATAATAGTGTGAGCCACAGAGTGACTTACACTATTACAGCGGAAAGCCAGCTAGGAATTAGCTGTTTTTTTTGCTGCTAGAACCGTTCTCGAACGTATCTAGAACTATCGAGCTTTAGCAAAAAGCTCGAGTTCTAGTTCGATCTAGAACAGCCCCCAAAATCACTCGAGCCACGAACTGGAGAACCTCGAACCACGAACCGCGCTCAACTCTACTGGTGAGGTGTTTGTGTCGTGGCAGCCATGAGGTCATTATTGAAGTTGCGGTTCCAAATAGGACGCTAGTTATGCCACTCATGACGTGTCACTCTGCTTTTGTCTTCAGGAGGTGCATTGTGGTCCACCCTGGTTTGGGGCGGACGCAGGTTATAAAACGGGCTGGAGCCAACAAGGAGGTGCGCAGTTTTCTATTATGCTCCGAAAGAGCGCACCTCCATGTGTTGAACCCATTGCGGCTTTAGGCTAGAGGTAGGCAGGGATAGGGCATCGATGCAGGCCGCCACCACAGTTGGTAACGCAGAACGGTTAAGACCAGCTCCTGTACTACAAGTCCTGCTTGTGCAGCCCAGTGGCATTAACAGGCCTGCTGCTGCTGATGCGCCTGCTGTCCACAGGTGTGGCCCCAATGCACACGGTCAGCGTACTGAATGGCCCCTGTGATGTTAACAGGGAGTTCCTGGGCTGGGTGGGCGTGTGGACCCTGTGACGCTAACAGGGCTCCTAGTCTCCAGATCCCAGTGGCGTCTAACTCGGTTCAGGCAACTATTAGTTTCATAGCCACACAGATCTGTATCCTCCACCTAACCTTCCAGTTGCCAACCTCTCCTTTTCCATCTGGGAGCACGGTGGACATTGACTGCTGATGGGGATATATACCTTTCTCTTTCTTTTCTTATTAATTTTCATTATATAGCGGTAACATAGTATATACCACCTTATCCAAATCTGCCAGTCCCACCGTAACAGATGGTGTTTCTTCATCAAGTGTTACTTTTGCTTAACCACCAAACCCACGGACAAAAACTTTTTTCCCCTTTCCAACACAACTGTTCCCCTTTCCACCAGCATCTGTCCTTTTTCAACTCATTTGGTATATGACCAAAAGTGCAACTCTGCAGGGACACCGTACTCAATGCCATCTCAGCACAGCAGCCAGCCCTCGGTCCTTCAGATGTGGTCAAGTAAAAGACCATTTCCTCCTATCCATGACAAAGCGTTGAGATTCACTCTGTGCAGCACTGGTGTTTACTGGAAAAGCAGATCTAAGAATCCGTACCACCTTCTGCAGATACTCCTGTACACGTGGCAGGAATTATTTCGCCAAATTTTGTCTTGTACCAGGGATTTAACAGTGTGGCAACCCAGTAGTTAGCATTACTTCGAATTCGTACAATCCGAGGGTCATGTTGTAGGTAGTGCAGCAAGAAGGCGCTCATGTGTCTTGTGCATCCAGGAGGACCAAGTCCTTGGTGTGCTGGTGGCAGAGAGGTGAGAATCGTGCCTCCTTCCTCTGCCCTCTCCCCCCAACCTCGCACAACCGAAATGTGAGCAAGCTCTCACTCATCTGCTGAGTCTTCCATGCCCATCGCCAGTTCGTCCTCCATTTCTTCATGGGCTCCTGCACCTTCCTCAACAATTTTTGCTGATACTATGCGCCCTTGTTAATCCCTCTCCCCCACCATGACTGCCGCCTAGGTGCCGCTCACCGTCTGGACCTTGTAGATCTTATTATCCCTTCTGCATATGACTCCTCCTGTACTTACTCCCCTTCCTCTTGGACCAACACCTGACTCCGAATAATGCTTACAGTGTGCTCCATCTTGTAGATGACCAGAATTGTCACGCTGAGAATGGCATCGCCAGTGCTAAACATCTTCGTCGACATTTGTAAACTGTGTAGAAGGGTGCATAGGTCCTTGATCTGACACCACTCCAGCAGCGTGATCTGCACCACCTCTGGATCAAGTTAGCCCAGGGTATACGTCAGACCGTATTTCAGCAGGGCTCTGCGGTGCTGCCACAGACGCTGCAACATGTGCAGATTCCAATTCCTGCGTGTCGGAACATCGCATTTCCGGCGTTTATCCGCCAGACCCTAAGACTTCAGGAGCGATGAAAGTTGTTGAGCTGCTGGGTGCGAAGGATGAAAGTGAGCACATAGCAGCGTGCCCGCTGCACAAGGCCATGTAGGCCGGGATGGTATTTTAAAAATTTCTGGAGAATCAGATTCAACACGTGAGCCATACAAGGCACGTGTGTCATTTTGCCCTGCCGAAGGGCCGCAGACAGGTTTGCATCATTGCCGCACACGGCTGTTAAGTCAGCAACGTAGTCCACTCAATCAATTTGTACTCTAGTCGCCAGGTGACAACGAGTTCCTTTCGTGCATAGTGCTGATGATGGGAAAGGAGTCGATGCCAGCGGCGCAGGTGGACGCAGGTTATGGTCACCCACTGGGTTGCGTTACCTTGACAGATACAGGACCACAGGCTGAATGTAGGTGGTGGGTATCTCACAGATGAAGTACCATCATTCAGCTACAACCAATGGGAAGACACCACACCCTTTTTTAGGCCCCTCCTGTCTGCAGACCAGTGCCAGACAAAGCTATGAACCTCTTGTTACTGTTACCCCCAGTTCAGTTTTATGATTTTGTGTGCTTGTTACCTGACTACTTTTCCTGCTTGCTGTTTATGTACCTCATTGGCCGATCCGCATTTCACCTCTGCTTGTTTTCTGATTAAGTCCTGGCCATCTCATTCTGTTCCTCTTCCTCAATTAATGTTTTTGACCCTGCATGACTACTATTCTCTGGAACTGCAGCCTTCCACAGGTATTGATCAACTTGGGCCCTGTGTAATTCCAAATCACTGTATAGGGGTTAAAGGGTTTCAGGGTTCTGGGTGTCCAGCTTGGTGAGTGGCTTGCCTCTAGCCTATCCTTTACAGCCCATCTGAGTGTGTCGATCCAGGCAGGCGTTACACCGTGCCCTCTGCAGAAGGCCATGTAGGCCGGGATAGTGTTTTAAAAATTGCTGGACAACCAGGCTCAACACATGAGCCATACAAGGCACGTGTGTCACATTGCCCTGAAGAAGGGTCGCAGACTGGTTTGCATCATTGTCGCACCCGACCTTCCCTGGCTGCTGGTTGAGTGGAGACAACCATTAATGAAACTCGGTCTCACTCTCCAGAGCTTACCGTCCACAACTCCTCAGCGGTGTGACTCACATTTCCCAGACATTTCTAAGTAAAGAGTCGACCGCATCATGCTGTTGAGCTGTGCTGCCAGCATAGTAAGGAGGTGTGTGGGATTCCTTGGGCGCAGTTACAAGGAAGGGTGGCCTGACCACACAGGGTTTGGGCCGAGGTGGAGGACCCACACGAGGTTGAGGAGGCAGAAGCAGTGGAGGAACTTGTACATACAGAGGAAGGATTGACACACAAGTCGTGGGGACGGCAAGACTTGTACAGCAAACCCTTCTCCATCTCTCAACATAGTTACCCAGTGCCCAGTCAGCAACATGTAACTCCCCTGTCCATGCTTACTGGTCCAAGTATCTGTGGTGAAATGCACCCTGTCACACACAGAGTTTCTCAAGGAATCGGTGAGGTTGTGTGCGACCTGCTGTGGTAGCGCGGGCACGCCTTTCTTGGAGAAGGAGTGATGACTGGCCATCGGCTCTTGGGTCACTGCAATGGGCATAAGGTCTCGAATATCCTCGGTCTCAAAAGGGTGTAAAGGCAGCCTTTCTGTTGCCAACAAGTTGCAGATGATGAAACTCAACCTCTTAGGCATGTCATGCCCTTCGAAAATCATGTAAAACACAGCGAGGGGACTCCAACCACAGTCTCCCTCGTTTCCACTAATTGGGCCACACACACCCCACTTGACTGGCATCAGTTGACTCCCCTTTTGAAAAAGAAAAAGATGCTTTGCATGAAGCACTCTCAAAAATACGCGTGCCTTTCACCACCCCTGGATGACCCAGGGGAAGAAAAGTCCTCTGAGAGCCATGACTTGTTCATCTTGGTTCTTTTACAAACACAGCGAGGGGACTCCAACCAAAGTCTCCCTTGTTGCCACTAATTGGGCCACACACACCCCACTTGACTGGCATCAGTTGACCCCCCTTTTGAAAAAGAAAAAGATGCTTTGCATGAAGCACTCTCAAAAATACGCGTGCCTTTCACCTCCCCTGGATGACCCAGGGGAAGAAAAGTTCTCTGAGAGCCATGACTTGTTCATCTTGGTTCTTTTACAAACACAGCGAGGGGACTCCAACCACAGTCTCCCTCGTTGCCACTAATTGGGCCACACACACCCCACTTGACTGGCATCAGTTGACCCCCCTTTTGAAAAAGAAAAAGATGCTTTGCATGAAGCACTCTCAAAAATACGCGTGCCTTTCACCACCACTGGATGACCCAGGGGAAGAAAAGTCCTCTGAGAGCCATGTCCACATTGTCAGTGGACAGACACGTGTGCTTATCTGCCAGCAGACCCCCAGCAGCACTGAAGACAGGTTCCGAGAGAACGCTGGCTGCAGGACACGACAAGATCCCCAAGGCGTACGTGGCAAGCTCAGGCAATTTATCCAGATTGGAAGCCTAAAATGAGCAAGGCTCAAGTTGCACAGTAATGGCATCGACGTTTCCTTGCATATACTCATATATCTGTGTCTCCTCCTCTTTTTCCTTGTCCTGCTCTTTTGTTTTCGCATGAGTATATGTCCTTGTCACTTTCCCATGTGTTTGTGTTGTGTTGTGAGTTGTTTGTCACCTTTTGGACACCTTTGAGGGTGTTTTCTAGGTGTTTTTATGTGTTTGTGATTGCCTGCCATTGTTTCCTATGCGGTTCGAGTTCGGTTCGTCGAACGTTCGACGAACTGAACTCGAACGAGACCTCCGCTCGACGAACCGAACTCGAGCCGAACCACGGTCCTCCAACTTCAGGGAGTTGAGCGCAGTCTGGCAGGTCCTCCGCCAACAGCACTTGTTCCTGCATCGTCACCTCCGCATGCTCTCGGACAACGTCACGACGGTGGCCTTCCTCAGACACCAAGGGGGCCCAGACATCCGCAGCTAAAGGCGTTGTCACAGACTATCTTCCACTGGGCCGAAGTCTCAGTGCTATCGGTCTCGGCAATCCATCTGTAGGGCTCGGAAAACACCCTAGCGGATTATCTCAGCAGACACAAGGTGGATCCGGCAAGTTGGGTTTTGAACAACTCAGTGTTCCAGTCTCTGGTCGCCAAGTGGGGGACTCCTCGGTGGGATCTGTTTGCCTCCAGGAGCAACACGAAGGCCAAGAAGTTCTTCTCCCTCGACCCAAGGGATTGCCTGACCGTGGTGGATGCAATGTCACAAACCTGGGACATGGATCTGGCATATGTGTTTCCTCCTCTTCCCTTACTTCCCAGGGTTCTCCGGAAGATCCAGCAGGACGGAACCAGAGTCATCTTGATTGTCCCGTACTGGCCGAGGAGGAGCTGGTTTTCTCTCCTTCAAACTCTTGCAGTGGACGCACCCATGTTCCTTCCACTACGGGAGGATCTCCTCAGCCAGGGCCCAGTATTCCACCACGATCTCTTCCATCTTCATCTGTCGGCTTGGATCCTGAAGGGAGGTTCCTGAAGAAGAAGGGTTTTTCCATGGCTGTTATTTCTACTCTGCAAGCCAGCAAGAAGCCTGTGACCCAATCCATCTACCGGCAAATCTGGACGAGGTTTTGTAGTTTCCTTGGGGAAGAACCGGTGGATAGTGCTCATCCTGATATCCCTCGCATCCTTGAATTTTTGCAGTCGGGGTTTTGCCAGGGTCTGAAGCCAAGTACGCTCCGGGTCCAAATCTCGGCGCTCAGTGTTTTTTTTGACACCTCCCTTGCCTCCAATCCATGGATCATACGCTTTGTCAAGGGCGTCCAGGTGCTCCGACCCACCATTCGCTTCACGGTGCCATCTTGGGATCTGGAACTGGTTCTCAATGCTCTATGTTTTTTAATCCAATCAATTTTTATTGTAGGAAGTTACATTACAAAAAAGGAGAAATTCAGGTATCATTGGCAATAATACACAAAGAAAACAACGCTGTAACATGTGGTAGTAACACCTTTGATTATGATTCACATTTCCTGTCACATCACCACCAATCATGTCTGATGCAAGTTGCAACTTTTTTAGGTTAATCAATACCCAATACGTATAGAGTCAACCTACCAATTTACTCTTTAATCCTCAAAATGAGGGATCCAAACAACCAGAACCAGAGAGTAAGAAAGGAAGATAAGAAAAGGGAGGGAATAGAGAGGTGGGGGAGATGGGGAGAACCATGGATGGTTGCAAGGAAGCAACCAGGGAGGGGGAGGGGGAAGGGAGGGAATTGGATGGCGTTTCGGGGTAGCCCGAGCAGTAACAACAACAGAGATTTAAACACCTTGACTATTGACATGTGGTATGGGCGTAACACACACTTTGACCCTATTTGACCCGTTTTTAATTATCAACAGTTTGCCCTGGAAACAGATGCCTGACAGGGGATGCATATACAGAGTTTAGCCACGTGTCCCAAATGTGAAGTATTTTGTTTTTGGCGCAGATGGAGTGAGCCAGACAGAACTCGTATTGGCATTGGAGATTAATTCGGTTATATAGTTCAACTAATGTAGGCGTCTTTGGGGATTTCCAGTGCAAACTTATGCAATATCTGGCAGCTACTAGAATGTGAACTAATAAACCCCTGGATTCCCAAGAGAACTCCTCTATACCCACGTTTCTCACTGCCAGAGCCGGATTCGGATTAATACGATTGCCTGTCAGCTCACCCATCAGGCCAAACACCTCCAACCAGAACGAGAAAACCTTGGGACAAGCCCACCAGCAGTGACCAAGAGTACCCCTTTGGAGGCAGCCCTTCCAACAATGTGGCGAATAATTTGGGAGGAACTGTGCTAAGTTGGCTGGGGACCGATACCATCGCAGGTGTACTTTTTTCAGTTGCTCCAGATGATTTATACACTTGGAATATTTTTGGATATTTGCTGATGCCGAGTGCCAGTTTGAAGGTGAGGTAGAGACACTCAACTCCACGTCCCATTTATTCATATAAGGAGATTTTTGCTCTTCGGGGGGGTTATTGAGCCATTTGTATGTCGAGGAGATACCTTTTGGATTTAATTATCTTTTTAAATACCAAAGCTTTTGTTGTAGGTAACAGAGGCTTTGACTTTGGAGGAAATTTAGAGGCCAGAAAATGACTAATTTGGATGTGTTGATAGAAACAGCCCTTTAAAGAGGGGTGTTCCCGTACTATTTCATTAAAGGGGTTAACACCCAAATCAGAGTATAGATCCGCCAGCACTGTAATGCCCGATACCTCCCACCTGGCCAGATTCAAAAAGGGGATTTGAGATTCCAACGACTTGAGGGAAATCTCTGAAAGAGGAATCTGAATCTTATGAATCAAGTCGTTTCGCCAGACCTCCAGGGAGGCTGACATGGTGGGAACATACGGGGAGAACCGTGAACGGCTCAAATATTCTGCTTCCATCATTCTTCGGACCGAGCCCTGGAGGGACAGGAAATTTTCAATCTGAGCCCATCTATGTGAATTACCTGGACGCCACCATTCCTTTAGTGATTCAATTAGTAAGGCTTTATAATATGCCGTTATGATTGGGGTGCCCAATCCCCCTAAGTCATATGGGGGGTATAACACTTTACCTGCGACCCTAGCCCTTTTATTACCCCAGACAAATTTGTTAGTCAACGATTGAAGTTTCATCAGGGTTTTGTGAGAAATTTTGATGGGAAGGCATCTGAGCACATACAATATTTTGGGTAAGAAAACCATTTTAAAGGACTGTATCCTGGCCATCCAGGACAATGATATTTTTTCATACCTTCCCAATTCCTTTTCTAAATTTTGGATCAGAGGTTCCAAATTTTCTTTAATTAACATCTGCGATGGTGTCAGCTTAATACCCAAATAAGGTATCCCCCTGTCGCACCATTTGAATTGAAAGGCCCCCTCCAGCGCACTCCTGGCCTCCGCCGGTACATTAAACGGCAGTATCAAAGACTTTGCCGCATTAAGCTTAAAATACGACACTTTAGAAAAGTTTGATAATGTGTTCACCACTGCTGGAATCGACACTGCAAGGTTAGAACAAGAAATTATCACATCGTCTGCGTATAAACCAAGTTTATGTTCAAATTCCCCAACTCTTATACCAGAAATGGCTATGTTTTTTCGTATAGCTTCCGCCAGAGGTTCTACCACTAAAGCAAAAATAGCGGGAGACAATGGACACCCCTGGCGGGTGCCATTACTTATTTGAAATTTAGATGACAGAAACCCCGATGCCAACACTGACGCATTTGGGTAAGAGTAGAGGGCTAGAATGGATGACTTGATTTTCCCCAAGAACCCGAATTTTGTTAGAACTCTCTCCAGGTATCCCCAGTGCACCCTGTCAAAGGCTTTTTCAGCATCAAGAGACAGGAATGCACTGGGTTCACCCGATATCTCCACCAGTCCAATCAAGTCAAGCATCCGTCTGGTGCCATCCTTAGATTGCCTCCCTGTCACAAACCCAACTTGGTCTGGAGCCACTAAGGTCGGGATCACTTTATGAAGTCTATCTGCCACTAGTTTGGCATAAATTTTAACATCACAATTTAGGAGTGAAATGGGCCTAAAATTACCCGGGGTGTCTGCAGGTTTCCCTGGCTTTGGTAGCGTGATAATTATCGCTTCTAAGTTGTCTGGGGAAATTGACCCTTTATTTTGCCAAAAATTGAAGGTTTTTGACATAAAGGGGGACAGAGTGGATGTAAATTGTTTGTAATATTCGTATGGCAGCCCATCGGGGCCCGGGGCAGAGTTAGACTTAGTCATTTTGATGGCACCTAGGATTTCATGTGTAGTAAAGGGAAGATTAAGTTCCTCTAATTGCTCATCTGAGACCCAGGGAAGATCCAGGGTGTTTAGGAAACCCTGTATATCCACTTGAGTCGGCTGTGACGTATTGGAATCATATTTTAGATTATACAGGGCCTCATAGTATTTCGCAAATGCTTCTGCTATTTCAAAGGGATGTCTAGTGATTGTTCCGTTCGGGTCCCTCAGGAATTCTATTTTAGATTGGATCTCACGTTTTTTCGTCCTTCTTGCCAATAAGGACCCCGCTCTATCCCCCATAGCATAAAATGTCGATCTATTTTTTTTAAGATTATGTTCGTATTTTTGCAGGAGTAGGGATCTTAGTTGGAATCTATGGGTTACAATTTCTTTAGTCAAGTTAGGGGATGCTTTGGCTTTATTCAGGGATTCAAGGTGATGAATACGGGTTAATATATATTTAATATCTGCGTCTTTTTTCCGTTTTTGGATGGAGGCTATTTTTATGAGCTGCCCTCTGACTACGGCTTTATGAGCAGCCCACAGGGTCTCGTCAGAAATTTCCCCATTATTATTAAGTTTAAAATATTCTGTTAACACTGACTCTACTTCATCATGTACCTTCTGCCTACCAAGCAAGCTGGTATTCAGTCTCCACCTAGGGGAATTTTGAACATTAAAGCTACCCTGAACAGACAAAAAGATCGGCGCATGATCTGTCCAAGTAATTAAACCAATATCAGCTGCCACACAATTACTTATAGATTTGCTGTCGACAAAAAAAAAATCAATTCTACTGTATGAGCGATGCCTGGAAGAGAAGAATGTATAGTCTCTTTCTGATGCGTGCAAATATCTCCAGATGTCATGAAAATGGAATTCATTGATGAGATGCTTAAGTTCCTTAGCATGTGGGATGCTGGTGTTGGAGCAATCCATGGAGCGTATTACAGGTATATTAAAGTCTCCACAGATGATTTCCGCCCCTGTGGCAGTATCTTTGAATGCTTGGAAAAATTTCCTAGCAAAGTCAATTGTGATGAATTTGGGGAGTAGACCGTTGCCAAGGTATAAGGGACGCTGTTGATATAACAAGACAAAATAATATATCTTCCATCCGCTCCATAACTGACATTTATCAATTTAAAGGCCACTGAGTTCTTTATTAAAATGGCCACTCCTCCTCTTTTTTTTGAGTCATTAGCAAAAAAGGTGTGTTGGAAGCTTGGATGAAGTAGCCGTTTATTATCTGTGGAAAGAAGGTGGGTCTCCTGAATGCACGCTATATCACAGTTAGATGCCTTCACCTCTCTCCACATCATTGACCTTTTTGCTGGGGAGTTGAGTCCGTTCACATTAATAGACAATATCTTAATTCTCATATTGGAGCCGCAGGGGGGTTTGAATTCCTAGGAACGCCATCAGGGATGAGAGGGGCTAGACCAGCAAGGAATTGAGAGAAATTTCCAGAAAAAATTAAGGAACATTTGTGAGAAGAGGAACAAAAACAAAAAAATTCCAACAACACCGGTTTGCCCCGAGTAGGGTGCCCGGTGTATAACCGCTCGCCATAGGCGAGAACATCAGGGGGGCTACGTGACATCCCGTGTCACAGGAGCAGGGACAGCAGGTGCCATAAGCAGGAAGGAGTCCCAGCTAAGCTACTGACCTTTCAGGGTTAATCCTGTCTGGAGGGCCTCTATGATTCTCCTGCCCACCAGGGTTTGGTGGGTGGGCTATTCCCCAGTCATCCAGCAATTTGCCCAGCTGAGAAGGAGTATGACATATGTGAGTGCCTCCATCTTTGAAAATTATCATCTTCACCGGAAAACCCCACTTGTACTTGATGTCTTGATCTCTAAGGAGTTTAGAAAGGTGGGAGAATTCTCTTCTTTTATTAAGAGTTGCAGCAGAAAGATCTGGGAAGATTTTTAGTCCCATGAAAGTGTCTGGCAGGGCTGGATTTCCCCTCAGTGTGTGAAGCACAGCTTCTTTTGTTTTATAGAAATGAAGTCTAGCCAGGACATCTTTAGGCAGAGCTGGATCTATGCCTTTGGCTTTAGGGACTCTATGAATCCTGTCCACTATCAGGTCTCTGGTGTCCCATCCAGGGAGTATAAGCTGCAGAAACTTGTGGAAGTATTCCTGGAGGTCTTTATCTGCTACTGATTAGGGAATCCCTCTGATTTTTAGGTTATTTCTTCGGGATCTGTCCTCTATATCACTGATTTTAAGTTTTAGTGCCTCCACCTCCTTTTCCAAAGCTATGTTAGCATCTATCAGATTGTTATGTGATGTTGCAAATTCAGCCATTTTAGTTTCTACATGCTCTGTGCGAACCCCTAGAGACCTGATCTCTTCCTTCAGCTCTCTTACTATTTCTCTGAGATCAGCCTGCAAGGAAGCCCTCAGCGTTTTCAGCAGAGCTTGCATTGTTTCCTCTGTCAGAGGAATGGCTGTGCAGCCTCTCAAGCAGCCTGTTTCTCCCTGTGAGGAGTGGGAAGAAGCTGAGTGGGAAGCCATCTTGCTTGGTGAGGAGAGATCCCTATCCAGGGGGAAGAAGTCTGTCAGTTTGGCTGGAGTGCCAGTTTTTTTAGGTCTCCCCTTAGGCATAGCTGGGGGCTGGGGTTACTCACACCTCCTGTAGCTGGTAATCCTGTTATCTGTGAGCTGATAAGAGCCGGTTTATCCTGCTGTCAGCACAGAGCTCTCCTTCAAGCAGCCATCGCCATCAGCGTGCAGGCCACGCCCCCTCAATGCTCTATGTGATGCGCCCTTTGAATCGCTGGCGACATTGCCTCTTCCGCTGTTATCCTTCAAGACGGCCTTCCTGGTGGCCATTACTATGGCTAAGCGAATTGGCGAAATGCAATCGTTGTCCATTCGCCCTCCGTATCTTCAGGTCCTAAATGACAGAATCATTTTGAAGCTCAATCCCACGTTCCAGCCCAAGGTAGTTGTAATGCTGCCACCAGGGGGAGCCAGAGCTCTGTAGCATAATACACTACACAGAGCAATGAGAACCAGGAAGTGAATTCACAGCGTTCTCATGCATTACCTCAAAGCACAGCTGAGAAGCAGAGCTGCAGAGCATGCAAGGAATAGTCAGACAGGCTGGGTCAAACACCGTATGGGCAGAAGCAGGAACGGAGGAACGAGCAAAAGTGGAGTCAAAGTCAGGCCAAGGTCAGTACCGGAGGAAGCAACCGAGTGGGGAAATAGGAGAGGGGACAGAGGACAGGAGGGACGACCAGGGGATGGAACACAGACAAGGGCACGGGGGCACAGGAACAGACAGATCAGGATATCACTCACAGGACCAGCAATCACAGGCAAAGCAGTGCTAAGCTTATAGCCGGCACTGGTTCACTGGAAATGCCAGCTTTTAAAGGCATCCAGGGTCTGGAAGTGAGGCTCGAGAGAAGGCTCTGCCCCCTAGCCATGTGGACAGGGAGGTGAACCATGACAGTAGTCTCGTCAACCAATTTGGCCCAGGAGGTGGCGCTACCATTGTTCTGTTCCGACCATTCCAACCGGACCAAAGAACGCCTTCACTCCTTGGATGTCCGACGAGCTGTCTTGGCTTATCTGGAGGCTACCCGGAGCTGGCGGATAGATTCTACCCTGTTTGTGCAGTTTGCGGGCCGGAACCGGGGAAAGGCGGCTTCTAAGGCAGCGTTGATCCCCCTCGGCCCCCTCCTTCACAATAGACCCTGCCGCATGCACAGAGCGGCTGTCAGCTCAGCTTCCTGTTTTCAGACACAGTGAGTGGTGGTAACCATGCATCTGTAAGCCACAGCAATGCCCTGCTGTTAGGACCAGGATGACGGGTAGGCCCAGGAGGTGGATCCACTGGACTGAGCACCCCACCGAGGGCAAGGTGCCCGGTAGCCGGAGCACTACGGGTAGCAGGACAGTCTGTACAGAGGAGTGGGTGTAGAAGTCCCTGGGACCACGGAGTCTCTGAAGGTAGTCCGGGTGACGGAGCTCAGGTTCGGAGGCCGAGAAGATGTCAGGCAGGGTCCGGAACCAGCGGAGCGGGAAGGTCGGTCAGCACACGGATCCAGGGATCGGAGACGGTAGGGACTGAGAAGATGGTGGACAGTCACCGTTAGGAGTTCTGGAACCGTCAGGACCGGTTGGTGAGACAGTAGCGGCTCTACAAGAGAGATAGGTAAGTACGGGACAAAGCACAGGGAGACCTGACTCCTAGCTTAGCAAACACGAAGAACAGGCCCCGCCCACTTGGAAAGGAACCCCCTATATACCCTGAACCTGAATCTTCAATATCCTGTTGGAGGACGCTGGCCCTTTAAGAGAAGGTCAATGACCGCGCGCGCGCCCTAATGCGCATGCGCGAGGCCCGGGTGCCAGAAGCCAGAGCAGGGAGCAGTGCACAGGAGGCAGGAGTGCTCAGCATCGCAGATGGGCGCCGGGACCGGGGACCGGGTTGCCTGGAGGACGCAGGTGAGGGAGCATGGAGACCGTGGAGCGGGGGACGCCTGGCAGAGGAGCCGGGGAGCATGGCAGGGGAGCCGGGGAGCGTGGCAGGGGAGCCGGGGAGCGTGCCAGGGGAGTCGGGGAGAGTGGCAGGGGAGCTGGGGAGAATGACACCTGCTCATGAGGTAAGGAACATAGTTGATCAGGAGAGCTATACTACATTTCCAAATGGAGGTATTTGATTTTATAGTTGCCCTGCTGAACGACTACCAAACATGAGAGTCCGTTATACGCCACAAGTAAACACATCTAAATAGCGAGCTCTGTTGTTTAGTATTCATTCAGCTGAATAACTGGACTTAAAGGGGTATTCCATCTCCAAGATCCTATCCCCAATACATAGTAGGTGGAATAGCAATAAAATCAGCAAATACCAATATTTGGAAATGTAGAATAGTTCTCCTGATTAGGCATGCTCTTACCTCATGAGCAGGACATTGCAGCTTTGGTAGCAACACTTACGACATGGACTCTGCTGCTGTGGACCCGGGGTGAGAGGGTGCAGATTCATTGCACCCACACTCCTCACATGGAGGGTCTGCACTCCTAGAAAATGGGGGATACGTTCTAAGCGGTGTGCGCTGGTAACCAAGGTAAATATCGGGTTGGTTACACGATATTTACCTTAGTTACCAAGCGCAGCATCGCTTCCACGCGTCGCTGCTGGCTGGGGGCTGGTCACTGGTTGCTGGTGAGATCTGCCTGTGTGACAGCTCACCAGCAACCCATGTAGCAACGCTCCAGCAATCCTTGCCAGGTCAGGTTGCTGGTGCGATCGCTGGAGCGTTGCTTAGTGTGACGGTACCTTTACAGACTGTGCTGCTTCAGCCTGGTTTGTCCAATGGCTTTGTAGGTCAGATGTTAGAACACTGATCTACTAAACCAGGGTTTGTGAGTTCAATTCTCATTGGAGCCCTTCCTTTGCTTTTGGGTTTAAACATTCCAAAAATATAAACTAGCCATCATTATACTTGCTTGATATAAGTTGTTGAAAACTATCTGCAGGCAAAATCTTTTGGGGCCGATCTACTCCAAAAACGCCCAAAACATTTCACTGTAGAGCACCTTAAAAACGCTTCATGTTAATATTAATAATCCTCTTTGCTGGCCACATGAAGAGCTTTTTGGGATGTTTTATTCCACTTCAGGTTTTCAAAAACACCTAGTGGAAAAGAAAAAAAAATGTACTTGCTGCTTCTTTGAAGCAGAACCTGAAAAAACGCTTCAAACTAGGCATTATCAAATCAAAAGGCTGCAAAAAAAATGCTCTAGAACAAGACACTTTTCAAAATGCCTCTACTGCACCCGAGAATAATGTAGGGACTAGGGAAAGGTTTTGCTGGAGAAGGGACAGTGTCTTATAGTGTGACTACGTGCTGTGGCAAAAGTCAGCCAACAGTCCTTTTCAGGGCTAATTGAAATGTATTCTTGTCACTAATAATACTGTTCTTATTGTGTATTTAGTATAGGGCAAGCTGCTGGAGTAGGGATAGTGTATTAGAGGCATGAAGGAAGGGATTCTTGCCTAAAAGACCTCTTTGCTAATACGTTAACCCAAAAGTCTTTTTGAGAGTTAATTATCTTCTGTTCTAGCCTCTATTTATTTTGCTCTTAGTGTAGGGTTAGCTTCTGGAGTAGTGATAGTATATTAGAGGTCTATAGACAGGGATTCTAGCTTTAAAGACCATGCTGCTGCTACCTAAAACATCTACCGTGTTTTTCCAAAAATAAGACCTCCCCCAAAAATAAGCCCTAGTAGGGATTTTCAGCATTTTCGGAGAAAGGTTTAAATATAAGCCCTCCCCCGAAAATAAGCCCTAGTCCCGGATCAATAATGAAGTGTCCCTGCAGCTAAAAATACTGCAGGACACTTCATTATAGACAACGGCACCCGGCAATCACACTCACCAGACGCTGAGCGGCAGGACCTGCAGTGATCGCACACCCGCACACATCAGATCACACACACACACACACACAATCAGATCTCACACACACACCAGATCTCACACACAAACATCGGATCGCACACACAGTCAGATCGCACACACAAACATTGGATCACACGCAAACATCAAATCACATACACACACACAAACATCGGATCGCACACACATCGGATCGCATACACACTCACCTCATCTAGCGACACCGATCTCTTCTCACCGGGAGAATCCTGAGAGGCAGTGGGGTGCAGCACAACGAACAGGACCTGCGGCCGGACACGTGACTTGCTCTCATTCCCTGCTGCTGTAAGTGCTGGATGTGATGTGATGTGTGTATGTCTGCAATCGGCTGTGTGTGTGTGTGTCTGCGATCGGCTGTGTGTGTCTGCGTTCGGATGTGTGTATCTGTGATCGGCTGTGTGTTTGTGATCGGCTATGTCTATTTGTGATCGGCTGTGTGTGCCTGTGATCGGATGTGTGTATCTGTGATCGGATGTGTGTATCTGTGATCGGCTGTGTGTGCCTGTGATAGGATGTGTGTATCTGTGATCGGCTGTGTGTGCCTGCGATCGGATGTGTGTATCTGTGATGGCTGTGTGTATCTGTGATCGGATGTGTGTATCTGTGATCGGCTGTGTGTGCCTGTGATCGGCTGTGTGTATCTGTGATGGCTGTGTGTGCCTGCGATCTGCTGTGTGTGATCTGCTGTGTGTGTGTGTGTGTGTGTGTGTGTGTGTGTGTGAGATCTACTGTGTGTGAGATCTGCTGTGTGTGTCTGCGATCTGCTGTGTGTGTCAGCGTGTCAGCTAGCAGCAGGGTAGGATGGCGTGCAGCACCAACCGGAGATCACAGGAGGACCTGGGAACCACGCAGACGTCCTGGTCTGGTGAGTATGAGTCTCCTGGGAAGTAGGGGGGGGTTCTTATTTTTTGGGGGGTAAACTTACCCCCAACCGTGTTTCTCCAAGAATAAGACCTCCTCCAAAAATAAGCCCTAGTGCTTTTTTGGGGGCAAAAAAAATATAAGACAGTGTCTTATTTTTGGAAAAACATGGTATTCTACGCTGTAATAATACCGCTCATAGCTTGCAATTAGTGTCGGGTGATATTCTGGAGTAGAGATAGTCTATTAGAGGATTGTAAACAAGGATTCTAGCCTTACAGACCGTACTGCTGATACCTAAAACACTTTTGTATTCTCTAATAATACTGTTCTTAGCTACATTTAGTGTAGGGAAAGCTACTGGAGTAGTGATAGTATATTAGAGACCTTTAGGAAGGGATTTTAATCTTACAGACTGTTCTGATGCTACCTAAGAAATCTATTCTACTCTCTAATAATAGCAACTCATAGTTTGCAATGTGTCGGGTGAAATTTCGGGGTTAGGGGTAGTGTATTAGAGGACTGTAAGCAAGGATTCTTGCCTTACAGACCGTGCTGCTTCATCCTGGTTTGTCTAATGGCTTCATAGCTCAGAGGTTAGAGCACTGGTCTTGTAATCTAGGGGGCGTGAGTTTGACTCTCACTGAAGCCTTTCCTTTGCTTTTGGGTTTAAACATTCCAAAAATATAAACTAGCCATCATTATACTTGCTTGATATAAGTTGTTGAAAACTATCTGCAGGCAAAATCTTTTGGAGCAGATATACTCCAAAAACGCCCAAAACATTTCACTGTAGAACACCTTAAAAACTCTTCATGTTAATATTAATAATTCTCTTTGCTGGTCACATGAAGAGCTTTTTGGAGTGTTTTATTCCACTTCAGGTTTTCAAAAACACCTGGTGGAAAAGAAAAAAAATGTACTTGTTGCTTCTTTGAAGCAGAACCTGAAAAAATGCTTCAAACTAGGCATTATCAAATCAAAAGGCTGCAAAAAAATGCCCTAGAACAAGAAACTTTTCAAAACACCTCTACTGTACCTGAGAATAATGTAGGGACTAGGGAAAGGTTCTGCTGGAGAAGGGACAGTGTCTTATAGTGTGACTACATGCTGGGGCAAAAGTCAGCCAACAGTCCTTTTCAGGGCTAATTGAAATCTATTCTAGTCACTAATAACACCGTTCTTATTGTGCATTTAGTATAGGGCAAGCTGCTGGAGTCGGGATAGAGTATTAGAGGCATGTAGGAAGGGATTCTAGCCTAAAAGACCTCTCTGCGAATTCATTAACCCAAAAGTCCTTTGAGAGTTAATTCTCATCTATTCTAGCCTCTATTGATTCTGCTATTAGCTGCATTTAGTGTAGGATAGTGATAGTGTATTAGAGGTCAGTAGGCAGGGATACTAGCTTTAAAGACCATGCAGCTGCTACGTGCTGTGGCAAAAGTCAGCCAACAGTCCTTTTCAGGGCTAATTGAAATGTATTCTAGTCACTAATAATACTGTTCTTATTGTGCATTTAGTATAGGGCAAGCTGCTGGAGTAGGGATAGTGTATTAGGGGCATGAAGGAAAGGATTCTAGCCTAAAAGACCTCTTTGCTAATACGTTAACCCAACAGTCCTTTTGAGAGTTAATTCTCTTCTGTTCTAGCCTCTATTTATTTTGTTCTTCGTGTAGGGTTAGCTTCTGGAGTAGTGATAGTATATTAGAGGTCTGTAGGCAGGGATTCTAGCTTTAACATTAGAACTACTGAGGTAGTCATTTTGACTACTTTGCACTATGTATTTCTATATAGGTGTCACGAGTCCAGTAGTTCTAGTGTTAAAGACCATGCTGCTGCTACCTAAAACATCTATTCTACGCTCTAATAATACCGCTCATAGCTTGCAATTAGTGTCGGGTGTTATTCTGGAGTAGAGATAGTGTATTAGGGGACTGTAAACAAGTGTTTTAGCCTTACAGACCGTGCTACTGATACCTAAAATACTTTTGTATTCTCCAATAATACTGCCCCTAGCTACATTTAGTGTAGAGAAAGCTGCTGGAGTAGTGGTGGTATATCACAGACCTTTAGGAAGGGATTTTAATCTTACAGACTGTTCTGATGCTACGTAAAAAATGTATTCTTATTCTCTAATATAACCACTCATAGCAATGTGTCGGGTGAGATTCTGGGGTAGGGGTAGTGTACTAGAGAACTGTAGGCACGGATTCTTGCCTTACAGACCATGCTGCTTCAGGCTGGTTTGTCCAATGGCTCCATAGCTCAGAGGTTAGAGCACTGGTCTTGTAAACCAGGGGTCGTGAGTTTGATTCTTACTGAAGCCTAACAAGAATCTTGAGAAATGTTGTCCAGGGTAGGCTTTATGGGAAGGAGCCACACTCTTTGCAAAAAATATTGATGAGTTCTTGCACCCAAAATTAAGATTACTTATTTGCCAAATGTCCTTCTTATGCTATGGCTAGCAGATCTTTATGAGACTAAAGATCTGTCTTGATCAATTTATTATGTGTGATTTTGTAATCTAAAACATAACATATTTTAATAAAGCGAGCAGTAGAATTCCGTTGCATGCCAGTCCGTCCGATTTCATTTTTTCTGCCAATCTGTGCATAAACAGCTAGCCATTTATAGACCTAAGGCTTCAAAATGTGTTTATATAATGCTTTTCTGTTGCAGAAGCAGTCGAGGTTGACGGGACATTATGCTAACTGTGTGATTTCGAAATAGAATTTAACGCCATCTGTGGGCTGGAGTTGGTAACATAGCTCATTAGATGTGCCACTGGTGGAAGTAGAAATCAAATACAGCAGCAAATCTATGTTTGAGCTACATTTCCAACACCAGTCCACGGGTGCATTCTATGGGGATGGAAAATTACTCTTTTTGAGCTCGTCCATCAAGATTCCTTTGTAGTCTAAAGTGTCTAATAGTGACACAAAATTGTTTAAATTTAATTTTAAAATTTGGTACAAACTCAAATGTGATTAATTGTCATACTTATCTTTCCATTTCTATCGTGCCATATCTAATAGTCATTGATCTTATGGGTTAGAATAAGGTTTTACAAACATAGCTAAGGCTGTATTAGAAGATAAGATATAACTGAAAGAAATTGATAAAATCTTGGACATGTTTAAAATTCAGGGAAAAAGTTTGTCAAATGTCTTTCTTTTGCTATTACTAGTTGGCTGAAATTATTTTTTATTCTATTTTTTCTTTTGCAGGAGATTAGGTGGAATACTGTAATATGAAATGTAACTTATTTCTATTAAATAGGATACATTTCTGTTCCATGAAAATCAATCTGATTTCTTTTTTCTGTGAAACTTAAGTTCTAAAACTGAGGTTTCAAGATGTCTTTGTGTATTCCTTCTCCATTGCAGCAGCAGTTGTTTGTTTATGGTCTTGTAAACCAGGGGTTGTGAGATTAATTCTCACTGGAGCCTTTCCTTTGCTTTTGGGTTTAAACATTCCAAAAATTAAAACTGGCCATCATTATACTTGCTTGATATAAGTTGTTGAAAACTATCTGCAGGCAAAATCTTTTGGAGCAGATATACTCTAAAAACGCCCAAAACATTTCACTGTAGAGCACCTTAAAAACACTTCATGTTAATATTAATAATCCTCTTTGCTGGTCACATGAGGAGCTTTTTGGAGTGTTTTTTTCCACTTAAGGTTTTCAAAAACACCTGGTGAAAAAGAAAGAAAATGTAGGTGTTGCTTCTTTGAAGCAGAACCTGAAAAAAAACACTTCAAACCAGGCATTATCAAATCAAAAGGCTGCAAAAAAAATGCTCTAGAACAAGAAACTTTTCAAAACGCCTCTACTGTACCCGAGAATAATGTAGGGACTGGGGAAAGGTTCTGCTGGAGAAAGGACAGTGTCTTATAGTGTGACTACATGCTGTGGCAAAAGTCAGCCAACAGTCCTTTTCAGGGCTAATTGGAATGTATTCTAGTCACTAATAATACCGTTCTTATTGTGCATTTACATACAGAAAGTACAGAAATTGATTAGAGAAATATGCGACCATGCACAACACTAAAAGGTATATGGGGTAAAATAATAAATACATGTTCCAAAAAAATTGTGTGTGGGTCCTAGGATGTAGCTAGAAATATCAAAAAACTGACCCGCACATCCAACAAATGTGAATAGGTGCTAACTGAAAAAACATTGTAACTATAAATGCAAACAGTTGCACACTGAAAAAAGCCAAAAATGTACTAGGGAAAATATGGTACTGCATTACTGCAAAAGAGAGATATTTAGTTTATGTATTGGCCAATGCATGTAAGCCTGTAAGGTATATCTCTGTCTTTCACTATGGATGTAGCTGACCTACGGTAGCAGAGACTAGGCACCGAGATATAGAACAAAAAATTCTAAGGAGAACCGATTTGGTCAAAAAAGTATAACAAATTTTATTATTAAAATGAATGCCAACAAGCAGAGAGCTAAAAACAGGGGCAACACATGTGTAAATATTGACCCCCTGACGAAGGTGACGCCGAAACGTGCGCGTCAGGGCTGGCGTCACATGTGAACACAGGTCTTCTTGTATCCAGGTAAAACAACTTTTTCTTATCACCACTCCTCCCCTATTTATGTGGACACATATGTCTCTATTTTTGCACAATAGGCCATATTAATCATTTCTTTAAGCTGTATATGCATACCTCCTTAACATCCATTTACACAGCATACCACAGCTCTTATTACTGCATATACTAATGTTAAAGTTGACAACTATACATATGGTTTTGCTTTTAACACCCTCATTGGCTGGTTATATATGTGTTCATCATTACCCCCTCTTTTATTAAATAGATTCCTGATGGCTAATTACTGTATATTTACCATTGATATTACTGTGAATAACTATGTTAACTTGATATGGCTTTGTATACCTGAATTTTTTTCCTTAATAAACCATCAGGTCTAGTATCCTTATACCTGTACATTGATACCTGTCCCTACCTGTTCAATATTTACACATGTGATGCCCCTGTTTTTAGCTCTCTGCCAGTTGGCATTCATTTTAATAATAAAATTTGTTATACTTTTTTGACCAAATCGGAACTCCTTAGAATTTTTTGTTCTACTTATTGTGCATTTAGTATAGGGCAAGCTGCTGGAAAAGACCTCTCTGCTAATAGGTTAACCCAAAAGTCCTTTTGAGAGTTAATTCTCATCTATTCTAGCCTCTAATGATTCTGTTATTAGCTGCATTTAGTGTAGGGTTAGCTTCTGGGGTAGTGATAGTGTATAAGAGGTCTGTAGGCAGAGATTCTAGCTTTAAAGACCATGCAGCTGCTACATAAAACAGCTATTCAACGCTCTAATAATACCGCTCATAGCTTGCAATTAGTGTCGGGTGATATCCTGGTGTAGAGATAGTCTATTAGAGGATTGTAAATAAGGATTCTAGCCTTACAGACCGTACTGCTGATACCTAAAAAAACACTTTTGTATTCTCTAATAATACTGCTCTTAGCTACATGTAGTGTAGGGAAAGCTACTGGAGTAGTGATAGTATATTAGAGACCTTTAGGAAGGGATTTTAATCTTACAGACTGTTCTGATGCTACCTAAGAAATCTATTCTACTCTCTAATAATACCACCCATAGTGTGGTATTATTAGAGAGTCCACTTCTGGTTTTCAAAAACAACTGGTGGAAAAGAAAGAAAATGTACTTGTTGCTTCTTTGAAGCAGAACCTGAAAAAACACTTCAAGCTAGGCATTATCAAATCAAAAGGCTGCAAAAAAATGCTCTAGAACAAGAAACATTTCAAAACGCCTCTACTGTATTTGAGAATAATGTAGGGACTAGGGAAAGGTTCTGCTGGAGAAGGGACAGTGTCTTATAGTGTGACTACGTGCTGGGGCAAAAGTCAGCCAACAGTCCTTTTCAGGGCTAATTGAAATCTATTCTAGTCACTAATAATACCGTTCTTATTGTGCATTTAGTATAGGGCAAGCTGCTGGAGTAGCGATAGAGTATTAGAGGCATGTAGGAAGGGATTCTAGCCTAAAAGACCTCTCTGCGAATTCATTAACCCAAAAGTCCTTTTGAGAGTTAATTCTCATCTATTCTAGCCTCTATTGATTCTGCTATTAGCTGCATTTAGTATAGGATAGTGATAGTGTATTAGAGGTCAGTAGGCAGGGATTCTAGCTTTAAAGACCATGCAGCTGCTACATAAAACAGCTATTCTACGCTCTAATAATACCGCTCATAGCTTGCAATGAGTGTTGTGTGATATCCTGGAGTAGAGATAGTGTATTAGAGGATTGTAAACAAGGATTCTAGCCTTACAGACCATACTGCTGATACCTAAAAAACTTTTGTATTCTCTAATAATACTGCTCTTAGCTACAGTTAGTGTAGGGAAAGCTACTGGAGTAGTGATAGTATATTAGAGACCTTTAAGAGGCGATTTTAATCTTACAGACTGTTCTGATGCTACCTAAGAAATCTATTATACTCTCTAATAATACCGCTCATAGTTTGCAATGTGTCGGGTGAGATTCTGGGGTAGGGGTAGTGTATTATAGAACTGTAAGCAAGGATTCTTGCCTTACAGACCGTGCTGCATCATCCTGGTTTGTCCAAAGGCTTTGTAGCTCAGAGGTTAGCACACTAGTCTAATAAACCAGGGGTCGTGAGTTCAATTCTCACTGTAGCCTTTCCTTTGCTTTTGGGGTTAAACATTCCAAAAAGGTAAACTGCAAATCATTACACTTGCTTGATATAAGTTGTTGAAAACTATCTGCAGGCAAAATCTTTTGGAGAAGATATACTCCAAAAACGCCCAAAACATTTCACTGTAGAGCACCTTAAAAACGCTTCATGTTAATATTAATAATCCTCTTTGCTGGTCACATGAAGAGCTTTTTGGAGTGTTTTATTCCACTTCAGGTTTTCAGAAACACCTAGAGGAAAAGAAAAAAAATGTACTTGTTGCTTCTTTGAAGCAGAACCTGAAAAAAACGCTTCAAACTGGGCATTATCAAATCAAAAAGCTGCAAAAAAATGCTCTAGAACAAGAAACTTTTCAAAACACCTCTACTGTACCTGAGAATAATGTAGGGACTAGGGAAAGGTTCTGCTGGAGAAGGAACAGTGTCTTATAGTGTGACTACGTGCTGTGGCAAAGTCAGCCAACAGTCCTTTTCAGGGCTAATTAAAATGTATTCTAGTCACTAATAATACTGTTCTTATTGTGCATTTAGTATAGGGCAAGCTGCAGGAGTAGGGATAGTGCATTAGGGGCATGAAGGAAGGGATTCTAGCCTAAAAGACCTCTTTGCTAATACGTTAACCCAACAGTCCTTTTGAGAGTTAATTCTCTTCTGTTCTAGCCTCTATTTATTTTGTTCTTAGTGTAGGGTTAGCTTCTGGAGTAGTGATAGTATATTAGAGGTCTGTAGGCAGGGATTCTAGCTTTAACACTAGAACTACTGAGGTAGTCCTTTTGACTACTTTGCACTATGTATTTCTATATAGGTGTCATGAGTCCAGTAGTTCTAGCTTTAAAGACCATGCTGCTGCTACCTAAAACATCTATTCTACGCTCTAATAATACCGCTCATAGCTTGCAATTAGTGTCGGGTGTTATTCTGGAGTAGAGATAGTATATTAGAGGACTGTAAACAAGGATTTTAGCCTTACAGACCGTGCTACTGACACCTAAAAAACGTTTGTATTCTCCAATAATACTGCCCCTAGCTACATTTAGTGTAGAAAAAGCTGCTGGAGTAGTGGTGGTATATCACAGACCTTTAGGAAGGGATTTTAATCTTACAGACTATTCTGATGCTACCTATAAAATGTATTCTTATTCTTTAATATAACCACTCATAGTTAGCAATGTGTCGGGTGAGATTCTGGGGTAGGGGTAGTGTATTAGAGAACTGTAGGCATGGATTCTCGCCTTACAGACCATGTTGCTTCAGGCTGATTTGTCCGATGGCTTCATAGCTCAGAGGTTAGAGCACTGGTCTTGTAAACCAGGGGTCGTGAGTTCGACTCTTACTGAAGCCTAACAAGAGTCGTGAGAAATGTTGTCCAGGGTAGGCTTTATGGGAAGGAGCCACACTCTCTACAAAAAATATTGATGAGATCTTGCACCCAAAATTAAGATTACTTATTTGCCAAGTGTCCTTCTTATGCTATGGCTAGCAGATCTTTATGAGACTAAGGCTATGTGCGCACTAGAGCTTTTTACCCGCGGATTTGCCGCGGAAATTTCTTGAGAAATGTCTGCAATCTTTGTGCAGACATTTCCCAGCAAATTCTATGGAAAAAAAAAAATAGCTGTGCGCACTGGTGCGGATTTTTCTCAAGAAATTTCCGCGAGAAGAATTTCTCGAGAAACTTTCTTGAGAAAATGAACATGTCCATTATTTCCGCAGGTACCCTGCGGATTTCGGCACTACAGCCTGCAGAAATCCGCAGGGAACCACCCGCGGGAAAATCGCGGCAATTCCGCGGCTATTCCGCGGCTAATCCGCGTCAAATCCGCATGCGGATTTGGTGCGGATTTTTTCCGGAGGTCCGGAAATCTTTCACTCCCAGAAGTTTCTCGAGAAATTTTCTTGAGAAACTTCACATTTCTAGTGCGCACATAGCCTAAAGATCTGTCTTGATCAATTTATTATGTGTGATTTGTAATCTAAAACATAACATATTTTAATAAAGCGAGCAGTAGAATTCCGTTCCATGCCAGTCCATCCGATTTCATTTTTCTGTGGATAAACAGCTAGCCAGTTATAGAACTGAGGCTTCAAAATGTGTTTATGTAATGCTTTTCTGTTGCAGAAGCAGTCGATGTTGACGGGACATTATGTTAACTGTGTGATTTCAAAATAGAATTTAGCGCCATCTGTGGGCTGGAGTTGGTAACGTAGCTCATTAGTTGTGCCACTGGTGGAAGTAGAAGTCAAATACAGCAGCAAATCTATGTTTGAGCTACATTTCCAACACCAGTCCACGGGTGCATTCTATGGGGATGGAAAATTACTCTTTTTGAGCTCGTCCATCAAGATTCCTTTGTAGTCTAAAGTGTCTAATAGTGACACAAAATTGTTTAACTTTAATTTTAAAATTTGGTACAAACTCAAATGTGATTAATTGTCATACTTATCTTTCCATTTCTATCGTGCCATATCTAATAGTCATTGATCTTATGGGTTAGAATAAGGTTTTACAGACATAGCTAAGGCTGTATTAGAAGATAAGATATAACTGAAAGAAATTGATAAAATCTTGAACATGTTTGAAATTTAGGGAACAAGTTTGTCAAATGGCCATTCTTTTGCTATTACTAGTTGGCTGAAATTTTTGATTCTATTTTTTCTTTTGCAGGCAATTAGTTGGAATTCTGTAATATGAAATGTAACTTATTTCTATTAAATAGGATGGTACATTTCTGTTCCATGTAAATCAATCTGATTTCTTTTTTCTGTGAAACTTAAGTTCTAAAACTGAGGTTTCAAGAAGTCTTTGCGTATTCCTTCTCCATTGCAGCAGCAGCAGTTGTTTGTAGCTGGTCTTGGAAACCAAGGGTCGTGAGTTCAATTCTTACTGGAGCCTTTCCTTTGCTTTTGGGTTTAAATATTCCAAAAATTAAAACTGGCCATCATTATACCTGCTTGATATAACTTGTTGAAAACTATCTGCAGGCAAAATCTTTTTGAGCAGACCTACTCCAAAAACGCACAAGAAATTTCACTGTAGAGCACCGTAAAAACGCTTCATGTTAATAATAATAATCATAATAATCCTCTTTACTGGTCACATCACATAAAGAGCTTTTTGGAGTGTTTTATTCCCCTTCAGGTTTTCAAATACACCTGGTGAAAAAGAAAGAAAATGTACTTGCTGCTTCTTTAAAGCAGAACCTGAAAAAAACGCTTCAAAAAAACTAGGCATTATCAAATCAAAAAGCTGCAAAAAAATGCTCTAGAACAAGAAACTTTTCAAAAGCTCTACTGTACCCGAGAATATCGTAGGGACTAGGGAAAGGTTCTGCTGGAGAAGGGACAGTGTCTTATAGTGTGACTACGTGCTGTGGCAAAGTCAGCCAACAGTCCTTTTCAGGGCTAATGGGCTTCCTTTGCTTTTGGGTTTAAACATTCCAAAAATTAAAACTGGCCATCATTATACCTGCTCGATATGAGTTGTTGAAAACTATCTGCAGGCAAAATCTGATGGAGCAGACCTACTCCAAAAACGCCCAAAAAATTTCACTGTAGAGCACCTTAAAAACTCTTTATGTTAATGTTAAGTAATAATAAATATATATATATATATATATATATATATATATATATATATATATTTGCCTTATTCTGTCTGTCTGTCTTGCTTCAACTTGACGTCATTACAGTGATAACCGTCACATTGGCCGCTCGGCTGAGCCACGCCCCCCACACGCATTGGCTGCTCGGCTCGGCCCGGCCACACTCCCCGCACACTTTGCCCGCTCGGCTCGGCCTGGCCACGCCCCCCCACACTTTGCCTACTTTGCTCGGCCCGGACATGACCTACGCACACTGTGCCTGCTCAGCCACGCCCCCCGCGCACTGTGCCCGCTCGGCCACGCCCCCCGCACACATTGGGCACCTATACACACACACACACCCCACACGCACACAAACTGTGCAACGCACACAGCACCACACACACACAACGCTGTAGACACACAGCGCTCCACAAACACACCACACACAACGCAACACACAAACAACACCGCTCTCACACACCCCCACACACACAGACAACACCCAGAAAATTTACAGCGCCCTACACAAACACTTGGCAACTACACACAACAACATCTATATACTGTATATAACAAAAATCATACATTAACTACACAATAAATTCTAGAATACCCGATGCGTTAGAATCGGGCCACATTCTAGTAATAATAATAATAATCATAATAATCCTTTTTGCTGGTCACATGAAGAGCTTTTTGGAGTGTTTTATTCCACTTCAGGTTTTCAAAAACACCTGATGGAAAAGAAAGAAAATGTGTTTGTTGCTTCTTTAAAGCAGAACCTGAAAAAAACTAGGCATTATCAAATCAAACGGCTGCAAAAAAATGCTCTAGAACAAGAAACTTTTCAAAGCGGCTGTACTGTACCCGAGAATAATGTAGGGACAAGGGAAATGTTCTGCTGGAAAAGGGACAGTGTCTTATAGTGTGACTTTGTGCTGGGGCAAAAGTCAGCCAACAGTCCTTTTCAGGGCTAATTGAAATCTATTCTAGTCACTAATAATATCGTTATTATTTTGCATTTAGTATAGGGCAAGCTGCTGGAGTAGGGATAGTGTATTAGAGGCATGAAGGAAGGGATTCTAGCCTAAATGACCTTGCTGCTAATACGTTAACCCAAAAGTCCTTTTGATCGTTAATTCTCATCTATTCTAGCCTCTATTAATTATGCTATTAGCTGCATTTAGTGTAGGGCTAGCTTCTGGAGTAGTGATAGTGTATTAGAGGTCTGTTGGCAGGGATTCTAGCTTTAAAGACCACGCTGCTGCTGCTGCTGCTACCTAAAACATCTATTCTACACTCTAGTAATACTGCTCATAGCATGCAATTAGTGTCGGGTAAATTCTGGAGTAGAGATAGTGTATTAGAGGACTGTAAACAAGGACTCTAGCCTTATAGATTGTGCTGCTGATACTGAAAAAAACCTTTTTGTATTCTATAATAATACTGCTCTTTGCTACATTTAGAGTAGGGAAAACTGCTGGAGTAGTGAAAGTATATTAGAGATCTTTAGGAAGGTATTTTAATCTTACAGACTGTTCTGATGCTGCCTATAAAATGTATTCTTATTCTCTAATATAACCACTCATAGTTAGCAATGTGTCGGGTGAGATTCTGGGGTAGGGTTAGTGTATTGGAAGACTGTAGGCAAGGATTCTTCAGCCTGGTGTGTCCAATGGCTTCTTAGCTCAGAGGTTAGAGCACTGGTTTCGTAAACCTGGGGTAGTGAGTTTGACTCTCACTGAAGCCTAAGGCTGGTTTCACATCTGCGTTTTTTCGCCGGTCGGCAAAATGCATCTTACCGGATCCGTTGTCTGGTCTGCTCAATGCAATGTCAGTGGACTTGTGGTAACATGCATTTGCGTGCAGTAGTGTCAGAATCCAGTAAGTTGCAGTTTTTTACCTTTTTTCACCTCCGTCCAAAAACTGCATGTCACCAGATCCTGTACATTGCGGCAGTAGCTGCAATGTATTTCACTTGGCGCCGGATCCGGTTTTAACAGTTGCTGTTGTATGCTGCAGGAAGGATCCTGTTTGCTGTACAGAACATGACCTGAATAAAACTCTGACACACTCTCACTCACTCTCTCTCTCGTCCAGAGCTGCATCCACACTGTCTTGGAAGATTCAGCTCACTCCCGATTACATGACTTTAATGCGCGCCCAGCCCCATTCAGGTGATTCCCGACCACATGACTCATAAACTGCAAGTCACAGGCTCACTTGCGTTTGCATGCGTTCAATTCAAGTTCATCAGGATTCCGTCACATACAGTTTGTGTTTTTTTGCCTCAAGGCAAAAAAAACCCAAAAACCGCTGATGTGAAATCAGCCTAAAAAGAGTCTTGAGAAATGTTGTCCAGGGTAGGCTAAAGCTAAGTGCACACATCCAGTTTTTGTCGTCAGGCAGAATCCAGCGTGTGAGTCCTGCTTCGGATCCGGCAAAATTTGTGAAAAACCGGATGCGCCGGACCTTTTTTTTTCTGGATCCGGCACATCTGATTTTTCATCTGGCGCATCCGGTTTTCTGTCCGTTTTTTTCCAGATCCATTTTTTTAATACCTCCCTCCCTCAAAAAGATTACAGAAAGAAAATCTATAAATAGAGAATTTTTGAAGATCAAGTCAGAGCGTGAAGAGAAAATAGAAGCAGACATCGAGGCCGTGCTTGGAAAGATTGTGCAGATTTCCACGGACTTTTGCTTTGAGGTGAATCATTTGGCTATGCTGGCAGCGGAACAGGAGCGTGAGCACAACCAGCGCCGTCTCCATCGGAGGTTTTGGATACATCCCATAACAGCTAAACGAATGAGCCGGGGTGTATTTTCAATGCTATACATGGAGCTGCGAGGGAATTCTGAGAAATTCGCACGTTATACTAGGATGTCGGTGGTGAATTTTGATCGCCTGCTGGCTGCTGTCGCAGACCGTATAAGAAAGTGCGACACATACTGTTGATTCTCTATATCACCAGAAGAGCGTTTGCTGGTGGCCCTTCAGTAAGTCAAAAATGGTACAGTTAAAAACGTCAGCGCAAGACGCAAAAATAAGCCATCACTGAGCCATAAATCCTGAAAAATGAGACCGCTATGGGTCACGGAATATGGCGTAAAACGTGTGCCACTTTTTTCGGACAAACTTCCGGATTTCTTTTAACCCCTTATATAAAAGTAAACCTATACATGTTTGGTGTCTACGAACTCGCACTGATCTGAGGCATCACACCCACACATCAGTTTTACCATATAGTGAACACAGTGAATAAACTATCTCAAAAAGAATAGTGCTATCGTAC
The DNA here is from genome assembly GCF_048569485.1 of Anomaloglossus baeobatrachus. Classification (NCBI taxonomy): domain Eukaryota; kingdom Metazoa; phylum Chordata; class Amphibia; order Anura; family Aromobatidae; genus Anomaloglossus; species Anomaloglossus baeobatrachus. The sequence goes on along the minus strand of NC_134353.1, from coordinate 584,214,229 downwards.
TTTTTTTTAGCAATTTTTCGGCATTTGGAATTCTTTTGCCGTTTTCCAGTACATTATATGGTAAAACGTATGGTTTCATTTAAAAGTACAGCTCATTCCGCAAAAAATGAGCCCTCACATGACCATATTGACTGAAAAATAAAAAAGTTACGTCTCTCAGAACAAGAATGGCGGAAAAAAAAACGGAAAGCAAAAAATTGGCCGGTCATGAAGGGGTTCAATCCCTCAATCCCCCCTTTTATTACTTATATAACACATATGTAAGGTTTAAAAAAACCCTTAATTAAAAAAAAATGTGTATACACCATGTGTTTTTTTTAAACAAAGACCCCCAAAGTACCATAGGTGCTTTCCTTTCAGAAATAACCCAATCATGTAACGTTACCTTAAAATGACACACCAAATACAAAGGTTTTGGAACAAGTTTAATATTTCTTTTTTTAATCTTTTTTTTCCGCAATGGAGGAGCTACATAGCTCTTTCTTAAAATACAAGGACAATAATAGTACAAAACAAACGTGCCTCAAAAATGGGGACCTCCTGGCAGGCGGATGGCTGCCTGCAGGCGGATGGCTGACAGGGTTTCAGCAGGCTGGCAGGGTTGGGCAGCAGGCAGTGTTGGTCTTGGTCGGCAGGCAGTCATCCCAGTGAGGAGTGAGGGCTTTATATAGCTGTGTTGTGCCAGTTTGAGCATGCTCAGTTTAAAAAACCGGATCTGTCCATGTATTCCTTTTTTTGCCGCATCCCACCGGATCCGGCGTCCATAGACAGCCATTATACATTACGCCGCATCGCGCCGGCGGGATGCGATTTTTCTCATGAGACAAAAAACGTCTAGGTCGACGTTTTTTCCGGCCATATCAGACAATTACGCCGGATCCGGCAAAAAACGGAGATAACGCACGGCCATGCGGCACAATCCAGCGCTAATGATAGTCTATGGGGGAAAAAACTGATCCGGTGACAGCTAGCCACATCCGGTTTTTCAGAAATGCGCCGGATTGTGCCGTACAGCAAAAAACTGATGTGTGTACATACCCTTAGTGCGAAGGAGCAAATATTGATGAGTTCTTGCACCCAAAATTAGAATTACTTGTTTGCCAAATGTCTTTCTTAGGCTATGGCTAGCATATCTTCATGAGACTAAAGATCTGTATTGATCAATTCATTATGTGTGATTTTGTAATCTAAAACATAACATTTTAATGAAGTGAGCAGTAGAATTCCGTTGCATGCCAGTCCGTCCGATTTCATTTTTTTGCGAATCAGTGGATAAACAGCTAACCAGTTATAGAACTGAGGCTTTAAAATGTGTTTATGTAATGTTTTTCTGTTGAAGAAGCAGTTGACGGTGATGGGACATTATGTTAACTCTGTGATTTCAAAATAGAATGTAATGGCATCCATGGATTGTTGTTGGTAACGTAGCTCACTAGTTGTGGCACTGGTGGAAATAGAAGTCAAACACAGCAGAAAAGCTATGTTTGAGCTACATTTCCAACACCAGTCCACGAGTGCATTCTTTGAGGATGGAAAATTTCACTTTTTGAGCTCGTCCATCAAGATTCCTTTGTAGTCACCAAAGTTTGGTGAGCACCCAGAGGTGGCCCAGTAACATATGTTTAGGAGGGACTGCTCTTCCTTATACATTTGGGCGCTTCCTCCCTCATTGAGACTCAAATAGTGGAATACATACTCTATAGCAGTTTCCAATGCATCTATTGTGGCGGTGGCTTTACCCTCCTCCTCCATGTAATTCTGCAGCCCTAAGTTCAAGTTTTCAGAGGGCCTGCGGATATCAGGAAACCTAAGTTTGGTGAGGGCTCTGAGGTGGCCCAGTAACATACATTTGGAAAGGACTGCTCTTTTACATTTGGGCAGTCGCTCCCTCATTGAGGCTCAGATAGTGTGGAATACATATTACATACCAGTTTACAATGTGCCCATTGTAGTGTTGGGCTTTACCCTCTTCCTCCACCTCCTCCATGTCATGCTACAGACCTCAATTCATACATATCACTTTCTGATTGGGGACAGCCTAGGACATTCGTAGACTGTCAGCCAATCGAAGAGAACATAGCAACCATGCACCACTGTATCCTGCATGTGTTGTAGTTGGTGGACGAGAAGGTGAAGAGCCTGGCAAAGCAGAGTGGGAAGACCGGTAGGAGGAGACAGGTAGTGTCTCCTCCAATCCCACCTCCCTCTTGAGACCCCTCTATTTTTTTTTTATTTCTTCTGCCACCCTCAGCCAAGTAGATGACATTTGAAGTTCATGGCTGCTATTGGACGCTGGAGACTCAGTTTGTCCCACTATACCACAGCGTCCTTCCATGCCATAAACTCTGCTTACTGCCCACACTCTGCTCTTCTCCCTGCAAACAGTGAGGAGCAGAGTGCGCATATCATGCCGCTACTATCTGGCTCTGACACAGCATACCAGTTATAGAACAGGAACGCGGCTCTAGATCTTCCGGACTGGTACAACATGCTCCATGAATAGGTCCAGATCCGCGCGGTTTCAATGCTCTCTGGGTACCGGACCCGGGCGCGGGATTCCAGTTACATGATGTGGATTCGGCAATTAAAGTAAAACTAAAGAAAAGAAGAAATAAGTGAGAGTTTCATACTCTCTGTCATGGCGGCACACTGCTTCCGGGTCGCGCATTCACATCCTGAACTGTCCATCGCATATACACAGCTTTCCGTGTTTTCCCAGCCCACCAGCCGTCCTCTCGTCTGTGATTAGTTGCAGGCTGATGCGCCCCCCGGCCTGTGAGTCTCTGCTGCAGTCATCGCGGCTCAGTAATAGGCTACACTCAGAGCTGGCAGTCTTCTCTATGGCTGCTCGCTCCGAGATGTAGCAGAGCTGGATGTGTCGTCGTGAGACCTCGTGTGGATTACGCCGGAGCTGGGGGGTTGTGTTGGGGGTTAATAAAGTGGTGAAGGAGGGTGCGTGTTTTGTACTTTATTCCAAATAAAGGATTTTTCTGTGTGTGATTATTTACACACAGGTTTTATTCACTTACAGTTTTGTGTGATGCAGGTATCTCAGACGCCTGTGCCATCACAACCCTAGGGTTTAGTAGCAGCTGTTCGCTGCTATTAATGTCTTATTACCCCGATTGGCACCAGGCCAACGGGAAGAGCCGTTATCGCACCAGGATTGTCACATCTAATACATGCGCCAATACCGGGCGGCTGCGGGCTGAGAATACCAGCCCCAAGCTGACGTTATCATGGCTGGGAATGGAAATTGGAGGGACCGCACGTCGGATTTTTTTTTTAAATTATTTAAATTAAAAAAAAAAAAAAGCCAGAGTCACACTTGCGAGGTATACACTGCTTTCCCCGCCCACCGGCCGTCCTGGCGGCTGTGATTGGTTGCACTCAGCTGCCACTCAGGATGGGGGCGCATCTAACTACAACCAATTACACGTGCCGGTGGGCGGGCAAAGTAGTGAATATTGAATTGTGGGCTCCGGAAGGGAAAAGCATGACCCGGAAGGAGTGTGCCGCCATGACAGCGCCTCTGTGAGTATGCTGTGCTCGCTCCTACCCCCCTATCCCCTCCACAAACCTTTTTAATCTCCGGATTCCGGTCCCCATTGACTTATATGAGCGCCGGATTCCGGAGCGGATCGGACTCTTTAAAATCTGGCAGTGATCCGTCGGTCACTGTTTTTGGGGAGTTCGATCAGCTCCAATTCTTGCTGATGCCCATGTGGCACAAATAAAAATAGACCACATAATAAGTCTGGAATATTCAGGAAATATTTCCAGGTCTTGACCCTGTGTAAATGGACTGCATGTAGTCCCATCTAACATCACTGTGTATGCCCTCCTGTGGCAGAAGCAAATAAAAATACATTTTTAAGTTTTTTAAAAGAAAAAACATTAAAATAGTTGAATAAGAAGTATTGCAGTCTATTCCTGCATAACAGTTTACAAGTCTGACAGCAGTAATTTAAACAGTTTATTAATGACAATGAGAGAAAAAGAAAAACAATAAACAGGCTAAGTATATCCAAACCTGGATGTAACAGGCAAAATGGTCAGTTTTAAAAAGCCCAGTCAGTTGAGAAAAGTAACTTTAAGTCTGGATTTTAAGGTGATTTTAAATTAAATGTAACACGTTTAAGACATTCTAGCACAAAAAGGCACATGTTAAAATTCATTGTTGGAATGTTGATAGAAAGCATACTATTTGTGGTCATCCCTCACAACAAGAACAGGCAAAAATGCCAAAGTCTGCCATATCGGTTCAGTTTTATGAATGCAAATTAGTACAAATTAACAGAAAAAAAGAACTTTGCACTATAATATATCCTTCCTGATATTTACAAGGTACCGACAGCGCACAACATAGTTCATAGTGGTTCACCAATTTAGTATACAAATGTAAATGTCTTTAATATATGCTAAATAAAAGAAACCCAGTAGGACAAAGAGTGCAAAAGATGCAGCAAGACTCCACTAGAAAAAAAACAACAAAATTTAAACTAATAACTAAATTCTTTTATGTACTTAAAAAGGACTGTACATTAACCGACGGATACACTGTATCCCTAATTTTTTGAGAAGTTCACAATTCAGTATCTCTGTATTTTGTTGGCTGGGCATAAAACCCTCGCTTTGACTGGTCAGACAATTGGCGTCGATATTCTTCTTCCTCTTCGTCACTGCCATAACTTCCTTTCTTATCTAAGTATGACCAAGCAGCTGGCTTCTGGGGCTCTGGAGTACGGGAGCTTTAAGGAAAAAAAAGAAACCAAACAAATAACATTAAATATATGAACAAACTATAAGTGTGCAAGCATTAGGCACATGAATAAGGTACGTGTAATATATAAACCATCCCCCACCCATCTAATTGGGTACATCTCCCAGTGGGATGTTTTTTTTTTTTATACTTTTTTGACAAAACTGTGTCAAGTAAAGTACCCTATGTTATTATACATTATTACTATTTACTTACTGCAGGTTAGTTGCTCATTTTATTTCCCTAGGTTTGGTTATCTCTACACAGTAACTGCACAAATTATAGAAGAGGGTACGGTATGTTCTTTTCTCCCATAAATGATGATGCCTGCTTATGATTGGGCAACTTCATGCAGGTGAAGTAGTACACACCCCCAGAGAAAAATCTGTAGTAACACCCAGTTGAACTAGAACATAAATTTAAAACTAAAAAGTACACCTATCGCTTCTATTAAAAAAAAATCTCATCCCACAAAATCCAGGTAAAAGGCTACAAATGTGGGGTTACCGAGCAGAGGTAATAAATGCTGAAAAAGCCCCAAAAAACCCCACTGTAATGCTTTAGTGAGTACACTTAGAATGGAAGAAAAAAAAAAAAAAAAAAAACACCACAATGATGGAATTTTTTTTTCACATCTCCCACAAGAAAAATAAAAAAAAAAAAAAAAGATGCAGTTTGAGTGCTGTGGTTTCCTCAAATAAAATGTATTCCCTGTTTAATGACGAGGCATACAATTTTTCAATATATTTTGCTTTAAAAACCTTATGGATTTTAATGAATCTGTATGCCGTCAGTAAATGAGAACTTTGATTCCTTATTTTGTTTATGTGCACATACCCAGTTTCCCCGAAAATAAGACACTGTCTTATATTTTTTTTTTGCCCCATAAAAAGCACTAGATCTTATTTTCAGGGGGTGTCTTATTCTCGAGGAAACATGGTTGGGGGTAAGTTTACCCACACAAAAAGCAGACCCCCCCCCCCTTCCCAGGATCACCATACTTACCAGCCCCGGGCGTCTGTATGGCTCCCAGATCTCCCTGTAATCTCCCAGCAGGTATGCTGCACGCCTCCCCTGCGTCTGGCCGACACACATACTTCACATCACACACTCACACATCAGAAAGCACACACTCACACAATCAGATTCCATATCATTCTACCCTGTGATCTCTGTGCAGCACGCTGTCCTCCCCTGCATCTGACTGACACACATACATCAGAACACACAGTCTCACATCAGATAGCATACACACACACTATATTCTATATCATATTCTATCTATCTAATAAATTATATATATATATATATATATATATATATATATATATATATATACACACACATACACACACACGGATTTTTGTGTACTCACCGTAAAATCGTTTTCTCTTAGCCATCATTGGGGGACCAGGACCATGGTGTTATGCTGCTTATCCATAGGAGAACACTAAGTAGATGCAAAGATGTTAGCTCCTCCCCTGCAGTATACACCCCCTGGCCCAGCCAGGCTACTTCAGTTTTAGTACACAAGCAGTAGGAGAACAAAGTAACAAAAAACGTGAGTGAACACTCATAACAAAAAAGTACTGAGACAGAAAAAAGCTAAGGCCCAACAGGGCAAAAGGGAGGGTGCTGTGTCCCCCAATGATGGCTAAGAGAAAACGATTTTACGGTGAGTACACAAAAATCCGTTTTTCTCTGACGCCTCATTGGGGGACACAGGACCATGGGACGTCCTAAAGCAGTCCATGGGTGGGTAAACAATAAACAACGCAACCCAAGGACTAAGAACCAGTCCCAGATAGTGGAGTACCTATCTCAGTAAGCGCTCCTGGCTATCGTTTGCAGAATTTTTCTACCTAGGTTCGCCTCAACCGAAGCCTGGGTATAGACTCAGTAATGCTTTGAAACAGTATGTAGGCAAGACCAGGTCGCAGCCTTATACCTCTGTTCCACTGAAGCCTGATGCCCAATGGCCCAAGAGGCGCTAACTGCTCGCGTGGAAGGGGTCCGCAGCCCACTAGGAATGGGCTTGAGTTGCAAGCGGTAGACCTCCTGGATCGCAGAGCGAATCCAGCGAGCCAGCGTTGCCTATGAAGCTGCGTCTCCTTTCTTAGGCCTTTCAAGAATGACGAACAAGGAGTCTATGTTCCTAAAGGGGCTGTCCTGGGTACGTAATATCTGAGAGCCCTCACAAGGTCTAGCGAATATAGGAACCTTTCCCCCCTATGGACTGGGTGTGGACAAAAGGAAGGCAGAACAATGTCCTCGTTCATATGAAACGGGGAAGTAACCTTCGGAAGAAAATCCGGAAGGGGGCGTAGAACCACCTTGTCCTGATGAAAGATCAGAAAGGGTTTGCGGCAAGAGAGTGCTGCCAGTTCCAAAACTTGTCTGATGGACGTAATCGCCACTAAGAATGTTACCTTCCAGGAGACAAGAGCAAGAGAAGATTCCTTAAGAGGTTCAAAAGGGGACCTCTGGATACCGTCCACAACGAGATTGAGGTCCCATGGGTCCAGCGACTGTTTATACAGGGAAACTAGATGGGAAACACCCTTGAGGAAAGTCTTGACTTGCGGATTGCAAGCTAGGCGGTATTGATAGAGATGAAACCTGCCACTTAAGGGAGCTGGGGGCCAACCCCTTTTGCAACCTGACTGCAAAAAAAAATAAATCAAGAATTCTGGGGATCGCCAGAGGCATAGGTTGGACATTAGATTCCCTGCACTGGGAAAGGAAAGTTTTCCATGTACGGTGGTAAAAACGGGATGAAGGCCGGCTTTCGGGCACTGTACATGGTGGAGATGACCGCAGGAGAATCTCGCTCTTGTTAAAGTCCATGTCTCAATGGCCAGGCCATCAGCTTCAGGGCTCTGGAGTTCTGATGGAAAATGGGCCCTTGGGTCAGCAGGTCTGGGATGCTTACGAAGCGCCATGAGCAATTGTACTAATTCAGCATACCAGGTGCACCTGGGCTAGTCCGGTGCTATTAGTATCACCGGGGCTCGTTCTGCCTTGATCTTCCTGATTACTCGCGGCAGCAGGGGGAGAGGCAAAAAACATGTAAGGCAGACAGAAATAACTTCAGGAGAGTAGAGCATCCGCGCCAATGGACTGTGGATCACGTGACCTGGCTAAGAACGCGGGTACCTTTGCGTTCAACTTTGAGGCCATTAGATCCACATCTGGTGTACTCCAGTGAGTGCAGATGTGTGCGAACACTTCTGGGTGGAGAAACCACTCTCCGGCGGCCAGGCCTTGGCGACTTAGAAGGTCCGCCGCACAGTTCCCTTATCCTGGTATGTGTAACGCTGAAAACACAGACCCCCGTCGATTCGGCCCAGGTGAGGATCCTGAGGACCTCGAGATAAGCTGTCTTGCTGCTGGTACCTCCCTGCCGATTGACGTAGGCCACAGCTGTTGCATTGTCCAATTGGCCCCGAATCAAACTACCTGCTAGCAGAAGGGGGGAATGACCTGAGCGCGAGAAGATCGCGCTGATTTTCAGGATGATTTCTGGGAAGGGAAGACTCCTGGGGTGTCCAACGTCCCGAAGCAGTGTGGAGCCAGTACGCTGCTCCCCAGACTAAGAGGCTGGCGTCCGTGGTCAGGAGTAGCCAGTCCACTTGGGGGAGGAAAAACTCCTTCTCGATATGGAAGAGGACTAAAGCCACCAGCAAAGCGCATACCTGACTGAAGGTGTCAGGTGAAAAGTTCGTCCAAGGAAAAGGGGCTCTTGTCCCAGGCAGCTAGAAGTGCAAGCTGCAGTGGGCGGTGGTGTGGCTAAGCGAGCAGCACTGCCTCTATAGCCGCCGCTATCCTACCTAGTACTCTCATACTGAATCGCATGGAGTGAGAGGAGTACGTAGAGGGCAGTGTACCGCTTGTTGTAGAGCGGTCGCCTTGTCTTGAGGGGGAAATATCAAGCCCCGAAGAGTGTTCAGGGACATGCCCAGGGAGGTGACGGATTTTGACGGGACCAGGGATGATTTGACTGGAGTCAGAAGCCGCCCTAAGCGGGATAGGGTGCCCACAGAGATCTGCACGCTGGTTGAGCCCTTGATGAGGAGGTCATCCAAGCAAGGCAGAACAGCCACTCTCCTGGCGTGAAGGGCACTCATGGCAGTCGCCATGACCTTAGTTAAGACCCTTGGTGCTGTGGCAGAGCCGAGGGTAGGGCCACAAATGAAGAAAAAAAAAAAGAAGTCCTGAACCGCGAAGCGGAGGAACCTTTGGTGAGCTGGAGCGATGGGTATGTGCAGGTACGCGTCCCTGATAGCTAGGGAGGCAAGGAATTCTCCTTCAACCATAAAGGTAATAATGGACCCTAGGAAGTCCATTCTGAATCTCCTTACGTGCACATGTTTGCTCAGGTGTTAGAGGTCCAGGATGGGACGAACTGACCCCTCCTTTTTTGGGGACCACGAGAGGTTGGAATAGAAGGCCTTGAACATCTCGCCGTCCGGAACAGGTACCATCACCCCCGCCGTTTGGAGGGAGTGGATTGTTGAGAAGGCCTCGTGGTGTTTTGGAGCCTTTGGGGGGGTATGAGAGAAAAGACTGACCAGGGGATCGGGTCCAGAATTCAATGTGGTAACCGGAAGACACAAGGTATCACACCCATTTGTGGTCTGAGGCGGCGGCCCAGATGGAGGAGGACGAGACTCCTCGGTCTTTGCCTAGACTGCAAGGATGAAGTGGACTCGGGGAGGGCTGAGAAGGTCGGGCCCTGTGTGTCTAGTAAAAAAACATCCTGGGCTAGAGTTGGGGGAGGGAGGTACTCTTTTTCCTCCCGTGGCGTCAGACAAAAAAAAAAAAAAAGAGCCTGTCCAGACGATCGGCAAACCATCGGTCTGGAAAGGAGTACTGTGAGAGGCTTCTTAGAGACAGAGTCCGCTTCCCCCCTCCAGTCCTGCACAACAATGGTGGACAGAAAAAACTGTATAAGTGTACCGCAGCTGCGGGTGCACTGAGTCCTGGGGGCTCTTCCCCTCCCCCCGCCACAGGTGGAATGCTATGCAGGAGTCTGCAATCAGCCCTTCCCCCCTCCTGTGAATACAATCAGGGAGGATCTGACCTTTGCTCCAATTTCTGTCAGGGAACTAGTGTGGAGACACTGACGCCTGCTGTGCCCGGTCACAGAACGTGTATCAACTCAGACCCTGCCAGAGGGAGTGAGAAGTTTTTCCATCTGCCCTGGGACTCTGGAAAATCAGAATGATCTCAACTCCTGTGGAGATGGCATTCTGATGCCTGCTGTGCCTGGTCACACTGGTGTGAAGCATGTATCAACTCAGACCCTGCCAGAGGGAGTGAGGAAGTTTTTCCATCTGCTCTGGAAAATCGGAATTATCTCACCTCAGCTCCTGTGAAGATGGCAGTCTGGTCACGCTGGTAAAGAGCGTGTATCAACTCAGAGCCTGCAAGAGGGACTGAGGAAGTTTTCATCTGCTCTGGGCTCTGGAAAATCGGTGCCTGTGAGAACCGTCGTCCAGTGAGATGTAGCCCAGGATCTAGCGTCGCAGGAGAAAAATCGGTTCCCGAAGGAACCGTCGCCCTCTAAAAACAAAAAATTCTTGCTGCAGTAGTCTGCTGAGATGTGCCTCCTATAGACACTAAGCTAAAACTGAAGTAGCCTGGCTGGGCCAGGGGGTGTATACTGCAGGGGAGGAGCTAACATCTTTGCATCTACTTAGTGTCCTCCTATGGATAAGCAGCATAACACCATGGTCCTGTGTCCCCCAATGAGGCGTCAGAGATTATATATCTCTATATCTATATCTATATCTATATATATATATATCTCATATCTATATATATAATTGCCTTATTCTGTCTGTCTGTCTGTCTGTCATGCTCCAAAATTGTGTCACCGTGACAGTGTCACCGTGACATGTCCTTACGGTGACACAAAGCTGATTGGCCGCTGGGCTCGCCATGGCCCCGCCCCCCCACACCGATTGGCCGCTCGCCCAGGCTGCGCCCCCACACGGATTGGCCAGCCGCTCGCCCAGCCTCCGCCCCCCCCACAGATTGGCCTCTCGCCCCGGCACCCTGCAGGCATTGGCAATTCGGCCACGCCACGCCCCGCCCCCCTCACGCAACGCACGTTAGCTCTGGCCCCGCCCACCCCCCCCGCGCATTCCCCGAACTGACAGGGCTGTTAAGGGGGGTGAGTACTGTACTCCCCCCCCCCCCCCATCCCCCATCCCCCGCTCGCACGGGAGTGGTGTGGGCTCCCGTGCGAGCGGGGGACGGGATACGTTGGCATGGTTACAAGCAAATCGAGGTCCTGTAGCGGCGGAAGATCCACACGCACACACACACACACACACACATCAGCTCACACTCACACTCACTCTCACACACACCTCACACACACATCACATCGCATCCACACACTCACAGCATCCGGCGATATCCCTTGCTTCTCGGCCTCGATACTGTGCTGTTGTGACCTTCCAGGACCTGACGGAGGATCACATGGCCAGAAGCATGTGGTATCTCCGGATGTTGTGACTGTGAGCGCGTATGTGCGATATCGTCAGTGTCTGTGTGTGTGAGTGTATGCGATCGGGTGTGTGTGTGTCGGGATCGGGTGTGTGTGAGTGGATGCGATCGTGTGTGTGAGTGGATGCGATCGTGTGTGTGAGTGGATGCGATCGTGTGTGTGAGTGTCGGGATCGGGTGTGTGTGAGTGTATGCGATCGTGTGTGTGAGTGGATGCGATCGTGTGTGTGAGTGTCGCCAGAGGAGGGGACAGAGAGGGGCTGAGGCTGGGGACAGAGAGGGGCTGAGGCTGGGGACAGAGAGGGGCTGAGGCTGGGGACAGAGAGGGGCTGAGGCTGGGGACAGAGAGGGGCTGAGGCTGGGGACAGAGAGGGGCTGAGGCTGGGGACAGAGAGGGGCTGAGGCTGGGGACAGAGAGGGGCTGAGGCTGGGGACAGAGAGGGGCTGAGGCTGGGGACAGAGAGGGGCTGAGGCTGGGGACAGAGAGGGGCTGAGGCTGGGGACAGAGAGGGGCTGAGGCTGGGGACAGAAGGCTGATGCTGCGGGTAGAGAGGCTGATGCTGGTGCAGCATGGGGGATGGATTACAATGAGGGGTGCGCAGCATGGGGGATGGAGCACGTTTGGGAGTGCGCAGCATGGGGAATGGAGCACGTTTGGGAGTGCGCAGCATGGGGGATGGAGCACGTTTGGGAGTGCGCAGCATGGCGGATGGAGCACGTTTGGGAGTGCGCAGCATGGCGGATGGAGCACGTTTGGGAGTGCGCAGCATGGCGGATGGAGCACGTTTGGGAGTGCGCAGCATGGCGGATGGAGCACGTTTGGGAGTGCGCAGCATGGCGGATGGAGCACGTTTGGGAGTGCGCAGCATGGCGGATGGAGCACGTTTGGGAGTGCGCAGCATGGCGGATGGAGCACGTTTGGGAGTGCGCAGCATGGCGGATGGAGCACGTTTGGGAGTGCGCAGCATGGCGGATGGAGCACGTTTGGGAGTGCGCAGCATGGCGGATGGAGCACGTTTGGGAGTGCGCAGCATGGCGGATGGAGCACGTTTGGGAGTGCGCAGCATGGCGGATGGAGCACGTTTGGGAGTGCGCAGCATGGCGGATGGAGCACGTTTGGGAGTGCGAAGCATGGCGGATGGAGCACGTTTGGGAGTGCGCAGCCTGGCGGATGGAGCACGTTTGGGAGTGCGCAGCATGGCGGATGGTGCACGTTTGGGAGTGCGCAGCATGGCGGATGGTGCACGTTTGGGAGTGCGCAGCATGGCGGATGGAGCACGATGGGAAGTGCACAACACACCACACACACACACACACTGGGAACCACAAACAACTGCCCTACACAGACACCTACACACACAGACAACGTTGCACACAAACACCGCGGCACACACAAATATACGCACATACCGCACAACACACACATTGCACAAAACATACCTCCCCCCAAAACACACCACACACACACAAACCGCGCAACACACAACGCTACAGACACACAGCGCTCCACAAACAACGCAACACACATACAACACCGCTCTCACCCCCGTCACACCCAGACAACACCCAGAACATGTACAGCGCCTACACAAACACTTGGTAACTACACACAACATATATATATATATAACAAAAATCATACATGAACTACACAATACGTAAATTCTAGAATACCCGATGCGTAGAATCGGGCCACCTTCTAGTATATATATATTTATATATATAATATACATATATATATATATTACCTACATACCTACATACATACATACATACATACACACACACACACACACACACACACACACACACACAGCGATATTGCTTGCTTCTTGGCGCGTGTAAGGACCTGTGACGCTGTGCACGGTGCAGTGAGCGTCCAGGACCTGCATCACATGGCCGGGAGCACGTGGTATCTCCGGCTGTTGAGTGTGTGTGTGTGCACGCGATTGTACAGGTATGTGCGATATCGTGAGTGTTTGTGAATGTATGCGTTTGGATGTGTGAGTGTATGCTGTCTGATGTGAGAGTGTGTGTTCTGAGTGAGTGTCGGCAAGAGGCAGAGGAGGACGGCATGCAGCACAGCTGCCTGGAGCGCCCACCGGAGATCACAGGGAGGAATGATGTGAAATCTGATAGATGGATATAGATAGATATAGAGAGATAGATAGAGAGATAGATAGATAGATAGAGAGATAGATAGAGAGATAGATAGAGAGATAGATAGAGAGATAGATAGATAGATAGAGATAGAGATAGATAGAGATAGAGATAGATAGAGATAGATATATAGAGATAGATATATATATATATATATATATATATATATATATATATATATATATATATATATATATATATATATAGAGAGAGAGATATAGATATATATATATATAGAGAGAGATATAGATATATATATATATATATATATAGATATATATATATATATATTTATATTATATATCTCTATATCTATCTCTATATCTATATATCTCTCATATATATATATATATATATATATATATATATATATATATGAGATATATGAGATATATATATATATATATATATATATATGAGATATATATATATATACTAGAAGGTGGCCCGATTCTACGCATCGGGTATTCTAGAATTTACGTATTGTGTAGTTCATGTATGATTTTTGTTATATATATATATATGTTGTGTGTAGTTACCAAGTGTTTGTGTAGGCGCTGTACATGTTCTGGGTGTTGTCTGGGTGTGACGGGGGTGAGAGCGGTGTTGTATGTGTGTTGCGTTGTTTGTGGAGCGCTGTGTGTCTGTAGCGTTGTGTGTTGCGCGGTTTGTGTGTGTGTGGTGTGTTTTGGGGGGAGGTATGTTTTGTGCAATGTGTGTGTTGTGCGGTATGTGCGTATATTTGTGTGTGCCGCGGTGTTTGTGTGCAACGTTGTCTGTGTGTGTAGGTGTCTGTGTAGGGCAGTTGTTTGTGGTTCCCAGTGTGTGTGTGTGTGTGGTGTGTTGTGCACTTCCCATCGTGCTCCATCCGCCATGCTGCGCACTCCCAAACGTGCACCATCCGCCATGCTGCGCACTCCCAAACGTGCACCATCCGCCATGCTGCGCACTCCCAAACGTGCTCCATCCGCCAGGCTGCGCACTCCCAAACGTGCTCCATCCGCCATGCTTCGCACTCCCAAACGTGCTCCATCCGCCATGCTGCGCACTCCCAAACGTGCTCCATCCGCCATGCTGCGCACTCCCAAACGTGCTCCATCCGCCATGCTGCGCACTCCCAAACGTGCTCCATCCGCCATGCTGCGCACTCCCAAACGTGCTCCATCCGCCATGCTGCGCACTCCCAAACGTGCTCCATCCGCCATGCTGCGCACTCCCAAACGTGCTCCATCCGCCATGCTGCGCACTCCCAAACGTGCTCCATCCGCCATGCTGCGCACTCCCAAACGTGCTCCATCCGCCATGCTGCGCACTCCCAAACGTGCTCCATCCGCCATGCTGCGCACTCCCAAACGTGCTCCATCCGCCATGCTGCGCACTCCCAAACGTGCTCCATCCGCCATGCTGCGCACTCCCAAACGTGCTCCATCCGCCATGCTGCGCACTCCCAAACGTGCTCCATCCCCCATGCTGCGCACTCCCAAACGTGCTCCATTCCCCATGCTGCGCACTCCCAAACGTGCTCCATCCCCCATGCTGCGCACCCCTCATTGTAATCCATCCCCCATGCTGCACCAGCATCAGCCTCTCTACCCGCAGCATCAGCCTTCTGTCCCCAGCCTCAGCCCCTCTCTGTCCCCAGCCTCAGCCCCTCTCTGTCCCCAGCCTCAGCCCCTCTCTGTCCCCAGCCTCAGCCCCTCTCTGTCCCCAGCCTCAGCCCCTCTCTGTCCCCAGCCTCAGCCCCTCTCTGTCCCCAGCCTCAGCCCCTCTCTGTCCCCAGCCTCAGCCCCTCTCTGTCCCCAGCCTCAGCCCCTCTCTGTCCCCAGCCTCAGCCCCTCTCTGTCCCCTCCTCTGGCGACACTCACACACACGATCGCATCCACTCACACACACGATCGCATACACTCACACACACCCGATCCCGACACTCACACACACGATCGCATCCACTCACACACACGATCGCATCCACTCACACACACGATCGCATCCACTCACACACACCCGATCCCGACACACACACACCCGATCGCATACACTCACACACACAGACACTGACGATATCGCACATACGCGCTCACAGTCACAACATCCGGAGATACCACATGCTTCTGGCCATGTGATCCTCCGTCAGGTCCTGGAAGGTCACAACAGCACAGTATCGAGGCCGAGAAGCAAGGGATATCGCCGGATGCTGTGAGTGTGTGGATGCGATGTGATGTGTGTGTGAGGTGTGTGTGAGAGTGAGTGTGAGTGTGAGCTGATGTGTGTGTGTGTGTGTGTGTGTGCGTGTGGATCTTCCGCCGCTACAGGACCTCGATTTGCTTGTAACCATGCCAACGTATCCCGTCCCCCGCTCGCACGGGAGCCCACACCACTCCCGTGCGAGCGGGGGATGGGGGATGGGGGGGGGGGGGGGGGGGAGTACAGTACTCACCCCCCTTAACAGCCGTGTCAGTTCGGGGAATGCGCGGGGGGGGAGAGGGGGGGGGGGGGGGGGGGGGGAGTACAGTACTCACCTCCGTGACAGCCCTGTCAGTTCGGGGAATGCGCGGGGGGGGGTGGGCGGGGCCAAAGCTAACGTGCGTTGCGTGAGGGGGGCGGGGCGTGGCGTGGCCGAATTGCCAATGCCTGCAGGGTGCCGGGGCGAGAGGCCAATCTGTGGGGGGGGGCGGAGGCTGGGCGAGCGGCTGGCCAATCCGTGTGGGGGCGCAGCCTGGGCGAGCGGCCAATCGGTGTGGGGGGGGCGGGGCCATGGCGAGCCCAGCGGCCAATCAGCTTTGTGTCACCGTAAGGACATGTCACGGTGACACTGTCACGGTGACACAATTTTGGAGCATGACAGACAGACAGACAGACAGAATAAGGCAATTATATATATAGATATATATATATATATATATATATATATATATATATATATATATATATATATATATATATATATATGTTATCTGATGTGTAAGTTCCGCCGCAGGACCTTGATGCACTCACCTGCTCCCGGTCGGCGTCTGGTATGATGGTGAGGGGGGGGGGGGGTGTGTGGTCTCTTTTCTTTTTTTTGGGGGTGTCCGCTGTCTATAATGAAGTGTCCTGCAGGGTTCTTTAACTTTTTTACCGCTGCACTGACACTTAATTATTGACCGCGGCTAGGTCTTATTTTCAAGGGATGTCTTATATTTAAGCATCCCTGAAAACTCCTGCTAGGTCTCATTTTCGGGGGAGGTCTTATTTTCGGGGAAACACGGTAGTGTCTTCACATGGCAAAGCATTGCCAAGTTTTCCCAGGCACCTGTGAAGTATAGAGAGTGGGCGGCTTCCGAGTGGAAGCTGTCTGAGAAGTAAGCATGTCACTTCTGTGAACTCCTTTACCCTCGAGTCAGATTTTCACCTTCATGACAGGGCCATTTTTTCAATTCTGACCTGTGTCATTTTAGGAGGTTATAACTCTGGAAAGCTTCAACAGATCCCAGTGATTCTGAAATTGTTTTTTCGTGCCATATTGTACTCCATGATAGTGGTAAATTTAAGACAATATTTTTTAGTATATTTGTGAAATATTAGAAATGTAGAGAATTTCACACTTTTAAAACTTTTAATTTTTATGCCCTTAAACCACAGAGTTATATCACACAAAATCGTCAATAAATAACATTTCCCAAAGATTTAAAAAATTGTACTGATGTAAAGTAGACATTTTTTCCAGCACTTTTTTTTTTGTTAAACATTTTTTTTTGTTAGGGAGTTAGAAGGGTTCAAAGTTTATCACTAATTTCTCATTTATCTAACAAAATTTATAAAACCATTTTTATTTTTAGGGACCACATCCCATTTTAAGTGAGTTTGAGAAGCCTACATGACAGAATATTCCCAAAAGTGACGCCATCCTAAAAACTGCACCCCTCATACTGCTCAAAACTACATACAAGTAGTTTATTAAGCCATTAGATGCTTCACAGGAGCTAAAGTAATGTGGAAGGAAAAAAAAATATTTTTTTTTTCCTTTTCCCACAAAATAAATTTTATCCCCAAATTTAGCATTATCACAAGGGTAACGAAAAAATGCAAGGTACAATTTGTTGTGCAATTTCTCTTGAGTATGCCAATACCCCATATGTGGTGGAAATCAACTGTTTGGGTGCATGGGAGGGCTTGGAAGGGAAGGAGCGCCATTTGACTTTTTGAATGCAAAATTGGCTGGAATCATTAGCGGACACCATGTCACATTTGGAGATCCCCTGATGTGCCTAAACAGTGGACCTCCACCATAGATGACCCATTTTAGAAACTAGACCCCTCAAAGAATTTATCTAGATGTCTGGCGAGCCCCTTGAAACGCAGGTGCTTCACAGAATTTTATAATGTTGAGGTGTGTAAATGAAAAAATACATTGCTACCACAAAAATGTTGCTTTGACCCCAAATCTTTAATTTTCACAAACAAGAGATAATGCAGCATACAATTTGTTGTGCAATTTCTCCCAAGTTTTCCAATACCCCATATGTGTTTTGAGACAGAGTACAAAATGAAGAAGGGAAGGTGTGCCATATTTGAGTTCAGATTTGGTTGGACTGGCTTGTGGAAGGCCCTGATGTGTCTAAACAGTAGAGCTCCCACACGAGTGACCCCATTTTGGAAACTAGACTCCTAAAGAAATTTACCAAGATGTTTGGTGACCATCTTGACCCTCAAGGTGCTTCACAGAATTTTAAAACGTTGAGCCGTGAAAATGAAAAAATACATTTTTAACCACAAAAATGTTGCTGCAACCTCAATTTTTCTTTTTCACTAGGTGGAAAGGAGATAATGGACCATACAATTTATTGTGCAATTTCTCCTAAGTACACCAATACCCCATAATTAAGGTCAGAATTTGCTATAATGGTTTGCAGGTGCCATGTCACATTGGCAGAGCCCCTGAAGTGCTTAAACAGTGAAGTAGCCCTACAACAGACATTTTACAAACTGCACCCCTCAATGAATTCATCTAAAGGTGATGTGAGCATTTTTACACTACAAGTGCATTACAAAATTTTATTCTATTGGGTGGTGAAGAAAAAATAAGTAAATTTTTCACCACAAATGTTGCTTTAACCCCCAACTTTCAATTTTCACAAGGGGATTGGGCTAAACTCCCCCCCATAACGTGTTACACAATTTCTCTTGAAAGTGGCAATTCCCCACATTTTTGGATCACAGATTTTCCAAGAAAAGTTTGCGGACTACATCTGAACCCCATTGAAATCCACTGGAATGTAATCAAGAGACAGATGGATAGTCCCAAGCCATCAAATAGAGAAGAACTGCTTACGTTTTTGCACCAGGATTGGTATAAGGTCACCCAAAAGCAGTGTGAAAGACTGGTGGAAAGCATGCCAAGACACACAAATGCTGTGATTAAAAATCATGGTTATTCCACAAAATATTGATTTCTGAACTCTTCCTGAGTTAAAACATTAGTATTGTTGTTTCTAAACGATTATGAACTAGTTTTCTTTGGATTATTTGAGGTCTGAAAGCAATGCATTATTTTGTTATTTTGACCATTTATCATTTTCAGAAAATAAACACAAAACTTATTGCTTGGAAATTTGGAGACATGTCGTCAGTAGTTAGTAGTCAGTACAATTTACACTGTACTCAAAAATATACCTGAAAAAAACTGAAAGTTTTGCAGCGGTCTCTTAATTTTTGCCAGAGCTCTGTATTATATATATATGCACATATACACACACACACACACATATATATATCTATATACATACATACGAATATACATGCACACAGTATTTATATTATATATACATATATTACATGTGTATACATAATAAATATATATATATATATATATATATATATATATATATATATATATATATACATACACACACACACACACACACACACACACACACACACACACTAGAAGGTGGCCCGATTCTAACGCATCGGGTATTCTAGAATTTATTGTGTAGTTAATGTATGATTTTTGTTATATATATATATATATATATATATATATATATATATATCTATATATATATATATATATATGTTGTTGTGTGTAGTTGCCAAGTGTTTGTGTAGGGGCTGTAAATGTTCTGGGTGTTGTCTGGGTGGGGGTGTGTGAGAGCGGTGTTTGTGTGGAGCGCTGTGTGTGTTGCGTTGTTTGTGGAGCGCTTTGTGTCTGCAGTGTTGTCTGTGTGTGGTGCTGTGTGTGTTGCGCGGTTTGTGTGGGTGTGGGGTGCGTGTGTGTGTTTTGGGGGGAGGTATGTTTTGTGCAATGTGTGTGTGTTGCGCAGTATGTGCGTATATTTGTGTATGCTGCGGTGTTTGTGTGTTGGGTGTTGTGTGTGTGCGGCGTTGTCTGTGTGTGTGGGTGTCTGTGTAGGGCGGTGTTTGTGGTTCCCAGTGTGTGTGTGGTGTGTTGTGCAGTGCGCGTGTGGCAGTGTGTGTGTGTGTTTTGGGGGGGGGGGGAGGTGTGCACCCCCATCGTGCTCCATCCCCCATGCTGCGCACCCCCCATCGTGTTCCATCCCCCATGCTGCGCATCCCCATCGTGTTCCATCCCCCATGCTGCGCATCCACATCGTGCTCCATCCCCCATGCTGCGCACCCCCCATCGTGCTTCATCCCCCATGCTGCGCACCCCCCATCGTGCTCCATCCCCCATCGTGCTCCATCCCCCATGCTGCGCACCCCCCATCGTGCTCCATCCCCCATGCTGCGCACTCCCCATCATGCTCCATCCCCCATGCTGCGCATCCACATCGTTCTCCATCCCCCATGCTGCGCATCCCCATCGTGCTCCATCCCTCATGCTGCGCACCCCCCATCGTGCGCCATCCCCCATGCTGCGCACCCCCATCGTGCTCCATCCCCCATGCTGCGCACCCCCCCATCGTGCTCCATCCCCCATGCTGCGCACCCCCCCATCGTGCTCCATCCCCCATGCTGCGCACCCCCCATCGTGCTCCATCCCCCATCGTGCTCCCCCCATCGTGCTCCATCCCCCATGCTGCGCATCCCCATCGTGCTCCATCCCCCATGCTGCACACCCCCCATCTTGTTCCATCCCCATGCTGCGCATCCACATCGTGCTCCATCCCTCATGCTGCGCACCCCCCATCGTGCTCCATCCCCCATGCTGCGCACCCCCCCATCATGCTCCATCCCCCATGCTGCGCACCCCCCATCGTGCTCCGTCCCCCATCGTGCTCCCCCCATCGTGCTCCATCCTCCATGCTGCGCACCCCCCATCGTGCTTCATCCCCCATGCTGCGCACCTTCCATCATGCTCCATCCCCCATCGTGCTCCATCCCCCATCGTGCTCCATCCCCCATCGTGCTCCCCCCATCGTGCTCCATCCCCCATGCTGCGCATCCACATCGTGCTCCATCCCCCATGCTGCGCATCCCCATCGTGCTCCATCCCTCATGCTGCGCACACCCCATCGTGCTCCATCCCCCATGCTGCGCACCCCCATCGTGCTCCATCCCCCATGCTGTGCACCTCCCATCGTGCTCCATCCCCCATACTGCGCACCCCCCATCGTGCTCCATCCCCCATGCTGCGCACCCCCCCATCGTGCTCCATCCCCCATGCTGCGCAACCTCCATCGTGCTCCATCCTCCATCGTGCTCCATCCTCCATGCTGCGCACCCCCCATCGTGCTCCATCCCCCATGCTGCGCACCCCCCATCGTGCTCCATCCCCCATGCTGCGCACCTTCCATCGTGCTCTTTCCCCCATGCTGCGCACCCCCCCATCGTGCTCCATCCCCCATGCTGCGCACCCCCCATCGTGTTCCATCCCCCATGCTGCGCACTCCCCATCGTGCTCCATCCCCCATGCTGCGCACTCCCCATCGTGCTCCATCCCCCATGCTGCGCACCCCCCATCGTGCTCCATCCCCCATCGTGCTCCATCCTCCATGCTGCGCACCCCCCATCGTGCTTCATCCCCCATGCTGCGCACCCCCCATCGTGCTCCATCCCCTATTGTGCTCCATCCCCCATGCTGCGCACCCCCCATCGTGCTCCATCCCCCATGCTGCGCACTCCCCATCGTGCTCCATCCCCCATGCTGCGCATCCACATCGTGCTCCATCCCCCATGCTGTGCATCCCCATCGTGCTCCATCCCTCATGCTGCGCACCCCCCATCGTGCTCCATCCCCCATGCTGCGCACCCCCATCGTGCTCCATCCCCCATGCTGTGCACCCCCCATCGTGCTCCATCCCCTATACTGCGCACCCCCCATCGTGCTCCATCCCCCATGCCTGCGCACCCCCCCATCGTGCTCCATCCCCCATGCTGCGCAACCTCCATCGTGCTCCATCCTCCATCGTGCTCCATCCTCCATGCTGCGCACCCCCCCATCGTGCTCCATCCCCCATGCTGCGCACCCCCCATCGTGCTCCATCCCCCATGCTGCGCACCTTCCATCGTGCTCTTCCCCATGCTGCGCACATCCCCATCGTGCTCCATCCCCCATGCTGCGCACCCCCCATCGTGCTCCATCCCCCATGCTGCGCACCCCCATCGTGCTCCATCCCCCATGCTGCGCACCCCCCCATCGTGCTCCATCCCCCATGCTGCCGCACCCCCCATCGTGCTCCATCCCCCATGCTGCGCACCCCCCATCGTGCTCCATCCCCCATGCTGCGCATCCCCATCGTGCTCCATCCCTCATGCTGCGCACCCCCATCGTGCTCCATCCCCCATGCTGCGCACCCCCCATCATGCTCCATCCCCCATGCTGCGCACCTCCCATCGTGCTCCATCCCCCATACTGCGCACCCCCCATCGTGCTCCATCCCCCATGCTGCGCAACCCTCCATCGTGCTCCATCCCCCATCGTGCTCCATCCTCCATGCTGCGCACCCCCCATCGTGCTCCATCCCCCATGCTGCGCACCTTCCATCGTGCTCCATCCCCCATGCTGCGCACTCCCCATCGTGCTCCATCCCCCATGCTGTGCACCCCCCATCGTGCTGCACAGTCACACATCAGACAGTATACACGCACACATCTGATCGCATACACTCACCCCACTTCTGCCTGTGCCCTCCGGTGGGCGGTCCCAGCAGCTGTGCTGCACGCCGTGCTCCTCTGCCTTCTACCGACACGCACACATCCGATCGCATACACGCACACATCCAATCGCATACACGCACACATCCAATCGCATACACGCACACATCCAATCGCATACACGCACACATCCAATCGCATACACGCACACATCCAATCGCATACACGCACACATCCAATCGCATACACGCACACATCCGATCGCATACACGCACACATCCGATCGCATACACGCACACATCCAATCGCATACACGCACACATCCAATCGCATACACACACACATCCAATCGCATACACGCACACATCCAATCGCATACACGCACACATCCAATCGCATACACGCACACACACGATCGACGATATCGCACATACGCGCTCACACACTCACAACATCTGGAGATACCACATGCTTCCGGCCATGTGATCCTCCGGCAGGTCCTGGAAGGTCACTGCACGCACAGTATCGCCGCCGAGAAGCAAGCGATACCACTGGATGTTGTGAATGTGTGGATGCGATCTGATGTGTGTGTGAGGTGTGTGTGAGAGTGAGTGTGATCTGATGTGTGTGTGTGTGTGTGTGTGTTCCGCCACTGCAGGACCTTGATGCGCTCACCTGCTCCCGGTCGGCTTCTGGTGAGTATGATCGGGGGTCTTCTTTCTTCTGTCTTCTCTCTTCTGCACATGTGTACCGGGAGCCGGTGTACGCTGGTAACCATGCTACACAATATTACCCGATGTGTACCATGGTTACCAGCGTACCCCGCCCCCCGCACGGGAGCCCACACCAGCGAACGCCGGCAACCCAGCCGACACATACCCTCGCATTGCTGGGGTTGCCGGCGTACGCTGGTGTGGGCTCTCGGGGGTACAGCACTCACTTGGGAGTCGGGGCTCAGTGTCAGTTCGGGGAATGCGTGCGGGGGGCGGGGCATGGCCGAGTTGCGGTGGCCGGGGCGAGAGGCCAATCCGTGTGGGGGCGGAGCCTGGGTGAGCGGCTAATCCGTGTGGGGGCGGAGCTGAGGCGAGGAGAGCGGCCAATGAGAAGCTTGTCGCGGTAACGACAGAATTTTGGAGCAAGTCAGACAGACAGAATAAGGCAATATATATATATATATATATACATACATATACATATACATATATACACACACACACACACACGTACATATATAAATACATATATGTATATACACACAAATATATTATACATACATCAAAAATTGCATTTTCTCATCATACTAACAAACAAAAAAGTTAATATAACTTTTTTTGATCACGTTTTATGTAAAAAAATATTGTCCCCAAAAAACAAGCCATAATATGGCTCATTCGGAAAGAAAATGAAAAAGAGATACAGCTCTTAGAACATGGCAATACAAAAACAAATTAATTTGT
This sequence comes from Anomaloglossus baeobatrachus, assembly GCF_048569485.1. Lineage (NCBI taxonomy): Eukaryota > Metazoa > Chordata > Amphibia > Anura > Aromobatidae > Anomaloglossus > Anomaloglossus baeobatrachus. The sequence goes on along the minus strand of NC_134353.1, from coordinate 584,190,298 downwards.
GTAGTGTGTAAAAGGAGCAAAGCACAAAAAAAAGATCTACAAGTCTGGAATTGTTGTAACTATACTGACCCGAAGGAAAAAAAAAAATCGGGTCTGATCACTTATTGCACAGTGAACTGTGCAAAACAAAAATGTAAGTGAATTGCTGTTTTTTGTTCACTCTTCACCTGAAAAATCTGATTAAAAAGAGAAAATAAAAAAGGTTATGTTCCCAAAAATGGTACCAAAAAAATCTCCAACTTGTCGTGAGAAAAAATAAGCTCGCATACAACCCTATTAGTCAAAAAATAAAAAGGTTACAGCTCTCAGAACATTGCAATAAAAATACTACAATAATATATATATTATATATATATATATATATATATATATAAAGGCATTTTTACAGATGGAAGGAGGAACATAGAGAAATGTAAATATTTTTATATATATATATCTATAATTGCCTTATTCTGTCTGTCTGTCTGTCTGTCTGTCATGCTTCAAAATTGTGTCCTTCCGGTGACATTGTGTCCTTACGGTGACACAAAGCTGATTGGCCGCTGGGCTCGCCATGGCCCCGCCCCCCCCCCACGGATTGGCCTCTCGCCCCGGCTCTCTGCAGGCCCCGCCCCCCTCACGCAATGCACGCTCGCTCTGGCCCAACTGACACGGAGCTCCGATTCCCAGGTGAGTACACACACACACATCACATCACACTCACTCTCACACACACCTCACACATCACAACATCCTGGGATATCGCTTGCTTCTACACCGGCTCCGTCAGGATCCCAGCAGCGCCAGACATAACCTTGCGATGCTGGGATCTTGACGGAGGCCGTGAAAGCTGGTAACCATTATACACATCGGGTAACTAAGGTCCCTTAGTTACCTGATGTGTATCATAGTTACCAGTGTACACCGGCTAACACTCACTCTCACACACACATCACACATACATCACATCGCATCCACACATCAAGGTCCTGCAGCGGCGGAACATACACACACACACACACACACATACACACAAATCAGATCACACCCTCACACACACATCACATCGCATCCACATACTCACAACATCCTGGGATATCGCTTGCTTCTCGGCGGCGATACTGTGCTGTGAGCTTCCAGGACCTGACGGAGGATCACATGGCCAGAAGCATGTGGTATCTCCGGATGTTGTGAGTATCAGCGCGTATGTGCAATTTCGTCAGTGTCTGTGTGTGTGAGTGTATGCGATCGGGTGTGTGTGAGTGTATGCGATCGGGTGTGTGTGAGTGTATGCGATCGGGTGTGGGTGAGTGTATGCGATTGGGTGTGGGTGAGTGTATGCGATTGGGTGTGGGTGAGTGTATGCGATCGGTTGTGTGTGAGTGTATGCGATCGGGTGTGTGTGAGTGTCGGCAGAGGAGCACGGCGTGCTGGAGGAGGCTGGGAGCAGAGAGGCTGATCTTGGGGAAAGCTGGGAGGGGGAGGCTGATGCTGGGGGAGACTGGGAGGGGAAGGCTGATGCTGAAGGAGGCTGGGAGGAGAGAGGCTGATCCTGGGGAAGGCTGGGAAGGGGAGGCTGATGCTGAGGGAGGCTGGAAGGAGAGAGGCTGAGGCTGGGAGGAGAGAGGCTGATGCTGGGGAAGGCTGGAAGGAGAGAGGCTGAGGCTGGGAGGAGAGAGGCTGATGCTGGGGAAGGCTGATGCTGAGGGAGGCTGGGAGGGGAAAGCTGATGCTGGGGAAGGCTGGGTGGACGGAGGCTGGGAGGAGAGAGGCTGATCCTGGGGAAGGCTGGGAGAGGGAGGCTGATACTGGGGGAGGCTGGAAGGAGAGAGGCTGATGCTGGGGGAGGCTGATGCTGGGGGAGGCTGGGAGGACGGAGGCTGGGAGGAGAGAGGCTGATCCTGGGGAAGGCTGGGAGAGGGAGGCTGATGCTGGAGGAGGCTGGAAGGACAGAGGCTGATGCTGGGGGAGGCTAGAAGGAGAGAGGCTGATGCTGGGGAAGGCTGGGAGGAGAGAGGCTGATGCTGGGGACAGAGAGGAGAGGCTGATGCTGGGAGGAGAGAGGCTGATGCTGGGATGAGAGAGGCTGATCCTGGGGAAGGCTGGGAGGGGAAGGCTGAGAGAAGAGAGGCTGATGCTGAGGGAGGCTGGGAGGAGAGAGGCTGATGCTAGGGACAGAAAAGGCTGATGCTGTGAGGAGAGAGGCTGATGCTGGGAGGAGAGAGGCTGATGCTGGGAGGAGAGAGGCTGATGCTGGGAGGAGAGAGGCTGATGCTGGGAGGAGAGAGGCTGATGCTGGGAGGAGAGAGGCTGATGCTGGGAGGAGAGAGGCTGATGCTGGGAGGAGAGAGGCTGATGCTGCGGGCAGAGAGGCTGATGCTGCGGGCAGAGAGGCTGATGCTGCGGGCAGAGAGGCTGATGCTGCGGGCAGAGAGGCTGATGCTGCGGGCAGAGAGGCTGATGCTGCGGGAAGAGAGGCTGATGCTGGTGCAGCATGGGGAATGGAGCACGATGGGGAGTGCGCAGCATGGAGGATGGAGCACGATGGGGAGTGAGCAGCATGGGGGATGGAGCACGTTTGGGAGTGCGCAGCATGGCGGATGGACCACGTTTGGGAGTGCGCAGCATGGCGGATGGACCACGTTTGGGAGTGCGCAGCATGGAGGATGGAGCACGTTTGGGAGTGCGCAGCATGGCGGATGGAGCACGTTTGGGAGTGAGCAGCATGGCGGATGGAGCACGTTTGGGAGTGCGCAGCATGGCGGATGGAGCACGTTTGGGAGTGCGCAGCATGGCGGATGGAGCACGTTTGGGAGTGCGCAGCATGGCGGATGGACCACGTTTGGGAGTGCGCAGCATGGCGGATGGACCACGTTTGGGAGTGCGCAGCATGGCGGATGGTGCACGATGGGGAGTGCGCAGTATGGCGGATGGAGCACGTTTGGGAGTGCGCAGTATGGCGGATGGAGCACGTTTGGGAGTGCGCAGCATGGCGGATGGAGCACGTTTGGGAGTGCGCAGCATGGCGGATGGAGCACGTTTGGGAGTGCGCAGCATGGCGGATGGAGCACGTTTGGGAGTGGCGCAGCATGGCGGATGGAGCACGTTTGGGAGTGCGCAGCATGGCGGGTGGAGCACGTTTGGGAGTGCGCAGCATGGCGGATGGAGCATGATGAGGGGTGCGCAGCATGGCGGATGGAGCACGTTTGGGAGTGTGCAGCATGGCGGATGGAGCACGATGGGGAGTGCGCAGCATGGTGGATGGAGCATGTTTGGGAGTGCGCAGCATGGGGGATGCAGCACGATGGGGAGTGCGCAGTATGGCGGATGGAGCATGTTTGGGAGTGCGCAGCATGGCGCATGGACCACGTTTGGGAGTGCGCAGCATGGCGGATGGAGCACGTTTGGGAGTGCGCAGCATGGGGGATGCAGCACGATGGGGAGTGCGCTGCATGGGGGATGGAGCACGATGGGGGGTGCGCAGCATGGGGGATGGAGCACGTTTGGGAGTGCGCAGCATGGCGGATAGAGCACGATGGGGAGTGCGCAGCATGGCGGATGGAGCACGATGGGGGGTGCGCAGCATGGGGGATGGAGCACGATGGGAGGTGCACACCTCCCCCCAACACACACACACACACGCGCACTGCACAACACACACACACTGGGAACCACAAACAACGCCCTACACAGACACCCACACACACAGACAACGCTGCACACACACACAACACCCAACACACAAACACCGCTGCACACACAAATATACGCACATACCGCACAACACACACATTGATCAAAACATACCTCCCCCCAAAACACACCACACACACACAAACCGCACAACACACACACACAGCGCTCCACAAACAACGCAACACACGCAACACACATACAACACCGCTCTCACCCCCCGCCACACCCAGAACATGTACATTGCCCTACACAAACACTTGGTAACTACACACAACAACATCTATATATATAGATATATATATAACAAAAATCATACATGAACTACACAATACGTAAATTCTAGAATACCCGATGCGTAGAATCGGGCCACCAACTAGTATATATATAATTGCCTTATTCTGTCTGTCTGTCATGCTCCAAAATTGTGTCCTTACGGTGACACAAAGCTGATTGGCCGCTGGGCTCGCCATGGCCCCGCCCCCCCACACGGATTGGCCTCTCGCCCCGGCTCTCTGCAGGCCCCGCCCCCCTCACGCAATGCACGCTCGCTCTGGCCCAACTGACACGGAGCTCCGACTCCTAGGTGAGTACACACACACACACGCATCACATCACACTCACTCTCACACACACCTCACACATCACATCCACACACTCACAACATCCTGGGATATCGCTTGCTTCTACACCGGCTCCGTCAGGATCCCAGCAGCGCCAGACATAACCTTGCGATGCTGGGATCTTGACGGAGCCCGTGAACGCTGGTAACCATTATACACATCGGGTAATTAAGGTCCCTTGGTTACCCGATGTGTATCATAGTTACCAGTGTACACCGGCTCCGTCAGGATCCCAGCAGCGCCAGACATAACCTTGCGATGCTGGGATCTTGACGGAGGCCGTGAACGCTGGTAACCATTATACACATCGGGTAACTAAGGTCCCTTGGTTACCCGATGTGTATCATAGTTACCAGTGTACACCGGCTCCGTCAGGATCCCAGCAGCGCCAGACATAACCTTGCGATGCTGGGATCTTGACGGAGGCCGTGAACGCTGGTAAACATTATACACATCGGGTAACTAAGGTCCCTTGGTTACCCGATGTGTATCATACTTATCAGCGTACACCAGCTCCCGGTACACATGTGCAGGGAGCCGGCATTATACTCCTCTCCCCCCAGGACTACTCCTCCTATTACAGTCCTCCTATTATACTCCTCTCTGAGTATAATAGGAGAACTATTATAGCATGGGGGATGTAGCACGATGGGGTGCGCAGCATGGAGGATGTAGCACGATGGGGAGTGCGCAGCATGGAGGATGGAGCACGATGGGGAGTGCGCAGCATGGGGGATGGAGCACGATGGGGAGTGCGCAGCATGGGGGATGGAGCACGATGGGGAGTGCGCAGCATGGGGGATGTAGCACGATGGGGAGTGCGCAGCATGGGGGATGTAGCACGATGGGTAGTGCGCAGCATGGGGGATGTAGCACGATGGGGAGTGCGCAGCATGGGGGATGTAGCACAATGGGGAGTGCGCAGCATGGGGGATGGAGCACGATGGGGAGTGCGCAGCATGGGGGATGTAACACGATGGGGAGTGCGCAGCATGGCGGATGGAGCACGATGGCGGGTGCGCAGCATGGGGGATGTAGCACGATGGGGAGTGCGCAGCATGGGGGATGTAGCACGATGGGGGATGTAGCACGATGGGGGGTGCGCAGCATGGGGGATGTAGCACGATGGGGAGTGCGCAGCATGGGAGATGTAGCACGATGGGGAGTGCGCAGCATGGGGGATGTAGCACGATGGGGAGTGCGCAGCATGGGGGATGTAGCACGATGGGGAGTGCGCAGCATGGGGGATGTAGCACGATGGGGAGTGCGCAGCATGGGGGATGTAGCACGATGGGGAGTGCGCAGCATGGCGGATGTAGCACGATGGGGAGTGCGCAGCATGGCGGATGTAGCACGATGGGGAGTGCGCAGCATGGCGGATGTAGCACGATGGCGGGTGCGCAGCATGGCGGATGGAGCACGATGGCGGGTGCGCAGCATGGCGGATGGAGCACGATGGGGAGTGCGCAGCATGGGGGATGTAGCACGATGGGGGATGTAGCACGATGAGGGATGTAGCACGATGGGGGGTGCACAGCATGGGGGATGTAGCACGATGGGGAGTGCGCAGCATGGGGGATGTAGCAAGATGGGGAGTGCGCAGCATGGGGGATGTAGCACGATGGGGGGTGTGCAGCATGGGGGATGTAGCACGATGGGGGTTGCGCAGCATGTGGGATGGAGCATGATGGGGAGTGCGCAGCATGGAGGATGGAGCACGATGGGGAATGCGCAGCATAGGGGATGGGGCATGATGGGGGCTGTGCAGCATGGGGGATGGAGCACGATGGGAGGTGCACACCTCCCCCCAACACACACACACAGGGAACCACACACACCGCCATACACAGACACCCACACACACAGACAACGCTGCACACACACAACACCCAACACACAAACACCGCGGCATACATAAATATACGCACATACCGCACAACACACACATTGCACAAAACATACCTCCCCCCAAAACACACCACACAAACCGCGCAACACACACACACACAACGCGACAGACACACAGCGCTCCACAAACAACGCAACACACATACAACACCGCTCTCACCCCCCGCCACACCCAGACAACACCCAGAACATGTACAGCGCCCTACACAAACACTTGGTAACTACACACAACAACATATATATATATATATATATATATATATATATATATATATATATTATATATATATATATATACATATACATATATATATATATATATATATATATATATATATATCTATATCTATATCAAAAATCATACATGAACTACACAATACGTAAATTCTAGAATACCCGATGCGTAGAATCGGGCCACCTTCTAGTATAAATATAAAAGTCTCTATCTATTTATCTATATATCGCACTGACCTGCAGAATACAGCGGAGTGAACCATGCAAAGATAAAAATTATTCTTGTACTGCTGTCTTTTTGTTCATTCTACCATTTCTAACAAAAACCTTAATTTGATTTCCTTGGCTTATCTTTAGGAGACATCATCTTTCCCATGTCCTGTTGTAACATTCATTTAAATGTTGTGATTTTGTCTCAGTTGGTCATTTGTAATTTTGCCTGAAGAAGGAGCCTTGATGCTCTGAAAGCTTGCTAATATTTTTCTGGTTAGTCTATAAAAGGTATCACTCTTAAAATACTTTTGTCATTTTTGGGACATAGTATTTCAATTCATTCTACCTCTGAAAAATGAGAATAATTTTTGGATGATATTTACATTGCGCTGTATGCTAAGTACTTACGTCGGGGTTTCTGTGTAAATCCCTAAAACCCTCGACAGAAGCACTCACTATGAGACAGATGAAGACACTGGACTGTCTGCCGTTGTCCCATCATTTTAGACATTTTTAGAGCAAAAAATGTGGAACGACCACAGGTCTGTGCATACATAAAAAGATGGACACCAGTGAAACAGATGCCAAATGGAGTCCAAAGTGTCTCCATCTGCCTCTTTAGAGAGTGGTTCCAACGGGTTTTAGTCTGAATCACATTTTAGGGGGATTTACATAGAAACCCCGACGTAAGTGCTCAGCACAGAACACAAAAGTGTGATCCCAGCCTTATACAGAATGTGATTAAAAAAAAAAAAATAATGGTCTGTACCCCGAAATATTACTAATAAAACCGCTAACTTATCCCACACAATCTCAGCCCCCACTCAGGTCAATCATCAATATAGGGGGGTCCCAAGTTACTGGGAAAATAAAAAATCCAAATGCCCCCTCATTCTAAGGCCCCCCAGGTCTAAACTGCACTGGGCGGCCATGTGTGTCACATTATTGTAATGGGGAGAGCACACTAAATTTACGGGGTGCGTGTATCCAGAAACACAAGCTGGGCACAACGTATGGGGTGGGGGAATATATGGGGGCACAGTGTATGGGCACTAAACTAAAATTTGAAATTTTCCTGAAAAAGAGCATAGCGTGGATGCTACACAATATAGTCACTGCAGCCATAGATATATATTTTTTCCCCCTGCGATTCTGGCACCTTAGGGGCTCTGCAAATGTCACCCGCAAACTATTTTAGCAAAATCTGTGCTCTTAAAGCGAAATAGCGCTCCTCCCTGCCATGTGGCCAAATAGTAGTTTCTGATTACATATAAGGCATCACTGCGTTAGGCTAGTTTCACACTTGCGTTGGACGGGATCCGTTGCTATCCGCAGCCTTGACGAATTACGGTAACCGTTACAGGAAACCGTTATATTCCTCATAGACTTCTATTAGCTACGGATAGGAACAGATGGTCTTGAATTGCATCCGCCCCGCAGCGCATCAGTTGTTTTGACGCTGACCGTCAGTGAGCGGAAACCTTTATTCTTCACTGCGCATGCTCTTTTTTTTTTTAATCACAAAACTTTATTTTATTTTTCGGTGGCCGAACGTTCAGCTGAGCGCTCGGCCGCCGGCATGTCAGGGCGCTCAGCTGATCCGCCGGCATGTCAGGGCACTCAGCTGAGCGCTCGGCCGCCGGCTATTAAGAGCGATCAGCTGATCGTTCACAATAGTCTCCTGCCGGTAAACTGTAAGAAGAAAAGAAGCTTTCCGTTATTTTGTACGATCCGTAGCATTGCGTTGTGCCACTATATGCAACGCATCCGTTGCATGCGCCACACAACGCAATGCTACGGATCCCGTCCAACGCAAGTGTGAAACTAGCCTTAGGGAAAAATTGCACAATAAATTGTGAGATCAATTTTCACCTTTTAACCCTTGTGTACCTGACAAATTTGCAGGTAATAAAAAAAAAAAAAATACATTTTTACACCTAAAATAATATATTTCCACGTCCCAATGTTATAAAATTCAGTGAGGCACCCGTGGGTTCAAAATATTCACTACACCCCTAGATAAATTTATTATGCAATGATATTTCCAATTTGGGGTCACTTGTGGGGGTTTCTGCTGATCTGGCACCTCAGGGACTCCGCTAATGGAGGCCACAATCTATTCAAATAGAATTTGTGTTCTAAATACCAAGTCGCGCACCTTTCAATTTGAACACTACTGTGTACTCAAATAGTGTAAAACCACATATGGGGTACTGCTGCAATCGGTAAAAATTGCATAACAAATTGTCCTGCTTATTTGCCACTGTTATCCCTTTGAGTGAATTAAAATTTTGAGGCTAAAGTAAAAGTTTAGTGGAACAGGATATTCATTTTCACAGCCCAATCCAATTAAATTCTGTGTAATTTGTTGGCTAAAAATACTCAGCACAGCAATAGCTGAATTCATTATAAGGTTTAGTTTGCCAAATGGGGTCGCATATTGTTTTTTCTACATTTTTTGGCACCTCAGACGCTCTACAAATGTAACACTTTGTCCAAATTTGTGTTTAAAACAGTGCTGTTCGCTTCCAAGCCCTGCCATGTGCCCAAACATTGGTTTTGCCAATGTATGGAGTATCATTATGTTCGGGAGAAATTGCATAACAAATTATGGGATCCCTTTTCTCCTATTATCCATTGTCAAAATTACAATTTTGGTGCTAAAATAACATTTCAGTAATAAAAACACAAAAACTTTAACTATCATTTTCACATCCATATTTTAAAATTTCTGTAAAGCACCTATGGGTTCAAAATGCTCAACACACCCTTAACATAAATTCCTTGATGTTTCTAGTTTTCAAAACAGGGTCACTTGTGTGGGGTTTCTGATGTTTTGGTACCTCAGGTGCTCTGCAAATGCAACATGGTGCCTGTAATCTATTTCAGTCAAATTTGCTTTCCAAAATTCAAATATTGCTTTTTCCGTTCCAAGCCCTCCCATTTGTACAACCAGAACTTTTTGACTACATGTGTGGGGTATTATCAAATTCTGTTAAGTACCTCTGGGTATAAAATGCTCACTATACCCCTGTAAAAAAACAAAAAACAAAAACAAAAACAAAAAAAACCTTTGGAGGGGTCCAGTTTCGAAAATGCAGTCACTTGTGTTTTTTTTCTGTTTACGAATCTTAGGGGGCCAGCAAATGCGACGTGGTGGCCGCAATCTATTTCAGCCAAATTTGTGTTCCATAATTCAAATATTGCTCCTTCTGTTTCGAGCCCTCCAGTTTTTCCAAACAGGGCTATTTGACTACATATGGGGTATCACAGCATTCATAAGAAAGTGCAGTAAAACTGTGGGATCTACTTTTTGTTGATACCTCTTGTAAAAGTGAATAATTTTGAAGTTAAAGCAACATTTTTAGGTAAAATGTATTTTTTTTCTCCTCCCATGTTGCTTTAGTTCCTCTAAAGCAGATGAAAAGTTAATAAACTTCTTGGATGTGGTTTTGAACAGTGTGTGGGGTGAAGTTTTTAGAATGGCGTCACTTTGGGGTATTTTCTGTCACCTAGGCCTCTCAAAGTCACTTCCAATGTGATGTGGTCCCTAAAAAAATGGTTTTATAATTTTTTTGTGAAAAGTGAGAAATTGCTGATTAACTTCTAAACTACCTAACGAATAACAGGTCTCCCCTTTAAAGGATCCAGTCCCTTATGGATCTTAGGGAGACTATAAAAAGTAGCCATTGTGGAGGTAAATCTATACTGGGTTCTGATTCCGTAAGCCTAGGTCACACGTAGCGATGCAGCAGCGATCACAACGACGATCTGTCCTTATCAGGATCGCTGCTGCGTCATTACATGGTCGCTGGTGAGCTGTCAAACAGACAGATCTCATCAGCGACCAGTGACCAGCCCCCAGCCAGCAGTGACGCGTGGAAGCGATGCTGCGCTTAGTAACTAAGTTAAATATCGGGTAACCAAGCAAAGTGCTTAATAAGCACACTGCTTTGCTTAAAGTTACCTAATGTGTACCTTGGCTACGTGTGCAGGGAGCAGGCAGCCGGCTTCAAGAAGCTGCGGACGCTGGTAACGAAGGTAAATATCGGGTAACCAAGTCTTTGCTTGGTTACACGATATTTACCTTGGTTACCAGCGTCCGCAGAAGCCGGCTCCCTACTCCCTGCAAATTCAGTTCGTTGCTCTCTCGCTGTCACACACAGCGATGTGTGCTTCACAGCGGGAGAGCAACGACCAAAAAATAAAATGGTCCAGGACATTCAGCAACAACCGGCGACCTCACAGCAGGGGCCAGGACATTGCTGGAGGTCACACACAGCGTCATCGCTAGCAAGGTCGCTGCTACGTCACAGAAAAAGGGTGACTTAGCAGCGTCATCGTCATCGCTGTCGTTGGGTGTGACATGACCATTACAGGGATTAGGCGATTTCTCAGTGAGTAAGTGGTCGCTAAAAATACAAAATCCCCTATTGCACTGATGTTTAGCCTTGCCTCTAACATGAGCCAGGCCTGTACCACACTTCCTACTTTTGCCTCTCTGACTAGTAATCCTGGTGTCACTATCAGAGATGTATGTTTTGGTCGAGGATAAGTTATTCTCAGGTTCAAAATGTAATGTTTTGTTATTCAATAACAAGTAGGCTTTATTTTCCTTTAATACCTGGAAGTCTATGATAAATGGTTTGTGTTTCTATTTTTCAAATTAAATTGAAATCACTAAATAGTATTTTGTAGTTTAGTCTCTGTTGACAGTCTACTTCACGTGAATTTTTGTTGTTGTTTTTATTTGATCCTTAAAACTTTTAGCATGAAGAATGACAGTGTTTTCCACTAATCCTCCAAAAGAAGTGTATTCTTATACCATGTGACACTATGCCTTCTTTGAGATCATTTTCAATATTATCTCACATGCTGCTGACTTGAGGTATCAATTAGTGATATTTATTTGGGAGCCCCCTTCCCGGGAGTCAGTCTGTGGCTTTAGGCTGTTTTTTCTATATTTGCATTCTATATCATCAGTCAAACTTTACTGCTTTAATGCTGGTACTATAATATGAAGTGGAGTTTCTGAATAGAAAATCCACTGCATTTCTGACCAAGATATAAATATGGATGACTGTTCTATTGATCTGAAAATAACTCAACCCCACTGAAATTAATGGAACAGAGTTTCTGCCTGTAATAGGCTGCCATAATTCTCGGTTGCGCAAGTCCTGTTTACATAGGATGATGTACTACTGAGAGCAATGATTTTTTGCGCTGCGCAGATGATAATTTCTCCTGATGAACAATTGATTTTCTTGTTCATCAGTTGAATGACAGACAATTTTTAAGGCAAGATAATAGGTTATCTTGCAGTGCAAATGTAGCTTTACTGTTAGGCCGGGGCCACTAGTGTGATCCTTGCATGACACTCAGCTCGCGCTGGCAGCACAGCGGGAGCCGAGCGTCATGCGAGTGTCACTGCAACTGGGGTCCGATCATGCAATCGGACCTCAGCTGCGGGGGTAGGCCGGCACTGAGGAGGGGAGGGCCGGCTTTCAGGAGGGGCAGGCCAGCTCTGAGGGATGGGTCGGCGCTGAGGAGGAGCGGGAGGGATTTATCTCCCTCTCTCCTCCATAGCCGGCTATTGCCATTCTCGCCCTGCACTCGCGGTACACCGGTGTACTGCAAGTGCAGCGCGATTTTTTTCTCGCCCCATACACTTGAATGGGTGCGAGAAAAAAAAGGAATGCATTACACTCACAGCATGCTGCGATTGTTTCCTCGGTCCAATTTCGGCTGAGAAAATAATTGCTCATGGGTGCTGACACACAGGCTAATATTGGTCTGAGAGGAAAGCGATGTTTTATCGCATTCCACTCACAGCGATTTTCATGCCATGTGTTTTAGGCCTTAGGTGTTTGATCTCCAAATTATGAAATCTGTAGAAAGGGAAGAGTTGGAAGGACATCATACAAATTAGGTGATCAGTCGGTCGGTCCAGATAAATCTGTGGGTTCTGCTGATCTACATCTAATGCATATGGTGAGCTTTATAAATAGTAAATAAAAAAATCTAATTTTATATTCTACCATAATGCAGAACAGGCTTGCTACTAAACTAATCAATTGTGAAATGAATGAAGATCCAGTTACCTCGTTGGTTGAGGTCGACTCTGTTCAGGTTTCTGTGGCTTGATAGGCACAGCATAGATATCAGGGAGTTTCTGTGCGAGTTCCAGCTGCAGAACCAGAAAAACAATGTTTTAGCTTTCACACATGGATGGCACAAGACTGCACAAAAAGTTCCAGTACTGTACATAATAACGTGGAATAATAGACATTTATTCATTTATAAAACAAATTATCAAATCCAGTTTAACTACTCTTACATCAGTCTTTACGCCAATAAACATATCTTTTCATACAAAATTGGTACACAATTTTGGACCTAAATAATTTAAGAAAATCATTTGTGGAATTCACTTTATAACACTGAATATTTTAAAGGGTAGTAAAAGGAACCTTCCAGTGAAAAAACAAAAAAAAAACAAAAAAAAAAACAAATTACCAGGGGAATGCATAGTAAATTTACTCAACAGCCTCCTTTCACTTAATTGCGCTGCAGATTCAACGCATCCCAAGGCCCTTCTTTCACTTTAGAAGGCAGTCTGCTTCACAGAGTACCTTATGCAACCTAGTTTGGGACATACCACCTCTCTCCAATAGACCTGAATTGCTGCAGAATGTGCAAGGTATGCCACAGTGTATTCTTGCATTTTTGAGCTAAAATTTTAACATAAAACTGGAGGGTGGCTTTACATAGGGTGAGTTATAAAAATAAACTCTCACTGCTAAAAAGGTCTATATATTTGTATTAATCAATGCTTTCAACTTGTGGCTCCACAGGAAAAAAAACACCATCAAGTATTATCTATGGATTGCAAATATAAGGGTGTCAAACAAAATAATAAAGACAACTGAATATAGATGATCAAATTTGCTAAGATTCAAATTCACCAAAGTGCAGATATTTCAGGGACATTGATTTTTAGCAGAGTTATTCAATGTAAATTGAATGTTCCTCATCCTGTTCTGGGGTCTTTTCCGTTCCCAGAGTATAATAAACGTAGGAGTTTAAAAGTTCAATAACTCAACACTAACACCACCCTGGTAGCCCACCATAGGGTGTTCTGCTCCTCTTATTTTCCCTGCATCCTCTTTGGCATCTTCACAGCAGGAAACAGCTTCTGGCTCAACTAGCGCTATGATCTCAAACAGTCGTACGAGTAACGACGAAGTGTGCAGTGAAGAAGCCAAAGAGGATGCACATGACAGGGCAGAAGTGGGAATGAAGAGGTTGGTGGGCTCCAGAACAGGTAAGTATTAGTTACATATATTTTAACTATTTGGCTGATCTTCTACAGTACTGCAAAATGATGGCTTAAGTAATTTTTGTGGAGCAAATTGCAAAAACTCCATATTCTACAAAAAAAAATATGAAAATTCAATTCCTCTTGAAAAAATTTGCTCATCTCTACAATTTCAGATTTTTTCATTCTACTTTTCCTATTTATTTTGCATTGGGGTTGTATAGAAATGATCACAATTCTCATACTCTTCAATCAATTTGGATGAAAATTTCAGTATCAAAGCTAAAAGTCTATTTTTAACTTCAATGTACTGTGACAATTAATCACTAATTTTTCTTCAGTATCAAAAAAATTATAGATTTGGAATGAAATTTTACAAAACTGGAGAGCTCAGAATTTGGAGTAAGAATGTTAAGTTCTTATAAGGCGGATGGCCCCTATAAACCAGTGGTACTGGGGCAGAAACTTATACCTGTTACAGAATGACTTAAAAATCTTTACACTAATGGCTTATTTTCACAGAACATTCAAAATATGGAATAACTGTGAATGTGGTCATAAAGAAATAGCATAATCAATGATGTGCTTGTCATTGGCATTCATTACCCGTGCATTTTGTGCCTCATGTAGTTCCTGTATTCTTTGCTGCCTTGCAGAGTGATCCATTTTTTCAAATATTTTCACTTTTCCCAATACAGACTTGGGTGGATTTAACATTTCTTTTTCCTGTGCATCATCCTCAATCCCCGCTGACATGGTAACTGTAACGGGAGGTTTCAGTATTGGCTTGCTACCAATTACAGGCTTTACAGCAACAGGAGGGGGAACAGCCTTGGCCGATCCACCTGAGGTTTCACTGCTTGCTACACTGGAACTGCTTCGCTTTGCATCATAACTGCGAGGAGACTCAAACAGCTCTTCTTTCCCTTGTGGCTTAACCTGAAAATATAGTAAAAGTATGGGCTATTACTTTACGTTATATTATGTCAGAAGACTAATGTCAGAATGACTAATTTCATTCTGAGATTGTGGTGGAATGCAGCTGAATTCCTATTCATCATAAAGGGATGGCTACACTGCATAAAAGGATTTACATTTAATATTTACTTCTGGATATAGAATATTTTATTTGGAAAGATACAGGGCTCAGTATAAAATGAAACTGTACAACTATTTAGTTAACATGAACTTTGTGTGTTTGCTACATCCAACAGCACAATGCTGACTAAACATACCTTTGGTGGTTCTGGTTTAAATGGCGGTGGACTTGGCTCTCGTAAAACTTCTCTGCTACCAGCTCTTTTCATTTGACTTCTTGGTTCAGGAACCGGTTTAACTACAAGCTAAAAAGAGATTGACAATAAACCTATTTGAAGAATTTTAGGAGCTACTCAATTTTCAACAATCTCCTGTTGTAGGTTCTTTAGAACAGTGTTTCTTAACATTGCTGTCCCAAGAACATTCAGCAAATTAGAGAACAATAACTTACCCCAAGCCTATGATCATCAGTTACGATCCTTAAAATATATATTTTGCCTGTACACTTTATGAACACATATGATGCTATGTTTGAACAATCCTTGTATTAAAACTTACAAACCTTATAAATTTTAATGTGACATATTTTGCAGCCAAGCCAACCATCGAGGTGTTCAAGTACAGACTCCGATATTCTGCACTCCTAGTACTCCTGATTATTGTAATGTTGTTAGAAATACTAGTGGACAATAGTAATAAAACTGCGCTTTAGTCGCCTGTCTTTAGGCACATTAGTATACTGCTAAGGCTACAAATCTAATATATAAAGCTGAGTGTGTGTGTGTGTGTGTGTGTGTGTGTGTGTGTGTGTGTGTGTGTGTGTCCCCGCTAAAGGAATCCGCACCGTCGCATTTACAATCACAAAAGTTTGCACAGACGCCTCATGTGACTATGTTTGGACAGGAAAATTTAACCCCAACCCCGCGCTTTACAGTTACATTCCAAAAAGCTGCCTCCATTAAAGTGAATAGAGCTTGGAACTACAGGTCATTAATAGGAGCTGTGATTTGTTGCTATAGGAACAAAGGACATTGTTGGTATAAGAAGCTTATGTGTGAGGTAATATGATGTCGGTGGGAAGACTGATAGAGAAAGAGACAGACATGGACAGTGGACAGACCTGGACAGTGGACAGACCTGGACAGTGGACAGACCTGGACAGTGGACAGACCTGGACAGTGGACAGACCTGGACAGTGGACAGACCTGGACAGTGGACAGACCTGGACAGTGGACAGACCTGGACAGTGGACAGACCTGGACAGTGGACAGACCTGGACAGTGGACAGACAGATAGACTGATACAAGACAGACAGAGATAGAAACAAACAGAGACATAGACACAGACAGACAAGGACAAGGAAAGAGACAGACAGAGACAGACAGACAGCGACACACAGAGACTGGGAGAGAGACAGAGAGACAGTTACTATCCAGGCAAACACCCGGGTACTATAGCTAGTATCTTCATAAATATACATTTTTGTTTCACAATTTCCATACATAAGCATCCGTTACATTTTTACAAAGGAAATACCCACTGTTGACTAAAGTTCTGATCCCTATTTGACATACTTGTTTGAAAATAAAATGTAAAACTACGTAGAAGATTTAAAATGGGAATGATTTCACAAGGTACTAACATGCATGTTTACATTTACAAACATACCTCTTCATGATGTACAGGCTCAGAAGACCGGCTAATTGCTGAAACTGGTATTGGATCATCTGCAACTTCATCTAGCTCGTTGTCCGTATATGCCCCGCCTTCACCGTCAGTGTCTTCAAAGTCACTTATTAATCTGCTGTCACAACTCAAGTAGTCAGCTCCCATTGCTGTCAGATATGACATTCGGTCATCATCTTCATCAATTCCATCTGTCTATGGGTTTCAGAGAAAAATTTCAAAATTAAACACAGTTTGACCAAAAGCAAAACATTGTACAGTTGACAACTTAATTACTGACAGTAGCATATACATTATATAGCGATCATTTGACTACATAGCATATAATGATCCATGTGACCTCTGAAGGGGAAATGCATGGTTACAATCAACTGGTCAATACCAAATTAAATGGAATCTGTCACCAAGTTTTTGCCACCTAATCTGAAAGCAGCATAACATAGGGGCAGAGATCCTGAGTCCAGCGATGTGTCACTAACTGGGCTGTTTAGTGTAGTTTTGATAATCTATTGTTGATTTAATCAGTGATTTTATCAGTAGAGGACTACTTGGCGTGCTGTCAGGTAATCCAGAATACTCATTAGCTCTGTATAACTGCTTGATCTGCAGCAGAGAAACATTGATTTTATCAAAATGACAGTAGACAACTCAGTAAGTGAGACATCCCTGGAATCAGGGTCTCTGTCTCTACATTATGCTGCTCTCAGATGGGGTAGCAAAAATTTGGTGACAGATTCCATTTAATTCAGTTTGCACTACAGTTAAAGTACCTATTAAAACTTCCTTCAGACACAAATATTCTCGATATACTGTATTGTGTATAAGTTGACTTTTTCAGCACATTTTTTATCCTGAAAAAGCCCCTCTCGGCTTATACTCGAGTGTATTATGCCATTGTTTACATACACACATCAAAAAATGTTCTCACCTGTCCACTGTTCCCTCGGTGTCCTCTTACCTGCGTCTTACAGACTGCACGCACGTAGACCCTTTTGATGATCTCGAACAGTACACAAGGCCATTGCTGTAGTCAGCACTTTATTCACTTCAGTTGAATGATTTGCGGCGCTGCAAATCATTCAACTGAAGTAAATAAAGTGCTGATGGCACTGGTGGCCGCCACCGGTCGAAATCCTGCAGTCCACAAGAAGCAGGTAAGACGACACAGAGGGAACAGTGGACAGGTGAGAAGAATTTTTAGTGTGTGTATGTAAACGGCATAATAGGGGACAAGAAGGGGATCGGTATGAGGACATTACTTAAAAATGGGCACATTACTTCAGTGCACAAGGATTTGGGCACAAGAATGAGCACATTACTAAAAGGAGAGAAGGATGGGGCACATTATTAAAGCGCACAAGGTTGGGGCACATTACATTTTATTGGTATCTATTTTTATTTTTTAAATTAACGATAAGCTGCTGCATTTCCCACCCTAGGATTATACTCGAGTCAATAAGTTTTCCCAGTTTTTTTGGTAAAATTAGGTGCCTCGGCTTATATTAGAGTAGGCGTATACTTGAGTAAATACAGCATATTTGAGATGTCACCTAAACAATCATCAGGCCAATAGCGATTCCTCCCAACTGTGTCTAGACAAAGGTTTTATAGTTTTAAAAGGTTGAAAGCAGACACAAATGCATGGAGTTCAACCTAACATGTTGATCTAGAGCATGGGTCTCAAACTATGCTGGGTGTATGGGCCGGACAGAGGGAAAAAAATTATTTGGGAGGCCGCATTCTTGGCAGGACAAAGTGACATTTTTATTGGTACCATATATATTTTTTTACACACCTTTGGATCACTGATTTTGAACATTTTTCACTTGTTTATTATAACAAATGTGCACATTCTTTGTTTAAATATATATATATAAAAAAATAATTCTGATGGTAAAAAAAAGTCATGCCTTATTTTGAGGTTTTTTTTACATTCTATCCATTCTTGTAACTAATAGTGTTACAATTAGCACTATATAGAAATTTTGGCCTACATGTTTTAGTAATGTTCCCCATGTTGTTGTAATGTGCCCATCCTTGTCCCCTTGTAGTATTGTACCCCCATCCTAGTCCCCATCCTACAGTAATGTACTGATCCTTGTCCCCATCCTATAGTAATGTTCCCCATCCTATAGTAATGTGCCCCATCCTTGTCCCCATCTTATCGTAATGTGCCCATCCTGTAGTAATGTGTTAATCCTTGTCCCCATCCTATAGTAATGTGACCATCCTGTAGTAATGTGTCTATCCTTGCCCCATCTTATGGTAATGTTTTCCCATCCTTTTTCCCCTTGTAGCAATCTCCCTCTCCTGTAGTACTGTCCCCATCATATAATTGTCCCATTCTGTAATAATGTCCCCATCCCATAGTAATGTCCGCATCCTATAGTAATGTGCCAACCTTGTCCCCATCCCATAGTAATGTCCCCAGCCTTATCCCTATCCTATAGTAATATTTCCCATCCTTGTCCCCTTGTACCTATGTCCCCATCCTATAGGAATGTCCCCAGCCTTGTCCCCATCCTTTAGTAATGTCCCCAGCCTTATCCTTATCCTATAGTAATGTTTCCCATCCTTGTCCCCTTGTAGTAATGTCACTATGCTGTTGTACTGTGCCCCATCCTCCTAGTCCCCATCCTATTGTAATGTCCCCAGCCTTGTCCCCATTCTATAGTAATGTCCCCAGCCTTATCCCTATCCTATAGTAATATTTCCCATCCTTGTCCCCTTCTAGCTATGTCCCTATCCTATAGGAATGTCCCCAGCCTTGTCCCCATTCTATAGTAATGTCCCCATCCAATAGTATTGTGCCCATCCTTGTAATGTCCCCAGCTTTATCTCTATCCTATAGTAATGTTTCCCATCCTTGTCCCCTTGTAGTAATGTCACTATGCTGTCGTACTGTGCCCCATCCTATAGTAATGTCCCCAGCCTTGTCACCATTCTATAGTAATGTCCCCATCCTGTAGTAATGGGTGGGTGGGGGGGGCAGTGTCGGCTGAAAGGGGGCAGTGGCGGCGGATCGGATGCAGTGACGGCGGCGGCTGAAAGGGGGCAGTGGCGGCTCGGATGCAGTGACAGCGATGGCTGAAAGGGGGCAGTGGCTATAACTTACTGATCGCTCTCCTTAGCTTCCACAAATGCCGGAGTGAAGGTGAGGGGAGCGGTCTCCGGCCCCAGATCCACAGTGATTCGAGAGATCGGTCACAAGGCCGGTCTCTCCAATCAGAGCAGGGGGCGAGTGAAACAGAGGTCACCCAGCTCCAGGCAATGATCAGTGCTACAACTGCATTAATCATGCCTGGATTTCAATGTTTCAGCTATTTTCAATGGCTGAAACATTACAGTGGCTGTGATTGGCTGACAAACGCTGCTCAACCAATCACACAGCTTCCATAGGTCCGGGGAGGAGACACCACCCCTTCTGAGGTCAGGCAGAGGTCCCCTCCTCCCCGAATCTAAGGTATTTGCAGCGATCGCAGCCACCGGGGCTGCGATTTCGCCATGACGTACTGGGTATGTCATGGGTCCTTAAGTACCAGGGAGCCATGACGTACCCAGTAAGTTATAGGTCACTAAGGGGTTAATGTGCCTTCCTTCACATACACACACACAACCCCCCCACCATTCTTCTCACCTGTCCCGCGTTCCCTCAGCTGCCTCTTCTCTGCTTCTTGCTGTGTGCAGGCCCGTGCCCCCGGTGACTGTCGCGGCCGGTGCAGGGGCCGCAGACCCTGTCAAACATTCATCTGACAAAGTGCAGACAGTGGCTGCGGCCCCTGTACCTGCTGCGATAGTGAACAGGGGCACGAGCCTGCGGGCTGAACGAAGCAGCCTGAGGGGCCGCGTGTTTGAGACCTCTGATCTAGAGCAGGGCTGTGTTCAAAGAATGGCCAGCGGACCACATCTGGCCCTCTGCTACTAAGGAGGCTATGTGGGCTCATACTGTATATAGGAGGCTATGTGGAGCGCCTAATGTATATAGAAGGCTATGTGGGGCTTAATTTATTTTATTTAACTCATTTATATTTGAGGCTCTGGGGGCTCACATTGGTATATAGAGGGACTATGTGGGCTCACATTGTATATAGAGGGAATATGTGGGGGCTCACATTGTATATAGAGGGGCTAGGTGGGGGCTCACATTGTATATAGAGGGGCAATGTGGGGTTCATACATTATATAAGAGGCTATGTGGGGGCTCACTATATAGAAAGGCTATGTGGGAACTCACAGTATACAAGAGGCTTTGTGGATCTCATACTGTATATAGAGAGGCTATATGGGAGCTCATACTGTATATAGGGGCTATGTGGGGCTCATACGGTGTATATAAGGGGCAACATGGGGGCTCAATGTATATGTGACGCTATGTGGGGGCTCAATGTACATAGGGAGCTGTGTGGGGGTTCATACTGTACATAGGGGGCTATGTGGGGCTCATACTGTATTTAGGAGGTTATGTGAGTACTCATTGTATACAGAGGGGTTTTGTGGGGGCTCACACTGTTTATAGAGGGGCTATGTGGGGGCTCATATATGGAGAGGCTATGTGGGGGGCATACTCTATACAACGGGATATGTGAGACAAATACTGTATGTAGGGGACTGTGTGGGGGCTCATACAGTATATAGGGAAGTGTGAGTGAGGGCTGATCTAGCATGTAAGCAGCAATTTTGAGGGCTCATGCTGTATATAGGGGGACCGTGTGTGGTTTCATTCTGTATATAGGGCAATGTCCGCATACAGTGGCATGTAAGAGTTTGGGCACCTTGAAATTGAAGATGAAAGGCATAAAGTTAAAGAGGACAGATTTCCTTTGTATTTTAGGCAAAATATATTATATATACATATATTTATTTTTTCATCTTTTAGATTTGAAAAATTACAAAAAGGAAAATGGATTGATGCAAAACTTTAAACTTTGAGCAACATTTCAGACCTTAGCCTGTTTGGGTTATGGCTAGAGATGAACAAACTTGTGAAGTTCAGTTCGGCTGCTTCAACTGGACTTTAGATAAAGTTCGGATTGTGACCCGGACTTGACCTGAACCCTAATGGGAGTCACTAATTGTGCAGTTCGGGTCTCCACACACATGCAACCAGCCATAATCAGAATATTTCTGGTGGGGTGGGTAGGGTTTTTCCATTTTTGTTATTTTTGGTGCATACTACATTCGATGACTGTTGTTACCCCCAGTGCGAGCCGTTAAAGCACTGCAAGCAGCTTGCACTGCGCTGAGCACTGGGGGTACTCAAGCACAGCGATGCTCGCTCGAGTGGTCAGCATATGTAAAGCACCCGATCTCCAAAGCCAAACTCTGTCAGGTTTTTCGTAAAGACTGTTCGGTACCATCACCAGTACACTCATCTCTAGTTATGGCTTGTTCATCATAATCGTTAAGAAAGGCCAGGCGATGCAAATTTCACAGCTTTATAATAACCCAGACTCCTATAACCATGTGGGGAAAAAAACCCCACCATCCATGGGTTCTTCTAATCAGCTACCTAGCACTCTGAAAATGAAAATGGTGGAGGCCTGCAAATCAGGAAAAGGCTATAAAAATATAGCAAAGAATTTTTAAGTTGCCCTTTCCTCAGTTTGAAACGTTATTAAGAAATAGCAATTAACAGGAACAGTAGAGGTCAAGATAAGGTCTGGAAGACCAAGCAAACTTTCTGTGACTACTGCTCAATATTGCAAGAAAGCAAATCAGAACCCCCACTTGACTGCAAAAGACCTTCAGGAAGATTCAGCAGACTTTGGAATTATGGTAAATTGTCCTGCTGTTCAAAGACACCTACACAAATATGGCTTTCTTGGAATAAAACCTCTCCTATATCCTCACCATAAAATTCCGAGTCAGAAGTAAGCAAAAGAACATCCAAACAAGCCTTATGCATTTTGGAAACAAGCCCTGTGGACCAATCAGGTTAAAATAGAACGCTTTGGCCACAATGATCAAAGGTATGTGTGAAAGAAAAAGGGCACAAAATTTCAAGAAAATAACACCTTGCCAACAGTTAAGCATGGGGGCGGATCAATCATGCTTTGGAGTTGTTTTGCAGCCAATGGCACGGGGAACATTTCATGAGCCTACAACCTACAATAGCCCTCAGTCCAGTAGACCACTGCGCAACCAGCTCTGTCTTCACCTATTGTACCATCACCCATTCCCTGTAGACTGTGAGCCCTCGTGGGCAGGGTCCTCTCTCCTCCTATACCAGTCTGTTTTGTACTGTTAATGATTGTTGTACATATACCCTCTTTCACTTGTAAAGCGCCATGGAATAAATGGCGCTATAATAATAAATAAAATAATAATAATAAGTAGAGGGAAGAATGGATTCAATGAAATTTCAACAAATGCTTCATACAAACATAACTTCATCTGTAAAAAGAAGGGAATTTTGTTACTTACCGTAAATTCCTTTTCTTCTAGCTCTTATTGGGAGACCCAGATGATTGGGTGTATAGCACTGCCTCCGGAGGCCACACAAAGCAATTACACTAAAAAGTGTAAGGCCCCTCCCCTTCTGGCTATACACCCCCAGTGGGATCACTGGCTCACCAGTTTTAGTGCAAAAGCAAGAAGGAGGAAAGCCAATAACTGGTTTAAACAAATTCACTCCGAGTAACATCGGAGAACTGAAAACCGTTCAACATGAACAACATGTGTACCCGCAAACAAACCAAAAATCCCGAAGGACAACAGGGCGGGTGCTGGGTCTCCCAATAAGAGCTAGAAGAAAAGGAATTTACGGTAAGTAACAAAATTCCCTTCTTCTTCGGCGCTCTATTGGGAGACCCAGACGATTGGGACGTCCAAAAGCTGTCCCAGGGTGGGTAAAGAAATACCTCATGTTAGAGCTGCAAGACAGCCCTCCCCTACGGGGAGGCAACTGCCGCCTGCAGGACTCTTCTACCTAGGCTGGCGTCCGCCGAAGCATAGGTATGCACCTGATAATGTTTGGTGAAAGTGTGCAGACTCGACCAGGTAGCTGCCTGGCACACCTGTTGAGCCGTAGCCTGGTGTCGCAATGCCCAGGACGCACCCACGGCTCTGGTAGAATGGGCCTTTAGCCCTGATGGAACCGGAAGCCCCGCAGAATGGTAGGCTTCAAGAATTGGTTCTTTGATCCATCGAGCCAGGGTGGCCTTAGAAGCCTGCGACCCCTTGCGCTTACCAGCGACAAGGACAAAGAGTGCATCCGAACGGCGCAGGGGCGCTGTGCGGGAAATGTAGATTCTGAGTGCTCTCACCAGATCTAACAAATGTAAATCCTTCTCATACCGATGAACTGCATGAGGACAAAACGAAGGCAAAAAGATATCCTGATTAAGATGAAAAGAGGATACCACCTTCGGGAGAAACTCCTGAATGGGGCGCAGCACTACCTTGTCCTGGTGGAAGACCAGGAAGGGAGCCTTGGAAGACAACGCTGCTAGCTCAGACACTCTCCGAAGAGATGTGATCGCTACCAGAAAAGCCACTTTCTGTGATAGTCTAGAAAGTGAAACCTCCTTCAGAGGCTCGAAGGGCGGCTTCTGGAGGGCAACTAGTACCCTGTTCAGATCCCATGGATCTAACGGCCGCTTGTACGGGGGAACTATATGGCAAACCCCCTGTAGGAACGTGCGCACCTTAGGAAGTCGTGCTAGACGCTTCTGAAAAAAGACGGATAGCGCCGAGACTTGCCCTTTAAGGGAGCCGAGCGACAAACCTTTTTCTAACCCAGATTGGAGGAAAGAAAGAAGGGTAGGTAATGCAAATGGCCAGGGAGACACTCTCTGAGCAGAGCACCAGGATAAGAATATCCTCCACGTTCTGTGGTAGATCTTAGCAGACGTGGGCTTCCTAGCCTGTCTCATGGTGGCAACGACCCCTTGGGATAAGCCTGAAGACGCTAGGATCCAGGACTCAATGGCCACGCAGTCAGGTTGAGGGCCGCAGAATTCCGATGGAAAAACGGCCCTTGGGACAGTAAGTCTGGTCGGTCTGGTAGTGCCCACGGTTGGCCGACCGTGAGATGCCACAGATCCGGATACCACGCCCTCCTCGGCCAGTCTGGAGCGACGAGTATGACGCGGCTGCATTCGGATCTGATCTTGCGTAGCACTCTGGGCAAGAGTGCCAGAGGTGGAAACACATAAGGGAGCCGGAACTGCGACCAATCTTGCACTAGGGCGTCTGCCGCCAGCGCTCTTTGATCGCGAGACCGTGCCATGAATGTTGGGACCTTGTTGTTGTGCCGGGACGCCATTAGATCGACGTCCGGCCTTCCCCATCGGTGACAGATTTCCTGAAACACGTCCGGGTGAAGGGACCATTCCCCTGCGTCCATGCCCTGGCGACTGAGGAAGTCTGCTTCCCAGTTTTCTACGCCGGGGATGTGAACTGCGGATATGGTGGAGGCCGTGGCTTCCACCCACATCATAATGCGCCGGACTTCCTGGAAGGCTTGCCGACTGCGAGTCCCTCCTTGGTGATTGATGTATGCCACCGCTGTGGAGTTGTCCGATTGAATTCGGATCTGCTTCCCTTCCAGCCACTGCTGGAAGGCTAGTAGGGCAAGAAACACTGCTCTGATTTCCAGAACATTGATCTGAAGGCTGGACTCCTGCTGAGTCCACGTACCCTGAGCCCTGTGGTGGAGAAACACTGCTCCCCACCCTGACAGACTCGCGTCTGTCGTGACCACTGCCCAGGACGGTGGTAGGAAGGATCTTCCCTGTGATAACGAGGTGGAAAGGAGCCACCACTGCAGAGAGTCCTTGGCCGTCTGGGAAAGGGAGACTTTCCTGTCCAGGGATGTCGACTTCCCGTCCCATTGGCGGAGAATGTCCCATTGAAGTGGACGCAGATGAAACTGCGCAAACGGAACCGCCTCTATTGCCGCCACCATCTTCCCGAGGAAGTGCATGAGGCGTCTTAAGGAGTGCGACTGACCTTGAAGGAGAGCCTGCACCCCTGTCTGTAGTGACCGCTGCTTGCTCAGCGGAAGCTTCACTATCGCTGAGAGAGTATGAAACTCCATGCCAAGATACGTTAGTGATTGGGTCGGTGACAGATTTGACTTTGGGAAGTTGATGATCCACCCGAACGCCTGGAGAGTCTCCAGTGCAAAATTCAGGCTGAGTTGGCATGCCTCCTGAGAGGGTGCCTTGACCAGTAGATCGTCCAAGTAAGGGATCACAGAGTGTCCGTGAGAGTGCAAGACTGCTACCACTGCTGCCATGATCTTGGTGAACACCCGGGGGGCTGTCGCCAGACCAAATGGCAGAGCCACGAACTGAAGATGTTCGTCTCCTATCACGAAGCGCAGAAAGCGTTGGTGCTCCGTAGCAATCGGCACGTGGAGATAAGCATCTTTGATGTCTATTGATGCTAGGAAATCTCCTTGGGACATTGAGGCAATGACTGAGCGGAGGGATTCCATCCGGAACCGCCTGGCGTTCACATGCTTGTTGAGCAGTTTTAGGTCCAGAACAGGACGGAAGGAGCCGTCCTTTTTTGGAACCACAAAGAGATTGGAGTAAAATCCTCGCCCCCGTTCCAGAGGGGGAACAGGGATCACGACTCCTTCTGCTCTTAGAGAGTCCACCGCCTGCAGCAGGGCATCTGCTCGGTTGGGGTGTGGGGAGGTTCTGAAGAACCGAAGTGGAGGCCGAGAACTGAACTCGATTCTGTACCCGCGAGACAAAATGTCTGTTACCCACCGGTCTTTGACCTGTGACAGCCAAATGTCGCAAAAGCGGGAGAGCCTGCCACCGACCGAGGATGCGGAGGGAGGAGGCCGAAAGTCATGAGGTAGCCGCCTTGGAAGCGGTTCCTCCATTTGCTTTCCTGGGGCGTGAGTGAGCCCGCCAGGA
Organism: Anomaloglossus baeobatrachus; assembly: GCF_048569485.1. Taxonomy (NCBI): domain Eukaryota; kingdom Metazoa; phylum Chordata; class Amphibia; order Anura; family Aromobatidae; genus Anomaloglossus; species Anomaloglossus baeobatrachus. The sequence continues at coordinate 584,163,731 of NC_134353.1, read as the reverse complement.
ATCTGAGCTCCCTTGTCCTTTCTGAGTCCCTTTGGACGAGGAGAATTGGGGTTTGCCCGAGCCTCGAAAGGACCGAAACCTCGACTGCCACTTTTTCTGTTGAGGTTTACTTGCTCTGGGCTGTGGCAAGGAAGAGTCCTTACCCTTGGACTGTTTTATGATTTCAGCCAATGGCTCACCAAACAGTCTGTCCCTAGATAATGGCAAGCTGGTTAAGCATTTTTTGGAACCAGCATCTGCTTTCCAGTCCTTTAACCATAAGGCTCTGCGCAAAACCACAGAATTGGCGGCCGCCATAGAGGTACGGCTCGTAGATTCTAGGACAGCATTGATAGCATAGGTCGCAAACGCAGACATTTGCGAGGTTAGGGACGCCACCTGCGGCACTGCTGGATGCATGATAGCATCCACCTGTGCTAAACCAGCTGAAATAGCTTGTAGTGCCCACACGGCCGCGAATGCTGGAGCAAAGGACGCGCCGATAGCTTCATAGACAGATTTCAACCAAAGGTCCATCTGTCTGTCGTTGGCATCTTTAAGTGAAGCGCCATCCTCTACTGCGACTATGGATCTAGCCGCAAGCTTGGAAATTGGGGGATCCACCTTTGGGCACTGGGTCCAGCGTTTGGCCACTTCAGCGGGAAAAGGATAACGGGTATCCTTAGAACGCTTAGAGAAACGCTTGTCTGGATGAGCGTCGTGCTTCTGGATTGATTCTCTGAAGTCAGAGTGGTCCAAAAAAGCACTTAATTTACGCTTGGGATACAGGAAATGGAACTTCCCCTGCTGTGCAGCTGCCTCCTCTGCAGAAGGGGCTGGGGGAGAAATATCCAACAGCCTATTAATCGCCGATATAAGGTCATTAACCATGGCGTCACCATCAGGGGCATCCAGATTGAGAGGGGCCTCAGGATTAGAATCCTGATCACCGTCCTCAGTCTCATCACAGAGAGATTCTTCTCGCTGAGACCCTGAGCAGTGTGATGACGTCGAGGGTCTTTCCCAGCGAGCTCGCTTAGGCTGCCTGGGACTGTCATCTGAGTCAGAGACTTCAGCTTGTGATGCTTGAGACCCCCTTGAAGTACGGACTAGTTCCAACTGAGGGGGACCAGAGAGCATAGCCACAGCAGTGTCCATGGTCTGAGGAACTGGCCTGGCCTGCAAGGTCTCCAGGATTTTTGTCATAGCCTCAGACATTTTATCAGCAAACACTGCAAAGTCTGTCCCCGTCACCGGGGCAGGGTTCACAGGCGTCTCTGCCTGGGCTACCACCACCATAGGCTCTGGCTGACGAAGTGCCACTGGGACTGAACATTGCACACAATGTGGATCATTGGAGCCTGCTGGTAGATCAGCCCCACATGCAGTACAAACAGTGTACACAGCCCGTGCCTTGGCAGCCTTGCGTTTTGCGGATGACATGTTGCTGCCTCCTCAGAGCAGTACAGGGTGTCCAGCCAAGAAGCGACCTTACAGTGCAACTATATATATATATATGGTACCAAGAAAAAAGTACACTAATATATCACTGAGGCACTAGTGGGGCCAGCACTACTGTGCAGCTTACCGCCCGCTTAGGAGCGGTGTGTGGTCGCCAGAAATCCCTCTAGTCTGGGTCTCCCAGAGCCTGCTGCCTCTCCCCAGCCAGATCGCATGTGTAATGGCTGCCGGCGTCCTTGTGGAGAGGGGGGGCGGGCCCTGGGCGTACACCGACGAAGAGCGGGAAGTCTGCTTCCCCTTGTGCCTAGTGAGAGGGCTGGAGCATGTAAATAAGGCTCCAGCCCTCGGCGCTGCCATTGAGCAGCGTCTCTCCCCTACCCTGATTGACAGGGTGGGGGCGGGAACGAAGCGACGCTAGGCCGCAGAAGCCGGGGGCTAAAGTTAAAAGCGCCGCCGCCGTAAAAGCGCGGTCGGCGCAAAGCCCCCGGCGCACCACAAGTCGCAGCTGCGCCGCCGCTCCAGGAGCGGTCGGCGCAGTAGTTCCCAACACACAACGTCACTCAGCAAAGCTGCAGTGACCTAACCCCCAGCGTACAGCGCCACTGTCCCCGGCGCACTACAACGCTCAGCAAGCCCTGAGCGTGTCCGTGCCTGCCGGGGACACAGAGTACCTGAAAGTTGCAGGGCCTTGTCCCTGAACGGCACTCCCGCTCCCAATCCAGCAGGTTCTATGGGTCTGTGGATGGAGCCCGGCCCCAGGGCTTGGGGGCCGGCAAGATCCCACTTCCACAGAGCCCTCCAGGGGATGTGGAAGGAAAACAGCATGTGGGCTCCAGCCTCTGTACCAGCAATAGGTACCTCAACCTTACAAGCACCAACCGCGGGTGAGAAGGGAGCATGCTGGGGGCCCTATATGGGCCCTCTTTTCTTCCATCCGATAGAGCCAGCAGCTACTGCTGACTACAAACAGTGGAGCTATGCGTGGATGTCTGACCTCCTTCGCACAAAGCCGAAAACTGGTGAGCCAGTGATCCCACTGGGGGTGTATAGCCAGAAGGGGAGGGGCCTTACACTTTTTAGTGTAATTGCTTTGTGTGGCCTCCGGAGGCAGTGCTATACACCCAATCGTCTGGGTCTCCCAATAGAGCGCCGAAGAAAGCTTAAGTTGAAAAGCAGGTGGCTTCTACAAATTGATAATGATCCTAAACACAAGTCAAAATCCACAATAGACTACCTCAAAAGACATAAGCTGAAGGTTTTACAATGGATCTCACAGTTGCCTAATGTGAACATCATTGAAAATCTGTGGCTAGACCTCAAAAGATCAGTGCATGCAAGAAGACCCAGGAATCTCACAGAACTGGAAGACATTTCCTAGGAAGAATGGATGAAAATCCCTCAAAACAAGACTCTAGTCTAGCTACAAAAAGCGCTTACAAGCTGTGATACTTGCCAAAAGGGGGGCTACTAGGTACTAACAATGCAGGGGGACAAAACTTTTGCTTTGGCACATTTTCCTTTTTGTTAGTTTTAAAATGTAAAAGATGATTTTTTTTTTGCCTAAAATACAAAGGGAAATGTGTCATCTTTAACTTCATGCCTGTAAAGGCCGCTTTACACGCAGCGACATCGCTTAGCGATGTCTCTCATGAAAGCACCCGCCCACGTCGTTTGTGTGTCACGGGCAAATCACTGCCTGTGGAGTACAAAATCGCTAGTACCCGTCACACGGACTTACCTTCCTAACAATGTCGCTGTGGCCGGCAAACAGCCTCTTTTCTAAGGGGGCGGTTCGTGCGGCGTCACAGCGACGTCACACGGCAGACGTCCAATAGAAGCACAGGGGCAGAGAGCAGCCGCATGAAAGTCACGGCAACCTCGTTGCCAGAGGATGCAGGAACTGTGTTGTTCGTCGTTCCTGGGGTGTCACACCTAGCGATTTGCGCTGTTTAAGGAACAACAAACAACCTGCGTCCAGCACCAGCAACGATTTTTTGAAAATGAGCGACGTGTCAACGATCAACGATTAGGTGAGTATTTTTGATCGTCAACACTCGCTCATAGGTGTCTCACGCAACGACGTCGCTAATGACACCGGATGTGCGTCACAAATTCTGTGACCCCGACGACATATCGTTAGCGAAATCGTTGCGTGTAAAGCCCCCTTTAGAGATAATTTCATCGTCAACTTGCTTAGTTGTTCACAATAACAGTGATTTTGACCAAGAATGCCCAAAATGTACTTAAATCTGCTCAGTATTAAGTGATCTAATTATAATAATTATAATTAATATGTTAATATTAATATTGAGCAGAATTTCTTTCAGCTTATTGGTTCGGCCCTCCACACCAGTCACGGTCTCATGTGGCCCCTCGAGAAGATTAATTGCCCACCCCTGATCTAGGGGAAGCTCAGAAAAACAGATGTATTGTCAATAGGAAGAGGGAACAAAAGGACTGGGCATATTAAAATTCAACAAGTTGAAACCTCTTTTTCCCTGACATCAGTCATCAAGAGTCAGGGTCACAACGGGTGCCACCCAAATCAGCAGATTCGGCAAACATTCACCCAAAGTGTATAGCACCATTATTGGAAGCGCTATTACAATATAAAAAGCCCCCACTCCCAAAATACATAAAATAAAGTACCTTTCCTTCTGATACCCAAACTGCCTCTGTCTGTTGGTCTTTGATCACATCCTTTATGCTTCCATACCAGCTGTCATTTGAGGAATTTAAATTAATAGTGGCTGTAAGGAAAAAAACAAACAAAAAGTCATAAAAAAAAGGAATAAGAAAACACCTTTCATATGGAAAAGCATTATATATCTAAACATTTGTTGTGGGGAGGAGGTGATAAACCGTCTGGAAATCAGTCTGAAGAGAAAGACGAAGTAAATATTTTATTCTCATATCTCGAATATTCACATGAACACGATTGATATTTCAAAACTCAAGTGTAAAAGAGAAAATCAAAATGTATTTATAAAACATCAACTAAACAAATAAGTTATAATTCAAATATAGTGCTCAAGGCAATATCACATTTATTTAATCATCTTCTTCAGCTGCAGTACTATGCAATACTAATGAATTCATAAAAAGCAAACTAATTATCGTATGTAGATTAAAGGGTTATCCCTAAAATAGGATAGAATAGGGGATAGCTTATTGATCACTAAGGTTTCCACTGCTGGCGACACCAGCGATCCAGAGAACGGGACTTTGGAACCTCTAATCAAATCACTTAGGCTGCCAGTGAGACACCCCATGGATATAGAATACTTAGGGACGAACAAACCCGATCTGTAAAGTTTGGGGTTCATACAGCGCACTAGGATCCGAACATAAGACTTCTCACCGAAGTCCAAGTCAAAGTTTGGATGCTGTTCGGATGATGAATAAAGCTTGTTGAAAGGCTGCAGCAGAGCCAATCAACAAGCTTTTCAGCATGGGGAAGATACCTGGATGCTGCAGGGAACAAAATAAATAAAAAATAAAATATAGACAAGTTAGATATCCCCCCTTTTTTGATAACTAAGCCACTCCTGGAGCAGTTGAATGCTGCTATTTTTAGGCTGGAAGAGCTGAGGACTGCTTTACCTGCGCTGGCTACCATAAAAAAAGAGAATTTTGTTACTTACCGTAAATTCTTTTTCTTATAGTTCCGTCATGGGAGACCCAGACCATGGGTGTATAGCTACTGCCCCCGGAGGACACACAAAGTTACTACACTCAAAACGTGTAGCTCCTCCCTCCTAGCAAATACACCCCCTGCTAGCCAGTCCTAGCCAGTTTAGTGCAAAAGCTGAAGGAGGACATCCACCCACAAGAAGAGACAGAGTAAAATCCGGAAGAACCGGAACCTCTGTCTACAACAATAACAGCCGGTGAAGACACACGGAACAAGAAACCTGCCAACAGGCAATAGGGAGGGTGCTGGGTCTCCCATGACGGAACTATAAGAAAAAGAATTTACGGTAAGTAACAAAATTCTCTTTTTCTTTATCGTTCCTATGGGAGACCCAGACCATGGGACGTTCAAAAGCAGTCCATGGGTGGGAATAAACAGACAACTGAGAAGCAGGCAAACCTAACTTCACAAATGGGCGACAGACGCCGGACAAATGCGTCTGCCCAAGCCCGCGTCTGCCAAAGCATGAGCATGCCTTGGGTAGTGCTTCGAAAAAGTATGCAGACTAATTCGAGCTGCAGTCTGACAGACCTACTGAGCCGTAACCTGGTGCCTGAAAGCCCAAAAAGGCGCCGACAGGTCTGATCAAATGTGCTCTGATCCCCGGCGGGGAAGGCACTTGAGTACACTTGTAGGTCTCGGAAATGGCCGACCTAAGCCAACGAACCAGGGTCGGCTTAGATGCCGAGAGACCGCTACGCTGACTAGCAGTCAGCACCAGAGAGAGGTGCACCGCCTAATAACGGCGGTGCGAGACACATAGATCCGGAGCGCCCGCACCAGATCCAGGATATGCAACGCTTCCTCAAGCGATGAACAGGAGCCGGACAAAAGGAAGGCAGGAAAGAAGGGAATTTTGTTTACTTACCGTAAATTACTTTTCTTCTAGCTCTAATTGGGAGACCCAGACAATTGGGTGTATAGGCTATGCCTCCGGAGGCCGCACAAAGTATTACACTCAAAAGTGTTAAGCCCCTCCCCTTCTGCCTATACACCCCCCGTGCTCCCACGGGCTCCTCAGTTTTGGTGCAAAAGCAAGAAGGAGGAAAAAGAATTATAAAACTGGTTTAAAGTAACTTCAATCCGAAGGAATATCGGAGAACTGAAACCATTCAACATGAACAACATGTGTACACAAAAAAAAACAGGGGCGGGTGCTGGGTCTCCCAATTAGAGCTAGAAGAAAAGGAATTTACGGTAAGTAAACAAAATTCCCTTCTTCTTTGTCGCTCTATTGGGAGACCCAGACAATTGGGACGTCCAAAAGCAGTCCCTGGGTGGGTAAAATAATACCTCGTAAGAGAGCCGTAAAACGGCCCTTTCCTACAGGTGGGCAACCGCCGCCTGAAGGACTCGTCTACCTAGGCTGGCATCCGCCGAAGCATAGGTATGCACTTGATAGTGCTTCGTGAAAGTGTGCAGGCTCGACCAGGTAGCCGCCTGACACACCTGCTGAGCCGTAGCCTGGTGCCTCAAAGCCCAGGACGCGCCCACGGCTCTGGTAGAATGGGCCTTCAGCCCTGAGGGAACCGGAAGCCCAGCCGAACGGTAAGCTTCGATAATTGGCTCCTTGATCCACCGAGCCAGGGTTGATTTGGAAGCCTGTGACCCTTTACGCTGGCCAGCGACAAGGACAAAGAGTGCATCCGAGCGGCGCAGGGGCGCCGTACGAGAAATGTAGAGTGAGTGCTCTCACCAAATCTAACAAGTGCAAATCCTTTTCACATTGGTGAACTGGATGAGGATAAAAAGAAGGTAAGGAAATATCCTGATTGAGATGAAAGGGGGATACCACCTTAGGGAGAAATTCCGGAACCGGACGTAGAACCACCTTGTCCTGGTGAAACACCAGGAAAGGGGCTTTGCACGACAACGCTGCTAGCTCAGACACTCTCCGAAGAGAAGTGACTGCTACTAGAAAAACCACTTTCTGCGAAAGTCGTGAGAGGGAAATATCTCTCATTGGCTCGAATGGTGGTTTCTGAAGAACCATCAGAACCCTGTTTAGATCCCAGGGTTCTAACGGCCGTTTGTAAGGTGGAACTATGTGACAAACCCCCTGCAGGAACGTGCGTACCTGTGGAAGTCTGGCTAGGCGCTTCTGGAAAAACACAGAGAGCGCTGAGACTTGTCCCTTAAGGGAGCCGAGCGACAAACCCTTTTCCAGTCCAGATTGAAGGAAGGACAGAAAAGTAGGTAATGCAAATGGCCAGGGAGAAAAACCCTGAACAGAGCACCATGACAGAAAAATTTTCCACGTCCTGTGATAGATCTTGGCGGACGTTGGTTTCCTAGCCTGTCTTATAGTGGCAATGACGTCTTGAGATAACCCTGAAGACGCTAGGATCCAGGACTCAATGGCCACACAGTCAGGTTGAGGGCCGCAGAATTCAGATGGAAAAACGGCCCTTGAGATAGCAAGTCTGGTCGGTCTGGTAGTGCCCACGGTTGGCCGACCGTGAGATGCCACAGATCCGGGTACCACGACCGCCTCGGCCAGTCTGGAGCGACGAGGATGACGCGGCGGCAGTCGGCCCTGATCTTGCGTAACACTCTGGGCAACAGTGCCAGTGGAGGAAACACATAAGGGAGCTGAAACTGCGACCAATCCTGAACTAAGGCGTCTGCCGCCAGAGCTCTGGGATCTTGAGACCGTGCCATGAACGTCGGTACCTTGTTGTTGTGCCGGGACGCCATGAGGTCGACGTCCGGCACCCCCCAGCGGCAACAGATCTCCTGAAACACGTCCGGGTGAAGGGACCATTCCCCTGCGTCCATGCCCTGGCGACAGATAATCTGCTTCCCAGTTTTCCACGCCTGGGATGTGAACTGCGGATATGGTGGAGGCCGTGGCTTCCACCCACATCAAAATCCGCCGGACTTCCTGGAAGGCTTGCCGGCTGCGTGTGCCGCCTTGGTGGTTGATGTATGCCACCGCTGTGGAATTGTCCGACTGAATTCGGATCTGCTTGCCCTCCAGCCACTGCTGGAACGCTTTCAGGGCAAGATACACTGCCCGTATTTCCAGAACATTGATCTGAAGCGAGGACTCTTGCTGGGTCCACGTACCCTGAGCCCTGTGGTGGAGAAAAACCGCTCCCCACCCTGACAGACTCGCGTCCGTCGTGACTACTTCCCAGGATGGGGGTAGGAAGGATTTCCCCTTCGATAATGAAGTGGGAAGAAGCCACCACCGAAGGGAAGCTTTGGTCGCCTGAGAGAGGGAGACGGTCCTGTCGAGGGACGTCGGTTTCCTGTCCCATTTGCGTAGGATGTCCCATTGAAGGGGACGCAGGTGAAACTGCGCGAAAGGGACTGCCTCCATTGCTGCCACCATCTTCCCTAGGAAGTGCATGAGGCGCCTCAAGGGGTGTGACTGGCCTTGAAGGAGAGATTGTACCCCTTTCTGTAGTGACTGCTGCTTGATCAGCGGAAGCTTCACTATCGCTGAGAGGGTATGAAACTCCATGCCAAGATATGTCAGCGATTGGGCCGGTGTCAGATTTGACTTTGGAAAATTGATGATCCACCCGAAACCCTGGAGAGTCTCCAGGGTAGCGTCGAGGCTGCGTTGGCATGCCTCTTGAGAGGGTGCCTTGATCAGCAGATCGTCCAAGTACGGGATCACCGAGTGACCCTGCGAGTGTAGGAGCGCTACTACAGTAGCCATAACCTTGGTAAAAACCCGTGGGGCTGTTGCCAGGCCGAACGGCAGTGCCACGAATTGCAGGTGTTCGTTTCCTATGGCGAAGCGCAAGAAGCGCTGGTGCTCTGGAGCAATCGGTACGTGGAGATAAGCATCCTTGATATCTATCGATGCAAGGAAATCTCCTTGGGACATTGATGCGATGACGGAGCGGAGGAATTCCATCCTGAACCGTCTGGTTTTTACATGTTTGTTGAGCAGTTTCAGGTCCAGGACCGGGTGGAAAGACCCGTCCTTCTTTGGGACCACAAACAAGTTGGAGTAAAAACCGTGGCTCTGTTGCTGGAGAGGAACAGGGATCACCACTCCTTCTACCTTCAGAGTGCGCAGCGCCTGCAGAAGAGCCTCGGCTCGCTCGGGAGGCGGGGATGACCTGAAGAATCGAGTCGGGGGACGAGAGGTGAACTCTATCTTGTAACCGTGAGACAGAATGTCTCTCACCCAGCGGTCTTTTATTTGTGGCAGCCAGGTGTCGCAAAAGCGGGAGAGCCTGCCACCGACTGAGGATGCTGCTAGAGGAGGTCGAAAGTCATGAGGAAGCCGCCTTGTTAGCGGCGCCTCCGGTGGTCTTTTTAGAACGTGACTTAGACCGCCATGCATCAGAGTTCCTTTGTTCTTTCTGAGACCTTTTGGACGAGGAGAATTGGGACCTGTCCGCGCCCCGAAAGGACCGAAACCTCGACTGCCCTCTCCTCTGTTGGGGTATGTTCTGTTTGGGCTGGGGTAAGGATGTATCCTTTCCCTTGGATTGTTTGATGATTTCATCCAAACGCTCACCAAACAGCCTGTCGCCAGAAATTGGCAAACTGGTTAAGCGCTTTTTGGAAGCAGAATCTGCCTTCCATTCCCGTAGCCACAAGGCCCTGCGGAGTACCACCGAATTGGCGGCCGCAACCGCCGTACGGCTCGCAGAGTCCAGGACAGCATTAATAGCGTAAGACGCAAATGCCGAGGTCTGGGTGGTAATGGATGCCACTTGTGGCGCGGACGTGCACGTGGCTGCTTCAATTTGCGCTTGACCTGCTGAGATAGCTTGTAGCGCCCATACGGCTGCGAATGCTGGGGCAAAAGAAGCTCCGATAGCTTCATAGATGGATTTTAACCAGAGCTCCATCTGCCTGTCAGTGGCATCTTTGAGCGAGGCCCCATCTTCCACTGCAAGTATGGATCTAGCCGCCAGTCTGGAGATTGGAGGATCCACTTTGGGACACTGAGTCCAACCTTTAACCAAGTCAGGGGGAAAAGGATAACGTGTATCCTTAAGGCGCTTCGAAAAACGCTTATCTGGACAAGCATGGTGATTCTGGACTGCCTCTCTGAAATCAGAGTGGTCTAGAAACATACTCTGTGTACGCTTGGGGAACCTGAAACGGAATTTCTCCTGCTGAGAAGCTGACTCCTCCGCCGGAGGAGCTGAGGGAGAAATATCCAGCATTTGATTGATGGACGCAATAAGATCGTTCACTATGGCGTCCCCATCTGGAGTATTAAGATTGAGAGCGCCCTCAGGATCAGAATCCTGATCAGCTGTCTCCGCATCATCAACCAGAGATTCCCCCCGCTGAGACCCTGAACAATATGATGTCGAGGGAAATTCTAAGCGAGCCCGCTTAGTCGGTCTGGGACTGGGGTCTAAGTCAGAACCCTCAGCCTGGGATGTATGAGATACCCCGGGAGGACATTGTTGGTCCAACTGAGGGGGGCCAGGGAACAATGATTCAACAGAGTCCCTTTGCTGAGATACCGGCCTGGACTGCAAGGCTTCTAGTATCTTAGCCATAGTCTCAGAGAGTTTTGCAAACTCCGTCCCTGTCACCTGAACAGCGTCAACAGGTGGCTCCCCCTGGGCCCCTCTTAGCAGAGGCTGTGGCTGAATAAGTGCCACAGGGGCCGAACATTGCACACAATGAGGGTCAGTGGAACCTGCCGGCAGCTGGGTCGTACAAGCGGCGCAGGCAGCATAATAAGCCTGTGTTTTGGCACCCCTGCCTTTTGTGGGCGCCATGCTATTGTTTTCCCTGAGCAACACAATAGGGTATATAGCCAGAATGAACTGTGCTCATACAGTGTAAAGAATATACTATAAACAAATAATGTATCAATACACTACAGCACCATGGGGCTAGCACCAACAGGTGCTGCTTACCACCCGCCTAAAGCGGTTGTGAGGCCACCAGAGACCGTGTCTGGGTCTCCCAGGGTTTGTCCCTCTCTGCAGCGTCGGAGGAGCTGACAGGAATGGCTGCGGCGTCCTGACGAGAGGAGGGAGCCGTGGGTGTGGCCGAGAAAGTGCGGGAACTGGTGCTCACACTGTGCACAGTGAGGGGGGTGGAGTATGCAAATCATACTCCAGCCCTCAGTGCTGCTCGTTCCGTGCAGCGTCCCGCCCTTCCCCTGCCTGTCAGGGCTGAGGGCGGGAGAAAAGGAAACTAGGCCGCAAGAAAGCCGGGGACTCGAGTATAAGCTTGGCCGCCGTAAAAGCGCGGCCGGCGCCGAAGTCCCCGGCGAACTACAAGTCCCAGCCGCGCCGCAGTTTCCCATGGCAGCGGCGGTTAGCGCGGTAGCCCCTACATATAAACACACTCAGCGACGCTGAGTGTGTAATGGCACAGTTTAACCCGGTCAGCGCCGCGGTCCCCGGTGCACTAGCACACCCAGCAAAGCTGAGGTGTTGCCGTGCACGGTCCCCACAGGGATACAGAGTACCTTCAAGTAGCAGGGCCATGTCCCTGAACGGTACCCGGCTCCTATCCAGCAGGCTCCACAGGAGTTGTGGATGAAGCACGGTCTCAGTGCCTGGAGACCGATAGGATCCCACTTCGCCCAGAGCCCTGAGGGGGGTGGGGAAGGAAAACAGCATGTGGGCTCCAGCCTCCGTACCTGCAATGGATACCTCAACCTTAACAACACCGCCGACAAGAGTGGGGTGAGAAGGGAGCATGCTGGGGGCCCTATATGGGCCCACTTTTCTTCCATCCGACATGGTCAGCAGCTGCTGCTGACCAATCTGTGGAGCTATGTGTGCAGGTCTGCCTCCTTCGCACAAAGCAAAAAAACTGAGGAGCCCGTGGGAGCACGGGGGGTGTATAGGCAGAAGGGGAGGGGCTTAACACTTTTGAGTGTAATACTTTGTGCGGCCTCCGGAGGCATAGCCTATACACCCAATTGTCTGGGTCTCCCAATAGAGCGACAAAGAAATTGCCCCGGATAAGGTGGAAGCAGTAACCGCCTTAGGGAAAAAAGTCCGGAGTCGGATGAAGACCACCTTGTCTTGATGCAAAAGACCAAAAAAGGGGGTGACTCCGAGAGAGTGCAGCCAGAACTCTCTGGCGGGAAATTATAGCCACTAGAAAGACTACTTTCTGTGAAAGATGAAACAAAGAAACCTCCCCAAGAGGCGCAAAGGGGGGTTTCCGGGAACCGGGAGGACCGGATTAAGGTCCCAGGGCTCCATAGGCCGCCGGAAAGGCGGAATGATGTGAGATGCGCCCTTAAAGGAGCTCACCGGAGCCAGCCGGACGATACGCCGCTGGCACATACTGACAGAGCCGAGACCTGTCCCTTAATGAGGGATAGTCCTAGCTGTAGACCGGACTGTGGAAGGGACAGGAGGGTCGGCAAGGCCAAAAAGGTCAAAGGACACTTTGGAGCTCGAGTCATAGCGGAGATGACTTCAGGAAGGATATCAGAAGTCGCCAAGATCCAGGACTCAAGAGCTACGCCGTCAATCTGAGAATCCAGAATTCTGACGGAAAAAACGGACCTTTTGAGAAAAGGTCTGAACGGTCCGGAAGATGCCATGGCAACCCAACGGACAGAAGGAGCAGGTCAGAGTACCAAGCCTGCCTGGGTCAGTCTGGAGTATGAGAATGACCCGACGGCCCCCTTTACTGATCTTGCGCAGGACTCTGGACAAGAGGTAGAGGGTGAAATACGTAAAGAGACGAAGCTGGGATCAAACATGAACCAGTGTGTCTACCGCAAAACCTGAGGATTGTGGACCACGGTTGGACAGCTGAAATAGTCTGCCTCGCAGTTTTCACATCTAGGATGTGGGCTGCGGATACGGTGGACTAGGAGTCCCTTGTCCACAGAAGAATGTTCAGCCGCCAAGATTGCCAGGCGGCTGAGTGTCCCGCCCCGGAAGCTGATGTAGGAAAACGCTGTCACGTTGTCCGACTGGACTCGAATGTGCCTAGCCGCCAACAGATGGTGAAGGCTTAGAGAGCTAGAAATACAGCTCTGATTTCCAGCACATTGATCCAGAGGGCTGATTCGGACAGAGTCCAAGCGCCATGCGCTCCACGGTGGAGATATACTGCTCCCAAGGCGGATAGGCTTCCATTGACGCCACCGTCTGACCAGCACCTGTATAAGGTGTCTGATAGAACGACGTCGACCGCCAGCGGAGGGACTACTGATCGACTAAGAGCAGCTTCACAAGTGCCGACAGAGTCTCGAATTGCGTCCCTGAGAACCTCTGGTTCGAAGTCAGAGTGGACTTGGACAGAAAGACAAGCCACCCGAATAGGTTAGAGTGGCGAGAGTGAGCGAAGCACTCTACTAAGAGTCAGCACTGGATGAAGCCCCGACAAGAAGGCCGTCCAGGGCAAAAGATCACTGCCAATCCCTAGGGGTGCAGGACCCTAATCACAGCTGCCCCAATGAGAATACTCGAGGGGCCGTGGCTAACCCCAAGGGAAGAGCCACGAATTGGACCACTCCGATTGTCAAAACGTAGTCAACGCTGGTGTGAAACTGCGATTGACTCCTGCAGATAGACATCTCTGATGCCGATGGCTGCTAGGGAATCTCCTTGGGTTCTTGATTGATCCGGTGAAAAACACACGGAACAAAACCGAGACTCCATGTGAAAACGCCACACCTGACTATGCTTGAAAAGCTAAAGATCCAGGTCGGAAGGCACCGCCCTCTTCGGGGACCAGGAATAGATTTAAGCAAAAATCTCAGAACCGTTCCCAGTCGGGAACCGGTACAATTACTCCATTGGCCTGCAAGAAATGCCACGGCCTGTGAGAAGGCGGCGGCCTTGGAGCCGGGAGGAGTTGACAGAAAAAATCTGTTTGGCGGGTGGACAGAATTCCATCCTGTAGCCACGGGGGATATAATCCCGCCCCCACTGAACGGAGACGTGTTAGAACCCTACGTCGCCAAGTGGAGAGAGCCTGCCACCGACCAAGGAGGTTGTTGGCGTGGCTAGATAGCTCGGAGGAAGCTGACTCAGTGGCAGCATCTCCTGCGGTCTTCTGAAGACGCAGCTTCGAGCCATTTGGTTCTATGAACCTAGGCTGAGCTAGAGGACGATCAGATGGAGGAACGGAAACCACCGAAACCTCAACTGATTCCTGCCCTGGACAGGTTCCCTGGTTTAGGTTTGTGGCAAGGAAGAACACTCCCCGCCAAGAGCTTCCTTAATTTCATCCAGTTGGTTCCGAGGAAACTGGTCCCTCCGAAGCCACAGGAGCCTGCGGATAGCGAAGGAAAGTAGCCAAGACCACCGCCGTGCGGTGTCCAGCATGGCAGACCTGGCAGAGGATGAAAAGACTGAAGTCTGGAAGTTCAGGCAACCGTTTTGGGCATAGAGTCCCTGTGAGGGAATGCATCTCCTCCAGAGAAGCAGAGAAGGTACAAAAAAACCGCACTGCTGTAAAGCTGAGGAGAACGAAGCTCCTGCCGCCCCCATACCGACTTGGCCAAAAGGACAACCGGGCGGACCGCAAAACCTTAAGTGAGGAGCCATCAGCCACTGACATAACGGTCTGGGCTGAGCCACCTGAGGTGAATGAGCCCACTTCTTGACCACCATTGGTGGACAGGGGAAACACAGCCCTCAGAATCACGCTTCATGGGAAGCGACTGTCAGAGCGGAACCTGGGCTGGTCACAGGGGCCTGAAAACTGGAGTGGTTAAGGAACACACGTTGTGTTCACCTAGATAAGGTAACTCCGGCGGATTGAGGTCCAGTACAAAATTAATGTACCGTGGGATCCTTATAGAGGTGCCGTCAGCCACTGATACAACTATCCGGGCTGAAAGTCTAGACACCGGAGTGGCCACCCTTGGCGAATGAGTACACTCCTTGACCCCTCTGATGGGAGGGGGAGACAGGCAGCAGAACCCCGCTGTGGGGTCTGCAGGACAGGCTGTGGACTTGGACGCAGCGGGCTGAAAACTGGAGTGGTTAAGGAACACACTCCTCATCCTGTTAAAGGTATACTGATGCCTTTCTGCCAGCGGGGAATACTCCCCTGATACAGGCGGATGGAGGTCCAGTACAAGTATAATGGACGCAATCCAATCATTCGCATCTGCGTCACCTACGGACGGATCAATGTACATAAAGTAGCGTCCGAGCCCCTGGTAGAGACATCCTCCTCGTCCAGTGAGTCAGCTCGTAATCGGAGCTGCGGGACGGGGAGGACAGGGGACCCTGCGTCTCCCTGTCAGGAGGACGGGGTCTGAGCCCAGAAGGAGAGTCCCTTGTGAGCTTTGCTGAGCGAGCTGAAGCAGAAAACGCCCTGAGAAGGGGGCTGCATGCTCAGCAGATGCCGGGACAGCCGACCCCTGGAAATAGGATTCCCCAGGGGTCAGCCACCGAAACCGGAGCAGCTGGAGGGACCATTAATGAGCCTCCAAGCTGAGGGGCCACAGTGGTTATGAGCTCGGTACAGCCGTACGAGACTACCTGCAGTGGATAATAAAAACAGCCTGCAGCCTCGCTCTGTGAGACATGCTGCAGAGGTTGGGGCTCTGTCTAGAATGTCTAGAATACCCAAGACAGGGGTTCAGCCTGGGGAGACTCCAGGCTGAGGCACCACCACATAAGAACCATTACAGTGTGGGTCTGTGCTGGTTCAGGCAATATGAGCTTACATGCAGAACATGTAGTGTACAGCCTTGGAGCTTTGCTCCTAGTGTGAGACATGCTGCTGAGGAGGAGGTTCTATAATAAAGAATTAACTCCTTCAGAATGCCCTGAGAGTGTATAAAAGTGCACAACCAGAGGTTGTGACTTATCAGGCCGCTATTATGAGTGCCCTCCGGATTCCAAGTCTGGACCCCCAGCCAGATATTCACTCCCTCTGCACTGCAGAGCAGCCAGCGCCGACCAGTGTACTAAGAACGCTGAGAAAATGGCGCCAGAGTGAGGGGGGGGGGCGGGGGTTAACCCAGGAGCGGGAATCGGAGGGCTAAGGAGATGTACAGGGGAGGGAATCATCTCCTCAAAAAGGAGTGTCCTCCCCTGTGCAGAGCGGCCGGCGGGCGGCGCTGCAGTGTCCCCCTGCATGACTGACATGCAGGGGAACGAAACGAAACTAGGCCGCGGCTGAAGCCGGGGCCTAGAGTTATGCATGCGGCCGACAATCAGGCATCATCGGCGCGGTTCTCAGTAAAAACCGTGGAACCGGCCGGAAACACAGTAAAAAGCAGCATTATCAAAGTAAATCACTGTCCCCCCCAATAAAAATGCCCCACATTGCAGAAGGACCCTCTGAATAACGTCTCTATAC
Organism: Anomaloglossus baeobatrachus; assembly: GCF_048569485.1. Classification (NCBI taxonomy): domain Eukaryota; kingdom Metazoa; phylum Chordata; class Amphibia; order Anura; family Aromobatidae; genus Anomaloglossus; species Anomaloglossus baeobatrachus. The sequence goes on along the minus strand of NC_134353.1, from coordinate 584,147,359 downwards.
TTAGCTTTGAGACGCAGGGCCCAGTCCCTGGGTGGGGTGGGGGTTCAGTGCTCCGTCCAGCAGGGTCCTGCAAAAGGGCTGCGGATGGAGGCCGGTCTCCTGCAAGGCAGTGAGAACCGTGTTGGCTCTAACTTCAAGCCAGAGCCCCTAAGGGATGGTGAAGGAGCGCGGCATGAAGGGCTCCTGCCCTGAAGTCAACCTTAACAGCACCGCCGCCAGGGGGGTGAGAAGGGACATGCCGGGAGTCCAGTGGACCCGCTTTTCTTCCAAATCTTTAGAAAAAATGAAAAATCAAAAAAGGATGCATGTGTGTGTGTGATCCTCCTGACACAAAGAATGAAACTGGCTAGGACTGGCTAGCAGGGGGTGTATATGCTAGGAGGGAGGAGCTACACGTTTTGAGTGTAGTAACTTTGTGTGTCCTCCGGGGGCAGTAGCTATACACCCATGGTCTGGGTCTGCCATAGGAACGATAAAGAAAGGGAGGTTCCCTATGTAATTTCTTTTTTTTTTTTTTTTTTTTTGTCCTGCTCTTACCCCATTTTGCTTCATTTTTCCTAGCCACAAGTCCAGGTACCGAACCAAACTTTTAACTGAAGTTTGGCCAAACCCGCATATCCACGGGTCCGTTCATACCTAGGAATACTTACTTTCTTGGAAATAGCCCTTTAAAACTATAATTTCTTATCCTGGACAACCCGTATGACAGTAAAAGCAAATAGTTTGACATGAAGTATTGTGGTCAAAATTTATAGTATGTTATTTCCTTATGGTGAACTCAACAGGTTTTACCATATATGTACAGGAATAGCAATTATAAGGAGAAATGGAGGGAGCATTGGCTCTCTGTTCATAGCTTCAGCTCCTGACAGAAATAACCACATGATGGCTTCTAACAGAAAAGTGAAGACCATAGGACCCCAGTTCTCCCAAAAGGTGGACCCCTTTTAGACATCTGGCATAAAAATATCCAGTGGAAAAAAACAAACAATTGTTAAAAAGGATGTCCCCTACTTTTACACTGATGGCCTCTCCTTAGGATAGGTCATCAATTTCTGATCGGCTGGGGTCCGACACCAGTCACCCCCGCCGATAAGCTGTTCTTGGTCCCTCCGGCAGCAGCAGGCAGCCGGCAAGGCTCAGCTCCGGAGCTGCTCAGTGTTCTGATAGTGGCCACGGCCAGGTACTGCACATTCTCCTCATATTGATCTGAATGGGTTGTGGATGTACAGTACCTAGCTGTGGACACTATTAGAAGATGGAGCAGCTCTGGCCTTAAATGTAAAAGTAGTGGAAAACCCCTTTAATAGTGCATAAATGGACTAAGTGTACAAAGAAATAGTGCCAATGTACCGTCCATATATTTCTATTTTATGTCAATACCATCACGATTTGGAGAGAAGTTGTTAAGTTGCAAACTTAGAAAATTAGTATAATATAAAAAGGGACTGTCCTACTTACCTGTAATGAGATGACCACAAGTCTTCTTCAGCTTATTTGCCTGCTCATACAGCTTCCGAGAACTTTTGTTTGAGGTCGGGCACAATCTTTGCCTCATAGTTTTTACTCCTTGCTTGCTGTCTGGATTAAACAACACGACTATAGGGAACCACTGAGTGTAGTTGAGCAAGTCCACCGCTTTGGGAGTAACATCCATAAGAGCATGTTTATCCTTAAAAAAAGTGAACAGAACAAGCAATAGAGCTTTAACTGAATGTAGAATAAAAAGAAAAAATACTTTGTTTTGTCTAGTCATTAAATTTGTGCTGGATAAGGCTCAGTTCACATGAAATTGCAAATGACTTTCAACTAACATCCACACTAATTCGAACCTCACAGTCCCAAATCCAAGACTTCTTCCGAGCTGCACCAAACCTCTGGAACGCTCTACCCCAAGAAGTTAGGACAAATCACAACTTACTCTGCTTCAGACGCTCCCTAAAAACGCATCTTTTTAGGGCGGCCTATCACACTCCCTAGCTAAACTAATTTCACCTAATCCCTCTACAACTTCTCGGAACATAACCCCACGTCAAACTCCATGGCACCCAAATGCATCTCAAGGCTCTGGCCAACTGGTCCAGGAAGCCATTATCTATCCCCCATAGAACTTGTACATTGCCCCTCCCCCATCTCATTGTAGATTGTAAGCTCTCACGAGCAGGGTTGCCTTTTTTTCCCCTTTAAATATTGTATCTTCTATAATTGTTACTTGTTTGTATATGTTGATGTATATGATATGTATATGAGCTCCTGAATTGTAAAGCGCTGCGGAGTATGTTGGTGCTATAGAAATAAAGATTATTATTATGAAATTCCATCATATTTGATTGGAAAAATAGCTCTCCATGCAGAGCTAGGTTTCTAATCAAAACAATACACACACAGGCAGAACTCACTGTTAGTTGACTAATCTATCAGAAGCAAAAGAAGAGCTTTAGGCTATGTGTCCATGCTGCGGAAAATTTAATTTTTTTCTCGGAAATTCCGAGGATTTTTCAAAAATCCGCAGTACAGCGAGCTCCCAGCCATTTCTATGGCATTTTGGAACTGCTGTGCCCATGCTGCGTTTTTTTCCGCAGCGGAAATAATGCGGATTTCCCTGCGGACAAATCTGCAGCATGTGAATTATTCTTGAGGATTTCGCCGCAGGGACCCATATTTACCTGCCTGCCTTGATAGAAGACACTGGAGTCACTTTCTCCGGTGCAGAGGAGCGCAGTGGAGCCAGGAGTGGGCAGCAGGAGAAGGTGGGCGGGGCATGCACGAGCTCCGATCATGTGACAGCCAGAGCTAGTTCAGGTCCGCCCACCTTCTCCGGCAATGTGCAGACACGTCCGGAAGTGAAGTGCTGCGTGATGGAGGTAAGTATGAACGCCCCGATCACTGCAGCACTTGTTCTGAATTGAGAATGCAGTGCCGAAGCCATGGACTTTCCGCAATAAAACCGCAGCATGTAAACAGACAAAGTTGTGCTGCGGTTTTCTGCGAGCTCCTGCAGCATGTCCTGCGGATATATCCACAGGACACTTTCCCTGTGGGCACATAGCCTTAGGCTGTGTGCACAGGCTGAGTTTTTATCCCATTTTTTGTGTTTTTCAGTGCAGGTTTGTCACAAAGCCTGAAGGGAATCTTGATGCCTTCAAAGTCAATGAGAATTCTTCATATGAGTGTGAAATGGCCCCGATCCATCCCTGGGGCACATCCATATGGTAACTATGCTCCTGCATTGGTCACAGGTATATTAACCCCTTCAACCCGGGAAATTTTCCGTTTGTTTTCTTTTGCTCCCCTTCTTCCAAGAGCTGTAACGTTTTCCCATTTTTTGCGCAGATGCTACGTTTTGATCGCCTGTTATTGCATTTTGCGCAAAATTTGCGGCCACCCAAAAAAAAAAAAATTTCGCTGTTTGGTAAATAGCGTAGTGGCAAAAAATTTCCAATCAGATTAATTGATTTTATATTTTGATAGATTGGGCATTTCAGAATGTGGAGATACCAAATGTGTATATTTATTTTTTTTAACTCTTTAATTTTCAATGGGCTGAATGGGGGGCGATTTGAACTTATGTGTTTTTTTTTTTATTTTACTAGGCCCCCTCAGGGAACTATAATGATCAGCAGTCTGATCACTCTTCTATTTCTCCAGATCACAGCTACACAAGCTGCTTTACTCTCTCTCACTGCCAGCAGAGAGCAGTGTGTGACAGTGACTCATGATAGCTACAGGAGTCATTACATGACCCTGTGCTACTATGGCAACCACGTCACGCAACTTCCGATGGGGGAGGGTATGTTAACCTTATGGCGGCACGCTGTTACATCTTGCTGTCAGAATTTGACAGTGAGATGTGAGGGGTTAATAGGCGTGGGTGGAACGTGATTCCACTCGTGCCTGGTAGACACACATGTCAGCTGTTGAAATCAGCTGACACATCTCGGATCGCCGAGGACTACTCACGGCAGCCCGCGGGGATTAACCTCACGCGATCCATGACGTAAACAGTACGTCATGTGTTGTGAAGAGGTTAAAATATAATAATGGTTATGTGTGATTGTTTTTAGATTTTGCACTCCAATAATTTCACACCTTGGAGCCATTTCTCACAACCCCCATTTACTTTTTTGTTATATTATATTATATATAATATATATTATACACACACACATATATCATAAATGCATACACACCCACTATATACACACACATACAAGTTTATTTATTTATTTACCCTATGCATCACACCACCATCCTTTATTTAAATATTACTTATACTTATACAACCTACACATTCCACTATTTTGTCTTTTAAAATTGTTTTGATATATAAATCCCTTTGAATTGATTTTTACATTCATCATTGAAGAAGAGTCTTTATTTCAGATCTATAAAGATAATTGATAGAGTGACAGACATATAATGAATTTGCACCACTTTTTATGAAACAATTGCACAACTTTATGAAAAAAAAAGTTGGGTCCCCCCTACTCTTGATAACAAGCAAAGGTAAAGCAGACAGCTGCAGGCTGATATTATCAGGCTGGGAAGGTGCATATTTATGGGGCCCTTCCCAGCCTAAAAATAGCAGCCCGCAGCAGCCTCAGAAGTGTCGTACCACATTCCTAACATTACCAGCAATCACAGTCGCCGGGTCTCGCGATGCACAGCATGAGCTAGAACCAGCTGCTGACTAAAGCCTGTAAAGCATTGTTCTCATGCTCCAGTCTTTGATCCAGGTAATCAAGGAATGTTCTGTGAACCGGAGGACTACATCGAACCTGAAAACTTGGATTTCTAATAAATTGGTGAACGAGGGACAGTATCTTGTTTTCCTTTCTGTTTTTTTGTGTCTTTCAAGTTTCTATTTGTGTACTACGTTGGATTCCCTGGACTACGGCAGACCTGCATGTTTATTTTCACACATGTGGTATCGTCGCGTTTAAAAAAGTCCGATCAAAATATTAAAAAATTAATCCAATTCGTACATGTCAAAAACACCCAAAAAACTAAAACTACAAAATTAAGGATTTTAATTTGGTCGCTGCAATACCCCAAAAAATACTACAACATGCAATGAAAGTGTCATATCTATCCCAAATCGATATCCATTAAAAGGTAGTCTTGCCCCACCAAAAATCAGTCCTCACATGGCTCCATCGACTGAAAAAGCTATGGGTCTCGAAAAATGCCGCCCAAATCCAACATTATTTTTTTTTCTCAAAGTTCAGAAGGTTGGTATCACCATAATTGCATTGATACGGAAAATCATGCTGCTAGGTTATTTTTACCACACAATGTATGATGTAAAAACAATTCCCAATAAACAGAATTGTTTTTTTCTTTTTCACAATTTCACCGAAGTGGTAATTTTTTTCCCCTTTCCCGTTTTCCAGTACACTATGTGGTAAAATTAATTAGGTCATTCAAAAAGTTTAACTCGTCCGACAAAAAAAAAAAACAAGTCATCATGTGCACTCATGTTTTAGGCTCTGCCTGCAGTATGGCAGATGAAAATGTGCATGGGCAAGTCGGCAATGTGTATGCACAGAGTTGCCAAATTTCCCCTGACTATGTGGATGACGCAGGAGGCCTCATCCACGTCAATCAGAGGAAAATGACGGCAAATCAGCGGTGGAGAGGAGGGATAGATGCCGCAGGACGGATTGTCTAGATTTACATACAGCGTGGGAGAATATAAAAAGGTTCTTGGGGAGTATACAGTCAGGAGATACACCTTTATGGAACACAGCACGGGAGCTCTGCTGAATGTGCATACTTGAAAAATGTAGGGACAGGTTTCCTTTAACAAGTAATACTATGTAATGACAAGCTTGCTTGTGTACACACCTGCTCGATTATCTGTCGAACTGTATTTAGGCGCACTATTCCATTTGACTTCTCAGAACCAGCATCTTTAGGTTCAGTCTCTGCAAAAGTTAAGAGTATGTCAGCATGTTCTAAACATTGATAACACGTACACACATGGCCCATCTACCTAAATAACTTACTGGCTATGTGAAATAAGTCTGGATTATCTGCTGCCAATTTTTCCATGGCTACATCGGCTATTGGACCAAATACCACAACAGGTCTTTTAAATCCAGCTGTAACAAGAAAACAATGGTAGTGATATCCCAGTAAAATTTCCGATTACAGAGCAGTTACCCTCACCAACTGAAAAGCTGTCTGAAAAACAACTCCTATTCTGCTTACTTCTGCAAGTGTCAGCCTGCATCCTGGCATCACACCGCAGCTTGTGGGCAAATATTTACTCATTTTCTTCACACTTTATATACCATATACTTTTTCTTAGCTCATATCACTATTTTTGTTGATCTAATATACTGATTAGGATAGTGTCTGTTTTACCAAACCTGGTACAATATATTGTGTGCACTTGCCCTAATTATATATATATATATATATATATATATATATATTACACACCAGGGAGTCTTACTTGTTAGTGTATTACATTGTATATAATATCCATTATACATATTGGTTGTTTTTTTGACACTTATGTGACATTTGCGATATCAGTTAATTGTTTACTATTATGTGCTATATAATGTAACATCCTTTTAATCACTTTCAGGTTATTCATATGGATAATCTGGCTTTTTACATACTTTCTATTCCTTTACTACCTCAATACATATTGTGATTTTCCCTCTTCTATAGCGTGCTTGCCATCATCATCTGGCCGTTTCCCATTATTTTAACCTTTTCTTCTTGCATTTTTAGCATTTTTAAATGCCACATATTTCATCTAATATGATTAGATGAATAATGGTTGTTAGTGCACATTTTTCTCTCTTTGTGATTTTTGCTGTGATTATAGGCTTATTACTGTCCAGTCTTTTCTGCTTAAACTATAAAGTGGCTCTGGTATTTTTTTCAACATAAAAATTGGAAAATAAGAGTTAGTACATTCTATTGTTTAAAATACAAGCCATGCTTCAAAAAGGTTTGATAAAATTCTATGCAAAGATGAAAAATAAAGATAGATAATATTCTCTACCTTCTCGCAGCATAACCTTTTCATAGGAAGGAAATTTGGTGCTGATCCAGGACATTGAGGCAAAATCATCACGACCCTTCTTGGCATTCTTCTTTGCCCCAGCCCTTTGGGCCCGGTTCTTCCAAAAATCTGCACGGTCCCCAGCTGCTCCTGTTCTTTGTGCATTCTGTATACTTGCCAACTGATCCGCTCTGAAACATTAATATTTATATTTACTAATCAGAAACCTTTTTACAAGTACCGGTTATCTTAACACAGCACATTGGAGACATATGGCATCGAGTGTCATTTTTACAGCGCATTATGAAACGATAGAGCTTCAGAGTCACACGAGTTGGAACAATCTCCCCTAGTGTTTTTTTTGTAAAATTTACTCGAAACTGGCATTTTCTGATTCATTTCCCACAAATTATTCATAGGGTTTTTTCTAAAAATAAATTACAAATAAGTATAACAACAATGTGACAAGTCTTCTACATTAATTTTCTTAATGGGGTAATTGCCACACCGTATACTTTGGCATAAAAGCATGAACTTATCAAACAATTGGATTAAGGCCCTGTGCGCACTTGCCGGTTTTTGCCGCGGATTTCCTGCGGTTTTGCTGCATGTTTCGCTGCAGAAAATGTTCATAACATCTCTGCAGTGAATCACCAGCAAAACCTATGGGAAAAAAAAATGCTGTGCGCACTAGGCGGATTTTGACAGCTGCATGTTTTGCTGCGGGAAAAACAATTGCATGTCAATTCTTTTCCGCACGTTGCTGCGAGATTTCACTCAATTGACTGCCATGTAATCGTGAAATCCCGCAGGGAATAACGCAGGCAGCAAATTCTGTGCGGTTCATTGCGTTTTCCTGCGTTATTCCCTGTGGTATTTCGCGGTTTACCTGCGGTAATGTACATCGCTGCCTACGGTTTGCAGGGAAGTGATGTCATTATGACAGCAAGAGGAAGCGGAGCAGAGAAAAACACACAGATCACAGACACAGACATATAGAATACACATAGAAAGCAAACAGAAATATAGAAAAAAAACAAAAACACGTGGGCTCCACTGTATATTTACTGTCCAGCCGAGGTAAGCACACAGCGGCGGTCCGGTATTCTCAAGCTGGGGAGGGCAAGGGGCAGGGTTAATGTCCCCCGCCTCCCTCCCACCTCCCGCAGCCGAGAATATCAGCCGCAGCTGCCCCGGGACTGTCGCATGCATTATGTGGCAGTACCGGAGTGTCCCCAGCTCTTCTAGATGCCGTGGCGATCCAGGTAATAAAGAGTTAATGGCGGCGAATCGCCGCCACTAAGTCTAGGCTTGATCATGGCAGCGTCTAAGAGACAGCTGACATGATCAACCTGTAAGTAAAGTGAAAAAACACACACACACACACACACACCGAAAAATCCTTTATTTTAAATAAAACACAAAAAAGCCTCGTTCACCCATTTATTAACCCCCCCGAAACACACAGCTCCGACGTAATCCACAGGTCCTGCGCTGCTTACATCCAGCCGCGACTGACACAGACACAGGCTGAAAGCAGCCTCGCAGCGAGACAGCAGAGGTAACCACAGGGCATTTCCCATGGCCGGTAATGTGAACTCACTACCGACCGTGAGAAATGCAGCGATCTGTCCTCTATCTATCCCTCTATCTATTCTTCTGTCTATTTACCGTATTTTTCGGACTATAAGACGCACCGGACTATAAAAGACGCACCCTGGTTTTAGAGGAAGAAAATAGGAAAATAAAACTTTAAGCAAAAAAATGTGGTCATGACACACTTATGGGGCGAGGATCTGCTGCTGACACTGTTATGGGGGGTAATGTCCCCAAATTCTCTACTAAAAGGTACCCCATCCTGGTAATGATCCTCCTGCCTTGTATATGATCCTGCTCATATACCCCCATCCTGCTCATATACCCCCATCCTGCTCATATACCCCCATCCTATTGATATACCCTCCATCCATCCTGCTCATATACCCTCCATCCATCCTGCTCATATACCCTCCATCCATCCTGTTCATATACCCCCATCCTGTTCATATACCCCCATCCTGTTCATATACCCCCATCCTGTTCATATACCCCCATCCTGTTCATATACACCCCATCCATCCTGCTCATATACTCCCATCCTGTTCATATACCCCCCATCCTGTTCATATACCCCCCCATCCATCCTGCTATATGCCCCCATCGTGCTCATATACCATCCTGGTATATGGCCTGTATCCTATAGCACAGAGAGAAAAAAAAAACAAAAAACGTTTATACTCACCTTTTCCTCACTCCCTGCAGCACCGATCATCTTCCTCTCTGCACCACTGACCTGTGTGTGTGGAGCCGTTCCCCTGCAGCACGCGATGTCTTCCTGTCTGTGCCGATCAGCTGACCAGCACAGATCACCTGACCGGCACAGACAGGAAGACATCGCGTGCTGCAGGGGAACAGCTCCACACACGGGGACGGGTGAGTGCACTGATTCACTGCACCCCGCGCCGATGATGACGATGATGGTGCACGGGGGGCAGTGAATACAGCCGCACATGATCACTCCAGGCTGTAATTGCCAGGGGTGATCATGTGGACCGGCTCTTTACTATGCGCGCGTCCCCGCTCGTCCTCCCGCCCACCTGTCAGCGCCGGCTTCTGTGCTGAGAGATGGGCGGGAGGATGGGTGTGCATATGTAATGAGCGGGCCCACGTGGTCACAGCAGGCTGCTACAGCCTGCTCGTGCCCCTGATGACCCGCTCCACCGCAGCACCTCATTCCCCGCAGCCACAATCAGACCATAAAACGCACCCCCAACTTTCCCCCAACATTTGGGGGAAAAAATTGCGTCTTATGGTCCGAAAAATACGGTATTTATCTATCTACTATCTATCTCAGAAGGAAATGATTTTATTTTTTCTTCAATGTGTTTTATTGCATTGAATGCAATAAAACACATGTACCAAACCAAACCGCACGCGGCAAAACCGCGAGCAATACCGCGGTAAAACCACGGCAAACCGCATGCGGTTTTCGGGTGCGGTTTGCCGCAGTTTTTTACCGCGGGTGCGGTAATCTTTCAATGCCTGTGGAATTTTCTTGAGAAAATTCCATTTTCCAGTGCGCACATTGCCTAAAAAAAAAGTAAGGAAAATCCCTAGAGTAAGTATTGACAAGTTATATTAGATCGATTCCTCCTTTCAACATGAATATACCGTATAAAGCACATCCAGAACAGATCTAACTCGCACGCATTCCTTGTGGGTCCAATTATTTATAGTGATAAACAATTTCATCACTTGTTATGTGATTTCAAGAGCTTTAGGTCAGTCTAAGGTAATATCTATAACCGGACAGCATCCTCACAGACTGATCCCTGGAACGCAAAGCTTCTACATATGACTTAATAAATCTTTATACTGGTAAACCCTGCAGAAATTAATACTAGTGACAGGCAGAATTAGTAACTTAGCTACCATATATTATTTTATTAAAAAGCTCCCCATATTATGACGGAATGTATTATCCCAATTATACTTATAGCCCTTCCAGAAACCAGAATCCTTAATATAGCTGTATAACCAACACAAATCAATGTGAGGCACCAAAGAAGAATGCAGAACAATTGATCGACCATCATCTAGGCTATGAGAGGACAATCTTTCTGTCTTTGATTTAAAAAATACAGTTATGTATATATCTGCATAAGCCAATCAATATTGTAGTATATGTGGATAGTTTTATTAAATTTAACTTTTTTTTTTTTTTAAAGGGAATCTGGCACCACATTTGACCTTGCTAAACTTAATATGGACATACAGGTTATAGAATGCGGAAAAAAGCCATACCTGTATGTCTCATATCAGATGCCTTGTGGTGGATAAATTAACTTTTATCCCTTTATGTAAATAAGCTGTTCCAGGCTATGGGGTGGATGCTGCCTGAAAGATAACTCCGCCTCCAGGGGTTATTTTAAATAAAAAGGGCGTTACCAGTGTGAGAAGCAACTGACAGAACAGGAGAAATTAAATTTGTCTTCTTGCAAACACATTTTTTTCAGCTCCCCGAGCTCTGCTTAATTACAACAATATTACACTATAATATAACATATACACTGTGTGCCTGTGAGATGGAGGCTGAAGCGGAGAGGCACCTGCAGAAGTGTCAGTTATAATCACACACAGCTCTGCAGTGAAAGCAAACAGCAGCCATCACACTGGTAAAGCTCCTTATACTTAAAATAATCTCTGGAGGCGAAGTTATCTTCCAGGCAGCATCTGCCCCATAGCCTGGAAGAGCTCATTTACATAAAGTGGTAATAGATTATTTATCCACAATAAGGCTCTGATATCAGACATAAAGGTATGGCCTATTTCAGCATTCTATAACCTGTATGCCCATACTAACAGTTTAGATAGGTCAAACTAAAAGGAAGCAAGCAAGTTTAGCTAATAGAAAAAATAAAAATAAATAATATTTATTCATTTATATAGCACTATTAATTCAACAGCACTTTACATACATTGGCAACTCTGTCCCGATAGGGGATTTAATTTGTGAGCCCCAATCAGTATGTTTTTGGAGTGTGGGAGGAAACCCACACAAATATGGGGAGAACGTACACACTCCCTGCAGATGTTGTTTTAGGTGGGATTTGAGCCCAGAACCCCAGCACTGCAGGCAGTGCTAACCACTCAGCCACCATGTCACCCGATTAATTAAGACTTCCCTGGTGTTTTGAGGTAGTGGTAGTGGAGGATTTAATATTTGAATGAAGTGCTTGTTTAACTCCCCATTTTCTAGAATTTATTGAGTAACTATCATTTTATATTTTCATTTCATAAATCAATAGTGCACATGAAAATGAGCAACTTTGTAATATATGTTATCAGAGAAATCAGTGAAGACTTTACCATTACTGAGATAGGAGATGGCAGTTGGTGCTAATGAGATTCTATCAATTAGAGGAAAAAATCTGTACAAAGGCTTAGTAGTTTGAAAAAATATATAAATTTTATTAAGTGAAAAATACATATAACATTACATATTAAAACTTGTAGAGACAGGTGATGAGTACCACTAGATGGCGCCCTCACAGCACACTGGTATGCAGATGGATATAGCAAGACAGCTCAGTGGCCAAAAGGTCACATAAAACAACCAAATGGCATCATAATAAAAGTCCACTGACTGGCAGGCATGAACCGTGCTGCAGCCATAACTACTAAACATCAATATCCTTGTTTTGTGCAAATATAAATACAAGCACAGAATACCTGATCACAAAAATCTAGCATACCTAGAGCGTGGTGTGAGAGTCCAGACCCGACCTATAGGTTTCGATAATCCTTCTTCCAGGAGTGGTCTCAGGGTAAAAAGAAGCGTCCTTATAAATAAAAACCGTCCACTCATAGACCATGTAAGTCCGGGCCAATCAGAATAGACCTATTCAATCGGAGTCCCCCAAACTCCCTTTTATTAGCATTTATCATTGGTAGACAGCCTGAGATGCCGTGTTAGGCTCCGCCCCCATGATGACGCGGTACCGGAAGTCTCAAAGTGTAGGCACCGCGTCACCATCCAGGAGGTGTGTCCACCCCTTTACTGATGAAAAGCCCGAGATGCCGGGTTAGGCTCCGCCCCCATGATGACACGGTACCGGAAGTCTCAAAAGTGTAGGCACCGCGTCACCAGCCAGGGGGTGTGTCCACCCTTTCATTGATGAAAAGCCCAAGATGCCGGGCTAGGCTCCGCCCCCATGATGACGCGGTGCCGGAAGTCTCCAAACGTAGGCACCGCGTCACCATGTCCACCCTTTCATTGATGAAAAGCCCAAGATGCCGGGCTAGGCTCCGCCCCCATGATGACGCGGTGCCGGAAGTCTCCAAACGTAGGCACCGCGTCACCATGTCCACCCTTTCATTGATGAAAAGCCCAAGATGCAGGGCTAGGCTGCGCCCCCATGATGACGCGGTGCCGGAAGTCTCCAAACGTAGGCACCGCGTCACCAGCCAGGGGGTGTGTCAACCGCGTCATATAGTGGAGTGGACATGTGCCGCACCATCTACCCACAAGGGCTCTTAGATGAGTATACCGCATGTATCAAAGTGCCATGGCAACCAAACAATCATGGTAAATCATGCGTCAGCAATGTCCCCGTCATTGATAAAGGCTACACCTCCCCCCCCATTGATCCACATCTAATGTAGAAATACAGGGGGCGATTCCCAAATGACGGAGGCGTATATATGACTTATAAAGCAAGTGGTGTGTCAATCATACAATATAGAGAGATACATCTTTTTTATACATGTACATCATAAATATCACAATATAGCTTAAAGGTCAGAACGATGACCAGTACGTCAGTGTCGGCACTAAATTGCAGCACATGTACACTTCATTGAAGATATGGCTATCATTTGTTCCCGGTTAACCATTTGTGGCGCGCGAGCGGACGCCCAGGAGGCACCGCACCGCCGCGAGCGCGTCCGGCCACTGCCATGGCGATAATATCACCACGGGTGCGGTCATATGGACGCGCGCACGGAGACACAGAACAACCAGGGCGAGCGCACGCGCGCACTGGTGCCGAGACAAATGTAGTCTCTAATTGAAGGGGGGGGGGGAAAGAAAAAGGGGGGAAAGCGTTGGGGGGAGAGAATCCGAAAAGACCCACATATAGGGGAGAACGCCCCATATAACGCACATATATGTTTCAAAAGCCCTATAAAGAAGACATATATTTAATAAACAGAGTTATATCAAATGTATCCTAACAAATATCAGGTAAAACGGTCTATTCTGATTGGCCCGGACTTACATGGTCTATGAGTGGACGGTTTTTATTTATAAGGACGCTTCTTTTTACCCTGAGACCACCCCCGGAAGAAGGATTATCGAAACCTATAGGTCGGGTCTGGACTCTCACACCACGCTCTAGGTATGCTAGATTTTTGTGATCAGGTATTCCGTGCTTGTATTTATATTTGCACAAAGCAAGGATATTGATGTTAGTAGTTATGGCCGCAGCACGGTTCATGCCTGCCAGTCAGTGGACTTTTATTATGATGCCATTTGGTTGTTTTATGTGACCTTTTGGCCACTGAGCTGTCTTGCTATATCCATCTGCATACCAGTGTGCTGTGAGGGCGCCATCTAGTGGTACTCATCACCTGTCTCTACAAGTTTTAATATGTAATGTTATATGTATTTTTCACTTAATAAAATTTATATATTTTTTCAAACTACTAAGCCTTTGTACAGATTTTTTCCTCTAATTGTTACAATCATTTTCTGTATATGGCTTTTTCCATATGCTGATTATGGCACGAATGCTATCGTGTATTATGGTATTGGTTGTTAATATGATTTTCTGTGTATTTTCACAGGTTTGTCCTATACCAAGCATGGTTTACCGGACCAGGGATATTTCCTGGAAACTTGCTTGTAGTAGAGGTTTTGATGGTAACCTACCTGATGGTAGTGGTACTGAACCCAGGGGACGCATTGAGCTGCAGAATAATGTTAAGCGCCTTCTGCATAGGCGCACGAAGGTGTGGTGGAACAGGGCTTTCCTCGAGGGATACATTTCTAAACAAATGGTCCCTCGAGGATTAAGGATTCAGGTATTTCCCTCTTTCCCTGTGGAGGATACGACCTTTATTAGCAAGTGGGAAGAAGTCTGTTCCACGGGTTCACTTAAACTCATGCAGTTGTTGGTCGGTCTGAACTCAAAAACCTTGGAGGAAGTGGAGAAAGAGTTAGACATCACTTATTCGGAGTTGAAGGCAACCTCCACGGCCGAGGAGATTGCGACTTTTGACTCAGCGATGGCAACCAGTTCTGAGGAATGGGAAAAATCCATTAGAGAGACGCACTCTAAAAAAATTTGCACGTGACATGACTGATTACCAGCAGCTAAAGGTGTACAGGTGGCGCAAGCCAATACCATGTTTTGCACGTGGCAGGTCGGTGTCGGTGTCCTCGGTCTCGTCTGCGGGCGGTGTGTCGGATCAGTCTCAATCTCCTGTGACCACGCGTTTTGGGAGTAGAAGAAAAGGGGAACAACTACAACAACCAAAAACGACCGGCAATCAGAACAAAAGACCCCCAGGGGTGGGTAAATCGGTCAATACCCCAAAGGTAATAAATCTATCCCAACATAAATTTTCAGCCCTAGACAATGAGGTTCTAGCTAGGGGCCTTACCTTCTCACCCTGTTCACGATTTGATCCATTTACAGCCGTGAAGGATCTACATATCTTTGGTCGAGCACTGATGTTGAAGAAATGGTTCCATGACGACGACTTATGAAAAATTTTTCCAACAGAGAGCGAACAATCTGCCCTACGTATCTTGGAGGAGTTGTCTGAGGAACATTCTTCCGGGGCTCCAGGTAAGATTCCTTCACGGCTGCGGATCAAGTCAAAAAAATTTCCCCCCTTGTCGGCCTGTCCTAATGTAGACCTGTTCGTGCGGCTCGTCTCCGAGGAATTTTCTAAATTCCCCACTAATATTTATAATGATAACTTAACCAGGGAGGAGAGGAGCTGCATTGACAGGATCAGGAGATCAGAAGATATAGTAATTAAACCGGCCGACAAGGGCGGAAATATTGTGGTGTGGCCGTGCACACCATGAAAAAGAGGCATATAGACAACTTCGGGTGAGTGAGTGTTACCAACGCCTCACTTTTAATCCCCTTAGCAAATTTGTAAAAGAACTACATTGCCTATTGACTGAAGCTGTTGATTGTGGGATCATAGAGAGGAGACTGTTCGATGCACTGACTCTGGATGAGCAGACGATACCGATGCTGTATCTGCTACCTAAGATACATAAAGATGTAAATACGCCACCTGGGAGACCGATTGTGTCGGGTGTGGGCAATTTTCTTGAACGTGTATGCATTTATATCGACTCTTTGCTGAAGCCTTTAGTTGAGTCTCTTCCGTCATACACAAGATACACGAGTAGTTTTCTACAAAAAATTGACTCCATCTATGTGGGGGAGGGTTCCCTGTTGGTCTCTTGCGATGTCGAATCGCTCTATACGAGCATTCGACATCGTGACGGACTACAGGCGACTTCATATTTTCTCTCAATGACCGGCATGTCTGGGACTGAGAGGGACTTTGTCATGAAACTATTGAGTTTTGCCTTGACTCACAATTTTTTCTTTTTTGGGGGGTCCCTGTACCTGCAGCTCCAGGGTACAGCAATGGGGGCGGCCTTTGCGCCCTCATATGCAAATTTATTCCTGGGGCTGTGGGAGAGGGACCTTCTCCTGTCAGATTGGATGTCATCGGTGGACAGCGTCCCATTTTGGACGCGGTACATCGATGACATCTTTTTTATCTGGCAGGGGACTATCCCAGATCTTAATTTATTTATACAAAATTTGAATAAGAATGAGATGAATATACGGCTAACTCATAAGTACAGTGACACGTCCCTTGAATTCCTAGACGTCCTGGTCATACGTGACACTTCAGGCTTTCTGCAAACGGACCTATATCGCAAAGACACGTCTGTGAACTCTGTTTTACATGCTACTTCTGCCCACCCCGCACATGTTGTACGAGCGGTCCCTATAGGACAATTTCTTCGCCTACGGCAAATCTGCTCTTCAGATTCTGCTTTTGAATCCAGAGCTTTGGATCTTAAGCAAAGATTTCGTGACCGCGGTGTGAGACTGTGACCGGGGTTATCTATGACGGCCGGTATGTCTCGCCCCGGTTGTGCTCACTCCATGATAGAAAGTAAATCCACTCTAGGGTTAATGCTGTTTCCCTACAGGCTGAAGGAAGGGTTAAATGGAAACAGGAACGAGGGGCAGGTGTGCCGGGTGTGAGGGAGTGATCACAACTCTTGTGTTCTCTGCTGGAGGGACATGTATATGGCTGTGGATTTTTTGTTTGGACATTAAACACCGTGTGCTGTGAACCTTGATGCCTGGATCTCGTGTCTTCTGCTGCGCAGCCGACCGCGCTACCTCACATATGGTGGAGAATCGGCGGGCATGCCAGCCCGGTGAGGTGTAACTTCCTTTTCTGGTGATCCGGTAGCACATGTCCTGGATTCAAGCAGCTATACTACGGCCCAAACCCAGCGACGCCATGGAGGACATACTAAGGCATTTGGCTCAGGCTAATGCACAACAACAAGAGGCTAATGCACAGCAACAACAGGTGAATACCCACCTGCTCCAGACGTTGGAGCAACAGCAGCAACAGCACCAGCAATCCTTGAAATTGCAGGAAAAAAGGCACCAAGAACAGATGGTTCTCCTGGCCAAGTCAATCCGTGCCGGACCGGCAGCAACAACCCCGGGACCGGGTGACGACAGCAGCGTCCGGAAAGCGGTGAGACAAGCGTTGCAAAAGATGACCCCGGGGGATGATGTGGAAGCGTTCCTGGCAGTGTTTGAGCGGGTGGCCGAGCGGGAAAAGCTGCCGACCCCCCAGTGGGCTGAGGTATTGTCGCCCTATCTGACAGGGGAACCCCAAAAAGCGTACCTGGACCTCGGTACCGAGGACGCCATTGACTATGTGACCCTGAAAGCCGAAATACTGGCTCGGTTGGGGGTGAATACCTATGTACGGGCTCAGCGGGTTAATCAGTGGTTCTATGAGGAAGCCAAACCCGTACGCTCCCAGGCCTATGACTTATTACATCTTGTAAAAAAGTGGTTGCAGCCTGACACTCTGAGCCCGGCGCAAATGGTGGAAAGGGTAGTAGTGGATCGTTTTGTGCGCACTTTACCCGTCACCGTTCAACGGTGGGTAGGACAGGGTGACCCGAGTACCCTGGACCAATTAGTGTCCCTGGTAGAGCGGCATGTGGCTACGCAGGACTTGATACGGGACACTGAGACTTTGCGTACCGCCCGTCGGTCCGGCCCCTCCAAGCCTAGGGCCAAGGACCCACCACCGACACCGGTACAGGAGTCCGCTACCATCCCGGCTGAGGCCGCGCCCGCCGTTCCTGAGGTCCGGAAGGCCATGTACCCTAAACGACAACTTGTCAAGGGGGTTTCCTTCCCTATTAGATGTTGGCGGTGCCAGCGGGTGGGACATATGGAAGCCCAGTGTCCCCTGACCACGGAGCCCATGGATTGTGGAGTTACCCGGCGGGGTTCAATGTATGCTCAGGTGGTGTGTACCGCTGACCTGGTTCCCCCAGAGACTGAGCCCCACTTGTGCCAAATACAGGTGAATGGATGTCCGGTTACAGGATTGTTGGATTCCGGAAGCTTAGTGACCCTTGTGCGATCCACCTTGAGGGCTAAAGTAAAGGCCACAGGACGTACCGTGGGGGTGGTTTGCATACATGGGGACCGCCGAGACTATCCCACGGGGATTGTCACCATCACAGCACCTTGCGGTCAGGTGCAACATGAGGTGGGACTGCTTAACACTCTTCCTTATGACGTGATCCTAGGACGGGATCTGCCCTATTTTTGGACTTTATGGAAGGGAACCCCTAGGTCCCCTCCGATATTGGTCAGTCCGGGGCCTGAGCCCTACAATCCTGAATCCGGGACACCTGCCGTAGGGGTCCCCATGATAGGGACAGAATGTGAACCCGATAGGTCGCCCCTAGAGGTATTGGCAGGAGAGGCTGAGACGGTCGAGCCCATCCCGGACTTGGAGGCATCCCCGGATGCGTTTGGGACAGCCCAACTCCAGGACCCTACGTTAATACATGCCCGGAATAGGGTGTTAGTAATTGACGGGGTGGCCCAGCTGCCCGGTGCCCAGGTAAGGTACCCCCATTTCGCTCTTAAACAGGATTTACTCTACCGGGTAGATGAAATACGGGGCGTGGGGGTGGAGCAGTTGGTGGTGCCCCAGCCGTATCGCCGGCGGGTCCTCGACTTGGCTCATAAACATCTGATGAGTGGCCACCTAGGGGTCAAGAAAACGCAGGAGCGAATATTGCAAAGGTTCTATTGGCCCGGGGTCTTTGGGGAGGTAAAACGGTTCTGCGAAACCTGCCCGGAGTGTCAGCTTACCGCACCACTGGCCCACTTTCGCAGTCCGTTGGTGCCGTTACCCATTATAGAAGTCCCTTTTGAACGGATAGGGATGGATCTGGTGGGGCCCCTCGTAAAGTCTGCTCGAGGGCACCAACACATCCTAGTGATCGTTGACTATGCCACCCGGTATCCAGAGGCGATACCTCTCAGACATACTGCGGCGAAGCTTATAGCTCGGGAGTTGTTTTCTGTGTTCTGCCGGGTGGGGTTGCCCAAGGAGATCCTTACGGATCAGGGGACCCCATTCATGTCTAAAGTGACCAAAGAACTATGCCGGCTACTCCAGATCAAGCAGTTGCGTACGTCTGTGTATCATCCTCAGACGGATGGGTTAGTAGAACGATTCAATAAAACCCTGAAAACCATGCTAAAAAGGGTGATCTCCAAAGACGGGAAAGACTGGGATATGATGCTTCCCTATTTGATGTTTGCCATCCGAGAGGTGCCACAGGCATCCACGGGGTTTTCGCCTTTTGAATTGTTATACGGGCGACATCCCCGGGGATTGTTGGACCTGGCAAAGGAAACATGGGAGCAAGAGCCCACCCCCCATAAAAGTGTGATTGAACACATTTTAGGTATGCAGAACCGCATAAGCGCGGTCATGCCAATTGTGAAGGAGCATTTACAGGAGGCTCAGGCCGCGCAAAGCGGCCGCTACAATAGACAAGCCACCGTGCGGACCTTTAAACCCGGGGATCGGGTGTTGGTATTAATCCCCACGGCGGAGAGTAAATTCCTGGCTCAGTGGCAAGGCCCCTACGAGATAAAGGAAAAAGTCGGGGTGGTCAACTATAAAGTATTGCAGCCCGGTAGGCGGAAACCTGAACAAATATACCATGTCAACCTATTAAAACCGTGGCAGGAACGGGAAAGCCTGATGGTTGAGTTTCCCCCATCTCCCTCCTCTTCGGGTCGTCCACTCCCGGCTTCAGCGACCTCCGGAGAGGACGAACCGGAAGTAAGGATCGGAGAAGCCCTCACCAAGCAACAGAGGCGAGAGGCCAGACGGCTGGTTCAGCAGAACCCCGATGTCTTCTCCGAGTTGCCGGGTAGGACCAGTCTAATACGACATGACATTGTCACCGAGCCCCACCTGAAGGTACGCCTGAAGTCATACCGCGTGCCGGAGGCTCGAAGACAAGCCATATCAGAAGAAGTGAAGACAATGCTACGCCTGGGGGTCATCGAAAAATCCCGGAGTGAATGGGCTAGTCCGATTGTCCTAATACCAAAACCCGATGGCTCCTTAAGGTTCTGCAATGACTTCCGGAGATTGAACGAAATATCCAAGTTCGATCTCTACCCCATGCCCCGGGTGGATGAGCTGATTGATAGGCTGGGACAGGCGCGATATTTTACCACGCTCGACCTGACCAAGGGGTACTGGCAGGTGCCACTGACGGAGTCCGCCAAGGAGAAAACCGCTTTTGTTACGCCGGAGGGTCTCTTCCACTATGTTGTCTTGCCTTTTGGGTTACATGGCGCTCCGGCCACGTTCCAGAGGTTGATGGACTTGGTGCTGGAACCCCACCAGGCGTATGCATCAGCGTACCTTGATGACATCATTATTTACAGCTCCGATTGGCAGACCCACTTGGAACAGGTACAAGCGGTGGTGGACGCGCTTCGAACAGCCGGATTGACAGCCAATCCCAAGAAATGTGCGTTGGGACTCACGGAAGCCCGCTACTTGGGCTACGTGATAGGCCAAGGAGTGATTAAGCCCCAAATTAACAAGGTTGAGGCGATCCAGAAGTGGCCTAGACCCCTGACCACGAAGCAGGTTAGGGCCTTCCTGGGTATCGTGGGGTACTACAGGAGGTTTGTAAGGGATTTTGCGGGACTATCAGCCCCCTTGACGGACCTTCTCAAAGGCAAGAAGTCCGTCATGGTGCGCTGGACTCCGCAGGCCGAGGACTCCTTCCGGGCCCTGAAGGGGGTCTTGTGCGGACAGCCCGTTCTTGTACACCCTGATTTCCGGAAGGAGTTCATAGTACAGACTGACGCCTCTGAGGTCGGCCTGGGGGCAGTGTTGTCTCAGGTGGTTCAGGGGGAGGAACACCCCGTCACCTTCTTAAGTAGGAAGCTCACCCCTCCCGAGCGGAATTATAGCGTAGTGGAGAAGGAGTGCCTGGCGATCAAGTGGGCCTTGGAGTCCCTACGCTATTACCTGCTGGGACGGCAGTTTCGCTTGGTGACGGATCACTCTCCACTGGTCTGGATGAGGTCCGCCAAGGAACGGAATGCCCGGGTTACCCGGTGGTTCCTTTCTCTGCAGAACTTCCGGTTTACGGTTGAACACCGGGCCGGTAGGTTGCAGGGCAACGCCGATGCCTTGTCCCGCGGCCCGTGTTTGATGGCGGGAGTTCAACCCCGCTCGCTTGAACTGAGGGGGGGGGTGTGTGAGACTGTGACCGGGGTTATCTATGACGGCCGGTATGTCTCGCCCCGGTTGTGCTCACTCCATGATAGAAAGTAAATCCACTCTAGGGTTAATGCTGTTTCCCTACAGGCTGAAGGAAGGGTTAAATGGAAACAGGAACGAGGGGCAGGTGTGCCGGGTGTGAGGGAGTGATCACAACTCTTGTGTTCTCTGCTGGAGGGACATGTATATGGCTGTGGATTTTTTGTTTGGACATTAAACACCGTGTGCTGTGAACCTTGATGCCTGGATCTCGTGTCTTCTGCTGCGCAGCCGACCGCGCTACCTCACAGCGGGTATAGCAATAGGTCCATTAAAAAAGCGTACAACAGAGCCCGGAACTCCCCACGTGTTGAAGTGCTATTTGGTGGACGTAGGACTAATAATGCTAACATTGTCAGAATGATCACCAGGTATCACTCACACTGGGATCGGATGGTGGAAGTCATGTCCCGGTATTGGTCTATACTCACGATTAATCCCATTCTTCAGAAATATCTTTCTGACAAGGCATCGGTTGAGGCCCGCAAGGCCAAGAATTTGAAGGACATATTGACTTGCAGTCATTATAATAAAAAGGATAAAAGTGTCCTTCCGTTTATGTCCTCTGCCTCTGTTACACCGAGGCCGAGATTTGGCTGCTCACCCTGTGGGGCGTGCGTGGCATGCCCCAATATTGAGACAGCGACAGAATTTACTTCGTCTGATGGGAAAGTTTTTCCCATCAGGAAGAAAATTAATTGCCTCTCTAAGGCTGTGGTATACTATGCTGTGTGTCCATGTCCCCTCGTCTATGTCGGCCTGACCACACGGGCCTTGAAGGTCCGTGTGAGAGAACATGTTCGTAACATCCAGGCCGCCAGGGACGAGGTAGACATCGAAAGCCTAAAAACAATACCTAGGCACTTTAAGAAATACCATCGCTGTGACCACACCCTACTGAAGGTAAGGGGCATTGACCAGATCATAACCGGGATTCGGGGCGGCAATGTTAGCCGCCTTCTCACACAGCGTGAGACTGAATGGATATGGACCTTGAAGACTCTACAGCCCCACGGGCTGAATGAGTGTTTAAGCTTCGTGTCCTTTCTATAGAGTATCCTGGACAACTATCTTCTTCGTATATCTGTAAATTATCAGTCTGCAGCTCTATGTATTGCTCTTTCGTGTGTTTTTTTTAACTGTCTGGTCCTTTTTTAATATTTTTTATTTTTTTAATTTTAGTTTACGTCTTCTTTTCCATGTGACTCCGGACCTATTATAATGCCCACATACGACTCTGGAGGAGTTCGTGACCCATGAGATCATCGCAAGAATGCATAGGCCCGTTTTACCTGATATTTGTTAGGATACATTTGATATAACTCTGTTTATTAGATATGTCTTCTTTATAGGGCTTTTGAAACATATATGTGCGTTATATGGTTATATGGGGCGTTCTCCCCTATATGTGGG
The DNA here is from genome assembly GCF_048569485.1 of Anomaloglossus baeobatrachus. Classification (NCBI taxonomy): domain Eukaryota; kingdom Metazoa; phylum Chordata; class Amphibia; order Anura; family Aromobatidae; genus Anomaloglossus; species Anomaloglossus baeobatrachus. The sequence continues at coordinate 584,124,417 of NC_134353.1, read as the reverse complement.
TCTTTTCGGATTCTCTCCCCCCAACGCTTTCCCCCCCTTTCCCCCCCCCCCCTTCAATTAGAGACTACATTTGTCTCGGCACCAGTGCGCGCGTGCGCTCGCCCTGGTTGTTCTGTGTCGCCGTGCGCGCATCCATATGACCGCTCCCGTGGTGATATCGTCATGGCAGTGGCCGGACGCGCTCGCGGCGGTGCGCTCGCGCGCCACAAATTGTTAACCGGGAACAAATGATAGCCATATCTTCAATGAAGTGTACATGTGCTGCAATTTAGTGCAGACACTGACGTACTGGACATCGTTCTGACCTTTAAGCTATATTGTGATATTTATGATGTATATGTATAAAAAAGATGTATCTCTCTATATTGTATGATTGACACACCACTTGCCTTATAAGTCATATATACGCCTCCGTCATTTGGGAACCGCCCCCTGTATTTCTACATTAGATGTGGATCAATGGGGGGGGAGGTGTAGCCTTTATCAATGACGGGGACATTGCTGACGCATGATTTACCATGGTTGTTTGGTTGCCATGGCACGTTGATACATGCGGTATACTCATCTAAGAGCCCTTGTGGGTAGATGGTGCGGCACATGTCCACTCCACTATATGACGCGGTTGACACACCCCCTGGCTGGTGACGCGGTGCCTACGTTTGGAGACTTCCGGCACCGCGTCATCATGGGGGCGGAGCCTAGCCCGGCATCTTAGGCTTTTCATCAATTAAAGGGTGGACACACCCCCTGGCTGGTGACGCGGTGCCTACACTTTGAGACTTCCGGTACCGCGTCATCATGAGGCGGAGCCTAACACAGCATCTCAGGCTGTCTACCAATGATAAATGCTAATAAAAGGGAGTTTGGGGGACTCCGATTGAATAGGTCTATTCTGATTGGCCCGGACTTACATGGTCTATGAGTGGACGGTTTTTATTTATAAGGACCCTTCTTTTTACCCTGAGACCACCCCCGGAAGAAGGATTATCGAAACCTATAGGTCGGGTCTGGACTCTCACACCACGCTCTAGGTATGCTAGATTTTTGTGATCAGGTATTCCGTGCTTGTATTTATATTTGCACAAAGCAAGGATATTGATGTTAGTAGTTATGGCTGCAGCACGGTTCATGCCTGCCAGTCAGTGGACTTTTATTATGATGCCATTTGGTTGTTTTATGTGACCTTTTGGCCACTGAGCTGTCTTGCTATATCCATCTGCATACCAGTGTGCTGTGAGGGCGCCATCTAGTGGTACTCATCACCTGTCTCTACAAGTTTTAATATGTAATGTTATATGTATTTTTCACTTAATAAAATTTATATATTTTTTCAAACTACTAAGCCTTTGTACAGATTTTTTCCTCTAATTGTTACAATAATTTTCTATATATGGCTTTTTCCATATGCTGATTATGGCACGAATGCTATCGTGTATTATGGTATTGGTTGTTTATAATGAGATTCTATGTAGACAGAAGAGGATTAGAAAAACGCTCCAGAGAGCACAACGTATTTGTATGTGGGGATAATGTGGTAAAAGCCCCCACAAATGGCACAAACTCAAAAGCATAATACATATACAAGAGAACCAAGAGTTTTTGTGTGCAACAATAAACAATTTTATTAGATACAGAAGGTGAATAACCATAAAATCACATAAAATCCATTGTTTACAGGACCCAGAGCTGGGATGCATGCCATATCAGGGCTCAATTTTAGACAATAATAATATAGTAATGCACCCAATCCGGTGCATATGTTGAGTGCAATTTAAGCAGTATCAACCTGTCAGAAATGTTACCCCTCATGGCCCCATCATATCGCGGCAATTGCCATACTATCTTCGGTATATCTACCAGTCAGTGGTGGGGTGGTATGGCCCAGCCTGGTCACAGCAACAACCTCACAACGGCGACGTACGTTTCGAACAACGATATTTTAAAATCTTCATCAGGATGGAGGTATTCTAACCATCCATCCCAGAGCTCCGGTTTTAAATGAGCGCGCTATGAGACCGGCCCGGAAGTTCGCACACGGCGCATGCGCCGGCTCACAGGCAAGTCCCGCAAGACCGCCGCCGTCACGTCATAATCGCGCATGCGCGGGAGCGTGGACGCGTCTCCATGGTACCTGCGCAGGCACGAGACGGCGGCGATCAGGCAGGGACGAGCATGTGAGCCGGCGCACGCGCACAGAAACCACCGGAACTCGCCAGAAGCGTAACAGCATATACAAACATCATGTTGCAGGTATATAGAATCCACAAATGCAGAGAATGGCAGGCATAACAACAATGTTTGTATCATATTCCACAAGGAGCACAGTGAGGTTCATTGGGACCTACAACCAAGAGTGGGAGACTATGCGCCAGATTATGAAGAAACACTGGCCGGTACTCTTTACTGATCCGGCACTTGCGGAGGTACTGACCCAAAATCCAATGATGACCTCAAGGAGGGCCAGAAATCTGAAAGATATTCTGGTACGGAGCCACTATGTCCCGCCTAGGGCTAACCTATTTGGCTCTTGTGGGCCCATACAGGGATGCTTTCCTTGTGGGCATTGTTTGGCCTGCAGCAATGTTCTCCGTAGCTCATCTTTTTATTCATCAGATGGATCTAAGAACTTCCACATCAAACAATATATCACGTGTGGTACAACACACGTGATATATTTCGCTACATGTACGTGCCCCCTGAGCTATGTGGGGCTCACCTCCCGTGAGCTCCGCATTAGGGTCAGGGAGCACGTCAGAGACATTGCTGCGGCCAAATCAGAGGTAGACCCGAGTGTTTCAAAAACATTACCTAGGCACTTCAGGTCTCACCACTCCTGTGATCCCTCCAAACTTAAAAATCAGAGGCATTGATGCCATAGTGGGAGGAATCAGGGGTGGTGACCTCAAGAAACGTCTAGCACAATGCGAGACGAGGTGGATTGTGACCCTGGACACACTGGTCCCTAGAGGTCTCAATGAGGCCGTCAGTTATTCACCCTTCCTGTAACACTAGGACATGTGCTCATATATATGAGAGTATACACAGCCCTGTGGATGAATTCTGCAGGGATAGATAATTTGTAGATATCTCCTTTGTCTCACTTATTGGTTGTAATACCACCATATTTTCTTCCTAACCACCTATAATCTTATCATTTTTAATAACTTTTAATTTTTACCCTTCTGTCCGCCTGTCCCAGAGTTTTCATTCATACTCTTTGTGATTGCAGGATAATCTGATAAAAACTACCATTGGTGGAAGTGTGACAGGATACCCACATGGACTATTAAAGATGAGAAAGGATGCTCCTTGTGGAATATGATACAAACAATGTTATTATGCCTGCCATTCTCTGCATTTGTGGATTCTATATACCTGCAACATGATGTTTGTATATGCTGTTACGCTTCTGGCGAGCTCCGGTGGTTCCTGTGCGCGTACGCCGGCTCACATGCTCGTCCCTGCCTGATCGCCGCCGTCTGGCCGTCTCGTTCCTGCGCGGGAGCCATGGAGACGCGTCCACGCTCCCGCGCATGCGCGATTATGACGTGACGGTGGCGGTCTCGCAGGACTTGCCTGTGAGCCGGCGCATGCGCCGTGTGCGAACTTCCGGGCCGGTCTCATAGCGCGCTCATTTAAAACCGGAGCTCTGGGATGGATGGTTAGAATACCTCCATCCTGATGAAGATTTTAAAATATCGTTGTTCGAAACGTACGTCGCCGTTGTGAGGTTGTTGCTGTGACCAGGCTGGGCCATACCACCCCACCACTGACTGGTAGATATACCGAAGATAGTATGGCAATTGCATCGATATGATGGGGCCTTGAGGGGTAACATTTCGGACAGGTTGATACTGCTTAAACTACACTCAACATATGCACCATATTGGGTGCATTACTATATTATTATTGTCTAAAATTGAGCCCTGATATGGCATGCATCCCTGCTCTGGGTCCTGTAAACAATGGATTTTATGTGATTTTATGGTTATTCACCTTCTGTATCTAATAAAATAGTTTATTTTTGCACACAAAAACTCTTGGTTCTCTTGTATATGTAGACAGAAGAGGGTGGGGGCGGAGCTGTCTCTAGCTCCTACCAATGACTCTAGCTCTGCCCCCTCAATCATAGAATCTCATCAGTATTAACTGCCATCTCCTATCTCAGTAATGGGAAAGTCTTCACTGATACAGATTGTATCTCATAATTGAGAATATTGATACTGACTGATCAATTCTGGCAGAGAAAGAAGCATATTTGCCTGATAAGATATATTACAAAGTTTCTTATTTTCATGTGTACTATTGATTGAAGAAATAAAAAAAGAGAATTTTGTTTACTTACCGTAAATTCTTTTTCTTATAGTTCCGACATGGGAGACCCAGACCATGGTGTATAGCTTCTGCCTCCGGAGGACACACAAAGTACTACACTAAAAAGTGTAGCTCCTCCCTCCGAGCATATACACCCCCTGGATAACCAAATCTAGCCAGTTTAGTGCAAAAGCTGAAGGAGGACATCCACCCACAAGTAGAGATAGAGCAAAACCCGGAACAACCGGAACCTCTGTCTACAACAACAGCCGGTGAAAACACACGGAACAAGGAAACTGCCAACAGGCAACAGGGAGGGTGCTGGGTCTCCCATGTCGGAACTATAAGAAAAAGAATTTACGGTAAGTAAACAACATTCTCTTTTTCTTCATCGTTCCTTATGGGAGACCCAGACCATGGGACGTCTCAAAGCAGTCCATGGGTGGGAAATAAACAGAAAACTGAGAAGTAGGCAAAACCTAACTTCACAAATGGGCGACAGCCGCCTGAAGGATGCGTCTGCCCAAGCTCGCATCTGCCGAAGCATGAGCATGCACTTGGTAGTGCTTCGAAAAGGTGTGCAGACTAGACCAAGTGGCAGCCTGACAGACCTGCTGAGCCGTAGCCTGGTGCCTGAAAGCCCAAGAGGCACCGACAGCTCTGGTCGAATGCGCCTTGATCCCCGGCAGGGGAGGCACCTGAGTGCACTGGTAGGCATCGGATATGGCCGACCTAATCCAACAAGCTAGGGTCGGTTTAGAAGCCGAGAGACCCTTGCGATGACCTGTGGTCAGCACAAAAAGAGAGGTGCACCGCCTAAGAACAGTGGTGCGTGACACATAGATCCGGAGCGCCCGCACCAGATCTAAAGTATGCAACGCTTTCTCAAAGCAATGCACAGGAGCCGGACAAAAGAAAGGCAATGAAATGTCCTGGCTAAGGTGGAAAGGAGACACCACCTTAGGGAGAAAGTCCGGAGTCGGACGGAGAACCACCTTGTCTTGGTGAAAAACCAAAAAAGGTGACTCCGAAGAGAGCGCAGCCAAATCAGAGACTCTCCTGAGAGAAGTTATGGCCACCAGAAAGACGACCTTCTATGAAAGTCGAAACAAAGAAACCTCCCTAAGAGGCTCAAAGGGGGGTTTCTGTAAGGCCGTGAGGACCAGATTAAGGTCCCAGGGATCCAAAGGCCGCCGGTAAGGTGGAATGATGTGAGATGCGCCCTGCATGAAGGTGCGCACCTGGGCCAGTTGGGCGATACGCCACTGGAACAACACTGACAGAGCCGAGACCTGTCCCTTAAGGGAATTGAGGGATAGTCCTAGCTGCAGACCGGACTGTAGAAAGGACAGGATGGTCGGCAAGGAAAAAGGCCAAGGGGCATGCCCGGAAGAACGACACCAGGACAGGAAAATTCTCCAAGTCCTGTGGTAAATCTTGGCCGAGGAAGACTTCCGAGCCTGAGTCATAGTGGAGATGACTTCGGGAGGAATGCCGGAAGCCGTCAGGATCCAGGACTCAAGAGCCACGCCGTCAATCTGAGAGCTGCAGAATTCTGGCGGAAAAACGGACCTTGTGAGAGAAGGTCTGGGCGGTCCGGGAGATGCCACGGCACCTCTACGGACAGACGGAGCAGGTCTGGGTATCAAGCTCGCCTGGGCCAGTCTGGAGCAATGAGTATGACACGACGGCCCTCCATTCTGATCTTGCGCAGGACTCTAGGCAAGAGAGCTAGAGGGGGAAACACGTAAGACAGACGGAACTGGGACCAATCCTGAACCAGCGCGTCCGCTGCAAAGGCCTGAGGATCGTGGGAGCGAGCCACGTAAACCGGAACCTTGTTGTTGTGCCGGGATGCCATTAGATCCACTTCCGGAGTGCCCCACTTGCGGCAGATTGACCGGAACACTGCCGGATGCAGGGCCCACTCACCGCTGTCCACGGTTTGACGGCTGAGATAATCTGCCTCCCAGTTTTCTACGCCTGGGATGTGGACTGCGGATATTGATGTAGGCAACTGCTGTCGCGTTGTCTGACTGGACTCGAATGTGCTTGCCCGCCAACAGGTGGTGAAAGGCTACGAGAGCTAGAAGCACAGCTCTGATCTCCAGCACATTGATCGAGAGGGCTGATTCGGACGGATTCCAAGTGCCCTGTGCTCGGTGGTGGAGAAATACTGCTCCCCAGCCGGGTAGACTGGCATCCGTGGTGAGAATCACCCAGGACGGGATCAGGAAGGAGCGTCCCTGAGACAGAGAGAGGGGCCGAAGCCACCACTGAAGAGAGCTCTTTGTCTGTGGCGACAGAGCCACTAACTTGTGCAAGGAAGAAGTCCGCTTGTCCCAACAGCGGAGAATGTCCAGCTGCAGAGGACGCAGATGGAACTGGGCAAAGGGAACCGCTTCCATTGACGCCACCATCTGACCCAGCACCTGCATGAGGTGCCTGATGGAATGACGGCGGGGCCTCAACAGAGAGCGCACCGCCAGATGGAGGGACTGCTGTTTGACTAAGGGCAGCTTCACAAGTGCCGGCAGAGTCTCGAATTGCATCCCTAGGTACGTAAGTTTTTGGGTCGGGGTCAGAGTGGACTTGGGCAGATTGACAAGCCACCCGAATTGAACAAGAGTGGCGAGAGTGAGCGAGACACTCCGCTGACAGTCTGCACTGGATGAAGCCTTGACAAGAAGGTCGTCCAGGTAAGGAATCACTGCCAACCCCTGGAGGTGCAGAACCGCAACCACTGCTGCCATGACCTTGGTAAATACTCGAGGGGCCGTGGCTAACCCGAAGGGGAGAGCCACGAATTGGAAATGTTCCTCTCCGATTGCAAAACGTAGCCAACGCTGGTGTGAAACTGCAATTGGCACATGCAGATAGGCATCTCTGATGTCGATGGATGCCAGGAAATCTCCTTGGGTCATTGAGGCAATGACTGATCGCAGAGACTCCATGCGAAAATGCCGCACCTGAACATGCTTGTTGAGAAGCTTGAGATCCAGGATGGGCCGGAAGGAACCGTCCTTTTTGGGGACTAGGAAGAGATTTGAGTAAAAACCTCTGAACCGTTCCCTGGCGGGAACCGGTACAATTACTCCGTTGGCCTGTAAGGATGCCACGGCCTGAGAGAAGGCGGCGGCCTTGGAGCAGGGGGGAGTTGACAGAAAAAAATCTGTTTGGCGTGCTGGAAGAGAACTCTATCCTGTAGCCGTGGGAGATGATATCCCGCACCCACTGATCGGAGACGTGTTGAAACCACACGTCGCCAAAGTGGGAGAGCCTGCCACCGACCAAGGACGTTGCTGGCTCGGCCAGATAGTCAAGAGGAGGCTGCCTTGGTGGCAGCAGCTCCTGCGGACCTTTGTGGACGCGGCTTCTTGCGCCAGGTGGGCTTCTGGTCCTTGGCTGAGTTAGTGGACGAGGCCGAGGGCTTAGAGGCCGCCCAGTTAGAGGAACGAAAGGAACAAAACCTCGACTGGTTCCTGCCCTGGACAGGTTTCCTGGGTTTAGTCTGTGGCAAGGAAGTACTCTTCCCACCAGTAGCCTCCTTAATAATTTCATCCAGTTGTTCACCGAACAGCCTGGACCCGGCAAATGGGAGCCCAGCAAGGTACTTCTTTGAAGAAGCATCTGCCTTCCACTCTTGCAGCCACAAAATCCTGCGGATAGCGAGGGAATTAGCGGAGGCCACCGCAGTGCGGTGAGAAGCCTCCAGCATGGCGGACATGGCGTAGGCTGAAAAGGCTGAAGCCTGGGAAGTTAAGGCAACCAATTCAGGCATAGAGTCCCTAGTGAGGGAATGCATCTCCTCTAGGGAAGCAGAGATGGCTTTGAGAGCCCACACTTCTGCAAAGGATGGGGAGAACGAGGCCCCTGCCGCCTCATAGACAGACTTGGCCAGGAGGTCAACCTGGCGGTCAGTGGGATCCTTAAGGGAGGTGCCATCAGCTACAGATACAACTGTGCGGGCTGAAAGTCTAGACACCGGAGGGTCTACCTTTGGTGAGTGAGCCCACTCCTTGACCACCTCTGGTGGAAAAGGAAAACGGTCATCAGAACCACGCTTTGGGAAGCGTTTGTCAGGACAGGCTCTGGGCTTGGACACAGTGGCTTGAAAACTGGAGTGGTTAAAGAACACACTCCTTGTTCTCTTAGGCAAGGTAAACTGGTGCTTTTCTGCCAGAGAGGGTTGCTCCTCTGATACTGGCGGATTGAGGTCCAGTACAGAATTAATGGACGCAATCAAATCACTAACATCCGCATCACCCTCGGTCAGATCAATGGGGCACATGGAGGTAGCGTCCGAGCCCCCAGTAAAGACATCCTCCTCGTCCTGCGAGTCGGCTCGTGAATCGGAGCCGCGGGACGAGGAAGGAGAGGGAACCCTGCGTCTCCTTTTAGGAGGACGGGGTCTGGGAGCAGATGAAGAATCCTCTGTGAGCTCTGCAGAGCGAGCCGAAGCAGCAGAGGCGCCCTGAGAAGGGGGCTGATGCATGCTCAGCAGAGTCCGGGACAACTCTCCCATGGAGTCGGCAAAGGACTTGGAGATAGCCTTAGAAAACGATTCTACCCAAGCCGGGGGTTCAGCCACCGGGGCCGGAGCAGCCGGAGGGACCACTGGGGAGACTCCAGGCTGAGGCACCACCATGTTAGAGCAGGCATCACAATGTGGATATGTGCTCGGTTCAGGCAGTACGAGCTTACATGCAGTGCATATTGAGTACAGCCTTGCAGCCTTGCTCCTAGTGTGAGACATGCTGCTGAGGTGGAGGCTCTGCAGTAAAGAACACACTCCTTCAGAATGACCCCCAGAGAGTGTATAATAAAGTCCACAACCAGAGGTTGTGGCTTACCAGACCGTTTTGTGTGCCCTCCGGATCCCACAGCTCGGACCCCCAGACAGGTTGCAGAGATGCAGCAGCCAGCGCCGATCAGTGTGAGAACGCTGATAAAATGGCGCCGGAGGGAGGAGGGGGGGCGGGGCCTAGTCCAAGAGCAGGAACCGGAGGGCCAAGGAGATATCCAGGGGAGGGAAACATCTCCTCACAGAGGAGTGTCCTCCCCTGAGCTGAACGGCTGGTGGGCGGCGCCGCACTGTCCCTCTGCATGAGTGACATGCAGGGGCAGTGAAAACAAAAGTAGGCCGCAGCCGAAGCCGGGGCCTAAATTTGAAAACCAGAGAACCGTTCGGAAATGTCACCAAAGTAACATGACACACTCTCCCCAACAATAAAGATACAAAGGACCCCCTGCAATAACGTCTCAAATACTTAGCTTGTGAGACGCAGGGCCAGGTCCCTGAGGGATGAGTGCTCCGTCCGGCAGGGTCCTGAAAGGGCTGCGGATGGAGACCGGTCTCCTGCAAAGCAGTGAGAACCGTGCTGGCTCCCACTTCAAGCCAGAGCCCGAGGGATGGTGAAGGAGCGCGGCATGTAAGGCTCCAGCCTTGAAGAAGGGAATTTTGTTTACTTACCGTAAATTCCTTTTCTTCTAGCTCCAATTGGGAGACCCAGACAATTGGGTGTATAGCTTCTGCCTCCGGAGGCCACACAAAGTATTACACTTAAAAGTGTAAAGCCCCTCCCCTTCTGCCTATACACCCCCCCGTGCATCACGGGCTCCTCAGTTTTGGTGCAAAAGCAGGAAGGAGGAAACTTATAAATTGGTCTAAAGTAAATTCAATCCGAAGGAAGTTCGGAAAACTGAAAACCATTCAACATGAACAACATGTGTACACAAAGAACAACAGCCCGAAAGGAACAGGGGCGGGTGCTGAGTCTCCCAATTGGAGCTAGAAGAAAAGGAATTTACGGTAAGTAAACAAAATTCCCTTCTTCTTTGTCGCTCCATTGGGAGACCCAGAAAATTGGGACGTCCAAAAGCAGTCCCTGGGTGGGTAAAATAATACCTCGTAATAGAGCCGTAAAACGGCCCCTTCCTACAGGTGGGCAACCGCCGCCTGAAGGACTCGCCTACCTAGGCTGGCATCTGCCGAAGCATAGGTATGCACCTGATAGTGTTTCGTGAAAGTGTGCAGGCTCGACCAGGTAGCCGCCTGACACACCTGCTGAGCCGTAGCCTGGTGCCGCAAAGCCCAGGACGCACCCACGGCTCTGGTAGAATGGGCCTTCAGCCCTGAGGGAACCGGAAGCCCAGAAGAACGGTAGGCTTCGAGAATTGGTTCCTTGATCCACCGAGCCAGGGTTGATTTGGAAGCCTGTGACCCTTTACGCTGGCCAGCGACAAGGACAAAGAGTGCATCCGAGCAGCGCAGGGGCGCCGTACGAGAAATGTAGAGTCTGAGTGCTCTCACCAGATCTAACAAGTGCAAATCCTTTTCACATTGGTGAACTGGATGAGGACAAAAAGAAGGTAAGGAGATATCCTGATTGAGATGAAAGGGGGATACCACCTTAGGGAGAAATTCCGGAACCGGACGCAGAACCACCTTGTCCTGGTGAAACACCAGGAAAGGGGCTTTGCATGACAGCGCTGCTAGCTCAGACACTCTCCGAAGTGATGTGACTGCTACTAGGAAGACCACTTTCTGCGAAAGGCGTGACAGAGAAATATCCTTCATTGGCTCGAAAGGTGGTTTCTGAAGAGCCATCAGCACCCTGTTCAGATCCCAGGGTTCTAACGGACGCTTGTAAGGAGGGACTATGTGACAAACCCCCTGCAGGAACGTGCGTACCTGTGGAAGTCTGGCTAGGCGCTTCTGAAAAAACACAGAGCGCTGAGACTTGTCCCTTAAGGGAGCCGAGCGACAAACCCTTTTCCAATCCGGATTGAAGGAAGGAAAGAAAAGTGGGCAAGGCAAATGGCCAGGGAGTAAAACCCTGATCAGAGCACCAGGATAAGAATATCCTCCACGTCCTGTGGTAGATCTTGGCGGACGTTGGTTTCCTGGCCTGTCTCATAGTGGCAATGACCTCTTGAGATAACCCTGAAGACGCTAGGATCCAGGACTCAATGGCTACACAGTCAGGTTGAGGGCCGCAGAATTCAGATGGAAAAACGGCCCTTGAGACAGCAAGTCTGGTCGGTCTGGTAGTGCCCACGGTTGGCCCACCGTGAGATGCCACAGATCCGGGTACCACGACCTCCTCGGCCAGTCTGGAGCGACGAGGATGGCGCGGCGGCAGTCGGACCTGATCTTGCGTAACACTCTGGGCAACAGTGCCAGAGGAGGAAACACATAAGGCAGTTGAAACTGCGACCAATCCTGAACTAATGCGTCTGCCGCCAGAGCTCTGTGATCTTGAGACCGTGCCATGAATGCCGGGACCTTGTTGTTGTGCCGGGACGCCATTAGGTCGACGTCCGGCATCCCCCAGCGGCAACAGATCTCTTGAAACACGTCCGGGTGAAGGGACCATTCCCCTGCGTCCATGCCCTGGCGACTGAGAAAGTCTGCTTCCCAGTTTTCTACGCCCGGGATGTGAACTGCGGATATGGTGGAGGCTGTGGCTTCCACACACAGCAGAATCCGCCGGACTTCCTGGAAGGCTTGCCGACTGCGTGTTCCGCCTTGGTGGTTGATGTATGCCACCGCGGTGGAGTTGTCCGACTGAATTCGGATCTGCTTGCCTTCCAGCCACGGCTGGAACGCCTTTAGGGCAAGATACACTGCCCTTATCTCCAGAACATTGATCTGAAGGGAGGACTCTGGCTGAGTCCAGGTACCCTGAGCCCTGTGGTGGAGAAAGACCGCTCCCCACCCTGATAGACTCGCGTCCGTCGTGACCACCGCCCAGGATGGGGGTAGGAAGGATTTCCCCTTCGACAATGAAGTGGGAAGAAGCCACCACCGAAGGGAAGCTTTGGCTGCCTGAGAAAGGGAGACGTTCCTGTCGAGGGACGTCGACTTCCTGTCCCATTTGCGGAGAATGTCCCATTGAAGTGGACGCAGATGAAACTGCGCAAAAGGAACTGCCTCCATTGCTGCCACCATCTTCCCTAGGAAGTGCATGAGGCGCCTCAAGGGGTGTGACTGGCCTTGAAGGAGAGATTGCACCCCTGTCTGTAGTGAACGCTGTTTGTCCAGCGGAAGCTTCACTATCGCTGAGAGAGTATGAAACTCCATGCCGAGATATGTCAGTGATTGGGCCGGTGTCAGATTTGACTTTGGGAAATTGATGATCCACCCGAATCTCTGGAGAGTCTCCAGAGCAATGTTCAGGCTGTGTTGGCATGCCACTCGAGAGGGTGCCTTGACAAGCAGATCGTCTAAGTAAGGGATCACCGAGTGTCCCTGAGAGCGTAGGACTGCTACCACTGTTGCCATGACCTTGGTGAAGACCCGAGGGGCTGTCGCCAGGCCGAAAGGCAGTGCCACGAACTGAAGGTGTTCGTCCCCTATGGCGAAACGCAGGAAGCGCTGATGCTCTGGTGCAATCGGTACGTGGAGATAAGCATCTTTGATGTCGATTGATGCTAGGAAATCTCCTTGGGACATTGAGGCGATGACAGAGCGGAGCGATTCCATCCGGAACCGCCTGGTTTTTACGTGTTTGTTGAGCAGTTTTAGGTCCAGAACAGGACGGAAAGATCCGTCCTTTTTTGGCACCACAAACAAGTTGGAGTAAAAACCGTGACCCTGTTGCTGAAGAGGAACAGGGATCACCACTCCTTCTGCCTTCAGAGTGCACACCGCCTGAAGAAGAGCATCGGCTCGCTCGGGGGGCGGAGATGTTCTGAAGAATCGAGTCAGAGGACGAGAGCTGAACTCTATCCTGTAACCGTGAGACAGAATGTCTCTCACCCAACGGTCTTGTACCTGCGGCAGCCAGGCGTCGCAAAAGCGGGAGAGCCTGCCACCGACCGAGGATGCGGTGTGAAGAGGCCGACAGTCATGAGGAGGCCGCTTTGGGATCGGTTCCTCCGGCGGTCTTTTTAGGACGTGACTTAGACCGCCATGAATCGGAGTTCCTCTGACCCTTCTGTGGCCTGTTGGACGAGGAGAATTGAGACCTGCCCGCGGGCCGAAAGGACCGAAACCTCGATTGTACCTTCCGTTGTTGAGGTCTGTTTGGTGGGGTAAGGATGAGTCCTTTCCCTTGGATTGTTTAATGATTTCATCCAATCGCTCACCAAACAGGCGGTCGCCAGAAAATGGCAAACCGGTTAAGAACTTTTTGGAAGCAGAGTCTGCCTTCCATTCACGTAGCCACATGGCCCTGCGGACTGCCACCGAATTGGCGGATGCTACCGCCGTACGGCTCGCAGAGTCCAGGACAGCATTAATGGCGTAGGACGCAAACGCCGACGCCTGAGAGGTTAAGGACACCACCTGCGGAGCAGAGGCACGTGTGACTGCATTAATCTGCGAGTGACAAGCTGAGATAGCTTGGAGTGCCCATACGGCTGCGAATGCCGGAGCAAAGGACGCGCCGATAGCTTCATAGATGGATTTCAACCAGAGCTCCATCTGTCTGTCAGTGGCATCTTTGAGTGAAGCCCCATCTTCCACTGCAACTATGGATCTAGCCGCCAGTCTGGAGACTGGAGGATCCACCTTGGGACACTGAGCCCAACCCTTGACAACGTCAGGGGGGAAGGGATAACGTGTGTCCTTAAGGCGCTTAGAAAAGCGCTTATCTGGACAAGTTCGGTGTTTCTGGACTGCCTCTCTGAAGTCGGAGTGATCCAGAAACGTACTCATTGTACGCTTGGGAAACCTAAAACGGAATTTATCCTGCTGAGAAGCTGACTCCTCAATTGGAGGAGCTGGGGGAGAAAGATCCAACACCTGATTGATGGACGCTATAAGGTCATTCACTATGGCGTCTCCTTCAGGTGTATCTAGGTTGAGAGCGGCCTCAGGATCAGAATGCTGATCTGCCACCTCCGCTTCATCCTCTAGAGAGTCCTCCTGCTGAGACCCTGAGCAGTGTGATGAAGTCGAGGGAAGCTCCCAGCGAGCCCGCTTAGGCGGTCTGGGACTGCGGTCCGTGTCAGAGACCTCACCTTGGGACCTATGAGTCACCCCAGGAGCACTTTGCTGCTCCAACCGAGGGGGGCCTGGGGTCAATGATTCAACAGTGCCCGGGGCCTGTGTTACCGGCCTGGACTGCAAGGCTTCTAGTATCTTAGCAGACCATTTATCCATACTCTCAGAAAGTTTGTCAGCGAATACTGCAAACTCCGTCCCTGTCACCTGGACAGTGGTAGCAGGTGGTTCCACTTGGGCCACCAGTGGCAGAGGCTCCGGCTGAGTAAGTGCCACAGGGGCCGAGCATTGCACACAATGAGGGTAGGTGGAACCTGCCGGTACCATAGCCGCACATGAGGTACAGGTTGCAAAGTAAGCCTGTGCTTTGGCACCCTTGCTTTTTGCGGACGACATGCTGTTGTCTCCTCTGAGTACAATTCGGGAGGGTATATAGCCAAAAACCAAAAGTGCGACCGTACAGAGTAAATGTATAGCATATAAGCATATATATATATACACTTCGGCACCCAGGGGGGCCAGCACCTAGAAACAGGTGCGGCTTACCGACCGCCTAAAGCGGTTGTGTGACCACCAGATTCCCTGCCTGGGCCTCCCAGAGCCGTGTTGTCTCTCCTCTCCAGCTTCAGAAGTGCTGACAGGAATGGCTGCCGGCGTTCTGTGAGGAGGAGGGGGCCGTGGGTGTGCCCTAGAAAGTGCGGGAATCTGGTGCCCCACGGTGCTCAGTGAGGGGGGAGGAGGATACAAAGTATGCTCCAGCCCTCAGCGCTGACGTCCAGTGCAGCGTCCCGCCCTTCCCCTGACTGGCAGGCCCGGGGGCGGGAGTATGCGGTATTAGGCCGCAGAAGCCGGGGACTAAAGTTATAAGCGCGGCCGGCAAACAAGCGCGGTCAGCGCGGTAGTCCCGGCGCACTAACACACCCAGCAGTGCTGCAGCGTGTATGACACAAGCGCTCCATGCGCCGTCCCCAAGGGGACACAGAGTACCTCACAGTAGCAGGGCCTTGTCCCTGACGATACCCGGCTCCTGTCCAGCAGATTCCCCAGGGGCTGCGGAGGGAGCACGGTCCCAGTGCCTGGAGACCGATTAGGATCCCACTTCACCCAGAGCCCTTAAGGGATGGGGAAGGAAAACAGCATGTGGCTCCTGCCTATGTACCCGCAATGGGTACCTCAACCTTAACAGCACTGCCGACCAGAGTGGGGTGAGAAGGGAGCATGCCGGGAGCCCTGTTATGGGCCCTCTTTTCTTCCATCCGATATGGTCAGCAGCTGCTGCTGACTAAATTGTGGAGCTATGCGTGCATGTGTGCCTCCTTCGCACAAAGCATAAAAACTGAGGAGCCCGTGATGCACGGGGGGGTGTATAGGCAGAAGGGGAGGGGCTTTACACTTTTAAGTGTAATACTTTGTGTGGCCTCCGGAGGCAGAAGCTATACACCCAATTGTCTGGGTCTCCCAATGGAGCGACAAAGAAATCAACCTTAACAACACCGCCGACACAGTGGGGTGAGAAGGGACATGCCGGGAGTCCAGCTTGGACCCGCTTTTCTTCAAACTCTTTAAAATCAAAAATCAGATGAGAATGCATGTGTGGATGTGTGCCTCCTGAACACAAAGCATTGAACTGGCTAGATTAGGTTATCCAGGGAGTGTATATGCTCGGAGGGAGGAGATACACTTTTTAGTGTAGTACTTTGTGTGTCCTCCGGAGGCAGAAGCTATACACCATGGTCTGGGTCTCCCATAAGGAACGATGAAGAAATTAAGTTACTCTAAGTGTACAGGAGGCTGTTTTTTTTTCTCTATTATCTTGTGTTGTAAGCTAGAAAAGGGGAGTAATACACCTTTTGGCCTAGGATAGAAGCAGGGTTTTTATTTTGCTCCTGGTGGTCTAGCGTTAACATGTAATTTTCTGGTGGTATATATATAAAAAAAAAAAAAAAAAAATCAACCTTACCCAGGATCACCAGTTATGTCTTATTGCGTACAGTCTGAAGTTGAACGAGACATACATACATCTGATTTGTGTTTCTGCCTTTATCAAACACGTCAGTGTCGTGGGTACGGCAGAAAGGACTGAGGAAGTGTGAACAGCTGAAAGGTGATCTCCATGCAAAGACACTGTACTTTAGTTACTACTTCCAATAAAAGTGTTACTTATAATGCACAAGCAACATAAAAGCGCCTGAAAATCAGATTAACAAAATAATTCAAAGATGTGGTATAGATGAAGATACAATAAAAGAAAGACTGAAACACAGATAGGGGATGGAAATTACCTGCTTTTACTAGGTATAAGGCCTTTCTCCAGCTCATTTGCAATCCTGACAGACAGCCAGCTGCCTAGTTTCCCATCGTACAGAGTGTCAACCACCCGAAAAATCTCCCCTCTTGTGAATCCCATGAACTGTGGTCCTTCTTTTTCATATTCAAAATGAGTTCTTATGAAGAATGAATCCCCTCGACCACAGGCAAGTATGTTTTTATACACTAAAAAGAATGCAGAAATTAAAATTGAAGCAAATTTCATTGAAAACTCATAATGAAGATGTCAAAACTTTGGGTAAAGAAAGAAACATACACTGTATAAGCATTTTGCAATTCTAGAAATATAAAGGAGCTGGTCTAATGTTTATTCTGCAGCTGAGCACTGATCCCCTGCCTCACGACTTATCGGTGGGGTGGAGGCATTGCAATCCTAATGACTGACAGCTCAATCAGACGCAGAGCTCCCATTCTTTTAGTAGAGGTAGCTTTGCCTCTGCAGCATCGGAGAAGCTAGCCAGATTGCCGAATCCAACCAGCTTCAGAGCAGTGCTTGCAACTTCACACCCCTTGCCAATGTAACCAACAAGTTTTTACTAGCACTCTCCAATTTTATCCATTTACGAGCAAGACAAGCTCTTTAACTTGCTTCTCAATTGCATTTTAGAGTAGTTTAGAAATGCAAATAATATAAATTTCACATATTCTTATGAACATTTGAGTATAAAGATATCCCATTCATAGATTTATACATATGCATCAAAACATGTTCTTGCTTAGCAGAATCACAATTAAAGTCAATGAATGTAAAACATTATCTGGTAAAGTAAGGAAGACAGTAGAATTATATACACTTACTCTCTTTTTTCAAATTCCTTATTTTAAAGACAAACCCGTAGCATAACAAGGTACCTTCTGCTCCACACGGAGCACCATAAATTATATCAAGAACGAACATAACATTGACATGTATCCTGACAATCTGCACACATGTACAAATCCCATCCCCACAACTGCTCGAATCCGGCCCGATTTTAATCTTTTAAGAACCAACCCAATACAAAGAGGGTAGAATGTAGAGCAGAGAAAGAGAGAGCAAAGCCTGAAGAAAGTTTAAAGCAGGTTGAAAGAGAAAGGTAGAAGGGAAAGTAGGGGGGTGGAGAAAATGGGAGATGGGGGGGGTGGAAGAAGTGGGGAAAGAAAAAAGAAAAAAACAAAAAAAAAGGGGGGGTGGGGGTTCCTCCCAGAGCATCATGACTCCTGCGGATCAGACAGCAGTCTAACGTATTCCGCCGAGTAAATGAACTCCAACCATGGAAACCATGTCCTATAAAAATCTTCATGTGGATCATTAAGAGAGGACATCAGAGCCTCCATATGCAGTAGGTCGTTAACCCTTGAAACCCACTGTGCCAACGTGGGGGGAGGGGGGCAGTAGACTTCCAGCCAAGCGGGATGCAAGACCTGACACTTAAGCGGGCTTTACACGCTACGATATTTCTAGCAATTGCTAGCGATATCGTATGCAAAAGCACCCGCCCCCGTCATGCATGCGATATTGTGTGATCGCTGCCGCAGCGAACATTATCGCTATGGCAGCGTCACATGCACTTACCTGGTCGGCGGCGTCGCTGTGACTGCCGAACAATCCCTCCCTCAAGGGGGAAGTGCGTTTGGCGTCACGGTGACGTCAACGCGACGTCACTAAGCGGCCGGCCAATCAAAGCAGAGGGGCGAACATGAGCGGGACGAACATCCCGCCCACCTCCTTCCTTCCTCATTGCGGGCGGGACGCAGGTAAGGCGAGGTTCCTCGCTCCTGCGGTGTCACACACAGCGATGTGTGCTACCGCAGGAACGAGGAACAACATCTATAAACAACCATTAACGATTTTTGGTTTTAGGACGACCTCTCTATGGTGAACAATTTTCACCACTTTGGAGGACGTTTAAGGTCGCTGGTAAGTGTTACACGCTGCGATACCGTTTATGACGCCGGATTAACAATATCGTAGCGTGTAAAGCCCCCTTTACTCTCTTAATTAGCATCACTAATAACAGTATTAATGTGTTCTGCATATATTGTCCATGTTTGAACACATTATAGTGTCCTATACAAAAAAAAAAAATAAAATACAGCTACGTGCACAGAATCATATAGAAATTGCCGTAAACTTGAAATACGGAGGGCCACTGGAATTGAGAGAAGGCAATTCAGAATGAAGTGTGAAACCTGAGTCTCGGAACATGAGTGAATGGAGACTAGTTGTCCCGGCAGGATGGCAACATCACTGATCTGAAATGCCTGTTATATGAATCTGTATTCAAGTACATGCCACTGGAGGATGTGTCAGATGTGAAACAGCAAGTGTGTCAACCATCAACTTCTCCAGGATCTTCAGTTATATTTTTATCAACTACAGCCTCTCCCATTTCTTTGTGCCAGCTAACGCCTATGGGCACATCACATAAAACTACTGGTCTACAAGGGAGCAAAAAGTGCACGGGGAGACCCCTACACATCAGCTGGTGTGCTCCTCACTGGTGTATTGGTGGGCCCCATACAGTCAGAGTTCTTATCATTCTAAACTGTAGAAGTACCGTATTTTTCGGACTATAAGACGCACTTTTCCCCCCCAAATTTTTGGGGAAAGTGGGGGGTGGGTCTTCTAGTCCGATGGCTGCGGTGCGGTGGTGGTGGAGCGGGTCATCAGAGGCAGGAGCAGGCTGTAGCAGCGTTACCCTGACAACGTTGGCGCGCTCATTTGATATGCACGCCCATCATCCCGCCCATCATCTCTCTGCCCTGAAGCCGACGCTGGCAGGTGGGCGGGATGATGGGCGGGGGATGCGCACATACTATAGAGCCAGCCCGCGTGTTCACCCCAGGCAACTACAGCCTGGAGTGATCATGTGCGGCTATATTCACTGCCCCCCGTGCACCATCATCAGCGCGAGGGGCAGTGAATAAGTACGGTATACTCACTGTTCCCCTGCAGCATTGCGATGTCCTCGCTGATCTGTGT
The DNA here is from genome assembly GCF_048569485.1 of Anomaloglossus baeobatrachus. NCBI lineage: Eukaryota > Metazoa > Chordata > Amphibia > Anura > Aromobatidae > Anomaloglossus > Anomaloglossus baeobatrachus. The sequence continues at coordinate 584,104,858 of NC_134353.1, read as the reverse complement.
GGAGAGCGGTGAGCACAGCGATGACGTCATCGCTATACACACGGCTCCACACAGGTCAGCTGGCACAGACAGGAAGCGAGCGATGCTGCATGGAGTGAGGAGAGGTGAGTATACAGCGGGAGTCCTCCAGCTGTTACCGCAAATCCGGCCGCAGCTGATATGACCGCGAGATCCACGGTGACTTCAGTCAGGTGATGTGCGGTGACAGCTGAAGTCACCGCTGATCCCGGCGGCTCACTTCACTTGCAGCCTGACCCTCACAGAGAGCGGTTGTGTTCTATGGCTGCTCTCTGTGATTGTCAGATGTAGCAGACCTGGATGCGTCGTGGGACCTCATGTGGATTACATTGGACCTGGGTGTTTTAGGGGTTAATAAAGTGGTGAAAGAGGGTGTTTTTTTTGTCTTTTATTTCAAATAAAGGATTTTTATGTGTTTGTGTTTATTTACTTTCACTTACAGCTTAGTGATGAGGGGGTGTCTCCTGCCATCACTAAGCTACGACTTATGGCCCCGTCACACACAGAGATAAATCTTTGGCAGATCTGTGGTTGCAGTGAAATCATGGACATATTGTTCCATTTGTACACAGCCACAAACCTGCCATTGATTGTCCACAATTTCACTGCAACCACAGATCTGCCGCAGATTTATCTCTGTGTGTGACAGGGCCTTTAGTGGCAGCTATGGGCTGCTGCCATTAACTCCTTATTAACCTGATTGCCACCGCATCAGGGCAATAGGGATGAGCTGGGAAAAGTCCCAGGACTGTCGCATCTAATGGATGTGGCAATTCTGGGCAGCTGCTGGCTGATATTTTTAGGCTTGGGGGGCTCCCAATAACGTGAGTCTGCCCAGCCTGAGAATACCAGCCCCCAGCTGTGAGACTTTATCTTGGCTGGTTATCAAAATTGAGTAACCGCTCAACCCATAACAGTGTGTCATGACCACATTTTTTGCTTAAAAATTTTATTTTCCTATTTTCCTCCTCTAAAACCAGGATGCATATCTTATGGTCCGGTGCATCTTATAGACCGAAAAATGCGGTATATAGTTTGTTTGCCGCTGTAAAGAACTAGGATTAGAAGGTCACAGAAACAAAAGAAATAAGTGTCAGCCTTCCCCTTTCACGTTTTGTACAGCATACTGCATATTTGTTCCAGCTCCAAGAAGGTATTCTCCATCTTGTGGCATCCAGTGAAAAGTGGCAACAATTATTTTTGCTCTAGAAGTCCGAATGGATTAAGGAAGAAAAACCTATGTAAACCTCTACATTTTCAATATAGGTCGTCAAATCATAATTGTCACATGGTTATAAGCCAAAAATTACATGGGCTATAAACAAGAGACTGAAAAAAAAACAACTAGTGCTATTTAAAACATGTTTAGGATTTTATAAATTATATTTAATAATAATATTGTGTTATTTCTATAGCACCAACATATTCTGCAGCACTTTATTATTTAAAGGGGCCAAGTACAGACAATGAGACATTACAGAGTGACATTTCTACGGAGAACGGAGAGGGCCCTGCTCACAATTATACACTTACCATCATATTTACTCTGGATTAAAATGGTTACTTCTTCACCTTTGGGAATTTCCAACAAATAAAGAACAGCGTCTTCTCGAACAATGCAACGGAAGTCTTGTGCGTTAACCTAACAATTATGAAAAGTATAGCAAAAATGTCAAAGAATATGAACATAACCAAGCAATCCATTCAGACTTCCCTTCTTTGTACTACAATCAATATAAGCGTTAATCCCAGGAATGCTTTAATTGCAATTTTGTTTTTCTTTTTAACATGTTCACTATACGGTAAAACTGATCTGGCCATGGGAGTCTCCAGGTCAGTGCAATTACGCAAATACCAAAAATGCATAGCTTTTTTACATTTAAAATGGTGAAAAAAAGAGAATTTTGTTTACTTACCGTAAATTCTTTTTCTTATAGTTCCGACATGGGAGACCCAGACCATAGGTGTATAGCTTCTGCCTCCGGAGGACACACAAAGTACTACACTAAAAAAGTGTAGCTCCTCCCTCCGAGCATATACACCCCCTGGATGACAAATCCAACCAGTTTAGTGCAAAAGCTGAAGGAGGACATCCACCCACAAGTAGAGATAGAGCAAAACCCGGAAAAACCGGAACCTCTGTCTACAACAACAGCCGGTGAAAACACACGGAACAAGAACTGCCAACAGGCAACAGGGTGGGTGCTGGGTCTCCCATGTCGGAACTATAAGAAAAAGAATTTACGGTAAGTAAACAAAATTCTCTTTTTCTTCATCGTTCCTTATGGGAGACCCAGACCATGGGACGTCTCAAAGCAGTCCATGGGTGGGAAATAAACAGAAACTGAGAAGTAGGCAAAACCTAACTTCACAAATGGGCGACAGCCGCCTGAAGGATGCGTCTGCCCAAGCTCGCATCTGCCCAAGCATGAGCATGCACTTAGTAGTGCTTCGAAAAGGTGTGCAGACTAGACCAAGTGGCAGCCTGACAGACCTGCTGAGCCGTAGCCTGGTGCCGGAAAGCCCAAGAGGCACCGACAGCTCTGGTCGAGTGTGCCTTGATCCCCGGCCGGGGAGGCACCTGAGTACTCTGGTAGGCATCGGATATGGCCGACCTAATCCAACGAGCTAGGGTCGGTTTAGAAGCCGAGAGACCCTTGCGCTGACCTGTGGTCAGCACAAAAAGAGAGGTGCACCGCCTAAGAGCGGCGGTGCGTGACACATAGATCCGGAGCGCCCGCATCAAATCCAAAGTATGCAACGCTTTCTCAAAGCGATGCACAGGGGCCGGACAAAGGGAAGGCAATGAAATGTCCTGGTTAAGGTGGAAAGGAGACACCATCTTAGGGAGAAAGTCCGGAGTCGGACGGAGAACCACCTTGTCTTGGTGAAAAACCAAAAAGGGTGACTCCGAAGAGAGCGCAGCCAAATCAGAGACTCTCCTGAGAGAAGTTATGGCCACCAGAAAGACCACTTTCTGTGAAAGTCGAAACAAAGAAATCTCCCTAAGAGGCTCAAAGGGGGGTTTCTGTAAGGCCGTGAGGACCAGATTAAGGTCCCAGGGATCCAAAGGCCGCCGGTAAGGAGGAATGATGTGAGATGCGCCCTGCATGAAGGTGCGCACCTGGGCCAGGCAGGCGATACGCCGTTGGAACAACACTGACAGAGCCGAGACCTGTCCCTTGAGGGAATTGAGGGAATTGAGGGATAGTCCTAGCTGCAGACCGGACTGTAGAAAGGATAGGATGGTCGGCAAAGAAAACGGCCAAGGAGCATGGCCGGAAGAGCGACACCAGGACAGGAAAATTCTCCAGGTCCTGTGGTAAATCCTGGCCGAGGAAGACTTCCGAGCCTGAGTCATAGTGGAGATGACCTCGGAAGGAATGCCTGAAGCCGTCAGGATCCAGGACTCAAGAGCCACGCCGTCAATCTGAGAGCCGCAGAATTCTGGCGAAAAAACGGACCTTGAGAGAGAAGGTCTGGGCGGTCCGGGAGATGCCACGGCACCTCTACGGACAGACGGAGCAGGTCTGGGTACCAAGCTCGCCTGGGCCAGTCTGGAGCAATGATTATGACCCGACGGCCCTCCATTCCGATCTTGCGCAGGACTCTGGGCAAGAGAGCTAGAGGGGGAAACACGTAGGCCAGACGGAACTGGGACCAATCCTGAACCAGCGCGTCCGCTGCCAAGGCCTGTGGATCGTGGGAGCGAGCCACGTAGACAGGGACCTTGTTGTTGTGCCGGGATGCCATTAGATCCACTTCCGGAGTGCCCCATTTGCGGCAGATTGACCGGAACACTGCCGGATGCAGGGCCCACTCGCCGCTGTCCACGGTTTGACGGCTGAGATAATCTGCCTCCCAGTTTTCTACGCCTGGGATGTGGACTGCGGATATGGTGGACTTGGAGTCCTCCGTCCACTGAAGGATGCGTTGAACCTCCAACATCGCCAGGCGGCTGCGAGTCCCGCCCTGGTGATTGATGTAGGCAACTGCTGTCGCGTTGTCCGACTGGACTCGAATGTGCTTGCCCGCCAACAGGTGGTGAAAGGCTACGAGAGCTAGAAGCACAGCTCTGATCTCCAGCACATTGATCGAGAGGGCTGATTCGGACGGAGTCCAAGTGCCCTGTGCTCGGTGGTGGAGAAATACTGCTCCCCAGCCGGATAGACTGGCATCCGTGGTGAGAATCACCCAGGACGGAGACAGGAAGGAGCGTCCCTGAGACAGAGAGAGGGGCCGAAGCCACTAGCCTGTGCAAGGAAGAGGTCCGCTTGTCCAAAAAGCGGAGAATGTCCAGCTACAGAGGACGCAGATGGAACTGGGCAAAGGGAACCGCTTCCATTGACGCCACCATCTGACCCAGCACCTGCATGAGGTGCCTGATGGAATGACGGCGGGGCTTCAACAGAGAACGCACCGCCAGATGAAGGGACTGCTGTTTGACTAAGAGCAGCTTCACAAGTGCCGGCAGAGTCTCGAATTGCATCCCTAGGTACGTAAGTTTCTGGGTCGGGGTCAGAGTGGACTTGGGCAGATTGACAAGCCACCCGAATTGAACAAGCGTGGCGAGAGTGAGCGAGACACTCCGCTGACAGTCTGCACTGGATGAAGCCTTGACTAGAAGGTCGTCCAGGTAAGGAATCACTGCCAACCCCTGGAGGTGCAGAACCGCAACCACTGCTGCCATGACCTTGGTGAATACACGAGGGGCCGTGGCTAACCCGAAGGGGAGAGCCACGAATTGGAAATGTTCCTCTCCGATTGCAAAACGTAGCCAACGCTGGTGTGAAACTGCAATTGGCACATGCAGATAGGCATCTCTGATGTCGATGGATGCTAGAAAATCTCCTTGGGTCATTGAGGCAATGACCGATCGCAGAGATTCCATGCGAAAGTGCCGTACCTGAACATGCTTGTTGAGAAGCTTGAGATCCAGGAAGGGACCGTCCTTCTTGGGGACTAGGAAGAGGTTTGAGTAGAAACCTCTGAACCGTTCCCGTGCGGGAATCGGAACAATTACTCCATTGGCCTGCAAGGATGCCACGGCCTGAGAGAAGGCGGCGGCATTGGAGCAGGGGGGAGTGGACAGAAAAAATCTGTTTGGCGGGCTGGAAGAGAATTCTATCCTGTAGCCGTGGGAGATTATATCCCGCACCCACTGATCGGAGACGTGTTGAAACCACACGTCGCCAAAGTGGGAGAGCCTGCCACCGACCAAGGACGTTGCTGGCGCAGCCAGATAGTCAAGAGGAGGCTGCCTTAGTGGCAGCAGCTCCTCCGTTCTTCTGAGGACGCGGCTTCGCGCGCCAGCTGGGTTTTCGATCCTTGGCTGAGTTAGCGGACGAGGCTGAGGGCTTAGAGGATGACCAGTTAGAGTAACGAAAGGAACGAAACCTCGACTGGTTCCTACCCTGGACAGGTTTCCTGGTTTTAGTTTGTGGCAAGGAAGTACTCTTCCCGCCAGTAGCTTCCTTAATTTCATCCAGTTGTTCACCGAACAGCCGGGACCCTGCAAAGGGGAGCCCAGCAAGGTACTTCTTGGAAGAAGCGTCTGCTTTCCACTCTCGAAGCCACAAGATCCTGCGGATCGCGAGGGAATTAGCGGAAGCCACCGCCGTGCGGTGAGAAGCCTCCAGAATGGCAGACATGGCATAGGATGAAAAAGCCGAAGCCTGGGAAGTTAAGGCAACCATTTCGGGCATAGAGTCCCTGGCGAGTGAATGTATCTCCGCCAGAGAAGCAGAGACTGCCTTAAGAGCCCACACTGCTGCAAAAGACGGGGAGAACGAAGCCCCTGCCGCCTCATATACAGATTTGGCCAGAAGGTCAACCTGGCGGTCAGTGGGATCCTTAAGTGAGGTGCCATCAGCCACAGATGCAACTGTCCGGGCTGAGATTCTAGACACCGGAGGATCTACCTTTGGTGAATGAGCCCACTCCTTGACCACTTCTGGTGGAAAGGGAAAACTGTCATCAGAACTACGCTTTGGGAAGCGTTTGTCAGGACAGGCCCTGGGCTTGGCCACAGTGGCCTGAAAACTGGAGTGGTTAAAAAAAAAACCAAACATACTCCTTGCTCTCTTAGGTGAGGTAAACTGGTGTTTTTCTACCAGAGAGGCTTGTTCCTCTGACACTGGTGGATTGAGGTCCAGTACGGAATTAATGGACGCAATCAAATCACTTACATCCGCATCACCCTCAGATAGATCAATAGGGTACATAGAGGTAGCGTCCGAGCCCACAGTAAAGGCATCCTCCTCGCCCTGCAATTCAGCTCGTGAATCAGAGCCGTGGGACGAGGAAGGAGAAGAGTCCCTGCGTCTCCGTTTAGGAGGACGGGGTCCGGGAACAGATAAAAAATCCTCTGAGAGCTCTGCAGAGCGAGTCGGAGCAGCAGAAGCGCCCTGAGAAGGGGGCTGATGCATGGTCAGCAGAGTCCAGGACAGCTGTCCCATGGAGTCGGCAAAGGACTGGGAGATAGCTTTAGAAAACGATGCTACCCAAGCCGGGGGTTCAGCCACCGGGACTGGAGCAGCCGGAGGGACCCCTGAGGAGGCTCCAGGCTGAGGCACCACCATGTTAGAGCAGGCATCACAATGTGGATATGTGCTCGGTTCAGGCAGTATGAGCTGACATGCAGTGCAAATAGAGTAAAGCCTTGCAGCCTTGCTCCTAGTGAGAGACATGCTGCTGAGGTGGAGGCTCTGCAGTAAAGAATACACTCCTTCAGAATGACCCCCAGAGAGTGTATAATAAAGTCCACAACCAGAGGTTGTGGCTTACCAGACCGCTTTTGTGTGCCCTCCGGATTCCACAGCTTGGACCCCCAGACAGATGCAGTAGCTGCAGCAGCCAGCGCCGATCAAAGTGTGAACGCTGATAAAATGGCGCCGGAGTGAGGAGGGGGGGCGGGGTTTAGTCCAAGAGCGGGAACCGGAGGGCCAAGGAGAAATACAGGGGAGGGGAACATCTCCTCAGAGAGGAGTGTCCTCCCCTGAGCTGAACGGCCGGTGGGCGGCGCCGCACTGTTCCCCTGCATGACCGACATGCAGGGGCAGTGAAAACGAAACTAGGCCGCATCTGAAGCCGGGGCCTAGATTTTCCCATGCGGCCGACGAGCAGGCACCCTCGGCGTGGTTCTCAGGAAAAAAAACAGAGAACCGGCCGGAAAACACAGCAAAGTGAAATAACACACTCTCCCCACAATAAATGTACAAGGGACCCCTGAATAACGTCTCAATACTTAGCTTATGAGACGCAGGGCCAGGTCCCTGAGGGGTGAGCGCTCCGTCCGGCAGGATCCTGACAGGGCTGCGGATGGAGACCGGTCTCCTGCAAAGCAGTGAGAACCGTGATGGCTCCCACTTCAAGCCAGAGCCCCAGGGGATGGTGAAGGAGCGCGGCATGTGAAGGCTCCAGCCTTGTAAAATCAACCTTAACAGCACCGCCGACACAGTGGGGTGAGAAGGGACATGGCGGGAGTCCAGAATGGACCCGCTTTTCTTCCAAATCTTTGAAATCAAAAATCAAAATAAAAAATCAGATGAGAATGCATGTGTGTGTGTGACCTCCTGAACACAAAGCATTGAACTGGTTGGATTTGTCATCCAGGGGGTGTATATGCTCGGAGGGAGGAGCTACACTTTTAGTGTAGTACTTTGTGTGTCCTCCGGAGGCAGAAGCTATACACCCATGGTCTGGGTCTCCCATAAGGAACGATGAAGAAAAAAACCTCACAAATTTGTTAAAATAAAAAAAAATATATATATCTTGTATTGCATTTTATTGCAGTCTTGCGGTGGCCAAAAAATATAATGCTGGCTTGTTACTCTGTTTACAGATAGTATTGATTTAATCTTTTCAGAGATCAGACTTATGAATAAAAGGATACTAAATGTGTATTTTTTTTTACCGGGGCAAAAGGGTGATTTAAATGTGTTTTTTTTCAGATTTTATTTTTCACTGTATTTAATACTTACTGTATTTATTGATCTGTTGCAATTGTTTCATTGCTTGTGCTATATATAGTATTGTATAGCTAAAATCACAATCTCCTATAATAGCTAAAAGCTGGCTTTCACAGGAGTATCATAATGAAAACCATGGGTCTTCGGAAGACAACTCATTGGTGCCCCGTTGTCACATCCCAGGCACACTGATTGGCAGGTGGAATGACGCATCCCCCTGCCGTCAAAAGTTAAATGCTGCTGTCAGAAAGAGACAGCGGCATTTACCAGGTTAAGAGTTGTGGGCGAATCTCCTCTCCCCCATTGGCTGTTAATTGTACATGATGGCGCAGCTTTGATTTGAAAGAAAAATGCTGGCTCGGCGTGCACACCTGCATCACAGTCAGGACACAACCTTTGACATACAGATATGTCAAACATCGTGAAAAGGTAGGGGGTTTTTTTAACCCTTCTCCTAATTTCCAATATTGCACATGAACAGTTTTTTTTCAATGTCCTCATGTAGGGATGGGCAAACCCGAACTGTAAAGTTCGGGGTCCATACCGAACACATGGTGTTCGTGCACACGACCCCGAACATGAGCTTTCTGGGATGTTCGTGTTACAGTACGGGTCCAGGGGCTGTTATAAAAAAAAAAAGCACGTTATCAAAAAAACATTATGATCATACTTCCAGGTCCTGCGATGCATCCTGCAGACTCTGCCTCCCAGCGCTTCTGCTTCCGTGTCCCCCCGATCATTGCGGTTTCCCCCAATAAGCACCTCTGGCTAAAAGGACCTGCCGTGACCGTGACATCAAACCAATGTGACCAGTCACGTGTGAATGTTGTATTACCTCATTGGCTACAGAGTGGTCATGTGAGTATGACGTCATCAAAGGTCCTGGTGCGCGGTGATGCGAGTGTCAACGCATCACGGCGCACAATCGCCCGACGGCAGTGGGTGAGCTGCATGTATTTTCATAGCTGAGGCGCTCCTGTCCGTAGAGTGGGTTGATGCAATGCGAGACGCAAGCGCAATCATCCCGTCACGGTCAGCCTCTGATTCATCACTCTGTCCAGAGCGATGTAGCAAGCCTGACATTGCTCTCTGTGCTTCTCATTGTGTATAGACACTGTCAGTGCACAAGATGAAGCAGAGTTCACTTTGCTCTTTGCTTCTTACTATGTATAGGCACTGTCTGTGCACAGTGATGAAGCAGAGTGAACTTTGCTCTTTGCTTCTCACTGTGCATAGACTGTGCGCAGTGATAAAGCTGACTTTGCTCTCCCTGTGGATTACGTCGGACTAAGGATTTTTTTATAATAAAGATTGCGTCTCAAAATGTTTTTTGTTTTATTTCTAATAAAAAAATTCTCTGTTGTGTTTTTTTTTTTTTTTTTACTGTTTCCTAGAAATTCATGGTGGCCATGTCTATTTTGGCGTGACAGCATGAATTTCGGGCTTAGTACCATCTGAGAATACAAAGCTGGTATTAACCCCTTTATTACCCAGCGAGCCACCGCCATCTAGGCTGCTGGACGAGCCGGATAAAGCACCTGGAAATGGCGCTAAGAAACAATGCGCCATTTTCCAGGGGCTGCTGCGGGCTGCCGAGAATCCCAGACGCCAGGTTTTACCTGACTGGTGATCAAAATACGGCGGGAGCCCACACACTTTTTTTTCATTATTTTTTTAAATAAAAAAAAAAAAAATTAATGGACCAGCCAAGGTAACGCCAGGCAGATGGGGGTGGCAGCCCGTAGATGTCTGCTTTATCTGCTGAGAATCAAAAATACCGCGGAGCGCTACGTCATATTTATAAATTTATATATTTTTACAGTACTGTGATGGCAGGCACTCAAAATACATAGAAGCCCTTTTTTTAGTTATTTAAATAAATAAATTTAAAAAAAAAATGCATGGGTTCCTGCTGCATTTTTAGTATTGCTAGCTAAGGGTAATCCAAGCATCTACTGGCTGCTAACCCCCACTGCTTGGTGTTACCTTCACTGGCAATAGAAATACCAAGGAAGCTTTTTTTTGTTTTTTTTTAAGTTTTTTGCCAAAAAACTAAAAAGACTTGGGCATCGCCATATTTTTGTATGCTTGTCAGGTACAGCAGGCAGGCACGGGCTGCCCCCAACCCCCAGCTGCCTATTTGTACCCGGCTGGGAACCAAAAATATAGGGAAGCCCTTTTTTTAATGATTTCATGAATTTAAAAAAATAAAAATAAAATAAAACAACATGGGCTTTGCCCCATTTGTGTGTCCAGCCAGGTACAACTAGGCAGCTGGGGATTGGAATCCGCAGCGCATGTTGGCCCAAGCTTTCTGGGCCCCCCCGCTGCGAATTGCAGTCCGCAGCCTCTCCAGAAAATGGCGTGTACATAGAAGCGCCATCTTCTGGCGCTGTGTCCAACTCTTCCAGCAGCACGCTGGGTAATAAGGGGTAAATACCAGGCTTTGTTTTACCAACTAGTATTAAGCCAGAGATTCTTAATGTCAGGCAAGTTTGACCTGGCCATTAAGAATCTCCAATAAAGGGTTAAAGAAAAAAAAAAAAAAAAAAAAAAAAAAAGACACCACACAGAGAAAAAATACTTTATTAGAAATAAATACACAGACACACTAAGGAACACCATGTTTATTACTCCCTCGCACCCCTCCACGATCCTGGTTTTCTGTCTTTAACCCATGCAGCTCTGCTATATCAGACAGCACAGGGAAGGAAGAACGCTTCTGCTCCCCCGTGCTGTGTAATCACTCAATGAGTGAGCAGAAGCTGCGAGTTGGTAAGTGGTGACGTCATCGCTGCCATAGTAACCTGACGGGTGGGTTACTATAGCAACACTGGTCTCCGATCACCTGATTCCCAGTGCTGCGATTCACCTGCTGTGGCAGCCAATCCCTTCATGTGGGCTGAAATTCTAAAGAGCGCCGACATGCAGGGACGGGGAGCCGAGCATCTCGCATGTACACGGAACTCGCCGAGTATAGAGATGCTTGGGCGAGCACCGCGTACCGGCGAAATGCACTGACAGGACCTAGCATGACATCATAGCCATGTGACCAGTCTGTAGGCAATGAGATAATACAAAATTCACATGTGACTGGTCACAAGCTATGACATGACGGAAGGTCCTTTAGTTACTGGGCAGCACAGCGATGATCGTACGTGGAAGGAGAAGCAGTGGGAGACAGAGTGCAGGATGCGTTGCAGGACCTTTAAGTATAATGACAATGTTTATTATTAACTATATACTTTATTTTACAGCCCCCCGCCCCATCACATAACTGTAAAGTCCAAGTTCGGGGTTCGGACGCAAGTTCGCGTTATATCAGAACCCGAACTTTACAAAACGTTCAGGCGAGTCTCCCGAACACCGAACATCCGGGGGGGGGGGGGTGTTTGCCCATCCTTATCCTCATGCTTTAGAGGTCACCTCTGTTGGTGCCCCTCTGAACTTGCATAACACCTTCGAGAAATGTAAAAGTCCCCACTTTTCAAAATTTCCTCAATGCAATACATAATAATATGGTCATGTCTTCCCTGTGGTGTCTGATGTGAAAGATCTGGTCTATGTTAACTATCCGGTTTCCCACACAAGAACACATAAGCCCATTGTCTGTACATACCTTAAGCAGTTGATCACCCTCTTTAAGACCTTCCTGCTCAGCAGCCGTTCCCTCCTGCACGCCAGCAATAAATATACCAACGTCATTGCCACCAGCAAGACGCATGCCAACACTATCGCCTTTATTAAACCTGATCATTTTTGTATTGGGTCTGTGAAAAAGAAAATACGTTGCGTATGGTTAGGCCAAACGGGAAATAGTAGTTTCTCCTTCTACAGGAACACTTCATTCCCGCCTTCTACAAGTCCTAAATATATATTATATATTATACTTTCCTTATATATATAAAATTAAGAATCAAATCAAGTATGATTTAAGTTAAACAATATGGTCTTTTACAGTGTAATGATATGAGGACTGTATAGAGGAGGGCCCATCATACTAACAGGTTTTACTCTATTTCTATTTCTACTCATCTTTCAGATTTTTTTTTTTACTTACCCATAGGTCTCAAGATCTTCAGAACTTGGTTGCAAAAAAATCTTGGGCACTACTATTACTGGTTTGTCTTCTGTAAAGATTATAAATATTTACAAGTATGAATGATCAGCAAGTGTCCAGACAAAAACCTCTAAAAAGGCTCTAAAAGGGAACCTATTAACAGATTTGTCCCTTATAAGCTGCGGGCACCACCAGTGAGCTCCTATATACAGCATTCTGGAATACTGTAAATAAGAGCCCAGGTCCGCTGGGCATTGCTGGTCTCGGTGCAGCGCCTCCTATCTTCTTACAAGTCCTCCATTGTGCTCCTACGTTTCTCTGGCCAAGCTCTTTTTACATTATACAGAGCGGCCTGAGCACTTATATACAGGTTTCTAGAATGCTGTACATAAGGGATTACTGGTGGTGGCTGCAGCTTATAAGTGAAGAGCCTTTTAATACATTATATAAAGGGTGGTCTGAAAATTATACTCATTTTATTAGTATATGATTATAATCTAATCTCTTTCCTACACAACTAAAGTTAAAAATTACTTATTCCCTCACTACTTTAACGGTTTTTATTTTATTTTTATTACCTTCCTGTTTGATGACGCTTCTAGGGAATCACCAGTTAATGCTGGGATAGTGAAACGCAACGTCATGAGGGGTCACTGCCGCAGCCTCTGTGCCCACCCTGAAATGAAGTGTCATCAGTGAGGTCCATATCAGGGGCAGGGCTAGATCCTGCTCTACTGAGCAGGCGTCATTTGTCAATTTGATGTTTGGTAGTTCTTTCAATGCACAATATCAGTTCCCTCTCTGAGTCTAATAAGGAGTGATGAGTCGGCAAGAAAGTGCACTGTATGCATTGTAAGGAAAGAACATGATGGAGCAGCAAGCAGCCCAGCCACCCATAAAAGACGTCACTATCAGATGCAAGGCTGGTCTCTGCTTGCAGAGTTCTCTCCTTACAATGCGCACTGACAGTGCGCTCTCTTGCTGGCTTGTAACTCCTCATCAGAAGCGGAGAGGGAGTGCATTTGTCACTGGGCATTGAAAGTACTATCACATCACAAAGTGTGCAGGCGCTCCTACTGAGCAAACATTGAATTGAGCATCCAGCATGCACTGGGAATTCAGGAAAAAGGTGTCATCAAAGAGGAAGTTAGCAAAAAAAATAAATAAATGCAGCTAGATAGAGTAGTAACGTAACAAAAAGGAAATTTTAACTAAAAAGGAAATTTTAACTAAAGTGTATTTGAAAAGTGATTAAATTATTATAATAAATATTTAGTCATTTAGGATTTTTGTTTCGGACTACCCCTTTAAACACAGAAAATAAATCATGTGATCAAATGAGTTGTCAAAAAATTGTTATAGAGCAAAGTAATAATATCTGCGCACCTAATACATGAACTAGAAAAGATAAACAGAAAAATTTACTTTTTAATAGAAGGTAAGATAATGCAACAGATTAAATTGAGCTAACCTGTAAATTCTTCTGAATATACAAATTCTGTGATGGGCTCTGGGACTGGGCTTACAGAAACCGAACCTGATGTGTCAGATGTATTCAACGCCTTAAAAGGGGTGGGCATGGCACCCATTTTAGCAAGTCTGTTGGGCGGCTCTTCTTTTGTGCTAAATGGAATCAAATAAAAAAATAAATCAATTAGGTTAATTATATTATGTTGATTTATGCAAAAAGAAAAGACAAGAACCGAAATTTGTAATAACCAATTTTAATCGTAAAATCCTTAAACTAAGCCTTTATGCAGTAAAAAAAAACTGGAAATAAAAGATTTGGTATCACCTTGTCCATAAAAGTCCATAAAAAGTCCAGCAAAACTAAATATCCCAAAATGGACTTCACCCGCCCTACAAAAACCATACTATTACGTCATAGGTCAGGCCACTGTGTTTGATACAGGCTCAGGAACAGAGGTTGAATATTTGCCCATAGATTAGGATTTTGCCATCATCGGCCTCGAAGTGTATGTGCACACGTTGTCTTTTTCAGACAGAGTACACTTGGAAATCGACGAAAAAAAAGATAAGATTAAATATAGGCTACAAAGAACAAAACCTAGACAGCAATGTCAAAACAACTTGCTGGGCATATGTCTGTCTTTTGTCACTTCAGGTTTCAAAAGTTGTGAAGAAGTTAAAGTAACACGCTTATTCCTTGGGAGCCTTCGACTTTTAAAGTTAAAAGTTCATGACGATGCCCTAATGAAGGCCAACCTGTGATTTTTACTATATACAGTGGAACCTTGCTTAACGAGAACAATCTGTTCTGGGAGTGTGCTTGTTAACCAAGTTACTCGTTCAGCAAAGCAAGATTTCCCATAGGAAATCATTGCAATGCAGACAATTCCTACCACAACTTGTTAAATGTCCCATCCTGGTCCCCTATTCTGTCATTCCACACATGCACAAAGACGTACAAAGACGTACAAAGACGTACAAACACACACAAAACACACACAAAACACACAAGCACACGCACAAATTATATGCTCACCTTACCTTCCGTTCCATCGCCGGTCTCCTGGGATTTGCTGTTCACCGGTACGGGCTGTGTATCGGGTTACCATAACGACGAGGGAGGAACTTCCACTCCCAGCGCACTGACGTCAAAGGCAGAGCCGCTTGCCTCTGATTGGTCAGCGCGCTGCCTTTGAGTAGCAGTGACAGGAAGTTCCTGCTTCGTCGCTATGGATGCCGATGCACAGCCTAGAGTGGAGCGGAGCGGCGAACTACAGGACCCAGGAGGCCGGCGATGAAACGGAAGGTACACATATTATATGCTCACCTTACCTTCCGTTTCACCGCCGCGTTTCCTAAATTGTATTCATCAGGGGAGCATTAGATGAGGAGATGTAGGTTTCTAATGAAAAACCTCTAATGGGTTAATCAGACGGTGACAGCGCGAGTCTTATCAGCTGATAAGACTCGCGCTGTCACCGTCTGATTAACCCATTAGAGGTTTTTCATTAGAAACCTACATTTAGGAAACGCGTCGGGAGAAGGAGAATCTGGGAGAGGACAGTGAGTCCATTCTAAGGGGGTCCCGGACCCAGATTGTGAGGGTCTGTGGAAACGCCGATAATGAGGACAAACTGACCTCTTGGAAACAAGATACACCAGCAAGGGTGAGATTGTTCTATTTTGTTAATCAGACAATGCTAGGGTAACATATTTATTACTATAATCCCTGGACATTGTTGATTGTATTCCGGGTTTTGCAGTACCAGCTTGGTTTTGATTGGTAAAGAGGGGGGTAGATAACCAAGACACCTAAACAGGTGTCCAATCTGAGGGTGGTGCTGTATGTTATTATAAACACTGCTGCAGTGGAGACACTGGAATGAGTGAGCAGTGTCTTTTTGAGTGAACCAGCTTGTGCCATCTCGGTTAATTGTGACACCTGCCAGCACCACCATTTGGTGTAATGTCATGCGGCAGGGTGCGTTAGTCCCCTTGTTGATACTGGAGGACTTTTCAGCACGTTAAGTTCTGAAGCTGACTATATTTTAATTAGAGGCAAGGTGATCCCTTCCCTATTTTAGAGGAACTAATAAAAGTTAATTTTTAGGTATTATTTGCTGTATTTTGGTCTTTCATCTTATATACCATACCAGTGGCTGTATTATACTTTTAGTTCGCTGCGAGGATGTAGCCGGGAACTACAAGAACCATGAGACTGGCGGTGGAATGGAAGGTAAGGTGAGCATAATACTGTATGTGTGTGCGTGCGTGTGTGTTTGTGCGTACATGTGTGTGTTTGTGTGGACTGCAAGTGCGGGCGGGTCAGAGCGTGGTGGATGTACGGAACCGGAAGTGTGTGCGGTGAGAATTTTGCTCGTACAGCAAAGCTTTCTCGTAAACCGGGTTACAAATTTACAGAAAGCTTTGCTTGTTAAGCAAAATTCTTGTTAAGTGGGTTACTCGCTAAGCGAGGTACCACTGTACTTCAATACTGTGACATTGCAGTATGTAGTGCAAGTAATTATCTCCTAAAGTGACAACAAAATACAGTAAAAAATAAAAAAATTATATTACATGTTATAATATGTAAAAATCTGAAAGAAAAAAAAAAAAAAAAAAAGAAAGAAGAAAGAAGAAAGAAGAAAGAAGAAAGAAGAAAGAAGAAAGAAGAAAGAAGAAAGAAGAAAGAAGAAAGAAGAAAGAAGAAAGAAGAAAGAAAGAAGAAAGAAGAAAGAAGAAAGAAGAAAGAAGAAAGAAGAAAGAAGAAAGAAGAAAGAAGAAAGAAGAAAGAAGAAAGAAGAAAGAAGAAGAAGGGAATTTTGTTACTTACCGTAAATTCCTTTTCTTCTAGCTCCTATTGGGAGACCCAGACGATTGGGTGTATAGCTACTGCCTCCGGAGGCCACACAAAGCATTACACTAAAAGTGTAAGGCCCCTCCCCTTCTGGCTATACACCCCCAGTGGGATCACTGGCTCACCAGTTTTAGTGCAAAAGCAAGAAGGAGGAAAGCCAATAACTGGTTTAAACAAATTCACTCCGAAGTAACATCGGAGAACTGAAAACCATTTAACATGAACAACATGTGTACCCGAAAACAACCAAAAATCCCGAAGGACAACAGGGCGGGTGCTGGGTCTCCCAATAGGAGCTAGAAGAAAAGGAATTTACGGTAAGTAACAAAATTCCCTTCTTCGTCGCTCCATTGGGAGACCCAGACGATTGGGACGTCCAAAAGCTGTCCCTGGGTGGGTAAAGAAATACCTCATGTTAGAGCTGCAAGACAGCCTTCCCCTACGGGGAGGCAACTGCCGCCTGCAGGACTCTTCTACCTAGGCTGGCGTCCGCCGAAGCATAGGTATGCACCTGATAATGTTTGGTGAAAGTGTGCAGACTCGACCAGGTAGCTGCCTGGCACACCTGTTGAGCCGTAGCCTGGTGCCGTGATGCCCAGGACGCATCCACGGCTCTGGTAGAATGGGCCTTCAGCCCTGATGAAACCGGAAGCCCAGTAGAACGGTAGGCTTCAAGGATTGGTTCCTTGATCCATTGAGCAAGGGTGGATGTTGCAGCCTGCGATCCCTTGCGCTGACCAGTGACAAGGACAAAGAGTGCATCCGAGCGGCGCAGGAGCGCCGTGCGGGAATGTAGATTCTGGGTGCTCTACACCAGATCCAACAATGCAAAGCCATTACATATCGATGAAATGGATAAAAGGAAGGTAAGGAGATATCCTGATTGTGATAAAAAGGGAATACCACCTTAGGGAGAAACTCTGCGATCGGACGCAGCTCTACCTTATCTTGGTGAACACCAGGAAGGGAGCTTTGGATGACCGCGCTGCTAGTTCGGACACTCTCCGAAAAGACGTGACCGCTACCAGAAAGACCACTTTCTGTGAAAGTCGCGAAAGTGAAAAACATCCCTCAGAGGCTCGAAGGGCGGCTCCTAGAGAGCAATTAATACCCTGTGCAGATCCCATGGGTCTGACGGCCTCTTGTACGGAGGGACAATGTGACAACCCCCCTGCAGGAACGTTGAAAAGTTGATGATCCACCCGAAACTCTGGAGAGTCTCCAGCGCCACGTTCAGGCTGTGTCGGCATGCCTCTTGAGAGGGTGCCTTGACTAGTGGATCGTCCAGTAAGGATCACAGAGTGACCCTGAGAGTGCGGGACTGCTCCCACTGCTGCCCTGAACTTGGTGAAAACCCGTAGGGCTGTCGCCAGACCGAAGGGCAGTGGTACGCACTGAAGATGCTCGTCTTCAATAACGAAACGTAGCAAACGCTGGTGCTCTGGAGCAATCGGCACGTGGAGATAAGCATCCTGATGTCTATTGATGCTAGGAAATCTCCTTGAGACATTGAGGCAATGACGGAGCGGAGGGTTACATCCGGAACCGCCTGGCCTTCACGTGCTTGGTGAGCAGTTTTAGGTCCAGAACGGAACGGAAAGAGTCACCCTTTTTTGGCACCCCAATAAGATTGGAGGAAAAAACCGTGTCTTGTTCCTGAAGAGGAACAGGGATTACCACTCCTTCTGCCTGCAGAAGAGCATCGGCTCGGTGGCTATCCTGTACACGTGAGACATAATGTCTCTCACCCACCGGTCTGTGACCTGTGGCAGCTAAATGTACCCAGAAACGGGAGATTCTGCCCCCAACCGCGGATGCGGAGAGAGAGAGAGCTGAAATACAGGAGGAGATCGCCTTGGTAGCGGTTCCTCCTGCTGCCTTCCTTGGGCGTGAATGAGCCCGGCCGGAATCTGAGCCCCTCTGAGCCTTTTGAGCCCTTTTAGACGAGGACCATTGGGACTTGCCCGAGCCTGGGAAGGACCAACCTCGACTGTCCCCCCAGGACAGCATTACTAGGGTAAGTCGCAATGCAGACATTGCGAGGTTAAGGACACCGCCTGCGGCACAGATGTACATGTGCTCAAGAGCAGCTGCGCAAGACCAGCTGAAATAGGTTAGAGTGCCCATACGGCTGCGAATGCCGGAGCAACCGACACGCTGATAGCTACACAGACAGATTTCAACCAGAGGTTTATCTGTCTGTCAATGGCATCTTTAAGTGAATTCCCATCTCCACTGTAACTATGGATCTAGCCGCAAGCCTGGAGATTGGGGGATCCACCTTTGGACCCTGGGTCCAGTGCTTTACCACGTCAGGGTAAAGGGATAACATGCATCCTTAATACGTTTGGAGAAAACGTTTATCTGGAGGCGTGGTGTTTCTGAACTGCGTCTCTGAAGTCAGCGTGGCCAGAAAAAGTACTCAATCTATGCATGAGTACTGAAAAAGGATTTCTCCTGCTGTGAAGCTGACTCCTCCACTGGGGGAGCTGAGGGAGAAATATGCAACATTCCATTGATGGACGCTATAAGATCCGTCACTATGGCGTCACCATCCGGTGTATCCGGATTGAGAGCGGTGTCAGGACCAAGCCCTGATCAGCTACGTCTGCCTCATCATACAGAGAGTCCTCCTGCTGGGACCTTGACCAGTGATGAAGCCGAGCGCCGCCCCCAGCGAGCTAGCTTAGGCTGTCTGGGACTGCCGTCCGTGTCAGAGCCTTCACGCTGGAATGCCTGGGATCCCCCCGGAGCACTGAGTGCGTTCCAAATGAGGGTGGCCAGGGAGAATTAATCAAGATTGCCCATGGCCTGTCTGGACTGCAAAGTCTCCATCCCATGACAATCTCCGTCCCTGTCCCAGGACAGGGTTCACAGGTGGTTCCTTTGGCCACCTCTAGTAGAGACCCCGGCTGACCAAGTGCTACAGGGGAGCATTGCACACAATGGGGGTCAGTGGAACCTGCCGGTGGAACAGTATCACATGCAGGAAAAGCAGCATAGAAGGCCTGTGTTGCTTTTTTGCTGCTGTATTCTAGTCATCTATGCAATGTATAGCATACAAGCATAAACACTTCAGCACATGCAATACAAGCAGCATAGAAAGCCTGTGCCTTGGCACCCTTGCTTTTTTGCTGCTGTTGTCCAGCCATTTAGGAGAATATAGCCCAGAGTATCGACTGTACAGTGCAATGTATAGCATACAAGCATATATACAAATAAACACTTCAGCCCATGCAATACAAGCAGCATAGAAAGCCTGTGCCTTAGCACCCTTGCTTTTTTGCTGCTGTTATCTCGCCATCTAGGAGGGCATATAGCCAAGAGTAGCGACAGTACAGTGCAATGTATAACATACAAGCATAAGTACAAATAAACACTTCAGCACATGCAATACAAGCAGCCTAGAAAGCCTGTGCCTTAGCACCCTTGGTTTTTTGCTGCTGTTATCTCGCCATCTAGGAGGGCATATAGCCAAGAGTAGCGACAGTACAGTGCAATGTATAACATACAAGCATAAGTACAAATAAACACTCCAGCACATGCAATACAAGCAGCCTAGAAAGCCTGTGCCTTAGCACCCTTGCTTTTCTGCTGCTGTTATCTCGCCATCTAGGAGAATATAGCCAAAGATAGCGACCTACAGTGCAGTGTATATACAAGCATCAAATACAAATGGACACTGCGATATTTTGTGGGGTCAGCACTTCAGGTGCTGCTTACCGCCCGCCTATAACGCGGGTATGTGGTCGCCAGAGCCCTGTGTTGGTTGCCCAGAGCATGTCTCCGTTCCCCAGCTCGGACTGCGTGCAGGAATGGCTGCCGGCGTCCTTCTCCAGCTCGTGTGATGAGGGGCGGGCCGTGGGCGTGCCCCAGACAAGAGCGGGAAACTGGCGTCCCACTGTGTGCAGTGAAGGGGGTCTGGAGAATGCAAAGCAGACTCCAGCCCTCTGTGCTGACTGTCTGTACAGCGTCCCGCCTCTCCCCTGACTGGCAGGGCTGGAGGCGGGAACGAAACGAAAACTAGGCCGCAAAGCCGGGGACTCAAGTAATAAGCGCGGCCGTCCATGTGCACGGCCCGCGCGGAAGTCCCCGGCGCAACAAGTCCCAGCCGCGCCACAATGTAAAAAACACCCAGCAGCGGCCGGCGCGGCAGTTCCCAATACATAAATTCACTCAGCTAAGCTGCAGTGAATAATAGCACGAGCGCACCGCGCTGTTACCCCCGGCGCACTAACGCGCTGTTACCCCCGGCGCACTAACACTCCCAGCAATGCTGGTGTGTGTGTGCGCGCTTGCCCGGGGACACAGAGTACCTTAATGTAGCAGGGCCTGTCCCTGACGATACTCCGCTCCATATCCAGCAGGTTCTCTGGGTCTGTGGATGGAGCCCGGTCTCAGTGCCTGGAGACCTGTAAGATCCCACTTCACCAGAGCCCTCAGGGGGATGGGGAAGGAAAGCAGCATGTGGGCTCCAGCCTCCGTACCCGCAATGGGTACCTCAACCTTACAAACCACAAGTGGGGTGAGAAGGGAGCATGCTGGGGGCCCCATATGGGCCCACTTTTCTTCCAACCGACATAGTCAGCAGCTGCTGCTGACTAAAAACAGTGGAGCTATGCGTGGATGTCTGACCTCCTTCGCACAAAGCAGAAAACTGGTGAGCCAGTGATCCCACTGGGGGTGTATAGCCAGAAGGGGAGGGGCCTTACACTTTTAGTGTAATGCTTTGTGTGGCCTCCGGAGGCAGTAGCTATACACCCAATCGTCTGGGTCTCCCAATGGAGCGACGAAGAAAGAAGAAGAAAGAAGAAGAAGAAAGAAGAAAGAAGAAAGAAGAAAGAAGAAAGAAGAAAGAAGAAAGAAGAAAGAAGAAAGAAGAAAGAAGAAAGAAGAAAGAAGAAAGAAGAAAGAAGAAAGAAGAAAGAAGAAAGAAGAAAGAAGAAAGAAGAAGAAAGAAGAAAGAAGAAGAAGAAGAAGAAAGAAGAAAGAAGAAGAAAGAAGAAAGAAGAAAGAAGAAAGAAGAAAGAAGAAAGAAGAAAGAAGAAAGAAGAAAGAAGAAAGAAGAAGAAAGAAGAAAGAAGAAGAAATAAACATATCTACTTCAAAATTGAATCAATAAAAATATGAGCTCACAAAACACAAGCCCTTACATAGCTCCACAGACTGCAAAATAAAAATGTCCTGAACCTCAAAAAATAGTTACACAAGTGATTTTTTTTTTTCCATTATGTAAATAAAATTGAAAAACCACACAAAAGTGCAGAATTGCGTTTCTACCGCTGTTTCATAGCACTTGGAATTTTACTCCTGTTTTTCAGTACAAATAAATAGTACTATTCAAAAACAAGCTCCCGGACGGCTATGTCGACCAAAAAAAAAAAGAAAAAAGAAAAAAGTTATGGCTCTTGGAAGAGGGGGAGGAAAAAACAAAGCGTCAGAAAGGGAGTTAAATAATATGTAATTTACTAATTACACATTCACTAATTTACACATTCCCTTTAACAATCACACAATTATGTCAGTGTGGATGTCTTCATCTAGTTTCTTTAGAATTGTCTATCTAAGCTTTTGTCTGCAGAAACTATCTTTCCATCAATACTCAATTCTCTATGTAAAACATTACAGCTTTGTCTCACATTGGCTTTTCTTTCAGTTTCTCAGTGGAGGAGTGAGAGTCTGAATGCTGTAATCTCCTATCATCTTGAGGAGAGCTGGAACGGTTAGATTCGATTTCCGATATATCTGGTTAACAAAACACAAATTAATTATATTATTATTTTTATTATCATTAATGGACACACACATTAGGAACTTATTAAAATGGGGAATTTGGCCTATAATGCAAACTCAAAGGAGAAAAAAAACCATAGCCTCCAGCAATTGACTATGGCACATCTAAACTGGTTCATGGGTTGTTTTTTTTTTTTTTTATTTACATGTAATCTATCACTAGGTTGTATTTTTATGAAATGACAACTTGCACTAGAGAGAAAAGGGCTCAGAATGGCCAACTTTAGATAGATATTTTTCATGCATTAAAGGCCCAGTCACACTAAACAACTTACCAGCGATCCCAACAACGATACAACCTGAAAGGGATCGCTGGTAAGTTGCTAGGAGGTCGCTGGTGAGATGTCACACTAAGTGACGCTCCAGCGATCCCACCAGCAACCTGACCTGGCAGGGATCGCTGGAGCGTTGCTACACGGGTTGCTGGTTAATTACCCGATATGTAGTCTGGCTGTGTGCAGGGAGCCAGCACTGACAGCTGAGAGCGGCGGACGCTGGTAACGAAGGTAAATATCGGGTAACCAAGGTAAGGGCTTCTTGGTTACCCGATATTTACCTTTGTTACCAGCGTCCGGAGAAGCCGGCTCCTGCTGCCTGCATATTCAGATAGTTGCTCTCTCGCTGTCACACACAGCGATCTGTGCTTCTCAGCGGGAGAGCAACAATAAAAAATGGTCCAGGACATTCAGCAACAACCAGCGACCTTACAGCAGGGGCCAGGTTGTTGCTGGATGTCACACACAGTAACATCGCTAACAACATCGCTGCTACGTCACATAAGTCGTGCCTTAGCAGCGATGTTGCTTAGTGTGACGTGGGCTTTAGGGTTGAAGTGTTTAACCAAAGTAAGCTATAAGTAAAGATGACAATTACTGATCAATCTCTGCCTTCATCTGTGGGCTCAACAATACAAAAACTTAATAGCAGATCAACTTCTTAACATCTGTCACAATTATCTAAGGCCTTGTGCCCACAGGGCTTTTTCCATGCTTTGTTTCCTTGCTTTTTTTTTTTTAATCAATAAAAAGCAAGGAAAACGCATCCCAGCAAAGTCTACAAAAACTCTGACTTGCTGTGCCCATGTTGCTTTTTTCCTTGCTTTGTTGCTGAAAAAAAAAAAAAAAAATCAGCAACATGTTAATTATCTCTGCTTTTTTTCCCTATCTCAATAGATAAGAAGCACGAAAAATGAAGCACGAGAAATAAAGCACAAAACAGCACGAAAAAAGCAAAATAAAAAAAGCACAAAAGAGCAGCTTTTATCCTGCCAAGACATGCTTTTTTGGTGCTGAAAAAAACACTGTGGGCACATAGCCTAAATCAGCTTTCTCATCCAATGAAAATGTTTAGCTGGGTTTACTAATGAGCAACTCACAGAAAGGCATGAACCCTGTTAATTAAAGGGAACCCTCAGGTACCTTAACTTATAAACTATTCCATAACCCACATTTCTGTAAATAGTTTATTATAACTTTTAATGTAACAACACTAGAGATATGACACTTTGATGCAATGTACAGTAGTCAGTGTACAGCTTGTATAACAGTGTGAATTTGGTGCCCTCTAAATAACTTAACACACAGCCATTAATGTCTGAACAGCTGGCAACAAAAGTGAGTACACCCCTTAGTGAAAATGGCCAAATTATGCCCAAAGTGACAATATTTTGTGTGGCCACCATTATTTTCAAGCACTGCTTTAACATAGCATGAATTTCACTAGAGTTTCCCAGGTTACCTCAGGAATCCTCTCCCACTTCTACACGACAACATCACTGAGCTGCACTACCTTTCATTTTAGGATGCCCCACAGATGCTCAATAGGGTTCAGGTCTGGAGACATGCTTGGCCAGTACAGCACTTCTACTCTCAGTTTCTTTAGCAAGTTGAAATACTACCCTGCGGCCCAGTTTGCTAAGTGATGGGATCATGCTCTGCTTCAGTATGTCACAGTACATGTTGGCATTCATGGATCCCTCAATGAACTGTAGCTCTAACAGCCAGCAGCACTCCTGCAGCCCAAAACCATGACACTCCCACCACCATGCTTGACTTTAGGTAAGACACACTTGTCTTTGTACTGCTCACCTGGTTATCGCCACACATGCTTGAGACAATCTTAAGGCCCAGTCACACTAAGCAACATCGCTAGCAACATCGCTGGTAACGAACAACTTTTGTGACGTTGCTAGCGATGTTGCTGTGTGTGACATCCAGCAACAACCTGGCCCCTGCTGTGAGGTCGTTGGTTGTTGCTGAATGTCCTGGGCCATTTTTTAGTTGTTGCTGTCCTGCTGTGAAGCACAGATCGCTGTGTGTGACAGCGAGACAGCAACAACTAATGTGCAGTGAGCAGGGAGCCAGCTTCTGCTGAGGCTGGTAACCAATGTAAACATCGGGTAACCAAGAAGCCCTGTCCTTGGTTACCCGATATTTACCTTTGATACCAGCCTCCTCCGCTCTCACTGTCAGTGCCGGCTCCTGCTCTGTGCACATGTAGCTGCAGCACACATCAGGTAATTAACCCGATGTGTGCTGTAACTAGGAGAGCAAGGAGCCAGCGCTAAGCATTGTGCGCTGCTCCCTGCTCTGTGCACATTTAGCTGCAGCACACATCGGGTTAATTAACCTGATGTGTGCTGTAACTAGGAGACTGGGGGCTGGTCACTGGTTGCTGGTGAGCTCACCAGCAACTCGTGTAGCCACGCTCCAGCGATCCCTGCCAGGTCAGGTTGCTGGTGGGATCGCTGGAGCGTCGCAGTGTGACAGCTCACCAGCAACCTCCTAGCAACTTACCAGCGATCCCTATCGTTGTTGGGATCGCTGGTAAGTTGCTTAGTGTGACTGGACCTTTAACCAAAATAAATTTATCTTGATCTCATCAGACCACAATACATGGTTCCAGTAATCCATATCCTTTGTCTGCTTATCTTCAGCAAACAGTTTGTGGGCTTTAAGTGCATCATCTTTAGAAGAAGCTTCCTTCTGGGATGACAGCCATGCAGACCAAATTGATTGACAGGCTGACTCCCACCCCTTTAATCTCTGCAGCAATGCTAGCAACACCGATATGTCTATTTTGAAAAAAAGATAACCTCTGGATATAATGCTGAGCACGTACATTCAACGTCTTTGGTCGACCATGGCAAGGCATGTTCTGAGTGGAACCTGTATTGTTAAACCGCTGTATGATCTTGGTCACCGTGCTGCAGCTCAGTTTCAGGATGTTGGCAATCCTCTTATAGCCTAGCCCTAGGCCATCTTTATGTAGAGTAACTATTCTTTTTTTCCAATCCTCACAGAATTCTTTGCAATGAGGTGCCATGTTCAAGTTCCGGTGACCAATTTGAGAGTGTGTGAGTGATAACACCAAATTTACCATATCTGTTCACAATTCACACCTGAGACCTTGTAATACTAATAAGTTGCATGACACCTGTGAGGGAAAACGGCTAATTGGGCACAATTTGGCCATTTTCATTTAGAGGTGTACTCACTTTTTGTTGCCAGCAGTTTAGACACTAACCCCTTCAGCCCCCGGGCACGTTCCGTTTTTGCGTTTTTGTTTTTTGCTCCTTTTCTTCCGAGAGCCGTAACTTTTTTATTATTCCGTAAATCTTGCCATATGAGGGCTTGTTTTTTGCGGGACAAGTTGTACTTTTAAATGAAACCATAGGTTTTACCATACAGTGTACTGGAAAACAGCAAAAAAATTCCAAGTGTGGAAAAACTGCAAAAAAAGTGTGATCGCACAATAGTTTTTGGGATGTTTTATTCACCGTGTTCACTATATGGTAAAACTGATGTATCTATGTGATGCCTCAGGTCGGTGCGAGTTTGTAGACACCAAACATGTATAGGTTTACTTGTATCTAAGGGGTTAAAAAAATTCACACGTTTGTCCAATAAAAGTGGCGCACGTTTTGCGCCATTTTCCGAAAGACGTAGTGTTCTCATTTTTTGGGATCTATGGCTCAGTGACGGCTTATTTTTTGCGTCTCGAGCTGACGTTTCTAATGGTATCATTTTTGCGCAGATACTACGTTTTGATCGCCTGCTATTGCATTTTACATAAAACATGCGGCGACCAAAAAACGTAATTTTGGCGTTTGGTAAACGGCGTAGTGGCAAAAAATTCCAATCAGATTAATTGATTTTATATTTTGATAGATCGGGCATTTCTGAACGCGGCGATACCAAATATGTGTATATTTATTTATTTTTTAACCCTTTAAATTTTCAATGGGGTGAAAGGGGGGTGATTTGAACTTTTAGGTTTTTTGTTTTTTTTTAAATTTAAAACTTTTTTTTACTTTTTTTTTATTTTACTAGTCCCCCTAGGGGGCTATAGCAATCAGCAATCCGATCGCTCTTATCTATCTGCTGATCACAGCTATACAGCTGTAAACAGCAGATTCAATCACTTCCTGTTTCCCTCTGCTCCGTGCCGAGGAAAAAACGAAAGTGAAACTTCGTAGCTGCAGGCGTCATCACATGACCCTGCCCTACGATGGCAACCACCGAAAGTCACGTGATCACTCACGTGACTTCCGGTGGGGGCGGCGGTAAGTAAAAAACATGGCCGCGCGCATATAGATCTCGCTGCCAGACGTTGGCAGCGAGATTTAAGGGGTTAAATGTTGCGAGTGGAAGCGATTCCACTCGCAACATGCAGGCACACATGTCAGCTGTTGAAAACAGCTGATGTGTGCCGACCGCCGCCACCTGCCCGCGGCAGGGGGCGGGGCTTAACGGGACACGATCCATGACGGATAGATCCGTCCAAGGTCGTGAAGGGGTTAATGGCTGTGTGTTATTTAGAGGGCACAACAAATTTACACCTTATACAAGCTGTACACGGACTACTTTACATTGTATGAAAGTGTTATATTGTCAGCAATGTCCCATGAAAAGATATAATAAAACATTTACAAAAATGTGAGGAGTATGCTCACTTTTGTGATGTACTGTATTTCAGTAATGTTTCACTGTTTTATACCACTGCATATATCAGTATAATTAACTTGTATACATCAGCTTTCTTTATGCTGGTGAACCAGGAATAGTCAGAAAGGCATTTGCTCACAGAGACAAGTTTGGTTAGAGTAGATAATCCTTTTGCAGTCAGTGCTTTCACAGATTGTGCTCCACCTGGCATCTTGGTTCCCTGGTAATAGTTCTGCTGTGCAATGGTCCATTAGGAAAGCTGTGACAGGGGAATGGCGGTAGGAATGAAAACTGCGAAGAGGCTGGCAGTGCAGGGACTGTTAATCACCATTGGGGAACATAACTGAATCTGGACTAGTCCCTGGAAATAAACCTCTCACCGGATTAGTCGTTGTTTATTAGAATTCAGTAAAGTGCTGTATATAAGGTCATTTTACTGAAATATATAGTTGTATAAAAGAACAACAACCATCAAAGCAACAGCTGAATAAAAAGGACAAAATTGTTGCAATTTAAGTGTTAGGAATCAAACAGGTTTCCTTGAAGAATAACAAAACAACAGATAATAAGGTACATAAACTCACCTCCAATATCGGAGTCACTGTCATGCAAAGATGGAACATTAATAAGGGTCTGTCTGGCATCTCTCTGTACAACCAACTGCAGTTTCCCTCGAGACCTCTCAATTAGTTTCCGGGCATCACCCAAAGACATATTTTCAGTCACTGTACCATTTATCTGTGGCAGACAGGGAGAAAGGGGTTAAAGAACAACACTATTAAAAAACTATATTCCATTAATACCCATAGGTTTTTAATTAAGATGGAATACTAATCATGTACCATAATTTAATTTACTATGAAACTAATTACCATAAAAAAACCAAAGCATTAGAAATTCCATTTGCTACTTTAAAAAAGTTTTTCTCTGTTAGAAAACTTCCTGCCATGCTCTGAAATAGTTACAAAAAACAACAACTGAGTATTACCCTTCAAAAGTCCAATGCTGATTTTCCGCCATTGCTCTTATTTTTATTGTTTGGCTGCAGTGGTGATGTCACATTGAGAGTGCTGCAGCCAATCGCGGAGCTCAGCTGCTCGTTCCGTCTATTGTTGCAGCCAAACAGAGACCAGGGCAGTGACACACAGTCAGAATTGTACCTGGAGGAGGAGTAATACTCAGTTTGATTTTTATAACTATTTCACTCACCCGCTCTCCACCACTGCCCTGCTGCTCTCTGGTTGCAGCAATAGACAGCCCAAACAGCTGAGCTAAATGATTGGCTGCAGCGCTGTTAATATGAAGTCACCACTGCAGTTAAACAATGAAAAACAAGGAAGAATGAGCATTAGATTTGGGAAGGGCGAGTAATACGCAATCTATTTTTTATGACTACAGTATTTCAGCGAATGATGAAAGATTTCTAATAAAGGACAACTTCACTAATCCCCTAAGGTTACAGTAAACATATTGTTTAGCCTTATCAGTCTGTTATTCTGCATTAGAATGTGCCTCTGATGACACGCTTTTTCAGTCACTTGACTTCTCCAGCCAATCACCCTTCTCAGATGTCAAATAACTAAAAAAAAACAGGACATCATATCCAGTCCTGGTCCAGACCACTGGAGAGACCACTAGGCCGACAACAGGTAAATGTGCCCGGTTTTACTACTGCACATGTTTACCTTTCGTCATGCTCAGTTGTTTTGTAATACAAAGAACCTCTAGCCTCTTAGGCCCAATTTTAATTTATTTTTTATAAAACTCCTGCAAGAACACAATTTAGATAGAAATATGAACATTTAATTTAAAAGAATGACCCCACAAAGGTAACCAAATCCTTCATAGTTATTTGTGCTGATCTCAAAGCTTTAAACTGTGGGATTTTGAGCAGGAGTAGCTTATCGTATACTAAAGTCACAAACATCACATTACCAGACTCAATAGGTAATGCTACATATTTTCAGGGGCATATTTTATTCAAGCACTGTAAGTTACCGAGTACTAACGGTGTCCAACACACACACACACACACACACACACACACACACACACACACACACACACACTGGTTTATACAAACCAGATGAAGACGTCATCAGTAACGGCAGGTAGGAGACATACCACGTCTCATTCACTTCTCTCAACAGAACGTTACAATCTCAATAAAACATTCATACTTTGGTCTGGTGATGTCCTCTCAAAAGAACTAACAGAGCCAAAGGCTAAAGCTGGGTTCACACACAGCGACAACGACGTCGCTGTTACGTCACCATTTCCTGTGACGTAACAGCGACCTTACATGATCGCTAGTTAGCTGTCAAACATGTAATTTTAAGCAGCGATGGAGCAGCAATCATAGCGACCTCGACGGTCGTTGGGACGTGTCACACGCGTCGCTGTGCGATGACTCAGACCTTGATAGAGGCGTGGTGTTTACCCCTAGACATGTTTTGCGTTTCCTCTTTTCACGCCCCTCTGTTCCGATTGGTGATCGCTACAGCGCCTTTGCGTTGCCTTTTTCACGCCCATCTGTTCCGATTGGTGATCACTACAGCGGCGCCTGATTTTTTGGCATGGTCAGCCAAAGGAAGACACAAAAAAGAACGACACACTAGCGGCACCAGACAGAGACTCTACTACGTGGAACAAAGAATGGAACTTAAAGAATGAAATCACTGTAACGCCTACGGCAAGGTACCCAATCGGTACGCGGTTATTACCACCAATCGGAGTCGTGGGGGCGTTGTAAAATACACCGCAAATACACGCCCTTGTCCTGCCTTCAGTCCTATGTCACTGCCTTCAAAGTCGTCGCGATCGTCACTGCTGCGGTGTCAAACACAAGGATGCCTATGGCGCAGCGGGATAGCAGCGATCAAAAAATGACCTGGAATATTCAAGAGCGAGCAGTGATCTCGCAGCAGGGGTCTGATCGTTGTTATGTGTCACACACAGCGACGTCGCTGTTGAGGTCGTTGCTACGTCACAGAAAATGGAGACTTAGCAGCGATGTCGTTGTCACTGTGTGTGACACCACCATATCAGCACGACTGTACATTATAAACTTAAGCCCTTATTGGACAAGACAAAAATTGCACAGAAAATCACAATATTGTTATTAGCGATAATCACAGTGTGTATAATAGCTGCTATCAATCATAATATTCCATTACCACAAAACCAGATCTTTCAACTTGCTTGAAAATGATTGCTTGTCTGTATAAAATTTCACAGTGCTATAAGTCGCTACAAGCTGTAATACATGCTTTTACAAACGGCTGGAGACTTTCTACCGACCGCAACAGCGATCTTTCTAGTGAACATTTGCTTGTGTAATAATGAGGTTGCACGCATGATAACACGATAAATATTCGCTTGTCAATTGCTATTGTTAAAAAATGTTCCTGTCTAATAGGGCCTTTAGAATTTGGCAATCTGCAATCACTTATTATTCGGCAATCTGCACGGCTTGCTTAAAGTTTTCCCAGGGATGGAAACCCCATCAAGTCAGACTACGCACTATTGTTACAGGGAATCCTTTCCATAAAAATATTATATGCTAATGTGCTCAGCCACTCCTGCACCACACAGCTCACAATATTCTCTTAAAGAAAGCTTCGCTTTAAACAAAACACACAAATATAGTACTATCTTCCATTACGTTCATCTTCTTCCATACTAGAATAATGTGTACTTACTAGCTATAGGTGTTTTTTCAGCTTAGATAACCATCTTTTAGCTTCAGTTATTCCTCAAAACCCCATTTATACTCATGCATAGCTCATAGTGTCCTAATTGGGGATAGTAGAAAAAGTAAACCAGATTCCTCTGCTAGCGGCTTATCTTCCATTCGGACAAATGATTAGGCATACTGAATTTCAGTATTTCTGATTCTTCTTCCCCCTGGCTTAATCAGCTCCCCACATATTAGACACGTATACATTTTAGATTAAATTAACAAGAACGTGGGCAGAACTAGCAAATCTAGTGGAGCAGGCCTCGACAGTCATGGAGGATATTATATACGAGCACTATCAATATAGCTAAAAAGACAAAACGATTCACCTTGAGAACAATGTCTCCTTCATGTAGATTGCCGTCTCTCATTGCCAATCCAATATCTGTCATTTCTTTAATAAATATTTGGCTTCCCAGTCGCAAACCATACTCTGTGATAAAGGAGAAACAAAACAGGATTATTTTATTAAAGATATTCATCAAAGACATATCTATCTATATATCTATCTATCTATCTAGCCCTGCAGTCATGTGTAGGCCTCATAATAATGGACACACAAGGGTGAATCAGGAATCCTGATTAACTCTTGTGTGCCCTTTTATTACAGTGTGTGTGTCTGTCTGTGTGTGTGTGTGTGTGTGTGTGTGTGTGTGTGTGTGTGTGTGTGTGTGTGTGTGTGTGTGTGTGTGTGTATGTATATAGATAAATACACACACACACACACACAGTCTGCAACTCAAATGAAATAAGGCAGCTCCGGCAGAATGCGTAAGCTTATGATGCTGCGGGGAAAATATGAGACAGTGTTTGTAGTGTTATAGTTTTAACTAGTGTAAAATGAAATGATAAAGTAATGATCTCCCTTTACTATCAATAATAACACCCTGTATATAAATATTTATCTAAACACCCGCATTAGTACCACGTAGTGACACTGCAGCAGGGTGACGTGTGTCTGCATAAACCGCAAGTACGATAAAAACGGAAAGGGTGGGGTTGGGTATGAAAGTATATACTTGCTGTATAAATGTCTTATTAGTTAATTGAATGGTATACCAATTAAGTAGATTTGTAAAGCAATGGTATTAAAATATAACTTTTAATATTAATGTTTAAACGGACAAAATTGTCATGGAAAAACTAAATCACCCTTAGTGAGATACCAATACCACAAGGTTTTTCTAGGGCTGCTTGCTGGGCAGCTATTTATGTGCATGCAGCACTAATATGAGTGATCCAATCTGATTAACCCCTTCACCCCCGGCCACTAAAACACCCTAATGACCGGGCCATTTTTTGCAATTCTGACCAGTGTCACTTTGGCAGGTTATAACTCTGGAACACTTTAACGGATCCTGGCGATTCTGAGACTGTTTTTTCATGACATATTGTACTTCATGTCAGTGGTAAATTTAGGCCGATATTTTTGTGTTTGTGAAAATTTAGGAAATTTTGCGAAAATTTTCAATTTTCAAACTTTGAAAATGTATGCCCATAAATCCGAGAGATAGGTCACACAAAATAGTTACTAAATACAATTTCCCACATGTCTACTTTACATCAGCGCAATTTTTGAAACAAATTTGTTTTCGTTAGGAAGTTAGAAGGGGTCAAAGTTCATCAGCAATTTCTCATTTTTCCAACAAAAATTACAAAATAATTTTTTTAGGGACCACATCACATTTGAAGTGACTTTGAGAGGCCGAGGTGACAGAAAATACCCAAAAGTGACCCCCATTCTAAAAACTGCACCCCTCACACTGCTCAAAACCACATCCGAGAAGTTTATTAACCCTTTCGGTGCTTCACAGGAACCAAAGCAATGTGGAAGGAAAAAATGAAATGTTTACTTTTTAACACAAAAATGTTACTTTAGCCATAAAATTTTCATTTTCACAAGGGAGAAAAGAGAAAGTGCACCCTACAATTTATTGTGCATTTTCTCCTGAGTACGCTGATACCCCATATGTGGTAAAAATCAATTGTTTGGGCGCCTGGCAGTGCTCAGAAGGAAAGGAGCGCCATTTGAATTTTTGAACGCAAAATTAGCTGGACTCATTAGCGGACGCCATGTCGGGTTTGAAGACCCCCTAAGGTGCCTAAACAATGGAGCTCCCCCACAAGTGACCCCATTTTGGAAACTAGAGCCCTCAAATAATTTTTCTAGATGTTTGGTGAGCACTTTGAACACTTGGGGGCTTCACAGAAGTTTATAATGTTAAGCCGGAAAAAGAAAAAAAAAATTTTTACCACAAAACTTGCTTCAACTGGGTAGCTTTTTTTTTCACAAGGGTATCAGGAAAAAATGCACCATGAAATTTATAGTGCATTTTTTCCTGAGTACGACGATACCTCATATGTGGTAGAAAGTAATTGTTTGGGCGCATGGCGGGACTCAGAAGAGGAGCACCATTTGACAGCAAAATTGGTTGGAATCATTAGCGGACGCCATGTCACGTTTGGAGACCCCCTATGGTGCCTAAACAGTGGAGATCCCCCACAAATAACCCCATTTTGGAACTAGACCCCTCAAGGAATTTATCTAGATGTTTGGTGAGCCCCTTGTACCCCCAGGGGCTCCACAGAAGTTGATAATATTGAACCATGAAAATTATTATTTTTTTTTTTTTACCACAAAATTTTTGCATCAATCAGGTAGCTTTTTTTTTTACAACGGTATCAGGAAAAAATGCACCATAAAACGTATTGTGCAATTTTTCCTGAGTACACAGATACCTCATATGTGGTGGAAATCAATTGTTTGGGCGCATGGCGGGGCTCAGAAGAGAAGGAACGCCATTTGACTTTTTAAACGCACAGACGCGGTGCACTGATCGGCAGCTGCAGGACGCATGGTCGGATGAGATACAAAAAGCGTTGGGGATACGGAAAAAAAAAAAAAGTCACGCCAAAAATTGAGCAGGGATGCTGATTCGTTATGTGCATTCCTGATCAGCGCTTGGCAGGACGCACGGACGGATGCGATACAAAAAGCGTCGATAATACGAGAAAAAAAAAGTCCCGCCGAAAACGGACCACGGATGCAGATACGTTATCTGCATCCCTGATCAGCGCTCGGCAGGACGCACGGACGGATGAGGTGTAAAAATGGACAGGGGATACAGAAAGAAAGAAAAAAAAAAAAGTTATACTCACAGTACCCAGAGGATTAGTAGGAGGATCACTGACCAGAAGAACTGCAGGAGGAACAGAAGGCAAGCAAGATGGACAGCTTTACAGGAGCAGTAGGCAGGACGTTGGACAGCTCTGCAGAATACCCAGGAAGGACCCAGCGATGGAGGCAGATGTGATCGGGCCGGTGAAGGCAGGCAAGAGGACGTCGGGGGAGAGCAGAGGGGTAGGGGGAGAGCAGAGGGGGATACCGGAGAAGGAGCTGCAGAAGCAGAATAGAAATCATGGGGGAGGAAGGCAGATCGCGGGGGAAGCAGATCGGGATGTCGGAGGGCAGATCGGGGCGTGGGGGGGCGCAGATCGCAGGAGCCATCACGGGAGTGCGCAGGGGGCGTCACGGGAGTGCGCACGGGCTACAAGGTGAGCACAGTACTCACGTGGAGCAGGAGCAGTGACATCAGCGGCGGCGGCAGCAGCAGCAGTGGCGTGGTACCACAAGTACCAGCCAGTCCACGCTGCAGACATGTTGGGGGGGGGAGGGCTTCCCAGACCAGCACAGGCCTGGGGAAAGCGGCCACCTGAAGATCAGACCGCCCCACTGCACACTGATTGGAGCGATTGCGCATCATAGCATGATCGCTCCAATCAGTGCTGCAGGGGTTGGGGCGGCATGTTTGAGGTCCACCTATGATCTGCTGCAGCTGCTGCGGCATCTCATAACAGGATCTCACAGTATCGCACTAATTCAGGCATTATTTTTGCCGAAATCGGTGCGAACGATGTGGTTGGCGGTTCAGATTTGAACAGCCAATCACATCGATCGTCGATGGGGGGTGGCGTCGCCACCCCCCCTGGGGTCAAGCAAAGGTCTCCTGCCGTAAGAAACAGCAGGGGACATCATTTGAAAGCCGTTGCTATGGCCTCGTCGTTAAGTCATGTTAAAATAGGACGTAATTTTACTGCCCGCGGTCGTGAAGGGGTTAAACTCTGACAAAACGGATACACTTACGATATTAGCCCAACTGTTAAACATACCGCTAATATGTCACAGATTTTTGTATTATATCTTGTATGTCGCAAACTATTGTTATGCCTTACAGCGATTTGTAGTTTTTTGCAAAGGAGATTAATTGAATGTCACCTACTGACCTATTATGATTAGTACTATTGCACATATCCTAACATCTGGGCTAATATCGTAAGTGTATCTGTTGTGTCAAAGTTTACTCAGATTGGACCACTCATATAAGTGCTTCATGCACATTAATGGCTAGCAGCCCTAGAAGAACCTTGTGGTATTGGTATCTCACTAAGTGATTTAGTTTTTTCATGACAATTTTGTCCTTTTAAACATTAATATTAAAAGTTATATTTTAATACCATTGCTTTACAAATAAATCTTACTAATTACAAGTAACACAATGAAATCAACGTCCATCCACACCTCACCAAGATTTTGATTGTGTATATACTTGCAATGTGGTCCGTATTAAATGGAGGTTTGATTTATTTCGACTTCAGTATTACCAATTGACGTCACAGAAAAGCTCTGTCTCCAATGCTTTTGGAATCAGGTAATTGCTACCGGCTGACCAGGATTGGATCACTACTCAATAGTGATGAGTGAGCATTACCATGCCCGGTACTCGAAACAAGCAGATCTTGCGGAAAAACGTTTACTTTACACTTCTATTATACTCATTACACGAGTCTCTCCCATCCTAGCATCCAACCCGCTTGTTTCGAATACAGAGCATGTCCTCCTTGACGAAGGCAACAAAGCAACAAACCAAGGACACAACCAAGTTTAGACTTACTGATTATATGTGTGTGTTCTTTCCACACCATAATATATATATTATAAAAATTGCCTTATTTTGTCTGTCTGTCTGTCTGTCTTGCTCCAAAATTGTGTCACCGTGACAGTGTCGTTACAGTGACAACTGTCGGATTGGCCGCTGGGCTCGGGCTGGCCCCGCCCCCCCACGGATTGGCCGCTCGCCTCGGGCTGTCCCCGCCCCGCATGGATTAGCCGCTCGCCCCGGCCCTCCGCACGCATCGCCCGCTCCAGCGTACACCGGCTCCCGGTACACATGTGCAGGGAGCCGGCATATGCTGACGCCTCGCCCGCTCGCCCCCGCCACACGTTGGCACACTCGGCTTCGCCCCCGGCGGACATAACCTTGCGATGCTGGGATCGTGACGGAGCCGGTGTACGCTGGTAACCATGATACACATCGCGTAACTATAGGAAGCGCTTCCCTTAGTTACCCGATGTGTATCATGGTTACTAGCGTACACTGGCTCCTGGTACACATGTGCAGGGAGCCGGCATACGCTGACGCCTCGCCCACTCAGCCCCGCCCCCGGCACACGTTGCCACGCTCTGACCCGCCCCCCGGCGGCCCCAGCATGGGGGATGGAGCACGATGGGGGGTGTGCAGCATGGAGCACGATGGGGGGTGCGCAGCATGAAGGATGGAGCACGATGGGGGGTGCGCAGCATGCGAGATTTAGCACGATGGGGGGTGCGCAGCATGGGGGATGGAGCACGATGAGGGGTGCGCAGCATGGGGGATGGAGCACGATGGGGGGTGCGCAGCATGGGGGATGGAGCACGATGGGGGGTGCGCAGCATGGGGGATGGAGTACAATAGGGGGTGTGTAGCATGGGGGATGGAGCACGATGGGGGGTGCGCAGAATGGGGGATGGCGCACGATGAGGATGCGCAGCATGGGGGAAGGAGCACGATGGGGGGTGCGCAGCATGGGGGATGGAGCACGATGGGGATGCACACCTCCCCCCAAAACACACACACCGCCACACGCGCACCGCACAACACACCACACACACACTGGGAACCACAAACACCGCCCTACACAGACACTCACAACGCCGCACACACACACACACAACATCCAACACACAAACACCGCGGCATACATAAATATACGCACATACCGCGCAACACATACCTCCCCCCAAAACACACACGCACTACACACCCACACAAACCGCGCAACACACACAGAATGCTGCAGACACACAGCGCTCCACAAACAACGCAACACACACACAACGCAACACACATACAACACCGCTCTCACACCCCCCCACCCAGAACATTTACAGCGCCCTACACAAACACTTGGTAACTACACACAATAACATCTATTAAATATATATTACATATACATATATATATATATATATATATATATATATATATATATATGTATATATATAAGAAAAATCATACATTACCTACGCAATACGTAAATTCTAGAATACCCGATGCATTAGAATCGGGCCACCTGCTAATATATTATTTATATAGCAGCGTTAGATCTCCTGCTCCCGCTCATATAATATGCACAGCCGCTGTCCATCAGCAGTGTGGTGCTGAAACCGCATCACGCTGAGGGGCTGGGGCAGCGGGGCATATTATATATGCCCGTGCTCCCTTTGATCGCACATGATCCCCCCTGTGTTAGATATGGCCCCCGTGCTGCTGCCCATAGTAAAATAAAAAAAGCTTTACTTACCTCCAGCGCTGATCTCCAGGTGTCTCCTGCTGCTGCTGTCTGTGATAAGGCACGCAGAGATGAAAGCACTCTGCCGTGCCGATAACATGACCGGCAGCAAGAACCAGGAAGTGGAGGAGGGAGGACTCGGAGCTCAACTGCGAGGAGGGAGACACAGGGATTACAGCGCTGAGAAGGTAAGGAAAGTGTTTTATTTTATTATGGGCAGCAGCATGGGGGAGGTGTGCCATCTATAGGGGCCCTGGGCAGCTCACATGGGGGCCATATCAAACACAGGGGAGGTGTGCCATCTATAGGGGCCATGGGCAGCACAGGGGGATGTGTCCCAGCACAAGGGGGCAATATTCAATATAAGGGGGCCATATCCAGATTAAGGTGGACTAATTTTAGGATAGGGGGCTATGAGGGACATATACCCTATATGATTGGTTAGACGGACACTGGCATTATAAGATGGACCCCATTTAACATGAAAAAAAAATCTCTTTTCCTTCACCAAATTTGGGGGTGCGTCTTATAAAGCGAAAAATACGGTGTATACATATACCGTATATGCCGGCGTATAAGACGACTGGGCGTATAAGACGACCCCCAACTTCTGCCCTAAAAATATAGAATTTGGGATATACTCACTGTATAAGACTACCCCGCTCCCAAATGAAAAAAAGTCTGCTTTGATTGCAACATGTTAATTTTAATTCCGCGAGAGCCGTACAATATGTTTTTAAAGGGCCATTGACAGATCAATCGCTCCAATGTTCACTTAGTACAGCAAGGAATGCTCCTCCCTGCTGTATAAAGCCACAACTGGACTGAAACAATGGTACTACACTCTGCTACAGACACACACAACTCTGCTACAAACAGACAAACACACACAACTCTGCTACAAACAGACAAACACATACAACTCTGCTACATACAGACAAACACATACAACTCTGCTACATACAGACAAACCCATACAACTCTGCTACATACAGACAAACACGTACAACTCTGCTACATACAGACAAACACATACAACTCTGCTACATACAGACAAATACACACAACTCTGCTGCTCTGTGGGGCCTGCACCCGCGGCTCGGCGGGTACAGCACCCGCGGCATCGGCGGGGGGGGGGGGGGGGATTGGCAGGGCATACATCTGGGGGGTTAGAAGCAGCTCACTGGGGCCCATAATGGGCACAAGTCCCCCTGTGTTAGATATCTCCCCCATAGTGCTGCCCATGGCCCCTATAGATCGCACAAGTCCCCCTGTGTCAGATATGGCCCCTAGGCTGCTGCCCAAAGTAAAATAAAACCCTCTTTCCTTATCTCCTGTCTGCTCCGTGCTTCTGTTCTTCCACTTCCTGGTTGTCAGTGCGGTCATGTGATCGGCACAGCAGGCTGAGCTCTCTGCCTGATCACAGTGGAAGCAGGGACACAGGGAGAAACGCTGCAGGGGTAAGTAAAGCTTTTTTATTTTAGAATGAGCAGCAGCCTGGGGGCCAAATCTAACACATGGGGGACATGTGCGATCACACTGGGACGCAGGCTCATATAATATGCACCGCTGCTCCAGCCCCTCACTGCGTGCGATTTCAGCACCATTGGAGATGGACAGCGGCTGTGCATATTATATGAGCGGGTGCAGGAGATCAAAGGATGCAGGCCGCAGCGTTCCCCTGTGCTCCAGAGCTGCTTCCACCAACTCCCCTGGACGCTGCAGTGTACATACACCCCCCCCCCCCCTATATCCGGCGTATAAGACGACCCCCCACTGTAGCCATTATTTTAAGGGGGTAAAAAGTCGTCTTATACGCCAGTATATACGGTATGTTATATTGCAGGCTGCCATCATGGCTTTACTGCAGTTCAATGCATTCAACTGCAGTAAGCGCTGATAGCAGCGGTGTCCCTGTGTATTGGACACGATCATGGAGAGGTCTATGTGTGGTCCACAAGAAGCACCCCTGCTGCCGTAAAGCGTTCAATTGCAGTAAAGCCATGATGGCAGCCTGCAGCGGTGGCTCCGTGCACCGGACAAGATCACAGAGAGGTCTAAGTGCCTGCGGTCTGCAAGAAGAAGCTGAGGATACCGCAGGAACGGAGGACAGGTGAGAATATTTTTTATTGTGTGTAAACAACAGCATAATAGGAGACATGAAGGGGACCAGTAGGAGGACATGACTAAACAATGGGTAAATTACTAAACAATGGGCACATTACTAGAGAGCCCAAGGAAGGGGCACAAGGATGGGCTCATTACATTTTATTGGAATCTATTTTAATGTTGGAAATTTTCCAGTAGCTGCTGCATTTCCCACCCTAGGTTTATACTTTAGTCAATAAGGTTTCCCAGTTGTTTGTGGTAAAATAGAGGCCTCGGCTTATACTTGAGAATATACGGTATATTCCAAACTCTATATTTTACCTGGAAAAGTTGGGGGTCGTCTTATATGCCAGAAAACACGGTAAATGTATGTCATATGGATACAATAAATTGATCTGCTCTTGTCAAAGAGGTACTCCGGGGAGTTAAAAAAATATTCTAATTAGCATGCCCTTATAAAGAGGAGTTCCATAGTGATATTTCCCATCCTCACAGTACCTGTAATTCAGTGTGATGTTGTAGCTGCTCCTTGGTGCTCCCTCTCCCTTCTGTGTGCTTTGTCTTAGATCAGGGGTCATGGACTGCTCCTCGAGTCTATTAACAGCCAGCCCCCTGATAAGATCTGTATGCCTGTAGTCACACCCCATCACGCCTCCTGTTGTTGGACTGCAGTGAAATATTTATTATCAGGGGGCTGGCTGTTAATAGATGCCTGGAGCAGCCCATACCCCCTGACCTGTGAAGTAACGTCCCAAAAGGGATAGGGAGCACCAAGGAGCACCTACAGAGTCACACTTAATTACAGGTACTGTGAGGATGGAAATTAATAATATGGATCTCATCTTTATAGTTTATGAGGGTATGGCCATTAGGATAATTTTTATTTCCCCGCAGTATCCCTTTAAATGCAAAGAAGTCCAGCCATCTCCCATTTAAAATCATTTACATGCCATTTATTCTAGAACAAGTATAATTTATCACCACTAATTGTGGAAGTGTTATTCTACAAAAAAATTGCAGTACCAAAATCAAAGAAATAAATCTATGAACTAAAATATGCAGGCTCAATGCACTCATATACAGCATAGTCATACCTTCATTTTGCTTCTTCTTAGAAAGTAAAACGCTAATGGGCTTCTCTTGGCCTTTTCGGGCAGAATGTCGTGGTGGTTCAGGAGATGGGCTGTGGGACTGAAGTCTATCTCGGCTGCGATGAAGCACTTCTTTTTCACTCCTGTAATCGAGTTGAGTTCTTCGGTTACCACTTCGATCCGGACTGTGGTCTCCACTATAGCTCCGTTCAAAGGACTCTTCCCTGTCCACACTCCTTCCTCGATCCCTCCTATATTTCCATTCTTCACCCACATCTCGGTCAATGCCTCTGCCTTGGCTACTCTCGCTCTTGTATTCTCGGTCATCATCTAAGTTTCGTTCTCTACTCCTTCCACGAACATAACCTGGGTCTCGATCATATGAGCGACCCCTATCTTGCTCCTTACTATAGCCCCTGTCTGGGCTAGAATCTCTACTACGTCGACCATTGCCACTCTGTAAGCTTTCACTGTAACCGCTGTATGCGCTTCTATTATCAAGATGTCCATCATCATCAATTATATCAAACACCCTTGAATCAGGTTCAGGAGACGGAGTTTGCCTTAGTGCTGTTACTTGCACTTTACGAGGTCTTTTCACCACCTATTGCCATTTAAAAAAAAAAAAGAAGAAGAAAAAAAAGAAAGAAAAAAAAAAGTGTGGAAAAATTAAATTTAACACGGCTCACA
Source organism: Anomaloglossus baeobatrachus (assembly GCF_048569485.1). Lineage (NCBI taxonomy): Eukaryota > Metazoa > Chordata > Amphibia > Anura > Aromobatidae > Anomaloglossus > Anomaloglossus baeobatrachus. Next base: position 584,063,446 of record NC_134353.1, on the reverse strand, counting down.
AAAATGGCTTAAACAACAAAACAGTTTTATAGAAAGAGCTCTCTTATTTTAGACAGCAGATCAGGCAAAAGGGACTGTCCATGAGGTTAGTATATCCTCCTATGTTCCCCTTCAGCTTATGTAAGTGATGCTCTCTGACATGGGAACATTACAGTGTGAGCACCACTGGAGACAGGGACTCATGTGCTTGACTGTCGAATGTATTGGTGCTATATAAAAAGAACCAAAAAGACAATAAAGGGGAATCCCCAGAATTTAAATTTATCCCCTACCCATGAGTGGAAATAACTTCTGGATCAATGAAAGCCTATCCAGTGGGACCCCATCGAGCCAGAGAATGAGGCACAGTTGAGCATGTATAGAAACTAAACTTTCAGAGATCAGCAAGTAATCCAGGATCCTTAGAATAGGAGATTATCGTTCAATGCTGAGAAAAGCACTTTAAAAAAAATAAATTAAAAAAAAAACAAAAAACACTGCTAAATTACATAACAGGGGTTCTTTGATTTTTAATTTGTTAAAAGGTAACTAATGGAGTTCCTCAGCTGCATAAACAAAAACCCAATTTTTATCCAAGTGCTAGTCTAGTTATCCACTGCAAACGCTTTACAGAGGACTATGAAGAACAAACACTGCCTAATAATCTAAGGCCTTTCAAAGTGATCTTTAACAACCTACAAAAGAGAGGACCCTTTGTTATTCCTGAGAAAAAAAGTCTCAAAGACAGGATTTGATTTTCTAAATTATTTAAAAGTTTAATTTTAAAGTCTAGAGCAGGACTTTACCATAAGCAAACTCTAGAGCTGACAAAACACCTCTTTGATTAAAAAAAATAAAAAAATGAATGTCTTTAAAAGCAGAGGAGAGATTTCTGAAATCCATGGTCTTTCTTTTAGGAAAATGAAAAAGCTGAACCAGGGCCAATCTGTTCTGAATTTTAAAGGGTTTTCCCAGTAACCCTAGAATGATTGCTCATCAGGGATAGGACCTCAATATCAGATTAGTAGAAAGCAGAGTCTTGGCACCCACACTAATAGGGTGCTTGAAGAGCCCGAGGTGCTGGGCGAGCATTTACATTGCTCCATCTACATCACTAATCTACTTCGTAGGAGCCATGTAGAGTATTGCAGCATTGTCCCATTCACTTCAAAAAGGAAAATACTGCAATATCCTGCACCAGATCATAAGGAAACATCATCATTATTACAATTTCTGGAAAAACACTAATTTTTTTAAAGTGATCTAACTATTTTTCAGTTGACATATGTCTATGAGAACATAGCTTTTCTAGCCAATCACAGTGCTCAACGACAATGCTGATGTAAATGGCAAAAGCCTCTGAGCCCAGTGATTGCCTGCAGCGTTCGTATACTCTGCAGTTTTGATGTCACTATTTGAGCCTGTTAAAGAGATGCCGCTTGAATAGTTGAGTAACAGTTAAGTTTATTACTTACACTTAGCAAAAAGTGGCAGGAGTTAAAGTATTTTTACTTTTAAAAGTATGCGCACTTATTTTTCTGAGTAGGCATGGCAAGCCATCGGCATGTATCAGGGAGCCAATGCGGTTACAGCACCAACCCCTGTCTCCTAGAGTTTATGTTAACCATTGCATCTAGGGATTTAAATGCCATGTATCAGAGTTATCTAAGACCTCTGGAAAAAGCCAGGCTGTCAATCACCGGGCTCCTGTAGGTGATCACTTGGACACAGCTTCTGAGCCAGTGCGATCATAGTTACATAATAAGTCAAGGTGGGCAAATGACATAAGCACTTTTACGTACTATTATATCAAGGTGTGGAAAATGGTGAAATATAAATTAAATTAACTTGGTAATCTTACAATCACAGCAGTTTTGCCACACTTCCGTAACTGTTGAACTGCAAATGAATGCAAGACGTTATCCATAGATGTTCCATTAACCATGACCACCCGATCATTTTCTCTGCAAAGCAAAAGCAGAAAGATCATTACTTATAGATAGATCATTACTTATAGATATATCATAAGGTATATTGTGTATATAAGGTAATTGTATATATTATACAATAAATTATGTGCACAGGAGAATTTTTTTTTAGCAGATCAAATTGTACCATATTGTTCCGCTTTAACAAAACTGTATAGGCGTGCCATAACATGGCTGACTTACAATCTTGTCTAAAGTTCCCCTAACAGTAAGGGTATGTGTCCACGATCCGGACATGGTGCGTCCTGAACGCAGCATGTCATCTCCTATGGGACTGTAGCTGCCCGTGCCCACAATCAGGATTTGCCCAAAGGGCAACTAGAGGTACCCCAACTAAAGATTGCTAAAACTTAAATTTTTATTCCTATATACTCATAACAGATAGATTTAAAAGTAATGGTGAGTAGAGCAGTCTAATACATATAATCGATTATGTGTGTCTGGCCACGGACAAGACAACACAAGTTAGTGGACTACTGTCCTACAATGTCAACAGATTGTTGTTGCCCTACTCTGCCTATAAAAAGCTAGTAGCCTCGATCTGTTATGAGTATATAGGAATAAAAGTTACATTTCAGCAATCTCTAGTTAGGGTACCTCTAGTTGCCCTTTGGGCAAATTGTGTTTGTTGATTGAGGGCATAGATTGAGGTTTCAGTGTTTGTTCACGATCAGGGTTTGGGCCACTGTGGACTTTTGCTCTATTCTCTCTGTGGAGAGCACAAATGGCTCCGCAGCTATAAATTGACATGCAGCGAGAAGCCGCACCACATGTCAGTTTATGCTGCAGGAAAACCGCTGTAAACCCTGATTGTAGGCCCATATAATGAGGGGAAGTGGTGCCAGGGTTTCAATTACACATTTCCTCTGATTGCTCTACTCCTGGTTTTGGCTTACAAATACCGAGATAAAAAACTCAAATACTCATCATGTGCACGTGGTCTTAATGTTGGGAAAAGCCATATTGGGCGTGTTGGCCCCATACGTTCAGCATACCTAATAAGCTGTTCCAGCAGAAGATAAGCTTCTACCAGTCCGCCCTCTCCCCATTGAAAGAAAGAAACAGCTGAATGTGTATCTTAAGGCTATGTGCGCACAGCGTTTTTTTGACACTGCATTTTTGGCCACTAAAAACGCGGAAAAAAACCCACGTTTTTGATCTCTGCGTTTTTCCAATACATTGCATGGGGGGAAATGCAGAAAAACGTAGGAAAGAATTGACATGTTCATTTTTTTAAGCTAAAAAACGCAGCTTAAAAAAGAAATTGTGTGCGAACAGCAAAAATGAAAACTCAGACTTTGCTGGGGAAGCAAAGTCATGCAGTTTTGGGCCAAAAACACACCCAAAAAACGCCACGAAAAACGCACTGTGCGCAGATAGCCTTATGGTGGAGTCTGGGGAAAAGCTGTTGGCAGAACATTATCTTTTACACACAATACATTGATATCTATGCTATACCTCATTCAATGATTGTTTAGCAGTATAGCATTATATTTTCATGGGTCAAAGAAAAAATTAAAAGTGATATAGTGAAAAAAAGGGTACATTTGAATACTTCATTCTTCTTTTCTACCCTGAAGAAAAAAAAAAAAAAAAAAAAAGAAGGATCCACACAATGCTAACAGTGTAGGCCAGTTTTTGGCGGTATGCTGAACAAAAAGAAAAAAAAAGTCAGCATCAGGCCTTCAATTTGTACCTTGCCATGTATTCGTTTTATTTCTCTGGACATCGAAGGATGGTCTACTACTTTCTTCCTCTTCCTTGCTTTTTTGAATTATATATACAGTACAGTGTATATATCTATATATATAATTGCCTTATTCTGTCTGTCTGTCTGTCTTGCTCCAAAATTGTGTCCTTACGGTGACACAAAGCTGATTGGCCGCTGGGCTCGCCATGGCCCCGCCCCCCCGCACGGATTGGACGCTCGCCTAGGCTCCGCCCGCACACGGATTGGCCGGTCGCTCGTCCAGGCACCGCCCCCCCCCCCCACGGATTGGCCTCTTGCCCCGGCACCCGCACGCATTCCCCGAACTGACACGGAGCCACGACTCCCAGGTGAGTACTGTACCCCCGGGAGCCCACATCAGCGTACGCCGCCAACCCAGCCGACACATACCCTCCCATTGCTGGGGTTGCCGCCGTATGCTGGTGTGAGCTCCCGTGCGAGCAGGGAACGGGATACGCTGGTAACCATGGTACCATAGTTACCAGCGCATCAAGGTCCTGCAGCGGCGGAACATACACACGCACACACACACATCAGATCACACTCACTCACACACACATCACATCGCATCCACACACTCACAACATCCTGGGATATCGCTTGCTTCTCGGCGGCGATACTGTGGAGTGACCTTCAAGGACCTGCCGGAGGATCACATGGCCAGAAGCATGTGGTATCTCCGGATGTTGTGAGTGTGATAGCGTATGTGCGATATCTTCAGTGTGTGTGTGAGTGTATGCGATCGGATGTGTGTGAGTGTGTTCAGATGTGTGAGTGTGTGTGAGTGTATGCGATCGGATGTGTGTGAGTGTGTTCAGATGTGTGTGTGTGTGTGTGAGTGTATGCGATCGGATCTGTGAGTGTCGGCAAAGGAGCACGGCGTGCTGGGGGAGGCTGGGAGGAGAGAGGCTGATCCTGGGGAAGGCTGGGAGGGGGAGGCTGATGCTGGGGGAGGCTGGGAGGGTGTAGGCTGATGCTGGAATAGGCTGATGCTGGGGTAGGCTGGGAGGGTGTAGGCTGATGCTGGGGGAGGCTGAGAGGAGAGAGGCTGATGCTGGGGGAGGCTGGGAGGAGAGAGGCTGATTCTGGGGAGGCTGGGAGGAGAAAGGCTGATGCTGGAGGAGGCTGGGAGGAGAGAGGCTGATGCTGGAGGAGGCTGGGAGGAGAGAGGCTGATGCTGGGGGAGGCTAAGAGGAGAGAGGCTGATGTTGGGGGAGGCTGGGAGGAGAGAGGCTGATGCTGGGGGAGGCTGGGAGGAGAGAGGCTGATGCTGGGGGAGGCTGAGAGGCTGATGCTGGGGGAGGCTGAGAGGCTGATGCTGGGGGAGGCTGGGAGGAGAGAGGCTGATGCTGGAGGAGGCTGGGAGGAGAGAGGCTGATGCTGGAGGAGGCTGGGAGGAGAGAGGCTGATGCTGGAGGAGGCTGGGAGGAGAGAGGCTGATGCTGGAGGAGGCTGGGAGGAGAGAGGCTGATGCTGGAGGAGGCTGGGAGGAGAGAGGCTGATGCTGGAGGAGGCTGGGAGGAGAGAGGCTGATGCTGGAGGAGGCTGGGAGGAGAGAGGCTGATGCTGGAGGAGGCTGGGAGGAGAGAGGCTGATGCTGGGGGAGGCTAAGAGGAGAGAGGCTGATGCTGGGGGAGGCTAAGAGGAGAGAGGCTGATGCTGGGGGAGGCTGGGAGGAGAGAGGCTGATGCTGGGGGAGGCTGAGAGGCTGATGCTGGGGGAGGCTGGGAGGGGGAGGCTGATGCTGGGGGAGGCTGAGGCTGGGAGGAGAGAGGCTGATGCTGGGAGGACAGAGAGGCTGATGCTGGGAGGACAGAGAGGCTGATGCTGGGAGGACAGAGAGGCTGATGCTGGGAGGACAGAGGCTGATGCTGGGAGGACAGAGGCTGATGCTGGGGGAGGCTAAGAGGAGAGAGGCTGATGTTGGGGGAGGCTGGGAGGAGAGAGGCTGATGCTGGGGGAGGCTGGGAGGAGAGAGGCTGATGCTGGGGGAGGCTGAGAGGCTGATGCTGGGGGAGGCTGAGAGGCTGATGCTGGAGGAGGCTGGGAGGAGAGAGGCTGATGCTGGAGGAGGCTGGGAGGAGAGAGGCTGATGCTGGAGGAGGCTGGGAGGAGAGAGGCTGATGCTGGAGGAGGCTGGGAGGAGAGAGGCTGATGCTGGAGGAGGCTGGGAGGAGAGAGGCTGAGAGGAGAGAGGCTGATGCTGGGGGAGGCTAAGAGGAGAGAGGCTGATGCTGGGGGAGGCTAAGAGGAGAGAGGCTGATGCTGGGGGAGGCTGGGAGGAGAGAGGCTGATGCTGGGGGAGGCTGGGAGGAGAGAGGCTGATGCTGGGGGAGGCTGAGAGGCTGATGCTGGGGGAGGCTGGGAGGGGGAGGCTGAGGCTGGGGGAGGCTGATGCTGGGAGGACAGAGAGGCTGATGCTGGGAGGACAGAGAGGCTGATGCTGGGAGGACAGAGAGGCTGATGCTGGGAGGACAGAGAGGCTGATGCTGGGAGGACAGAGAGGCTGATGCTGGGAGGACAGAGAGGCTGATGCTGGGAGGACAGAGAGGCTGATGCTGGGAGGACAGAGAGGCTGATGCTGGGAGGACAGAGAGGCTGATGCTGGGAGGACAGAGAGGCTGATGCTGGGAGGACAGAGAGGCTGATGCTGGGAGGACAGAGAGGCTGATGCTGGGAGGACAGAGGCTGATGCTGGGAGGACAGAGAGGCTGATGCTGGGAGGACAGAGAGGCTGATGCTGGGAGGACAGAGAGGCTGATGCTGGGAGGACAGAGAGGCTGATGCTGGGAGGACAGAGAGGCTGATGCTGGGAGGACAGAGAGGCTGATGCTGGGAGGACAGAGAGGCTGATGCTGGGAGGACAGAGGCTGATGCTGGGAGGACAGAGGCTGATGCTGGGAGGACAGAGGCTGATGCTGGGAGGACAGAGGCTGATGCTGGGAGGACAGAGGCTGATGCTGGGAGGACAGAGGCTGATGCTGGGAGGACAGAGGCTGATGCTGGGAGGACAGAGGCTGATGCTGGGAGGAGAAAGGCTGATGCTGGGAGGAGAAAGGCTGATGCTGGGAGGAGAAAGGCTGATGCTGGGAGGAGAAAGGCTGATGCTGGGAGGAGAAAGGCTGATGCTGGGAGGAGAAAGGCTGATGCTGGGAGGAGAAAGGCTGATGCTGGGAGGAGAAAGGCTGATGCTGGGAGGAGAAAGGCTGATGCTGGGAGGAGAAAGGCTGATGCTGGGAGGAGAAAGGCTGATGCTGGGAGGAGAGAGGCTGATGCTGGGAGGAGAGAGGCTGATGCTGGGAGGAGAGAGGCTGATGCTGGGAGGAGAGAGGCTGATGCTGGGAGGAGAGAGGCTGATGCTGGGAGGAGAGAGGCTGATGCTGGGAGGAGAGAGGCTGATGCTGGGAGGAGAGAGGCTGATGCTGGGAGGAGAGAGGCTGATGCTGGGAGGAGAGAGGCTGATGCTGGGAGGAGAGAGGCTGATGCTGGGAGGAGAGAGGCTGATGCTGGGAGGAGAAAGGCTGATGCTGGGAGGAGAAAGGCTGATGCTGGGAGAGAGGCTGATGCTGGGAGGAGAGAGGCTGATGCTGGGAGGAGAGAGGCTGATGCTGGGAGGAGAGAGGCTGATGCTGGGAGGAGAGAGGCTGATGCTGGGAGGAGAGAGGCTGATGCTGGGAGGAGAGAGGCTGATGCTGGGAGGAGAGAGGCTGATGCTGGGAGGAGAGAGGCTGATGCTGGGAGGAGAGAGGCTGATGCTGGGAGGAGAGAGGCTGATGCTGGGAGGAGAGAGGCTGATGCTGGGAGGAGAGAGGCTGATGCTGGGAGGAGAGAGGCTGATGCTGGGAGGAGAGAGGCTGATGCTGGGAGGAGAGAGGCTGATGCTGGGAGGAGAGAGGCTGATGCTGGGAGGAGAGAGGCTGATGCTGGGAGGAGAGAGGCTGATGCTGGGAGGAGAGAGGCTGATGCTGGGAGGAGAGAGGCTGATGCTGGGAGGAGAGAGGCTGATGCTGGGAGGAGAGAGGCTGATGCTGGGAGGAGAGAGGCTGATGCTGGGAGGAGAGAGGCTGATGCTGGGAGGAGAGAGGCTGATGCTGGGAGGGGAGAGGCTGATGCTGGGAGGGGAGAGGCTGATGCTGGGAGGGGAGAGGCTGATGCTGGGAGGGGAGAGGCTGATGCTGGGAGGGGAGAGGCTGATGCTGGGAGGGGAGAGGCTGATGCTGGGAGGGGAGAGGCTGATGCTGGGAGGGGAGAGGCTGATGCTGGGAGGGGAGAGGCTGATGCTGGGAGGGGAGAGGCTGATGCTGGGAGGAGAGAGGCTGATGCTGGGGGCAGAGAGGCCGATGCTGGTGCAGCATGGGGGATGGAGCACGATGGGGGGTGCGCAGCATGGGGGATGGAGCACGATGGAGAGTGAGCAGCATGGGGGATGGAGCACGTTTGGGAGTGCGCAGCATGGCGGATGGAGCACGATGGGAGGTGCACACCTCCCCCCAACACACACACACACACACAACACACCGGGAACCACAAACACCGCCCTACACAGACACCCACACACACAGACAATGCTGCACACACACACACACACACACAACACCCAACACACAAACACCGCGGCATACATATACGCACATACCACGCAACACACACACATTGCACAAAACATACCTCACCCCAAAACACACCACACCCACACAAACCGCGCAACACACACACACACAACGCTACAGACACACAGCGCTCCACAAACAACGCAACACACATACAACACCGCTCTCACCCCCCCGCCACACCCAGACAACACCCAGAACATGTACAGCGCCCAACACAAACTCTTGGTAACGACAACAACATATATATATATCTATCTATATCTATATCTATATCTATATCTATCTATCTATCTATCTATCTATCTATCTATCTATCTATATATATATATATATATATATATATATATATAGATGTTGTTGTGTGTAGTTACCAAGTGTTTGTGTAGGGCGCTGTACATGTTCTGGGTGTTGTCTGGGTGTGATAGGGGGTGAGAGCGGTGTTGTTTGTGTGTTGCGTTGTTTGTGGAGCGCTGTGTGTCTGTAGCGTTGTGTGTGTGTTGCGCGGTTTGTGTGTGTGGTGTGTTTTGGGGGGAGGTATGTTTTGTGCAATGTGTGTGTTGTGCGGTATGTGCGTATATTTGTGTGTGCAGCGTTGTCTGTGTGTGGGGTGTCTGTGTAGGGCAGTTGTTTGTGGTTCCCAGTGTGTGTGGTGTGTTGTGCAGTGCGCGCGCGCGCGTGTGTGTGTTGGGGGGAGGTGTGCACTCCCCATCGTGCTCCATCCCCCATGCAGCGCACTCCCCATCGTGCTCCATCCCCCATGCAGCGCACTCCCCATCGTGCTCCATCCCCCATGCTGCGCACCCCCCATCGTGCTCCATCTCCCATCCTGCGCACTCCCCAACGTGCTCCATCCGCCATGCAGCGCACTCCCCATCGTGCTCCATCCCCCATGCTGCGCACTCCCCAACGTGCTCCATCCGCCATGCAGCGCACTCCCCATCGTGCTCCATCCCCCATGCTGCGCACTCCCAAACGTGCTCCATCCGCCATGCTGCGCACTCCCCATCGTGCTCCATCTCCATGCTGCGCACTCCCAAACGTGCTCCATCCGCCATGCTGCGCACTCCCAAACGTGCTCCATCCGCCATGCTGCGCACGCCCAAACGTGCTCCATCCGCCATGCTGCGCACTCCCAAACGTGCTCCATCCGCCATGCTCCGCACTCCCCATCGTGCTCCATCCCCCATGCTGCGCACCCCCCATCGTGCTCCATCTCCCATGCTGCGCACTCCCAAACGTGCTCCATCCGCCATGCTGCGCACTCCCAAACATGCTCCATCCGCCATACTCCGCACTCCCCATCGTGCTCCATCCGCCATGCTGCGCCAGCATCAGCCTCTCTGCCCGCAGCATCAGCCTCTCTGTCCCCAGCATCAGCCTCTCTGTCCCCAGCATCAGCCTCTCTGTCCCCAGCATCAGCCTCTCTGTCCCCAGCATCAGCCTCTCTGTCCCCAGCATCAGCCTCTCTGTCCCCAGCATCAGCCTCTCTGTCCCCAGCATCAGCCTCTCTGTCCCCAGCATCAGCCTCTGTCCCCAGCATCAGCCTCTCTCATCCCAGCATCAGCCTCTCTCATCCCAGCATCAGCCTCTCTCTTCCCAGCATCAGCCTCTCTCTTCCCAGCATCAGCCTCTCTCTTCCCAGCATCAGCCTCTCTCTTCCCAGCATCAGCCTCTCTCTTCCCAGCATCAGCCTCTCTCTTCCCAGCATCAGCCTCTCTCTTCCTAGCATCAGCCTCTCTCTTCCCAGCATCAGCCTCTCTGTCCCCAGCATCAGCTTCTCTGTCATCCCAGCATCAGCCTCTCTCCTCCCAGCATCAGCCTCTCTCCTCCCAGCATCAGCCTCTCTCCTCCCAGCATCAGCCTCTCTCCTCCCAGCATCAGCCTCTCTCCTCCCAGCATCAGCCTCTCTCCTCCCAGCATCAGCCACTCTCATCCCAGCATCAGCCTCTCTCATCCCAGCATCAGCCTCTCTCATCCCAGCATCAGCCTCTCTCATCCCAGCATCAGCCTCTCTCATCCCAGCATCAGCCTCTCTCATCCCAGCATCAGCCTCCCCATCCCAGCATCAACCTCTGTCCCCAGCATCAGCCTCCCCATCCCAGCCTTCCCCAGGTTCAGCCTCCTCCAGCACGCCATGCTCCTCTGCCGACATTCACACACACCCGATCGCATACACTCACACACACCCGATCGCATACACTCACACACACCCGATCGCATACACTCACACACACACTCACAACATCCGGAGATACCACATGCTTCTGGCCATGTGATCCTCCGGCAGGTCCTGAAAGGTCACAACAGCACAGTATCGAGGCCGAGAAGCAAGCGATATCGCCGGATGCTGTGAGTATGTGGATGCGATGTGATGTGTGTGTGATGTGTGTGTGAGAGTGAGTGTGAGCCGGTGTACACTGGTAACTATGATACACATCGGGTAACCAAGGGACCTTAGTTACCCGATGTGTATAATGGTTACCAGCGTTCACGGCCTCCGTCAGGATCCCAGCATCGCAAGGTTATGTCTGGCGCTGCTGGGATCGTGACGGAGCCGGTGTAGAAGCAAGCGATATCCCAGGATGTTGTGAGTGTGTGGATGTGATGTGTGAGGTGTGTGTGAGAGTGAGTGTGATCTGATGTGTGTGTGTGTACTCACCTGGGAATCGGAGCTCCGTGTCAGTTGGGCCAAAGCGAGCGTGCATTGCGTGAGGGGGGCGGGGCCTGCAGAGAGCCGGGGCGAGAGGCCAATCCGTGTGTGGGGGCGGGGCCATGGCGAGCCCAGCGGCCAATCAGCTTTGTGTCACCGTAAGGACACAATTTTGGAGCATGACAGACAGAATAAGGCAATTATATATAACAAAAATCATACATTAACTACACAATACGTAAATTCTAGAATACCTGATACCTGATAGCATATACAGTTAGGTCCAGAAATATTTGGACAGTGACACAATTTTCGCGAGTTGGGCTCTGCATGCCACCACACTGGATTTGATATGAAACCTCTACAACAGAATTCAAGTGCAGATTGTAACGTTTAATTTTAAGGTTTGAACAAAAATATCTGATAGAAATTGTAGGAATTGTACATATTTCTTTACAAACACTCCACATTTTAGGAGGTCAAAAGTAATTGGACAAATAAACCAAACCCAAACAAAATAATTTTATTTTCAATATTTTGTTGCGAATCCTTTGGAGGCAATCACTGCCTTAAGTCTGGAACCCATGGACATCACCAAACGCTGGGTTTCCTCCTTCTTAATGCTTTGCCAGGCCTTTACAGCCGCAGCCTTCAGGTCTTGCTTGTTTGTGGGTCTTTCCGTCTTAAGTCTGGATTTGAGCAAGTGAAAAGCATGCTCAATTGGGTTAAGATCTGGTGATTGACTTGGCCATTGCAGAATGTTCCACTTTTTTGCACTCATGAACTCCTGGGTAGCTTTGGCTGTATGCTTGGGGTCATTGTCCATCTGTACTATGAAGCGCCGTCCGATCAACTTTGCGGCATTTGGCGGAATCTGGGCTGAAAGTATATCCCGGTACACTTCAGAATTCATCCGGCTACACTTGTCTGCTGTTATGTCATCAATAAACACAAGTGACCCAGTGCCATTGAAAGCCATGCATGCCCATGCCATCACGTTGCCTCCACCATGTTTTACAGAGGATGTGGTGTGCCTTGGATCATGTGCCGTTCCCTTTCTTCTCCAAACTTTTTTCTTCCCATCATTCTGGTACAGGTTGATCTTTGTCTCATCTGTCCATAGAATACTTTTCCAGAACTGAGCTGGCTTCATGAGGTGTTTTTCAGCAAATTTAACTCTGGCCTGCCTATTTTTGGAATTGATGAATGGTTTGCATCTAGATGTGAACCCTTTGTATTTACTTTCATGGAGTCTTCTCTTTACTGTTGACTTAGAGACAGATACACCTACTTCACTGAGAGTGTTCTGGACTTCAGTTGATGTTGTGAACGGGTTCTTCTTCACCAAAGAAAGTATGCGGCGATCATCCACCACTGTTGTCATCCGTGGACGCTCAGGCCTTTTTGAGTTCCCAAGCTCACCAGTCAATTCCTTTTTTCTCAGAATGTACCCGACTGTTGATTTTGCTACTCCAAGCATGTCTGCTATCTCTCTGATGGATTTTTTCTTTTTTTTCAGCCTCAGGATGTTCTGCTTCACCTCAATTGAGAGTTCCTTAGACCGCATGGTGTCTGGTCACAGCAACAGCTTCCAAATGGAAAACCACACACCTGTAATCAACCCCAGACCTTTTAACTACTTCATTGATTACAGGTTAACGAGGGAGACGCCTTCAGAGTTAATTGCAGCCCTTAGAGTCACTTGTCCAATTACTTTTGGTCCCTTGAAAAAAAGAGGAGGCTATGCATTACAGAGCTATGATTCCTAAACCCTTTCTCCGATTTGGATGTAAAAACTCTCATATTGCAGCTGGGAGTGTGCACTTTCAGCCCATATTATATATATAATTGTATTTCTGAACATGTTTTTGTAAACAGCTAAAATAACAAAACTTGTGTCACTGTCCAAATATTTCTGGACCTAACTGTATTAGACTAGCATCAGCTAAACCCAATGATATTGCCAAAAAGTCATCTGTATATGGGGGCCTCTGAGTCATCCCTGAAAGGTTCAACAAAAGAAGCATGTCCAATATCAGACTCCCAATCCAGAGAAGTTGTGATGGATCAGATGAAATGGGTGTAAGTATAGTTCTCCTGATGAGCCTTGCCACCTCGTATGGATTACAGTAGCTTAGATGTCTATGGCTATGAAACACGAGCAACTAACTCAATATTTGAGTGGTTGCAACCATGGGTACCTGAGATGCAATGCCCTGCACATGAGGTAAGAGACATGGCTATAACAGGAGAACTAAACATTTCTAATTGGAGGTTTTTCCAATATTATTTAATATTATTACTACACCTACTACATATTGGGATAGGATCTTTAAGATGGGAATACCAAATCTTTCATTGCACAGTTTTAGTCAAGCATTAATACCTTCCCATTTGGATGGAGAAGACTAAACATCTGCACTGTATGCTAATCATCCGGATAGCATTTAATACATTAGTGTTTAGTGAATACAAATAACAAAACTCGTGTCACTGTCCAAATATTTCTGGACCTAACTGTATATTATATATATATATATATATATATATATATATATATATAGGAGAGAGAGAGAGAGAGAGAGATATATAGAGATTATATATATATATATATATATATATATATATATATATATATATATATATATATATCTATAATATATAAAACTGAGTGAGTGAGTGTAAGAGTGTGAGTGTAAGAGTGTGAGTGTGTGTCCACTAAAGGAATCTGCACCGTCTCGTTTACAATCACAAAATTTTGTACAGACGCCTCATGTGACCCAGGGAACGTCAGACTATGTTTTGACTAGAAAATTTAACCCCGTGCTTCACAGTTACTCTCCAAAAAACCTTTATTAAAGTGAATGGGGCTGCGAGCTACAGGCGAATAATAGGAGCATAGGAGCTGTGAGTGGTTGCTATAGGAACAAAGGACATTCATAGTATAAGAAGCTTATGTGTGAGGTAATATGATGTAGGTGGAGAGAAAGACAAAAGACACACACAGGGAAAGAGAGAGACAAACAGCGACAGACAGACCGAAAGACACATGGGAAAAGCGACAGACCGAAAGACATATGGGGAAAGCGACAGACCGAAAGACACATGGGGAAAGCGACAGACCGAAAGACACATGGGGAAAGCGACAGACCGAAAGACACATGGGGAAAGCGACAGACCGGGGAAAGCGACAGAAAGACAGACTGGGAAAGCGACCGACAGACACAGATAGAGAGAGACAGACACAGAGATACAGATAGAGAGACAGACACAGATAGAGACAGAGACACTGATACAGAGAGAGAGATGGACACAGACACAGAGACAGACAGGAAAAAAAGAGACAGACAGAGAGACAGAGAGACAGTTACTATCCCGTGCAACGCTCGGGTACTACAGCTAATTAATATATTATATACACACACACACACACACACACAGACACACACACACTGTATATCTATATATATAATTGCCTTATTCTGTCTGTCTGTCTTGCTTCAAAATTGTGTCCTTCCGGTGACATTGTGTCCTTACGGTGACACAAAGCTGATTGGCCGCTGGGCTCGCCATGGCCCCGCCCCCCCCACACCGATTGGCCACTCGCCCAGGCTGCGCCCCCACACGGATTGGCCAGCCGCTCGCCCAGGCTCCGCCCCCCCACAGATTGGCCTCTCGCCCCGGCACCCTGCAGGCATTGGCAACTCGGCCACGCCACGCCCTGCCCCCCTCACGCAATGGACGTTAGCTCTGCCCCCCCGCGTATTCCCCGAACTGACACGGTCACGGCTCCCAGGTGAGTACTGTGCAACCCCCCCCCCCCCCGAACAGGAGCCCACATCAGCGTACGCCGCCAACCCAGCCGACACATACCCTCGCATTGCTGGCCTTGCCGTGGGGGACGTGATGCGCTGGTAACCATGGTAGCATAGTTACCAGCACATCAAGGTCCTGCAGCGGCGGAAGATCCACACGCACACACATAACAGCACACACACACACACACACATCAGATCACACTCACTCTCACAAACACCTCAGACACACATCGCATCCACACACTTACAGCATCCGGCGATATCGCTTGCTTCTCGGCCTCGATACTGTGCTGTTGTGACCTTCCAGGACCTGCCGGAGGATCACATGGCCAGAAGCATGTGGTATCTCCGGATGTTGTGAGTATGAGCGCGTATGTGTAATATAGTCAATGTGTGTGTGTGTGTGTGTGAGTGTATGCGATCGGGTGTGTGTCGGTGCGTGTGAGTGTATGCGATCGGATCTGTGAGTGTCGGCAGAGGAGCATGGCGTGCTGGAGGAGGCTGGGAGGAGAGAGGCTGATCCTGGGGAAGGCTGGGATGGGGAGGCTGATGCTGGGGACAGAGAGGCTGATGCTGGGATGAGAGAGGCTGATGCTGGGATGAGAGAGGCTGATGCTGGGATGAGAGAGGCTGATGCTGGGATGAGAGAGGCTGATGCTGGGATGAGAGAGGCTGATGCTGGGATGAGAGAGGCTGATGCTGGGATGAGAGAGGCTGATGCTGGGATGAGAGAGGCTGATGCTGGGATGAGAGAGGCTGATGCTGGGATGAGAGAG
The DNA here is from genome assembly GCF_048569485.1 of Anomaloglossus baeobatrachus. Lineage (NCBI taxonomy): Eukaryota > Metazoa > Chordata > Amphibia > Anura > Aromobatidae > Anomaloglossus > Anomaloglossus baeobatrachus. The sequence continues at coordinate 584,047,893 of NC_134353.1, read as the reverse complement.
GCTGATGCTGGGATGAGAGAGGCTGATGCTGGGATGAGAGAGGCTGATGCTGGGATGAGAGAGGCTGATGCTGGGGACAGAGAGGCTGATGCTGGGGACAGAGAGGCTGATGCTGGGGACAGAGAGGCTGATGCTGGGGACAGAGAGGCTGATGCTGGGGACAGAGAGGCTGATGCTGGGGACAGAGAGGCTGATGCTGGGGACAGAGAGGCTGATGCTGGGGACAGAGAGGCTGATGCTGGGGACAGAGAGGCTGATGCTGGGGACAGAGAGGCTGATGCTGGGGACAGAGAGGCTGATGCTGGGGACAGAGAGGCTGATGCTGGGGACAGAGAGGCTGATGCTGGGGACAGAGAGGCTGATGCTGGGGACAGAGAGGCTGATGCTGGGGACAGAGAGGCTGATGCTGGGGACAGAGAGGCTGATGCTGGGGACAGAGAGGCTGATGCTGGGGACAGAGAGGCTGATGCTGGGGACAGAGAGGCTGATGCTGGGGACAGAGAGGCTGATGCTGGGGACAGAGAGGCTGATGCTGGGGACAGAGAGGCTGATGCTGGGGACAGAGAGGCTGATGCTGGGATGAGAGAGGCTGATGCTGGGGACAGAGAGGCTGATGCTGGGGACAGAGAGGCTGATGCTGGGGACAGAGAGGCTGATGCTGGGGACAGAGAGGCTGATGCTGGGGACAGAGAGGCTGATGCTGGGAGGAGAGAGGCTGATGCTGGGAGGAGAGAGGCTGATGCTGCGGGTAGAGAGGCTGATGCTGGCGCAGCATGGCGGATGGAGCACGTTTCGGAGTGCGCAGCATGGCGGATGGAGCACGTTTGGGAGTGCGCAGCATGGCGGATGGAGCACGTTTGGGAGTGCGCAGCATGGCGGATGGAGCACGTTTGGGAGTGCGCAGCATGGCGGATGGAGCACGTTTGGGAGTGCGCAGCATGGCGGATGGAGCACGTTTGGGAGTGCGCAGCATGGCGGATGGAGCACGTTTGGGAGTGCGCAGCATGGCGGATGGAGCACGTTTGGGAGTGCGCTGCATGGCGGATGGAGCACGTTTGGGAGTGCGTAGCATGGCGGATGGACCACGTTTGGGAGTGCGCAGCATGGCGGATGGAGCACGTTTGGGAGTGCGCAGCATAGGGGATGGAGCACGATGGGGAGTGCGCTGCATGGCGGATGGAGCACGTTTACGAGTGCGCAGGATGGGAGATGGAGCACGATGGGGGGTGCGCAGCATAGGGGATGGAGCACGATGGTGAGTGCGTTGCATGGGGGATGGAGCACGATGGGAAGTGCACACCTCCCCCCAACACACACACGCACGCGAACTGCACAACACACCACACACACACACTGGGAACCACAAACAAATGCCCTACACAGACACCCACACACAGACAACGCTGCACACACAAATATACGCACATACCGCACAACACACACATTGCACAAAACATACCTCCCCCCAAAACACACCACACACACACACAAACCGCGCAACACACACACAACGCTACAGACACACAGCGCTCCACAAACAACGCAACACACAAACAACACCGCTCTCACCCCCCGCCACACCCAGACAACACCCAGAACATGTACAGCGCCCTACACAAACACTTGGTAACTACACACAACAACATCTATATATATCTATATCTATCTATCTATCTATATATAACAAAAATCATACATGAACTACACAATACGTAAATTCTAGAATACCCGATGCGTAGAATCGGGCCACCTTCTAGTAATATATAAAGCTGAGTATGTATGTATGTATGTATGTATGTATGTACAGAACAGACCAAACGTTTGGACACATCTTATTCAATGTGTTTTCTTTATTTTCATGACTCTGAAAATTGTAGATTCACATTGAAGGCATCAAAACTATGAATTAACACATGTGGAATGAAATACTTAACAAAAAAGTGTGAAACAGCTTTAAATGTGTCTTATATTCTAGGTTCTTCAAAGTAGCCACCTTTTGCTTTCATTACTACTTTGCACACTCTTGGCATTCTCTTGATCAGCTTCAAGAGGTAGTCACCGGAAATGGTCTTCCAACAGTCTTGAAGGAGTTCCCAGAGATGCTTAGCACTTGTTGCCCCTTTTGTCTTCACTCTGCGGTCCAGAGAGGAAGGGATTGGGTTCAGGTCTGGTGACTGTGGAGGCCAGGTCATCTGGCGTAGCTCCCCATCACTCACTCTCCTTCTTAGTCAAATAGCCCTTACACAGCCTGGAAGTGTGTTTGGGGCCATTCACCTGTTTAAAAATAAATGATGGTCCAACTAAATGCAAACCGGATGGAATAGCATGCCACTGTAAGATGTTGTGGTAGCCATGCTGGTTCAGTATGCCTTCAATTTTGAATAAATCCCCAACAGTGTCACCAACAAAGCACCCCCACACCATCACACCTTATCCTCCATGCTTCACGGTGGGAACCAGACATGTAGAGTCCATCCATTCACCTTTTCTGCGTCGCACAAAGACATGGTGGTTGGATCCAAAGATCTCAAATTAGGACTCATCAGACCAAAGCACAGATTTCCACTAGTCTAATGTCCATTCCTTGTATTCTTTAGCCCAAACAAGTCTCTTCTGCTTGTTGCCTGTCCATAGCAGTGATTTCCTAGCAGCTATTTTACCATGAAGGCCTGCTGCACAAAGTCTCCTCTTAATAGTTGTTCTAGAGATGTGTCTGCTGCTAGAACCCTCTGTGGCATTGACCTGGTCTCTAATCTGAGCTGCTGTTAACCTGCAATTTCTGAGGTTGGTGACTCGGATAAACTTATCCTTTGCAGCAGTGGTGACTCTTGGTCTTCCTTTCCTGGGGAGGTCCTCATGTGAGCCAGTTTCCTTGTAGCGTTTGATGGTTTTGCCACTGCACTTGGGGACACTTTCAAAGTTTTCCCAATTTTTCGGACTGACTAACCATCATTTTTGAAAGTAATGATGGCCACTTGTTTTCTTTACTTAGAATTTGTATTATGGCAAGAAATAAGCAGCTAACAGTCTATTCAGTAGGACTATCAGCTGTGTATCCACCAGACTTCTGCACAACACAACTGATGGTCCCAACCCCATTTATAAGGCAAGAAATACCACTTATTAAACCTGACAGGGCACACCTATGAAGTGAAAACCATTTCCGGTGACTACCTCTTGAAGCTCATCAAGAGAATGCCAAGAGTGTGCAAAGCAGTAATCAAAGCAAAAGGTTGCTACTTTGAAGAACCTAGAATATGACATATTTTCATTTTCACACTTTTTTTGTTAAGTATTTCATTCCAAATGTGTTAATTCATAGTTTTGATGCCTTCAATGTGAATCTACAATTTTCAGAGTCATGAAAATAAAGAAAACTCTTTGAATGAGAAGGTGTGTCCATACTTTCGGTGTGTGTGTGAGAGAGAGAGAGTGAGAGAGAGTGAGAGTGTGAGAGAGATGGAGAGTGAGTGTGTGTGTCTGCTAAAGGAATCCGCGCAGTCGCATTTACAAATCACAAAATTTTGCACAGACAACTCATGTGACTCAGGGAACGTCATAGACTATGTTTTGACAGGAAAATGTAACCCTGTGCTTTACAGTTACTCTCCAAAAAACATGCCTCCATTAAAGTGAATGGAGCTGCGAGCTACAGGCTATTAATAGGAGCTATGATTGGTTGGTTGCTATAGGAACAAAGGACATTCATAGTATAAGAAGCTTATGTGTGAGGTAATATATCAATGGAGAGACCGAGACAGACAGACAGGCACAGACAGAGAAAAAGGCACACAGAGAAAGACAGACAAATAGAGACAGATAGGGAAAAAAAAAAGCCAGACACACTGGGAAAGAGATAGACAGGCAGAAAGACACACTGGGAAAGAGACAGGCAGAAAGACACACTGGGAAAGAGACAGGCAGAAAGACACACTGGGAAAGAGACAGGCAGAAAGACACACTGGGAAAGAGACAGGCAGAAAGACACACTGGGAAAGAGACAGGCAGAAAGACACACGGGGAAAGAGACAGAGAGGCAGACAAGACAGGGAAAGAGAGAGCGAGACAAGCAGAAAGACACACGGGGAAAGAGACAGAGAGGCAGACAAGACAGGGAAAGAGAGAGCGAGACAGACAGACAACGAAAGAGACAGAGACAGACAAAGACAGACGGGGAAAGAGACAGACGGGGAAAGAGACAGACGGGGAAAGAGACAGACGGGGAAAGAGACAGACGGGGAAAGAGACAGACGGGGAAAGAGACAGACGGGGAAAGAGACAGACGGGGAAAGAGACAGACGGGGAAAGAGACAGACGGGGAAAGAGACAGACGGGGAAAGAGACAGACGGGGAAAGAGACAGACGGGGAAAGAGACAGACGGGGAAAGAGACAGACGGGGAAAGAGACAGACGGGGAAAGAGACAGACGGGGAAAAAAAAAAAAAGAGACAAACACAGATAGGGACAGACAGACACAGACACAAAATTAGAGAGAAACAGAGAGACTGATATAGAGACAGACAGAGATAGACACAGAGACAGTCAGACAGAGACTGGGAGAGAGAGACAGTTACTAAAAATAAAAAAAATAAAAAAAAAGTTCTGATTCATCAGTGTTGACACCACACATTGGCAAGTTGCACAATAAGGTAATGTTTCACGCCACTTATGGACAGCTCAGACAAAATGTACTGAGTTGAGATGGGCCAGTCTAAGGCTATGTGCGCACTGGAAAATGGAATTTTCTCAAGAAAATTCCGCAGGCACTGAAAGATTACCGCTCCCGCGGTAAAAAGCCGCGGCAAACCACACCCGAAAACCGCATGCGGTTTGCCGCGGTTTTACCGCGGTATTGCCGCGTGCGGGTTGGTACATGTGCTTTATTGCATTCAATGCAATAAAGCACATTGAAGAAAAAAAAATAAATCATTTACTTCTGAGATAGATAGATAAATAGAGAGAGAGAAGAATAGATAGAGGGATAGATAGATAGAGGGATAGATAGAAGGATAGATAGAGGGATAGATAGATAGAGGGATAGATAGATAGATAGAGGTATAGATAGATAGAGGGATAGATAGATAGATAGAGGGATAGATAGATAGATAGATAGATAGATAGATAGAGGGATAGATAGATAGAGGGATAGATAGAGGGATAGATAGATAGAGGGATAGATAGAGGGATAGATCGCTGCATTTCTCACGGTCGGTAGTGAGTTCACATTACCGGCCGTGGGAAACGACCGGTAATTACCTCTGCTGTCTCGCTGCGAGGCTGCATTCATTCAGCGCTGTGTGTCAGTCGCGGCTGGATGTAAGCTGCGCAGGACCTGTGGATTACGCCGGAGCGGTGGATTACGTCAGAACTTTGTTTCGGAGGGGTTAATAAAAGGGTGAACGAGGCTTATTTGTGTTTTATTTAAAATAAAGGATTTTTCGGTGTGTGTGTTTCACTTTACTTACGGGTTGATCATGTCAGCTGTCTCATAGACACTGCCATGATCAAGCCTGGACTTCGTGGTGGCAATCCGCCATTAACTCCTTATTTCCTGGATCGCCACTGCATCACGGCAACTAGAAGAGCTGGGGACACTCAGGTACTGCCGCATAAAGCATGCGACAGTCCCGGGGCAGCTGCGGCTGATATTCTCGGCTGCAGGAGGTAGGAGGGAGGCAGGGGACATTAACCCTGCCCCTCGTCCTCCCCAGCCTGAGAATACCGGGCCGCCGCTGTGTGCTTACCTCGGCTGGAAGGTAAAAATACGGCGGAGCCAAGGTGTTTTTTTTTCTATATTCCCGTTTGCTTTCTATGTGTGTTCTATGTGTCTGTGATGTGTGTGTGTGAGAGAGTGATCTCTGTGTGTTTACTCTCTGCTCTTCCGCTTCCTCTTCCTGCCATAATGACATCACTTCCCTGCAAAACCGCAGGCAAGGGATGTACATTACCGCAGGTAAACTGCGAAATACCGCAGCGAATAACGCAGGAAAAAACGCAGTGAACCGCACAGAATTTGCTGCCTGCGTTATTCCCTGCGGGATTTCACAATTACATGGCAGTCAATGGAGTGAAATCCCGCAGCGACGTGCGGAAAAGAAGTGACATGCAATTGTTTTTGCTGCGGGAATCACGCAGCAAAACATGCAGCTGTCAAATTCCGCCTAGTGCGCACAGGATTTTTTTTTCCCATAGGTTTTGCTGGTGATTCACTGCAGAGATGTTATGAACATTTTCTGCAGCGAAACATGCAGCAAATCCGCAGAAAATCCGCGGCAAAATCCGGTAAGTGCGCACAGGGCCTTATTCTTTTTAACTTTCTTAAGCCAGAAATGTTACTTCCTGTTGTCAGGAGCACAGAGGCTGATAAGATGCATCAAGTTCATTAAGTTGCGTACACCCCTTAATGAATTCAGTGCAACTCTTCTCATTCAGGGTGCTTTCACACATCCGGCATTTCGCTGGATTGCTGGATCTGTCACACTCCAGTAAAGTGCAGTACTGTACAATGGCATTGCGGCAACATCTGGTCACATGCTGTCATGTGACCGGAGCAAGTGACCGGAGCTTACGGCGATGCCATTGTACGGTATTGCACTGTACTGGACTGTGCTGGATCCGGCAATCCGGTGAAATGCCGGATGTGTGAAACCACCCTAAGGGGTACTTGGCACACTACGACATCGCAGGTGCGATGTCGGTGGGGTCATGTCGAAAGTGCCGCACTTCCTGCGTCGCTCTCGACATCGTAGTGTGTAAATCAGGGTTCCCCAACTCCAGTCCTCGAGGGCCGCCAACAGTGCATGTTTTCAGGATTTCCTTAGCATTGCATGGGTGTTTGAATCATCAACTGTGCAGGTGATTAAATTATCACATGTGCAATACTAAGGAAATCCTGAAAACATGCACTGTTGGCGGAACTTGAGGACTGTAATTGGGGACCCATGGTGTAAATACTAGATGATACGATTAACGAGCGCAAAAGCGTCATAATCGTATCATCGGTGTAACGTCGGTGAATTCCATAATTACGCTGACGCAACGGTCCGATGTTGTTCCTCGCTCCTGCGGCAGCACACATCGCTGTGTGTGAAGTCGCAGGAGCGGGGAACATCTACCTTCGTCACCGCGGCTCCCGTCGGCTATGCGGAAGGAAGGAGGTGGGCGGGATGTTTACATCCTGCCCATCTCCGCCCCTCCGCTCCTATTGGCCGCCTGCCGTCGCAGTGACGCCGCACAACCCGCCCCCTTAATAAGGAGGCGGGTCGCCGGCCAGAGCGACATCGCACGAAAGGTGAGTGCGTGTGAAGCTGCCGTAGTGATAATGTTCGCTACGGCAGCTAGCACAATGATATCGCAGCTGCGACGGGGGCAGGGACTATCGCGCTTGGCATCGCAGCATCGGCTTGCGATGTCGTAGTGTGCACCCCTTAGTAAGTACCCCTTAGTCTGACTGAAACACCAGTCTTACTGAATCTTGGCCTTTGTGTTTTGGACAAGTCAGAAATGTTTACGCCAAGCATGGTACATGGAGGACAAAAATGTGATGTGATCAGGGATATACAATACGATACGATACCATAATTTCCCACGGGATCAATAAAGAATATCACAGCAGCACAACGTATGGTAAATAATAACATGAATTAATTAATTAACAAGACAATAGAGTTGACTGAAGAACATTATACATTAGATTAGGTCATATACAGTGGGTAAACTGAAAAGTAGAAGAAATAAAGAAGTAAACATTCACCTTGATGATTTAACACTAATGTTATTATTGTACATTCCCATAGAAGTTGGCACAAATGATACACAACATAAATGTATGGAAAAATTGGGTGTGAATCTAGACTTAGATCTGTGAAATTGCCCACTACTTAATTTCAACATAAATCATAACAGCAATGGTCAGTTGTGTACTGTTTATCAAACGTCTGTGCGCGCAGATTGGTGATTTCTATCAATGGCTAGCAAAAATAAAGAAGACGAGAAGGTTGGAAGTACACAGCACAAAATGACCTTCTGTTCTTACAGATGTATGAACGTATGAACAAAGCAGAAATAGAATTTATAAGATAAGACAAAGAAAAAAAATAACTTCCAGCAAACACGACTTTACTTAAGCTGGTTCTCTTTCACAATAGAGTACTTACTGTAGGATGCCGTCGGCTGGACCACCAAGAAGGACATCAGAAATGACAATAGATGGTTCCCCATTATCAAAATGTGGATTATCCTTCCCTCCAGAAACTGCTATGCCAAAACCTTTTTTGCTATCCTGTAGAGCAGAAATTTACATTGCTTGAATTTTTTGTTCTAAGACTACTTAAATAAACAGGTAAAATGACAAAAATGTAATGTGGGAGATCAAATTGGCTGAAACGTAAATGCTAAAATAAAGTCTCCACTCACTATGAGACTACAGACTGCCAATTCCACTGTATTCCTGGTGCAGATAGTTAGAGGTTAGTCCTGTTTGCCATACAGTTGTGTAATCATTACATGTATATTTCCTGGAATGGTCACAATTTTTCTGTAATTTTCAGAAAGTGATATGTGCACTTCAATTATGATTTACTAGAAGAGTAGCTCTGTCTGAGGTTCTTAACGCCCCCTCAACCCCCAAGAGAGTACTTAAAGGGAAGGTGCCGTGATTGAAAATTTTGTATTAATAATTACTGATTATAGAATCAATTATTTTTAATACAAAATTAAATTCATTGTTTATTTAGTTTTTATTTAATTCTATTTTTACTCAAACACTGGTGTCTGCCATCTTGGATATGCAGTGTGTAATGACAGTTACACACTTCATATAAAACAGTCCCTGTGTATAAGAGATGGCAGTCAGCATCCGACCCCACCTCCTTCACTGTGGCTGCTCCCTGCAGTGATCTGGGCATGCCCCCTGGGCTGTCCAGATCATAGCTCTGAGAAAAACATCAAAGGAGACCGGTTGTCATCGCAGCGCTTTTCCACCACTCAGAAGACAAAAATTAAATCATCCGAGTCTGTATTGAAAGACTCTATCCTTGTCCTGCTATTTTGTCCTGAAGAAGGGGGCTGTGACCTCAGAAACGCGTTGACTTGTATTAGCTCTTTCAATAAAGACTCGGATGATTTAATTTTCGTCTTCTGAGTGGTGGAAAAGCGCGGCGATGACAACCGGTCTCCTTTCATGTTTTTATCTGCCTGAATCTCCGGTGCTGCAGCCATCTCCACCACTACATGCTGTTCTAGGTGTTGTGACCCTTTCATAACCCCTATAGGTGAGTACAATAATCACAATCTCTCTCCTTGTCTACCTGGTAAGACCCTATTGTGCCCTTTTCTCCACAGGCTCTTTTTATTTATCAGATCATAGCTCTGGGAGGAGATCAGCGCCATCTTTGTAGAGCCCACAGTGTATACTGTGCACTCCACATTCCCCCTGAGCATGGAGCCGGCAGCGAGCAGTGTTTGCAGCCTGATACTGTACTATAGATGTCAGACTGCGATCACCGCTGCCCCCCCCCTCATGTAACTCACCTCGTACCTCCGCTTCTGGCAGTTTCTCCTGTCAACGCTCTGTGCACTGACAAGAGGAACTGCACAGACACCAGACTAACAGGAGGAACTGCCAGGAGCAGAGGTTTAAGGTGAGTTACATGCAGGGGGAAGTGGTGATCGTAGCGTGACATCTCTAGTACAATACTAGGCTCATTCAACAGATCACCACTGCTCCTCACCGCATACAATTACCTAGGACCTCCGCTCCCGACAGCAGGAGCTGCTGGGCTCAGAGGTGGCACAGTATTATGGGGAACATTAATATGGTGGTACAGTATACAGGGCACAGTAATATGGTGACACAGTAATATGATGCATCAGTAATATGGGGGCACAGTAATATTGGGGCAGAGGATATGGGGCACAGTTTACAGTGGGGCACAGTATACAGTTGAGCACTATGCCAGCGGTCTTCAGTGACTTCAGGATCACTTTGCAGTCACCAACAAATTGGCTCTGCAATGTGAGCCTCCCTTATCCTTTTGCAAACACCCAGAAGGGGAGGGGAGGCATGACATAATACACATGAGAGCAGTTTCCGCCCACTTTAACTGCAGTTGTAATGTGAGCTAGTTGTACACCAGGTTTTCAGCAGCTGCTTCCCCTAGTGTTTGAGTGGAAAATATCAAACTTTTTAAATTATTTTTTAAATTTTGCTCAATTAAAAACAAAATTATAATATTTAAACAAAACATTTCCTGTATGTGGGTAAGGATGTAAAGTTTCGAAGGGCTGCTGATAAGTCTTTGGCTTTACCCAGAAAGAAACAATTAGGATGATGAACCTTTACATTTATTCTACATACGCTCCACTGATGTCAACACACTTCTTACATCGGTATACAAAGTTCTGTTAGCCTAGCAAAAAGGTTTCGGTTGTGCCTCAAACCAGGCATCCATAGCAGCCAGCTATGGCATCAGAAATGTTGTGAAATTTGGTACCCTTGAGAGGTTTCTTCAGGTTTGGAAACAGATTATAGTCGGAGGGAGCTAGATCTGGTGAATAAGGTGAGTGGTCAACCAGCTGGAAGCCCAGCTCTGCCAGTTTTGTTGTGGTCACTTGTGCAGTGTGAGCGGAGGAGTTTTCTTGCAGAAACAAGATTCCTTTGGACAGTTTACCGTGCCTTTTGGCCTTCAGAGATGCCTTCAATTGGTCCAAAAGGTCAATATAATACCTTGCATTGATGGTGGAACACTTTTGAAGGTAGTCCACTAGCAGCACACCCTCCTTATCCCAGAACACAGACGTCATCCCCTTAGTGGCTGATTTTTGCACCCTGAACTTCTTTGGATGAGGAGAATCACTGTTCCTCCACTCTTTTGACTGCTCCTTGTTTTCAGGGTCATACAAATAAATCCAGGTCTCATCACTAGTGACCAGTTGATCCAAGAAGTTCTTATCACTCCGGAAACGCTGACAAATGGACCGAGAAGTTTTCACTCGCATGCTTCTCAGATCTGTTGTCAAACATTTGGAGACCCACTTTGCAGATATCCATGAACATTTGAACATGAAGCTAATGACACAAACACGTTCAGGGAAATCCTCATGATGTCTGCTATTGCTTTAGCTGAAAATAGTCGATTCTCCAGTATGAGGTTGTGCACAGCATCGACGATCTCCGGAACAACCACCACTCTCGGTCGTCCAGGACGTTCCTCCTCAATGGTGCTGAAGTGGCCAGTTTTAAATTTGGCAACCCAGTTTTTAATTGTAGAATATGAAGGGCATTGATCCCCCAATGTCTGCGACATATCACCATGAATATTCTTTGCGGACTTTCCTTGCAGAAACAAGAATTTTATCACTCCTCTGCTCTCCGTTGCTGTGAATATCGCATTAGACTCCTCCATTTTGTTTTCTTGTGTGCATAGAACACTGTTGCTATAAGCAACAAACACAATTTTGAAAGCATATATTAGACATACAAGGCTTTCATGTGATGTAACATTCGTTACCATAGAAACAAAAAAGATCACAAAGACTTTACAGCAGACCCTGTATAAACTACAGTATATGTATTAGTATACTGAAGTTAGAAATGTTGCCATCTAGTGGCTATTTTAGGTAATGAAAAGTAGGACAACGTAATAATGGTTTTAGCTATGATTTTAGAGAAGATAGAGGAAACGATAATGAGAGGAAGGGAAAGCGTATTAAGAGAGGCCATCTTGTAGTCGAGAAGCAGAGTGGGTTCGAACAGGAGAGGATGTGGGCCTAAGTGCGAGGGCCAGTCTTGGAACCCGAGGCCACCTCTAGAGGTACAGAGCCTACGGTTCACCTTCGCGGTCTCAGGTCAAGTTGTTTGGGGTGGGAATGGACAAGGAGTGGGAAGAGGGACAAGAGACAGTCCCAAAGTACCAAGGACTATGTCAGAACGGTGAAGGAAGCTAGGGTGAAAGGATGTCAGCTTCCATGTCTGCCATGAAGGTGTTGGGCTACATTCACATGACCGTTCCGTTTTTGCGGTCCACAAAAAATGGTCCATTTTTTTCACGGATGCATCAGTGTGGCATCCGTGTGACATCCGTTCCATATACGGTCCATGTGTCTCCCGTGTGCCTTCCGGGTTTTTTTGCGGACAGCAAAAAACGGAAGAAGCGAGAAAGATAAATAGATGAGTAGATATAGAGATGGATACATAGATATAGAGACAGATATAGAGGAATGAATGAATGAATGAATGAATGAATGGAGGGATAGATCGATAGATGAGAAAGACATAATGTCCCACCCCCTTGGATATTTTAAGCTGGCACCCTTTAGTGACTTTCATGTGGCACTAAAGGGTGCTTGGCCTTGTATTTAGCCAAAAAAAAAAAAATATTTTAAAAAAATGACGTGCGGTCCCCCCTATCTTTTGTAGCCAGCTAGGGTAAAGCAGACGGCTGCAGCCTGCAAACCACAGCTGGCAGCTTCACCTTGGCTGGTAATCCAAAACTGAGGGCACCCCACGCTGTTATTTTAAATTACATAATTTAAAACAAAAAACACGGAGTCCCCCCCAAACTGGATCACCAGCCAAGGTAAAGCGGACAGCTGGGGTCTAGTATTCTCAGACTAGGGAGGTCCACTGTTATTGGACACTCCCCAGCCTAAAAATAGCAGGCCACAGCCGTCCCAGAAGTGGCGCATCCATTAGATGTGCCAATCCTGGCGCTTTCCCCCAACTCATCCCGTTGCCCTGGTGCAGTGGCATACGGGGTAATATATGGGGTTGATGCCAGATGTGTAATGTCACCTGGCATCAGGCCCTGGGGTTAGTGATGTCACGCGTCTATCAGATACCCGACATCACAAACCCAGTCAGTAATAAAAAAAAAAAATAATAGACAACAAAAAAAAGATTTATTTGAAAAACAAACACTCCCCAAAACATTCCCTCTTTCACCAATTTATTGAAAAGAACAATCAAATCCGGGTCCGGCGTAATCCAATAAGGGGGTCACACGATGATCCATACCATAGTCACTGTCCCAGTCAATGAAGAACAGAATGTATCTCATTGGCTGGGAGAGTAGTGCAGTGACCTGAGCTAACATCAATAGGTTAGCTCAGGTCACTGCAGGGGATGACAAGCGGTGCCATCAGGAGGTTAGATGAGATCACTACCTACTGTGACGATCTCCTGCACTCCTGACGTCAGCGCTGTCACTGACTTCCATTGCCCACCACATTCACAGCGAAGAATCGCGGGAGCCCGTGACGTTACCGCTAGCGACAGTCTCGGGCCACCCGCGAGACTTTGTGAGAACGCGGCGGGCTACGAAGGTAGTGACAGCGCTGACGTCAGGAGTGCAGGATATCGTCACAGCAGGTAATGATCTCATCTAACCTCCTGACAGCAGCGCTAGTCATCCCCGCGGCTGCCCGCACTGCAGTGTGAGAAGCTGCGGATACTGCAGTGCGGGCAGACACTGACACACTGCAGTGCGGGCAGCCGCGGGGCTGGCAGGGAGCGGGACAGACCGCACGGGAACCCGACAGAAGTCTCACGGAAGTGCTTCCGTGCGGCTTCCAGGGATTTTGCGGGCCCATTGACTTGTATTGAGTCACGGTCAGTTATTACGGAACAGAATAGGAAATGTTCCATAATAACAGAATGGACATACTGCATCCGATCTGTTTTTTTTGTAGGATCGGATGCACACGGGAGTTTTTCCGTGTGCCATCCGATCCTACGCAAAAGACATTGAAAAGATGGTCTTGTCCTGGGTACGCAAAAAAACAGGAACTGACCAGGACAGACGGAACGGTCATGTGAATGAGCCCTTAAGAACATGTAAAAAGAGTATGATTAAGAAATCCCTGGTGTAGCGTGGTTGCTTTACAGCAGTCTCTGCATCTGAGCACAGGAAGGTGAATGGAGTCCCAGAAACACAAGTTAATGCCAAGCACCCCACACAGAAGTACCCTACACACAGGGATCCCAAGGTATAAGAACACTGCGATCGGTGGCCTGGTGCTGCCTTTCTACAGCTCCATAATTGAATCTGCAACATACTGAACATTTCACTAACCAAGAAAAAAAAAAATACTAGAGCAGTAAAAGGAGTTTTGGAATAATCTACAGGAAACAGAAGAGCCTTTTAGGTACTTACCTTTTGCAAGGTCACAGTATATTGCTCCCATATGAGCTCTTCCATGCTGGAAGCCTAAATCAAAAAGGAAAAAGAAAACAATTATTACTCTATGCTATGTGCACACAAATAGTAATATTACATGATAATAGGCTATTAATGGCTGGAGGATTTGGGGTTTACTGAAAAGAACAGTTGTTCAGAGGCAAAATGCAAAGCATATGAAACAAGTGACTAAACAGTCATTCGCACTGTAAGGCCTAAGCCACACAGCGAGAAAATCGGTGCAAGTGGAGTGCGATAAAACAGAGCACTCCACTCGGACCAATTCTAGCCTGTGTGTCAGCACACATGAGCGATTATTTTCTCAGCCCTAGGCCGGGGCCACACGGGGCACTACTGCGATGCTCGCATGACACTTGGCTGGCGCTGGCAGAACAGCAGGAGCCGAGTGTCATGCTAGTATCCCTGCGACTGCGGTCCAACTGTGCAAGCGGACCCCAGCTGCAGGGGGCGGACCGGCTCTCAGGAGGGGCGGGCCAGCGCTGAGGAGGGGCGGGCTGGCACGGAGAAGAGGAGGGAGGGATTTCTCTCCCTCTCTCCTCCGTAGCCGGCTATTGCGATTCTCGCTCTGCACGCGCGGTACACCGGAGTACCGCGAGTGCAGTGCGATTTTTCTCTCGCCCCATTCACTTGAATGGGTGCGAGAGAAATGAGTCTTGCATTACAATCGCAGCATGCTGCGATTATTTTCTCAGCCCTAATCGGACCGAGAAAACAATCGCTCATGTGCGCTGACACACAGGCTAATATTGGTCCGAGTGGAATGCGATGTTTTATCGCACTCCACTCGCACCGATTTTCTCGCCGTGTGGCTAAGGCCCTAATCGTTGTACCGCGAGTGCAGTGCGAGAATGTCAATAGCCGGCTACGGAGGAGAGAGGGAGATAAATCCCGCCCTCCCCTCCGTGCTGGCCCGCCCCTCCTGAGACCGGCCCGCCTCTGCAGCGGAGGTCCGCTCGCACAGTCGGACTGCAGTCGCAGGGACACTAGCATGACACTCGGCTCCTGCTGCCAGCGCGAGCCGAGTGTCATGCGAGCATCGCACTAGTGCCCCAGGTGGCCCTGGCCTAAGAATCACTCGTATAGAAGGGCTCAAGTGTCTGACCAGGTACCACTCTTTTTGGTCACCCTATCTAAAAGCAAACTGCAGCTATAGAGTAAAAAATAAACGGGATATTGTTAAGCCATAGATAGATTCTCAACATTTAGAGAATGTGATTTATAAAAGGGGGTTGTCCATTATTTTAACTTCCAGATGTAGACACACTATTAAGACACTAATACTCCCCAGCCCCATATCCAGCAGTGCCTCTCTGCTGCTGCTATAGGCTTTGTTGACAGACTGCAGGACGGATATGGCAAATACAGCATACTTTATTACTGCAACAAATCCCTAGGCTCGGCTGATGTAGACAGCATGAACCTTGAAGCCAATGATTGGCAATCAATATTCATAACACAAGGAACGGCACAGATATTCCGACACTGTCCAGTTTCCATCCGACTGACGATTGAGCTGAATACAAGCTGATCAGCTTGGGTGGGCAACTATATGAAATACCTGTCAATAAGGAGAATTCATATTTATGCTACACTGTTTTCCATAACCCCCATCCACTTCTACAGGAGTAAAGATAACTAACAGCTCAGCAGTCTTCTAATCATGTCCACCTCAAATATTCCCACCCTAGCCATGAATGGTAGAAATGGGAATACTCCATTAAGCCTGTAATTAGCATTTCTAGATTATCTTGGCAAATATTATGGCGTTTAGTAGACAGCAACACCATACTATGAATTGGATAGAGTAAATCGGTAGAGCAGATTTCGATATAAAATTCAGACACTGCCATTAGCAGACCTAGAAGGTAATACAAGACATCTTCTGACTTTTGGTAATGGCTGCATCCAGATAAAAATACCAAATTGGCACACACTGGACAATAAGAGGAGTGCAGGGAGAAAACACAAAGGAGCGAAGACAAAAAGGATTTCTTCACATTATTCTCAGTTTATAATGAGACAAATTGTTGTTTTTTTTTGACAGAGACTTTTTTTTTTTTTTTTAAATTCACAAAACACCACAAAGCAAGAGATGCAATATGTACCACATACTACCCACCTTGTAGATTCCCAGGTACAGGCCATTGCACCTGCTGGTGTGCATTGTAATTGCTGGGAGCAATCACTGACCTCAGCAATGTAAAGGAGCATGGATACTGCGAGATTATCGTGAACGAACGTTCTTGGGAATGGTCATATCACGATAACCTTGCAATGTAAATAGACTGACAGTACCCTAATGCAAAGCAAAACGTTCGTTGGGTGAAATAATTTTTAAGCAGTCTTAAAAACCCATCGTTCTCGGCAGCACATCTTACTATATAAACCTGTGCGGCTAAGAACAATGGCAGCCTATATGCACATCTGAAGTGCAGTCAGGCTTTATAAACAGGCAATCAAACAACTGCTGATCAGAATGCAAGTTACTGATAGGCGATAGTTAAGCGCTGCACATCAGTTCCTGTAAATGGGCCATTAAGGTCCTATTAGACAGGAACATTTTTTAATGATAGTGATTGACAGGTGATTAGTTATCACGTCGTTATCGGGTGTACAAACGCATTATTACACAAGCAAATGTTCACTCAAAAGATCCCTGTTGCAGTCGATGATAAGTCTACTCGTTCATAAAAGCAGGTTAACGAGGTGGTAGCGACCAGGGACGGGCGAACACCCCCGATATTCAGGATCAGCAGCCTCGCCCGAACTTTTTTGTAAATTTTGAGTTCGGGGCCGAAGATAATGCGAACTTGCATTCGAACCTCGAGCTTGGACTTTACAGTGATGGGATGGGGCAAGGGGCTGTAAAACAAAGAATATAGTTAACTAGAAGGTGCCCGATTCTAATGTATTGGGTAGTCTAGAATGTGTATGTAGGTTAGCAGATTGAATAATAAGGTAATGAATGGACTGGATGGGTTAGGTTTAATTTAGTATTCTTATAATTGTTTATTGGTTTTAAAATGACAAACAACAGAAGGAACAGTTTTAATAGATGAGTCTAATGTTTAATGATGTCCATGGCTTGTAATGAAAGAAGGCCATGAACAGTGTAAAGTTATGTAAAAATATACTGATGCTGTGATGTGGCTCAATGCTCGTATGTGTGCCCCCATCCTGCGGGGTAATGTGTGCGGGGGGGTGGGGGGTGGAGCCGAGCGAGGCCATGGCGCTGAGGACTGTCCAAACTGTCTGGGCCTCCCCAGCTGTGAATTGCAGCCCCCGGCCACCTAAGAAAATGGTGCATTCATAGAAGCGCTATTTTCTGGCGCTTTACCCAGCTCATAGAGTAGCCCTGATGGCGGTGGCACACTGGGAAATAAAAGGGTTAGGGCCAGCTTTGTATTATCAGCTGGTACTAAGCCCAAAATGCATGGTTTCACGCCAAATTAGGCATGGCCACCATGAATTTTTAGTAAACAATTAAAAAAAAAAACAAAAAAACCACAACATTTTTATTAGAAACAAAAAAAATTTAGAGACTATATTAAAAAAAAACAAAAAACTCCTTAGTCCGACGTAGTCCACAGGGAGAGCAATGTCAGCTCTTCATCGCTCTGTACAGACATGCGTCTATACAGAGCAAGAAGCAAGCTGACGGTGAGAGTCAAAGTTCAAATCGAGTGAACCCTGACATCACCGTGAACACAACCGAATAAAGCCGAAGACTGCAGAATGACGAGTAGTGCAGTAAATACCGCCAGAAGTTAATGATCGGACCCGGATGCAGAAGCGGCCGGGAGACAGCGGCTGAACGGGTCTGCAGGACGCATCGCAGGACCGGTAAGTATAATCATAACATTTTTTAATGTGCCTTTTTTTTTTTTCTTTCAGCCCCTGGACACGAACTGTAACACAGGTTTTCCAGGAAAACTCGTGTTCTGGACCATATGCACAAACACTCTGTTCAGTACGGACCCCAAACTTTACAGTTCAGGTTTGCCCGTCACTAGTAGCGACTTTTTACACCGTGAAATTTTTAAACAAGTTGAAACATTTGGTTTCGTGATAAGCAAATATTACGATCGGTAGCAGGTATTACACACATTGAGATTATCGCTCTGCTTCCAACGATATTGTGATTTTTCCCTTGTCAAATAAGGGTTTATGAGCATGGTGTGCACATGAGGACCAAGAACAGTGACTCCTGCCAGCGATCACATGCACATGTCAACACTGCATGACACTGAACAGGCAGGAGCTGGAGTGGCAGTACTGGAATGGCATAAGATTTACAAGGTGATCTACCTGCTTTGTGGCCATTTTTTATAATCTTAAAATCACCACTTCAAGGAATGAGGAACTGCTATATTTTTGTATTATTATTTAAGCATTTTCTTGGTTTAGTGTTCCATTAAATATAAAGTATAGGAGTCCAGACACTGATGAACACCATTGAATACTTGACTACGGTAGTAATAACTAAACAATTTATACACAGCTTCCTTTCCACAATGGCATGTTTCATACACATAATTGAAGGCTTCTTTGAAGCGCAGTAACTTCTATAACATATATTTTAGAAAGAAAAGCTATTCACAATGTACATCCCACTGCCAGAAGATTTGACAAAATCACAAACAATCTAATCTACGTTTTCTAAGATTTCTGCTAGTACAAATGGCCTTACATTGAAAACCTCATTGATGATGAAATATATAATTAAGTGCGGAATGCAAGAACCGGAAAACCCAAGAACAACATGTAATAGATACAAACAAATAAGACACACGTGCAGGAGCCATACAAAAAGGCATGTGACCAAAGAAAATAAATGAACTGCAATTCCCAATAATAATAGGGCTGCACTGTAACTAATATTCTGCTAACAGTACATGTGATGCTACACTACACTCTGCGCAGTAGAATCAAGATGTGTCTAACAAAAATAATTGTTTAGGATTAGTGATGAGCAAGCACTAAAATATTTGCGTGCTTTGTACTTGAATCCAGCAGGTTGGAGGCTCAGAAAGGCTTGACTAGAGTACAGAGTATAATGGAAGTCAATGGGAATCACAAGCATTTTTCCGGGAAGAGCCCAACGAGAAAAAAAGAAAACGAGAGAGAGAAAACACATGCTGGGCATGGACTCTAGAATGATGCTCGAGCACCTGAGATACTCGATAGAGTACTGAGCAGTGCCGAGCAAACGTGCTCATCACTATTTAGATTATGTTCACATTATATATTTTAAGTAAAATAAATACATACATAATATACAATACAGACCAAAAGTTTAGACACACCTCCTCATTCAAAGAGTTTTCTTTATTTTCATGACTCTAAAAATTGTAGATTCACATTGAAGGCATCAAAACTATGAATTAACACATGTGGAATGAAATACTTAAAAAAGAGAGAAACAACTGAAAATATGTCATATTCTAGGTTCTTCAAAGTAGCCACCTTTTGCTTTGATTACTGCTTTCCACACTCTTGGCATTCTCTTGATGAGCTTCAAGAGGTAGTCACCGGAAATGGTTTTCCAACAGTCTTGAAGGAGTTCCCAGAGATGCTTAGAACTTGTTGGCCCTTTTGCCTTCACTCTGAGCCGTCTGCGGTTCAGCTCACCCCAAACCATCTCGATTGGGTTCAGGTGACTGGAGACCAGGACATCTGGCATAGCACCCCATCACTCTCCTTCTTAGTCAAATAGCCCTTACATAGCCTGGGGGTGTTTGGGGTCATTGTCCTGTTAAAAAATAAATGATGGTCCACCTAAACGCAAACCGGATGGAATAGCATGCCACTGCAAGATGCTGTGGTAGGCATGCTGGTTCTGTATGCCTTCAATTTTGAATAAATCCCCAACAGTGTCAGTGGCAAAGTACCCCCACACCCTCACACCTCCTCCATGCTTCACGGTGGGAACCAGGCATGTAGAGTCCATCTGTTCACCTTTTCTACAAAGACACGGTGGTTGGATCTAAAGTTCTCAAATTTGGACACATCAGACCAACGCAGATTTCCACTGGCCTAACGTCCATTCCTTGTGTTCTTTAGCCAAAACAAGTCTCTTCTGCTTGTTGCCTGTCCTTAGCAGTGGTTTCCTAGCAGCTATTTTACCATGAAGGCCTGCTGCACAAAGGCTCCTCTTAATAGTTGTTCTAGAGATGAGGTGTGTCCAAACTTTTGGTCTGTACTGTATGCCAATTAATGGACTGGGATTTTAAATATTTATTTCATACATTGGTGGGGACGGTCCACTCAGACCCTCTTTATAATTATACTACCAAGAGATCTCAGTTCTCCATTGTCCCCAGCTGCAAGACCATGACTACAAGAAGTTTGAATAGATGCAGACATAGCCAAGCATGCTCTTTGCAGCTCTATTCAAAGACTATAGTAATAAACTGTAACCTTATTACTGCAGGGACACCATTAAAAATGGTTTCTAATGCTGGGGAACTCCTAAAGCCACTCCTGCTTTATAGAAGAAGGTTGGTGTAGGGGGTGTGAAAAGCACGCTATAATTCCAATTGCAAAGCTTTAAGAAAGCGGAAATCTGGTAAGTAACAGGAATTGTTGTAGTGATGTTATGGGGTACTCCTTAAGAAATCTCAGAATTCCTAAAAATTCTTGTTGGGAACTTCTATTCTATGGCACTGGCCGAAACTGCTGAGCACAATGCATGTTTGATGCTGTTCCATTCAAATGCCTTCTAGCTGATGTTTTGTAAACTGTCGATCAGTGGAGACCCTAACATTGAAAACCCTACTTTTCCGATTTATTACCTATCCAGTGTAATGACGTGCGTATAGGCAACGTGGGCTGAATATGTAATATTGACAAAGTACACCAGTTGACCGTATTCCATACAGCATGGGTGATGGCCGCTAGCACCCAAGACTAACTACCACAATCAGAACTAACTCTGACCACACCAGTGGAATCTTAGAGGACTTTCTCAATCGTGACAGTGACATTTAAGAAGTTATCAACACTTCTAACATCAGTGATATGAAGCACCCCATCTTGGCACACCAGTGAATCAAATTAAAAAATAAAAAAGCATATTTGGTATTGTAATGTCCGTAAAAGTCTGATCTATCAAAAGATTAAATTATAAACAACTTGAGATAAAAATAATAAAGAAAGCATTAAAAAACTAAAATTGCCCCAAAAATGCAATGAAAAGAAGAAAAAAAAAAAGTCATGACAGCTTAGTACACACAAAAACACAAATCATTATACAGCACCAAGAAAAAAAAAAAAAAAAAAAGTATGAACCGTGGAAAACAGTGACACAAACCAACCTATATGGTAAAGTGAATAGACTCATTCAAAACTCTATCCGCAAAAAAAAAACAAGGCTTCATATGGCTATATCAAAAATAAAATGGAGAAAAATAATGCACATGCAAAAATGAAAAATGGATGTGTGTTAAAGGGGGGTATAGAAAACCTATTTGGTCTAGACTAGTAAAGACAAACCTATAGCAGTCCTGTTTTACTATTCAACCCCTCTTCTAAACATCCTCCACTATATTTTCCTTTTGATTTTTGGTAATCTCGCCTAGTTTAGGGAAAAGAAGGGTAGCAGATAAAAAAAAAAAAAAGTTACAGAATGGAAAGAAATACCAAGCAGATCAAATGTTAACTTTAAATATGGGAATAAAGCATGCATTTTCACTTCATTGTCTCTCCTGGTGATTTCTGAGCTTGATTGAAAGCAAAGGGTGAGAGAAAGGATAGATTGGGAATTATGTAAAAAAACAACAAAACCTTGGATTAAATAGTAACAGAGTAAACTAACTGTAATGCTAAAATAAATCAACTCAAGTGTGTGAAGCATATAACATAATGAGCCTTACGTGGTAAGAACAAACAATCTTACTGTGAACAGGTTACACATACACCCAATGATTCATGTGGCTCTGCCTTTACCTGAGTTACCTGATCCTGAAATCTGACGGTAAGTTTTCCTGGCCATGTGTAAGTGCGGCCCCTGTTTTGCTTGATCACTGAGGAAAGTTTGCGGACAGGCTTGCTGTCTACCTGCATTGCATGGTGTGTCGTGGACAGTGGTAAATGAGTACATCATGCCATAAGTCAAGAGATATCATGTTAATAATTACCTTAAACGCCCCGCCTCTAGTACGCTGCACCGCAGCTAGTAATCTGACTCTGCCTGCCTGTCAGGTCAATGGGTTGGCTATTTTTTTACCGCTTTTAAATTCAGAAGCATTTCTACAACAATGGAAGATGGTAAATAAATCAAAAAGACTTTGGTGCATAGTATAAGGTGTATCCTAGATAGCTGAAAAGTGGGAAAATTGACGATTCCAGATGTGCCATGCTGATAGCCTCCCACACAAAAAGACTGCCTGATGTTATAAATTCAAAGGGTAATTCAACAACGTATTAGACTAATGCGGGCGTCACACGGTACGATATGTCGGCGGGGTCACGTCATACGTGACGCACATCCGGCATCGATTGACATATCGTAGCGTGTGACAGCTACGAGCGAGTGTGAACGAGCAAAAATACTCACCTTATCGTTGCTCGTTGACACGTCACTCATTTTCATACAATCGTTCCTCCTTCTGCACGCCGGTTGTTCGTCATTCCTGCGGCAGCACACGTCGCTCCGCGTGACACCCCGGGAACGAAGAACAACAACTTACCTGCATCCCGCCGGCAATGCAAAAGGAAGGAGGTGGGCAGGATGTTACGACCCGCTCATCTCCACCCCTCCGCTTCTAATGGCCGGCCGCTGTGACGCCGATCGTCCCTCCCCCTTCAGAAAGTGGATGTTCGCCGCCCACAGCGACGTCGTCCGGGAGGTAAGTACGTGTGACGAGGGTTTAACGGCTTTGTGCACCACGGGCAACTAATTGCCCGTGACGCACAAACGACGGGGGCGGGTACGATCACTCGCACGATCGATCTTCCCGTGTGACGCCGACCTAAGGGTGTGCTTATTTATGCAACCTTAATTTAGTTCTTTATTTTTATTTTTCCACTCTAAAAGATTTCGGTTTAGTTTTCAATTCAATTGAACATATCTTATGTGACAAAAAAAGGTGAAAAAAGTTCTGAAATTATTCTTCTTAGGATGATTTATTTTTCTTTGACAAATGAAAGGCATTTTATGAGGGGCATGTAGATCCTTTATATCTACTGTAGATCAAACATGCCCAATCCTCCCATATAGATCTCAGTTATCAACTGTTAAGGTCAGTTTACACTGACCACCAACAATACAATTGCTACTAAGTTCTAAACGTTCACCGATCTGTGGTCTGTTTTTATTTCAGTGATGGAGTGGTGCTGTAAAGGGGTATTCCCATCTACAATATCCTATTCCAATATGTAGAAGGTGTAATATTAATAAAATTAGTAAATATCTCCAATTAGAAATGTAGTATGGTTGGTTCTCCTGATATAGCCATGCCTCTTACCTCATGTGCAGGGCATTGCAGCTTAGGTATCCATGGTTACATCCACTCATAGAGTGACAGTTTTTAAGTCACTCATGGTCGTAACTATGAACACCTACGCTGCACATGAGGTAGGACATGGCTAGATCAGGAGAACTATACTACATTTCTAATTGGAGGTATTTGCTAATAATAGTATTACACCTACTACATATTGGGATAGGATCTTGGTATTGAGAACACCCCTTTAAATTTAAGGCTCCTGACCTCTTGCTTATACTCCCCTGCCGCCATCTTCATCTGTTTCCAGCATTGCTCCTGTCAGTCTCTTGCGATTTGTGACCTTCCAGCAGCTCCAGTGATGCATGGAGCACGCGGGGTCACAAATCAATGCAACTTTATGAGAACCTCGTTCTGGCTGGCTCTCGTATATTTACATTGTGAGCTTGTGATGTAACATGACGCCGAAAAACGATGAAGCCTCTGGAGAGAGTATAATACAGGGGGCTGACATTTAAAAGGGAATCTGTCTCCAGGTTTTTGCCACCTAACCTGAGACCAGCATAATGAAGGGGCAGAGACCATGATTCCAGCGATGTGTCACTTACTGGGCTGTTTAGTGTACTTTTCATAAAATCACTGATTAATCAGCAGTAGATTAGAGGACTACTTGGCTTGTTGCCAGGGAGTCCAGCATATTCATGAGCTCTGTATAACTTTTAGGTCTACAGCAGAGAAAACATTGAGTTTATCAAAATAACAGCAAACAGCTCAATAAGTGACACATCGCTGGAATCAGGGTCTTTGTCTCTACATTATGCTGCTCTCAGATGGGTGAGCAAAAACCTTGTGACAGATTCCCTTTAAATCTCCACTTCAGCCTGTTTACAATCAAGGTAATTGTGAAATGAACATCTTTTAATTTATAGACATTTGTGGTTTGATTTCTTTGCCTGTGTGGATTGGACGCGTTGTTACCAACATCTGATGAGAAATTCATGAGAATAGCTCTTTCTGAAATATATTTACTTAGAAAATTGGTGACATGTTCAATACTTATTTCAACCGCTGTATATGGTCACATTTATTGACAGTAAAGACATTTCGATCCAATATACTTCCTAAAATTAAATTACTAACTTCTTAACGACCGAGGACGTACCGGTACGTCCTAAATCATCAAAGGGTAAACACCTCCGGCTGCTACAGTGAGCCGGCAGTGATATCTGCACATGTCAGCTGATTAAAACAGTTGACATGAGCACCCGTGCCTATTAACCCCTTAAATCGCACTGTCAAAATGTAGCAGCGCAATTTAAATGCCCACACTTACGCGCCACCATCCAAAGCCCCGTGACGTGATCACGTGGAGCCGATGGTTGCCATGGTAGCACAGGGTCATGTGATGACTCCTGTGCTATCATGACTCACTTCCTGTAACAGCTGGCGGAGCAGCCGCTGTTACAAGAGATGAGCATTTCTGGTGATCTTAGCTGTGTAGCTGTGATTAACAGAAATGAATGAGCGACCAGACTGCTGATCCTTATAGTCCCCTAAAGGTACTAGTAAAAGAAAAAAAAAACAATCAACAAAAAAAACCTCTAAAGTTCAAATCACCCCTTATTTGCCCCATTGAAAATTAACCCCTTCAGCCCCGGGGCACTTTCCGTTTTTACGTTTTTGTTTTTTGCTCCCCTTCTTCCGAGAGCCGTAACGTTTTTATTTTTCCGTCAATCTTGCCATATGAGGGCTTGTTTTTTGCGGGACAAGTTGTACTTTTAAATGAAACCATATGGTGTACTGGAAAGTAGCAAAAAAATTCCAAGTGTGGAAAAATTGCAAAAAAAGTGTGATGGCACAATAGTTTTTGGGATGTTTTATTCCCAGTGTTCACTATATGGTAAAACTGATATGTGGGTATGATGCCTGAGGTCGGTGCGAGTTTGTAGACACCAAACATGTATAGATTTACTTGTATCTAAGGGGTTAAACAAAATTCACAAGTTTGTCCAATAAAAGTGGCGCACGTTTTGCACCATTTTCCGAAACACGTAGCGTTCTTATTTTTTGGGATCTATGGCTCAGTGACGGCTTATTTTTTGCGTCTCGAGCTGATGTTTCTAATGGTACCATTTTTGCGCAGATGCTACATTTTGATCGCGTGTTATTGCATTTTGCGTAATACTTGCAGCGACCAAAAAACGTAATTTTGGCGTTTGGAATTTTTTTGCCACTACGCCGTTTACCAATCAGATTAATTGATTTTATATTTTGATAGATCGGGCATTTCTGAACGCGGCGATACCAAATATGTGTATATTTATTTATTTTTTAACCCTTTAAATTTTCAATGGGGGGAAAGGGGGGTGATTTGAACTTTTAGGTTTTTTGTTTTTTTTTTAAATTTTTTAAAACTTTTTTTTTACTTTTTTTATTTTATTTTACTAGTCCCCCTAGGGGGCTATAGCGATCAGCAATCCGATCGCTCTTATCTATCTGCTGATCACAGCTATACCGCTGTAAACAGCAGAAATAGTCACTTTCTTTTTTCCTCTGCTCCGTGCCGAGGAAGAATGAAAGTGAAACTTCATAGCAGCAGGCGTCATCACATGACCCTGTGCTACGATGGCAACCACCGAACGTCACGTGATCACTCACGTGACGTCCGGAGGGGGCGGCGGTAAGTAAAAAACATGGAGCGCGCATATAGATCTCGCTGCCAGACTTTGGCAGCGAGATCTGAGGGGTTAATGTTCCGGGTGGAATGCGATTCCACTCGGAACATGTAGGCACACATGTCAGCTGTTGAAAACAGCTGATGTGTGCCGATCCACGCCGCCTGCCCGCGGCAGGGGGCGGGGCTTACCGGGACACGATCCATGACTGAAAGATCCGTCCATGGTCGTGAAGGGGTTAAAGCGTTAAAAAAATAAAATATACACACATTTGGTATTGCACAGTTCAGAAATGTCCGCTCTATCAAAATATAAAATCAATTAATCTGATCGGTAAACAGCGTATCGGCAAAAAAAATCCAGACGCCAAAATTATGTTTTTTTGGTCGCTGCAAAATGCAATTAAAACAGCATCAGCGCAAAAATGGTACCATTAAAAACGTCAGTTCGAGACGCAAAAAAATAAGCCGTCACTGAGCCATATCCCAAAAAATGAGAATGCTACGAGTCGTGGAAAATGGTGCAAATAGTGCGCCACTTTTTTGGACAAACTTCTGAATTTTTTTTAACCCCTTAGATAAAAGTAAACCTATACATGTTTGGTGTCTATGAACCCATACCGATCTCAGGCATCACACCCACACATATAGTGAGAATGGTAAATAAAAAATCCCAAAAGCAATCATGCAATCGCACTTTTTTTTTTTTGCAATTTTTCAGCACTTGGAATGTTTTTGCCGTTTTCCAGTACACTGTATGGTAAGACTTATGGTTTAATTTAAAAGTATAACTCGTCCCGCAAAAAACAAGCTCTCATATGGCAAAACTGAAGGAAAAAATAAAAAAAAAAAAAAAAAAGTTACGGCTCTCAGAAGAAGGGGAGCAAAAAACGAAAAGTCGGCCGAGGGTGAAGGGGTTAAAGGAGTTATCCAGGCGGCAAGCAATCCTGAAGACTTATCTTCAGCTTAGGTCATCCATACCAAATCGATGGGCTGTTTTTTAAGCTACACCTGTGGCTGGATGTAAACAGTGAACGGAGCATTTAAAGCACATTTCTGATCGATGTTTAGGCAGCTGCTGCTGGGGATTGCAAAACATCTCTTATTGTAAAGAATTGGAGCTGAGCTGCAATTTCCATCTGTGACGCTACACACTAAACGGAGCGGTTCTGTTCAGCTACATTCAGTGATAATATCTGACCCTACCAAAGATAAATAAAAAAAAAACAAAAAACACAACAGTGAGTGCTGGGTGTCAGACAAGCCACACATATGATACGGATGACTACTCTAGGTTATTAATAGTGATGAGCAAATAGTAATTCTGCGTGTTCGGATTATTTGTAACAAATCCCAAAATACTATTCCGGTATTCATCAAATATAAACAAACCTAATGCAAGTCAGTGGGGAACCGAGGCATTTTTCTTACCGTGACAAATACTGTAATAGTTCTCAGTAAGCATTATCCAAACACGAATAGTTACTATTTGCCCATCACTAGTTATTAATACTATATGCCAGGACAATCCCTTTAACGTCTATAACTCTTCTATACAATGTTTAATCCCTATTTTTCATTAAACTGTAGTACATATGTTCAATAGTTGTCAGGTTCAGGTATGAAATCAGACATGTCCAGGTCACAGCAGAGAGCCCTCTATGTTAAAAAATAGGGTCGCAGCCCGACAATCAGAATCAATGCACATAGGGCTGCCATAAATACGGTAACTGTCTTTACACACAGCAGATCCAAGATGGCAGCCCCCAGCGTTTCAGTAAAAATAAAATTAAATAAAAACTAAATAAGCAGTGAGTTTAATTTTGTATTAAAAATACTTGATTCCATAATTACTATTAATACAAAAATAAAAAAAAAAGTGACACCTTCCCTTTCACTCAACCTTGGAAACGTATCAATGAGATACTTCAATGATTATGCATTTTATTTCCATTGCTTTTGCAGAATTCTTCATTATGATCAAATTAATATGCAATTGTGATAAAAGTTTATGTTGGTCAACAAGTGCTGTATGCAGGCTTTTTTTAGTCGCTGGCTGACGTGAATGTCGAAGTTTCTTATTGTAGGGATATTCTCTTGCATGACTATCCCACTCAAGCAGAAAGTTGCAGTACTTAGCCTAACTTAGGCTATGTCTGCACTTTGCGTCGTCCTAGTTGCATTTCTAAACGTACGTTTTGGAATTAATTGATTTAGCCAAAGTTGCCTTTTTTCTTAAATTAGCGCTAAAAACGCATGGGTATTTACCGCGTTTTAGATGCGTATTTAGTGCTTTTTCCATGCTTTTTCCCTTGCGTTTTGACAGATGCGTTTTGAACATCAAGACACTGCTAAAGATTAAATAGTCAAACAATGAAAAAAAAAAAGAGAAAAAAAGCAACACATATATAATTTTTGAATTAATAAAGAAAATGGTTATATTTCATTAAATTATAGTGGTTTTATAACATTTATTGCTAAAATAGCAATAAAATCATAATTTTCATTAATTTAATTGTCGGACTATATGTGTGTGTAAAGGGACATATCGTTCCATTATTTTAATGTCAGAAAAGCATGCGTTTTTTAAGTAAAAAACGCATTGTTTCTGCACCTAAAAAGCAGGTAAAACGCTGGAATTTTGATGTTTGTTGCTTTTTGATACTTTTCATTGACTTCAATGTTAGCAAAGCGCGTCAGAAATGGCAAAAAACAATTGACATGCTGCTTCTTTGAACGCATGGTTTTTGCCACAAATTATGCAAATTAAACGCAGTGTTTTAAAACACAAAGTGCGGACTAGAAATCTACATTTTCCATAGACTATTATGGAAAAGAAAAACGCATGCATTTTGGCATGAAAACGTTGCAGTTCAAAACGGACCTAAAAAGCAGCTGAAACGCAGGTGGAAACGCAAAGTGCAGACACAGCCTTAGTTTCCATGGTGGATAAACAAAGTTCACACGTCCAGTAATTATCCATTAGAATGGATCCAGCAGAGATCCATTGGCAAGAAAGTTGTGCAAAGGCAACATTGTCAGTTTTTAAATAATTGATGGTGCAATAATGCGGATGATGCACGCAAGTGTGGATGAAAAGCTGAACCTGCTGATCAGAATTCTGCAATAGCACAAATGGACACCTTTAAAATCCTTTGATGGAAGCCTATACTGTTTACACTGGAGGGTGATGCGGTCCACCACATGTGAATAATTTGTAAGAGAATTTTTCTCTAATATATGAAATATACAGACCTTGATGCATTCCCTATTGTTTAAGATTTTTGAACTTTAACATGAATTATGTTTTTCACAGTATTTATGAAATCAATTTATTGAAAAAAAAGATTATTCTGGAATTTTCACTTTGAATTCACAAAGTGTTATATAAAATTAAACAAAAGGATAATGTCATTCATTTTATCTTCAGAGCTTCCATTAAACTGTTGATGTTGTTGAATACCACAAGATCACCCTGCATGAAGAATTATTGGATAAGATATCCATCACGGTTGCGGAATAAAGAAATCCGAACATCGCCCGCTAGGAGATTCCACTGCTGTAGCCTGGAACCTAAGGGCTCAGCCTTAAGGCCCCGTTACACGCTACAATTTATCTGACAATCTCATTAGCGATGTGACATGTCCAGATCGTAGTTACGATTTGCCGAGATCGCACATAGGTCGTTTATTAGCGGTCACACGTACACATCTCACAAACGACGCAACATCGTTCAGCCATATATTGTTTGACCAAGGCGGTCGTGTGGATGTTGTTAGTCATTGGCAGGGTGTCAAACGTAGCAATATGTCTGCTGCGTTCCAAACGACTAACAATATTTTGAAACTGAACGACGTGTCAACAAATCAACGATTTTCAACCTATTTGCGATCGTTCGGAGTCGCACGTAGGTGTCACACACAATGACGTCGCTAACGATGACGGAAGTGCGTCACGGAATCCGTGACCCCGACGACATATCTTCAGATAAATCGTAGCATGTAACGGGGCCTTTACTCTTGAGCAGATCCAATCTCTATCAAGATCATTGAGTTCACTTTGTGTTATAAGGTGTAGTTCAGTTGAGGCTGCGAACAAAGTCTAGGTCGTGAGAGGAAGATGCTTCATGACACAAAGCGTCCTCTTCCTCACTTGACTGAAAAGGTTTCTGGTGATTTTGGAACTGGCAGTTGTTCTGTATGTGGTACTGGGCATTTTGCAGATGGAAGGATTAGAGGATTAGATACTGTAAAGTCCACTTTTTCCTTGAAACTACTTTCATAATGGGAGGGGGTGGGGGGGACACACATGCAGAAATAGCAAATGGTAGTGTGATGGGTTGGCGCTTTTCGGATCTTTGGGACTGCAAAAGGCATAGATTGATAGTTTGTCTCTTCTCATGTATCCACTGGGCAAGATATGATGCACATCTATTGCAGAATGTGTGAGGAGGTCAACTATTGTCTTGATCTCCTATTCTGCAGCCAAAATACAGGTTGTAGGCTTTCCTTATCATGGCAGTCACGTTTTGCCTTAAGGCCCTGTCACACACAGAGATAAATCTGCGGCAGATCTGTGGTTGCAGTGAAATTGTGGACAATCAGTGCCAGGTTTGTGGCTGTGTACAAATAGAACAATATGCCCATGATTTCACTGCAACCACAGATCTGCCAAAGATTTAGCTCTGCGTGTGACAGGGCCTTTAGTGACGCAAAAGTGACTTCACCCCATAAGTAGGAAAAAGGATCCACTTTATTAATGCAAGAACAAGGCATATCTGAAAACACATATAAAAACATATAAACATGCTAAGAAACTAAGCTAAGAAATCCTAAAACTGTATACCTTACACAAAGAGCATTTATAAAAGTAGGTCATACAACTGTAATTAGGATTACGTTATCAGAGCAGAGTTGGCGTATTGTGATTGGATACCCTTATATAACAGAATACTGAAGGCTCAATAGACTAAATAGATGATGTAATAGACTAGCTACTAACAATGCAATAATGATTATGATATAATAAAAAGACAATTTTTCTATAAGTCTGCATGAAAGGTGTCATAAGTAATTACAACCTCCTCTGGATCTTGAAAATTAGGGCTAATTAGTGAATATAAGCATTATATTAGTTTTCAGCACCACAAAATTAGTTTAAGTTCAACTGTTTTCGTCTCTGAACAAGTTTGTCTATAGGAGAGTGTAATAAATGCAGTGATATTTAAGCTCAATATAACATATGGTAATATGAGTGCTTTACCATGGTACATATAATTGAAATGTGATATTTAATATTTTACTTTTGTCTATCTACAATCCATTATACTTGTATAATGGATTCTAATTAGGCTACGGCTGTAAACTTCAATCAGCAAACTAAGAACAAGAACCAATAACTAGAAGCAACATAAAAAATACTAAGAACATTGTCTATCTTCTGGCATACAAGCTTGTTAAAAACAAACAGAACAGACAAGCAGAATAGGCCGTCTACCCGGCATCTACCCACCCCGCCACTGTACACCAAACAATACAGCTATTCTTACCAGCCAAACACTGCTGCTCTTGACCAAGACACAATTCATTCCTGGCATATTTTTTATCTCATTAATATGGCAAGCGTGACTGAAAGAATGTTATGTCTCTAAACTACACAGAAATAAATGTTTTTACTGGCAAATTTTCACTGGATTACACAGCAATCTTGTACATATAAAGTAACATTTATTAGGCTGGAGAGTTTTGACAGCTTACAATTATTTTCTTTAGTCATTTTCCGAAACGTTTAAAAGGATTCCAAAACAATTGCAGTCATGTAAAGTAACAGACTGCCCTCGCTCACCCTTCTCAGGTCCGATGCCAGCTCAGACTGCTTCAGTCTTTGTGTTTTGGTTGTGGTGGTGACGCCTCGACTACATCAACGCTGCAGGCAATCACTGGTCTCAGTGGATCGGAATGTATATATCAGCAGAGCTCTATGATTGGCTGAAGGGGTGATGCGAGCTGTAGTTCTGACGTCATTGATGCAGCCAACACAGGTTAGAGCAGCAGTGGAGAGCTGGCGCTGCACTCGGACAGCATGAGTACTGGCTAGCTTTGTAATTTTACATAACTACAAGCATTAAGGGGCACAAAAACAAACTAGAACATATTTCCCAAAATGGACAAGTTTTAGCTGAAAAAAAAAAAATAAAATAAAAGGTGAAATCAAAAAAACACTATCGCTTGTGTAGTTCACTGTATCAAGACTCCCGTCCTCTCCAAGTCATATGGGTCATTTGCTGGCCATCCATATGTCTCCAATTTAAAGGGGTGTTGTCAAGTCCCTATCCCATGGACAGGGCTGACTTTCCGATCACTGGGGGTGGCCTCTATTGATCTTCAGTGTTTCTATTAGAATTAATGGAAAGGCAGTGATTATGATATAACTCCATTTTATTTTTCTGTGGCTCTTCAGAGCCCTTGGTTCTAAAGGCCCTGTCAAACACAAAGATAAATCTGCGGCAGATCTGTGGTTGCAGTGAAATTGTGGACAATCAGTGCCAGGTTTGTGGCTGTGTACAAATGGAACAATATGGCCATGATTCACTGCAACCACAGATCTGCCAAAGATTTATCTCTGTGTGTGACGGGGCCTTTAGAATCGATAGGGGCCATGGAAGTCAGAACCCTAGCTATCGGAAGTTTATCCCATTTCCATTGAATAACAGATAACTTTAAAATTTGGGAATATCTATTTAATATAAAGACTTTTTTCAGATCATAATATGAATTGGACTCCAAACTGGCTAACATTTTGCAACAGTATTTTTAAGTCCAAACCTACAAGGGGTCTAAAACAACAAAATAGGGGTGAAAAAAACCATAAAATTAAAGCATATTTTTCCATTCTGCTTTTTCACTGTATGAAGACATAAAAACACATCCAAGTTACATAGGTTGAAAAAAGGTCCATCAAGTTCAACCTTTCTCCACCATTATACATTCTCAATAACTATATTATCTATATCCCATAATGCCACTTGTGCTGATGAAAGCATCCAGGTTTTTTTTTTTTTAAAAAAAAAAAAATCTGTTATAGTATCTGCCATTACTACCTCTTGTGGTAGGGCATTCCACAGTCTGACTGCTCTAACTGTAAAGTACCCTTTCCTATTTAGCTTCCGGAATCATCTTTTTTTCCCACCAGTAATGAGTGCCCCTGGTCCATTGTATTGTCTTTGGAAGAAATAAGTCATGTGCCAGCCCTCTGTATTGACCTCACATGTATTTATATATAAATGAGATCTCCTCTGAGACGTCTTTTTTCTAAGCTAATCAAGCCCAACTTTCCATCATATGGGAGGTCTTCCATCCCTTGTAATAATCCAGTTGCCCGCTTTTGAACTGACTATAATTTCCAAAAATCCTTTATAAAATCTACGGCTCAAAACTAGATCCCATATTCTAGATGTGGCTTTACAAGTGATTTATAGAGGGGTTACAATTATAGCTGGGCGGGCACTAATATGCTCGGGTGCTAAGTCCTCGAGTCAAGCAGGTAAAAGTAACGCATATAATGGAAGTCAATGACTCACCTGTTCCGGTCTCCTCCCACATATAGCCAGCCATAAACAGAGTATTTCTGGGGAAGGGATGGTTATTTTTTTGTTGAGACACTACATCCAAAAACGTTGCTTTACCCTCAGTAAGAGCCATTCAGATACTGCGAATGGCTCTCCCAGGGGTACCTGAACATATGCAGTGAAGCAAGCCTGTGCATTGTGATCGTTGTTTCACAGACGAAACATCCTAGCACCCGTGATACCATGATGCTTGATCGAGTAACGAACAGTGGTGAGCATGCTTGCTCATCATTAATGATAGATTGGGATCATGGGACTTTTTCTCTCCTTTTACACACACTAAAATCTTGTTTGCTTTTGCAGCTGCTGCCTGACATTGAGTGCTGCTGCTCAGCTTACTTGTATACAGAATACCCAAATCTTTCTCCTGTTCTGTAGTCCCAAGTTTACTTCTGTTTAATGTATATGCAGCACTGAGATTACTCCAACATAGGTGCTTACTCTACACTTATTAACATTAAGGCTATGTGGCCACGTTACTTTTTTTAGGTGTTTCTTTTCTGCACACAAAAGAGCATGTTTTGGCAGGAAAAAGCAGCTGAAAAAAACCGTGCGTTTTTGATTGCTTCATTTTGTGCTTTTTTTTGTTTAGTCATGGCGATCTGTACCTCTGCGATCACGGCCAGATCTCCTGCTGATGTTACAGCCGAAACCCGATTCTCACTGCCTGGAGCGCTGCTCCCCACAGTTTAACCCCCTGAAGGCTGCGTTCAGTTTGACTGCAGCATTCAGATGGCAGGGAGAAGAATCACTTACCCCTCCCTGGCGACTGGGTCCATGTGATGCGATCACAGGGACCCGATCGCTGCCATAGTAACCCTGGGTCGTCACCATGACGACCCCAGACTACTGAGCTACGGAGAGCATCACACACCATGCTGTATGCATGGTGTGTGAGGTCAACTGCTGTGCTATAATCCCCTATAAAGCATTGCAGGAAATTATAGAAAGGCAGAAAATAAACATAGAAACAATTGACATGATGCTTCTTTTTTCAGCAACAAAATCTGCAAGGAAAAAAGAAGCAGCATGTGCACAGAAAGCCACGATTTTCATAGACTTTACTGGGATGCTTTTTCCTTGCTTTTATTGATTAAAAAAACAAGGAAAAAAGCATTTAAAAAAAAAAAAAAACGCAAAAAAACCCAACAACACATGCTATACCCACTGCTGATTATAGTCCAATTAGGCATCTAATTGGATTTGGCACCAAATTTATTCTACAGTAGGACCCTAAACATAAAGACAATGTTATTAAGAACCTTCTTCAGTGTCTAGTACAAGTAGTACTGGAAGTGATGCTATGACTAGAGTTGAGTGCGGTTCTCCAGTTCGCGGTTCGAGTGATTTTGGGGGCTGTTCTAGATCAAACTAGAACTCGAGCTTTTTGCTAAAGCTCGATAGTTCTAGTTACGTTCGAGAACGGTTCTAGCAGCAAAAAGCCAAGCTAATTACTAGCTGGCTTTCCGCTGTAATAGTGTAAGTCACTCTGTGACTCACACTATTATGAAATTTCAGTGTATAGTGTGCGGGAACAGCGCGTTCAGATCACTGCTGTTTGTATAATGGCGATCGCCTTTTTTTTTTTTTTTTCCTTGTCTTCCTTCCCCAAGCGCGCGCGTGTAGTGGGGCGGGCCAGCATGTCAGCCAATCCCAGACACACACACACAGCTAAGTGGACTTTTAGCCAGAGAAGCAACGGCATGTGTGATAGGATGTCCATGTCACATGTCCCTGCATTATAAAAAACGGGTATCTGCCCGTCAGGACACCATTATCTCTTCTGGGTCTGGGTGTCAGTCACCGCTGGCGTAGCTCCTGTCTCCGATACTGCTGTGTACGCTCTATACACAGCGCTATACAGAATAGGGTTAGAAGTTTCTTTCAGCTCTTGTAAGGGCTAATAACAGCAGGCTCAGAGCCATAGGTGACAGTCAGGTCCGTGGAAAGAGATTTTAACAGCTACAGATAACAGCGTCTGTGTAGCTAAGGTCAGGGAGTTCCTCGCTGCATTTCCCCATTAGGAGGGATAGAAAGGGAGGCTTCCTTTCCTCTACCCAGACCCACAACCCTGCCACTGTACCCTCCTGCCCTTTGCACACTCAAACTCATTGTTACTAAGCCATTATACTAGCAAACACTGAGGAAACTTAGTGGCATCCTAAAAGTGGCTGTTGGACTTCCATTAGGCTGGAAACACATCTATGCGAGTAAAATCGGTCCGACTGGGCTGAAAAAAACTCGGCTGATTTTAGTTCACGTTAGGTGCGAGTGCAACGCAAGTGCGATGCTATTTCTGAATAAATTAATGATTTGGCTCCCAAGCTACAGTGACTACAGACCAGGAAATGGTCTGCAGTGATGCCCAGAACCTATGTGAATCAGATTCAGGCCGTGAGGACCAACTTTCTGAGCATAATGTTGACCCTTATTCACAAACTGAAACACTTGTGGTAATAGACAATGAGGAACATACTGATGACGATGGGACGCAGATACCAGATTGGGATGACAACTTAAATATTCGGTCAGGGCAAGAAGAGGCTCGGTCTGAGGGTGAGGGGAGTGCAAACACAACAATTGATGAGGAAGTTCTAGATCCCACCTACTGTCAACCCACAGTCAGGCACTAGAGGAGGTCAACAGAGGCGGTGGAGGAGGACGCAACTGACGAAGAAGTTACCTTGCGCCTTCCTGGACAGAGTCGGAGTACTGGTAGCACGTCTACAACTGCATCCTCAGCCACCACTGTGCCTCTGAGCACTAGTCGGGGTGAATCAGCAGGTCGCATGGCCGCTAAGCCTTGCATAGCCTGGTCTTTTTTTGACATAGCAAAAGATCACCCAAATTATGTGATCTGTAAAATTTGTCGTGATTCTGTTAGTAAAAGGGCAAAACCTCAGCAGTTTGACAACTTCTTCCATGAATCGTCACATGAATAAATATCATATGTCCCAGTGGGAAGCTCACCGTGCTGCAATGCGGCCTAGCGGAGCGAACCATCCACCGCCTGCCCCTTCCAGTGCATTTGCGCGCTCTTCATCTTCTAGGACTGTGGGGACAGCTGTCACACCTGGTTTTGCACGCACAACTTCCACCACTGTAACCGCAACAGGCAGTTTGCTTGGTAGGTCGTCAGTTGGTTTGGAAGGGGAAACAAGTACGTGTGTACAGCTCTCTCAGACATCGATAGCATCAACGTTGGATGAAGGTAACATCATGTCTACGCCTGCACTTTCCTCACAAACCTGCATTTTTCCAGGGACACCCTACTCAACACCGTCTACACACAGCAGCCAGATCTCTGTCCCTAGGATGTGGAGAAATAAAAGATCATTTCCTGTGACCCATGACAAAGCTAAGAGGTTGACTTTATCTCTCTGTAAGCTCTTGGCTACCGAAATGCTGCCTTTCCGCCTGGTGGACACACAGGATTTTAGAGACCTTATGTCTGTCGCTGTGCCCCAGTACCAGATGCCCAGTCGCCACTACTTCTCGAAGAAAGGTGTGTCCGCGCTACACCAGCATGTCGCACACAACATCACCGCTTCCTTGAGAAACTCTGTGTGTGAACGGGTGCATTTCACCACCGATACTTGGACCAGTAAGCATGGACAGGGACGTTACATGTCGCTGACAGGGCACTGGGTAACTATGGTGATAGATGGTGAAGGGTCTGCTGCAAAAGTCTTGCCGTCCACACGACTTATGCGTCAATCCTCTGTCTGTCCAAGTTACGCCACTGCTTCTGCCTCCTCCACCTCGTCTGGGTCCTCCACCTCCGCCCCAAGCCTGCCTGGTCAGGCCACCAGCGTTCTAACTACGCAGAAAGAATCACGCACCCCTCATTACTATGCTGGCAGCAGAGCGCAACAGCATCAGGCGGTCTTTAGCTTGAAATGTCTTGGAACTAAGAGTCACACAGCGGCTGAGTTGTGGGCAGCTCTGGAGACTGAGTTTGGTAAATGGTTGTCTCCACTCAACCTGCAGCCTGGTAAGGCCGTGTGCGACAATGCTGCAAACCTGGGTGCGGCCCTTCGCCTGGGCAAGGTGACACACCTGCCTTGTATGGCTCACGTGTTGAACCTTGTTGTCCAGCAATTTTTAAATCACACTATCCCGGCCTAGATGGCCTTCTGAACAGGGCAGGAAAACTGTCTGCTCACTTTCGCCGTTCAACCACCGCTGATGAGCGACTTGCATCGCTCCAGAAGTCTTTTGGCCTGCCGGTTCATCGCCTGAAATGCGATGTGCCAACACGCTGGAATTCGACTCTCCACATGTTACAGCGACTGTGGCAGCACCGTCGAACCCTGGTGCAATACGTCATGACGTATAGCCTGGGCCAACGAGATGCAGAGGTGGGGCAGGTCACCCTGATGGAGTGGTCTCAGATCAAGGACCTATACACCCCTTCTGCACAGTTTCGACATAGCGACGAATGTTTAGCGCTGACAATGCCATTATCAGCATGACAATTTCAGTCATTTACATGCTGGAGCACACGCTAAACACTATTCGGAGTCAGGGGGTGGCACAACAGGAAGGGGAGGAACTACAGGAGGATTCATATGCGCAAGACACAACAACATCACCAAGGTCCAGACGTTCATCATCACCAACGCGGCAGGCGTGGGACCATGGGGGACAGGGATCAACAAGGGCGCATGGTAGCAGGCGAAATGTTGAGGAAGGTGCAGGAGAACATGAAGAAATGGAGGACGAACTGTCCATGGAAATGGAAGACTCAGCGGATGAGGGAGACCTTGGTCAAATTTCTGTTGAAAGAGGTTGGGGGGAGATGTCAGAGGAAGAAAGAACGGTTAGCACCTCTATGCCACAAACACATCGTGGACTTGGTCCGCATGGCTGCGCAAGACACATGAGTGCCTTCTTGCTGCACTACCTCCAACATGACCCTCGTATTGTCAAAATTAGAAGTGATGATGACTACTTGCTTGCCACACTATTAAATCCCCGGTACAAGTCCAAATTTTGTGACATAATTCCAGCCATAGAAAGGGACGCACGTATGCAGGAGTATCAGCAAAAGCTGTTACTCGATCTTAGCTCGGCTTTTCCACCAAACAACCGTGCAGGTGCAGGGAGGGAATCTCCCAGTTGTAACTTGACAAACATGGGACGATCTCGTCATCTTCAACAGTCTACCCGTACCAGTAGCACCGTATCTGGTGCTGGTAACAGCAATTTTATTGAATCTTTTCATAATTTTTTTAGACCATCCTTTGCAAGGCCACCAGAGACAACAAGTCTGACACATAGTCAATGGCTGGAGAGGATGATACAGGAGTATCTCCAAATGAACATCGATGCCATGACTTTGCAGCTGGAGCCTTGCTCGTTTTGGGCTTCAAATCTTGAAAAATGGCCAGAGCTCTCCACTTACGCCTTGGAGATTTTGTCGTGTCCAGCTGCCAGCGTTGTCTCTGAACGTGTCTTCAGTGCTGCTGGGTGTGTGCTGACAGATAAGCGCACGCGTCTGTCCAGTAACTATGTGGACAGACTGACGTTCATCAAAATGAACAAGTCATGGATCCACAAGGAATTTACTACCCCTGTGTCATCCTGGGGAGAGTAAATGCTTGTGGATTTGGAATGTGCTTGATGCAAATCTACCTGTGAAGTGTACAACTGGGGCACAAGTGCTGCCACTGAATGGGTGGGTGTGTGTGTGGCCCAATTTTTGGAAAAAAGGGAGACTCCGCTTGGAGTAACCCTTGCTTACAGTGTTTTTAAAAATGATCCAAGATGAACAGAGCTGGGATCAGGAAATACTTTGCTACCTACCCCAGGGTCATCCTGGGGACGGTTAAGTATGGCGTATTTTTGAATGTGCTTGATGCAAATCTAGCTGTGAAGTGTACAACTGGGGCACAAGTGCTGCTGCTGAAGGGGTGGGTGTGTGTGGGGCCCAATTTTTGGAAAAAAAGGAGACTCCGCTTGGAGTAACCTTGCGGTGTTTTACATGATTTTAGAAGGGCGTGCCATGCCTATATCTGTGTCTCCTCCTCTTTTTCCTTGTCCAGCTCTTTTGTTTTCGCATGAGTATATGTCCTTGTCACTTTCCCATGTGTTTGTGTTGTTTGTCACCTTTTGGACACCTTTGAGGGTGTTTTCTAGGTGTTTTTATGTGTTTGTGATTGCCTCCCATTGTTTCCTATGCGGTTCGAGTGGTTCGGCAAACCGGTTCGCCGAACCAAACGAGACCTCCATTCGGCGAACCGAACCGCGACCGGTTCGCTCATCTCTAGCTATTACCCCCATGGAGCCCTTATTGCAACATCATCTGGGTCATTCCATGGTAACTTACGTTACATTCACAAGCCAAAAACTGAGTTACTAATGGCTACAGACTGTTCTTTGAAGGCAGGCACAGAAATTAGTGAATGTATACTGTACATTGAACTATTCTCAATAGATTTCAACACAGTTTAATTTTTCAACAATAGAAATTAAATACAAAATACAATGTTATTACTTGGTAACTTACGTTACAAAAAAAACCCAACGTATTTTGTATTTAATTTGTATTGTTGAAAAATTAAACTGTGTTGAAATCTATTGAGAATAGTTCAATGTACAATATACATTCACTCATTTTTGTGCTGCCTTCAAAGAACAGTCTGTAGCCATTATTAACTGTTTTTGGCTTGTGAATGTAACGTAAGTTACCATGGAATGACCCACCCGTGTGTGTCTGGGAGTAAATGAAGATACAGAAGGATTTGTGGTAAGGATTCCCAAGATGCTTGGAACAACCAGTCAAGTTCCTTCAAAAACTGTTTGCAACTGTACATAGAAGAATTGCTGATGTTTTGAAGAAAAGAGTGGTCATACCAAATATTGATTTTATTCACATTTCTCTTGTTTATTTGGCTTTGCATTTTTTAATTGATAAAAATGAACTATTAACATTTGTTTGTG
Organism: Anomaloglossus baeobatrachus; assembly: GCF_048569485.1. Lineage (NCBI taxonomy): Eukaryota > Metazoa > Chordata > Amphibia > Anura > Aromobatidae > Anomaloglossus > Anomaloglossus baeobatrachus. The sequence continues at coordinate 584,007,003 of NC_134353.1, read as the reverse complement.
AAAGCATATTTACTTTGCATGATTTTTTTGCACACCTGCTTAAAACGTTTGCACAGTACTGTATATCATTCTGATCAGCTTCTCCTCTATACCATGCGGTCTACAGATCAGACTGCATGCACAACATGACAAATTCCCTTTAAAGAGAAACTAAAAAGTTATAATTTATATCTTTTAAATAAATTTATCTTGCAAAAACATAAAAAAAAATAATAAAATCACATGCAAGTTGCTTCCAAACCCTTGCTGCTCCCCAGTCTATATATCAGCCTTTAGCTTCATTGATATAAGAATTTACTCATTCATTGTACAGATGGTGGCAGTGAAATAGTCAGCTTAGCACTCGTCTAACTGGTAAAAAGGCCTCATTCACACATCTGTGTTTAAAAGCACCACTCCAGCGGGGGTAGGTTGGCTTCAGCGTTGGAGTGGCGCTTTAAATCTAAGCCCCCTGTCATAAACTCACCTTCTGGCTTCACCTTTTACAAACACCACTTCAGTCCAGCGGCGCCATCTTGTGACTAACTTCTGACTGGCCGAAAGTCAGAAATTACGTCACAAGCACCAAATGCATCTTATGAGAGCCAGAACATTGAGCATGGAGTGGGGATCTCCATCATGATCCATGAAACTCTGGAGCTGCCAGCAGGTCACAAATCACCAGAGACCCACCGTAGCGGTGGCGATAGAAGATAAAGCCGCCAGAAGGGGAGTATAAGACAGGGAGGAGGGGACTTCCACTCCATCAAGACAATAAAACAAAAACAAACAAACACTGGATAAGGCTACATTCACATGACCGTTCCGTTTTTGCGGGCCGCAAAAAACGATCCATTTTTTTAATGGATGCATCTGTGTGGCGTCCGTGTGCCTTCCATTTTTTTTTGCGGACCACAAAAAACAGAAGCAGCAAGAAAGATAAATAGATGAGTAGATATAGAGATGGATAGATATAGAGACAGAGAGAGGGAGGGATGAATGAATGTACGAAGAGAGGGATAGATGGATGATAGCTAGATAGGACCTATATAATGACCCACATCCCTGCAAATTCTAAGCTGGCACCCCTTTTGTGACTTTCATGTGGCACTAAAGGGTACTTAGCCTTGTATTTAGCCAAAAAAAAAAAAAAATTGACATGGGATCCCCCCAATCTTTTGTAGCCAGCTAGGATAAAGCAGATGGCTGCAGCCTGCAAACCACAGCTGGCAGCTTCACCTTGGCTGGTAATCCAAAACAGAGGGCACCCCACGCTGTTATTTTAAATTAAATAATTTAAAACAAAAAACACGGGGTCCCCCCCCAAATTGGATCACCAGCCAAGGTAAAGCAGACAGCTGTGGTCTGGTATTCTCAGACTAGGGAGGTCCACTGTTATTGGACACTGCCCAGCCTAAAAATAGCAGGCTACAACCGCCCCAGAAGTGGTGCATCCATTAGATGCGCCAATCCTGGTGCTTCGTCCCAGCTCATCCTGTTGCCCTGGTGCAGTGGCAAATGGGGTAATGTTGTGAATGTTAGTTATGTTTTGGCTGCTGGGAGGCTCCCTTTGGTGGCCAGGAATGGTTTGGACTTGGACCAGGTATGTTGTGCAAAGGGCGTTTCCTTTGCTAACTCACTGCTTATTTAAATCCTGGTCTGATAGCAGGCTATGCCGGATGTCAGTTGTTCTTTGTATCACCAGCCTGCTTTATTCTGCTCCACACCATATTTACCCCAGATAAGTGCTTGCTCTTTATTTATTGTTTGGTTCTTTTGCCCTTATCTGGCTTTGTCATTTGCTGTGGTTGTTTTCAGTTTATTTGCATGCAGGGATTTTCCCCCTCAGTTGCTTGGCTGGGGAACTCCCTGCAGTTCTGTTTGGAGTATAGCTCCTTTGGGTCCATGTGTTTGTGGCTTGTTGAATTTGTTATGGTTCTTGTTTTCTGTTCATTGGTATGACAGAAGCACCTGGTATAGGACGGAGTTCAGATCGTGCGATCTGAGGGCCTTTTTGTACTATCAGGAATTTGGCAGGGTTTTTCTCTGGCCACCATCAGTCCCTTTCCTGTCCTTTCCTATTTTAGTCAGTGGGGGCCTCACGTTTTTCTAATCCGGTCATCTATCTGTGTATTGTGTTTTTCCTATATCACCACAGTCTTTGAATGTGGGGGGCTTGCTATTCTTGTTTATTTTCTGAGGCTGAGAGTTATTCATCTTTCCTTCCTTTAGGATAGTTAGTTCTCCAGCTGGGTTCGCGGTGCACAGGATGTTAGTTCACCCCTCGGCTACTTCTAGTTGTGATGGTTAGTAAGGGGATGGCGGCTAGATTAGTTGCCAATGCTGTCACCTTTTACCAATGATTTGTGGTGGTCTTCCATGGTTCCGGATCATAACAGGGTAATATATGGGGTTAATACCAGATGTGTAATGTCACCTGGCATCAAACCCTGGGTGATGTCAGGCGTCTATCAGATACATCACCAACCCAGTCAGTAATTTAAAAAAAAAAAAAAATAGACGACAAACATTTTTATTTGAAAAAACACTCCCCAACACATTCCCTCTTTCACCAATTTATTAGAAAGAAAAACAAATCCAGGTCTGGTATAATCCAAATGGGGGGGGTCCCACAACAAGCCATACCATAGTCAATGTCCCAGTCAATGAAGAACAGAATGTTCCCCATTGGCTGGGAGAGCCGTGCAGTGACCTGGGCTAACATCAATAGGTCCGCCCAAGTCACTGCAGGGGATGACTAGTGCTGCTGTCAGGAGGTTAGCAAGGTAGAATACCTGCGGTGATCGCTGAACTCCTGACAGCAGCGCTGTCACTGAGTTCAATGACCGCCGCCTTCACAAACCAAGTATCGAGAGCGGCCCGTGACATTACCGCTAGTCACAGTCTCGGGAAGGCCGTAAGAGGTGATGTGACAAGCGGCGGGCATGGAAGACAGTGATGAGCGCTGACGTCAGGAGAGCAGGACTTCATCACCACAGGTAATGAACTTTATTAACCTCCTGACGGAAACGCTTGTCATCCCCGCAGCTGCTGACACTGCTGTGCGGGCAGCTGCGGACACACTACAGTGCAGGAAGCCGCGGGGCTGGGGCTGAGGCTGGAGCGGGACTCAGACTACACGGGCACCCGACGGAAGTCACACGGAACTTCTTCTGTGTGGCTTCCGTTGACTTGTATTGAGTTACGGTCCGTTATTACGGAACAGAATAGGACATGTTCCATAATAACGGAACGGACATACGGCATCCGATGTGGGGTTTTTTGTAGGATCGGATGCATACGGAAGTTCTTCTATGTGCCATCCAATCCTACACAAAAGACATTGAAAAGATAGACCTGCCAAGCTGATACACAAAGACCAGGTAGGATTTGTTCCAGGGAGGGAGGCGCGTGATAATACAATCAGAACCCTGTCTTTGGTAGCCCAAGCCCGACAACGGCAAACCCCAATGTGCCTCTTGACAGTCGATGCCGAAAAAGCATTTGACAGAGTCCATTGGGCCTTTTTAGAAGCCACGCTGCAGGCAATTGGCGTCCGTTCGCGCTTACTACAATGGGTAAAGGCCCTATACTGTGAACCAACGGCACAAGTGGGTGTGAACGGACGCCTGTCAACCCCATTCAATATTGGAAATGGCACCAGACAGGGATGCCCTCTATCACCATACCTATACATTTTGGTAATGGAATCCCTGGCAAACGCGCTTAGGAAAAACCCCTCGATAAAGGGGTTACAGATAGGACCAACGTCTCATAAACTGGCACTGTTTGCAGATGACCTCCTGATATATGTGACACAACCAAGGATTAGCTTACCCGCCATACTACAGGAGTTTGAGACTTTTGGTGGACTCTCCAACTTTAAAGTAAACCTACAAAAAACAGAGATCCTAAACGTATCGCTACCGTCGGTGGAAGAGGATGCCCTCAAACCCGTTTTTCCCTTTAAGTGGAACAGCAATTGCATAAAATATTTGGGGATCAAGATACCTTCTAAACACCAAGACCTATATGAACATAATTTTCCAGACCTTTTAAAAAACATACAAAAAGACCTCACGGCTTGGCATAACCTCCCCATCTCGTGGTTTGGCAGAGTCAATACAATTAAAATGGATGTTCTACCCAAAATACTATATATGTTCCAAACAATCCCATTGAATCTAGGAGAAAACTTCTTCCTCAAGTTAAAAAAGATGATCAGCAATTTTGTATGGCGAGGTACCAGACCCCGACTGAAATACTCCATGTTGAACAGGTCTCGCTGGGGTGGAGGGGTGGGGCTACCTGATTTTAAAGCGTACCATGCGGCATCGGTGGGCAATTGCATACTGGACCTCCTCCATAACAGGGACAGAAAATTGTGGGTAGAGATTGAATGTGATCTACACGCAACCATGACGCAGGGAATCTTCTGGTTATCATCTAGAATCAACTTGGAGACCATGGCAATTTCCCCGATTCTCTTGTCTCTGGCTACTGCATGGAGGAGGGCCAATAGGCGATATAGGCTGACAGGGGAACCGGGCCCTATGACACCACTGGTGGGCAACCCTGCATTCCAATGCTGGCTTCACGAAATCCGTCCCAGCTTGATTTCAATGCCAACGGGAGGGATCCCACGTGTTAAAGATGTCATTACTCAACAGGGTTGCAGACCACTGTTGTCCTCGCTAGATGACCGGCCAAGAGAGCCAAGTCATTGGTTTCAATACTTACAACTACGTAGCTTTGTAGACTCTCTGTCTCCGAGATCTGAGATGCATAAGGACTTGACTCCATTTGACAGACTATGTTTCCTTCGAGAAACACCTCCCCACACAGTCTCGATAATCTACAACATAACAGTGTCTGGAGGGACGGGGGGGACCTGCCCGAGTATGTAGGGCAATGGCAGTCAGAACTGAGAAAGACTTTTTCCAAAGAACAGTGGTATAAGTCATTTAACCTAACACACAAATCCACCATCTCATGTAGAATGCAGGAACTCAACTATAAAATCCTCGCACGGTGGTACAGGACACCCGCCAGGCTCCACAGAATGTTTCCAGAGGTCTCAGACACTTGCTGGAGGTGTCAGACCTCGGTGGGCACAATGCTGCATGTTTGGTGGTCTTGTCCAGGGATCCAGGGATTATGGGAAGACGTCTTTGCTCTCTATAATCATTTACATCAAGTGGAAGTGACACCCTCGCCGGAAGTGGCACTCTTCTCAATGTACGGGGGGGCAATCTCTAAGGCGAAGAGAGGTCTGCTCTCATACTTCATGATCTCAATGAGACAGATCATACCGAAACATTGGAGGTCCACCTATACATTGAGAAGAGCAGACTGGGTGGGGGCTATGGATGCCCTGAGACGTTTGGAAGAGATAAGAGCATTTGATGAAGGGAGAGACTCACTATGCTTTTCCACCTGGTATCCGTGGCTTCAATTCAGAGAAACACAACAATTCCAATCCTGGTTACACACGGGCACGCTGCCACACTGATGTTTGGCGGGGCGAAGTGGCCCTCCTGATGGGAGGATGGCATGGTGCCACGTTACAGAACCCTACAGAATCTCCCCTTCTCTCTTTCTCGTGTTTTCCTTCTCTCTTCTCTTTCTCCCTCTTCTTCTCCTTTCATCCCTTGCTTTTCTTTCTTTCCCCTCTTTTCCTTCTCTTGCTTATCTAATTAGTGTACATAGGTTTACTTGTTGAAATATATGGCAAGATTATACAGAATGATATTGGCATCTACATATTAAATAGAACAAAAGATAAACGATATATACTTGGGATAAGAGGTCATTAAGGATGTTATGAAGAATTTTTCTTGTAAGACCTACGATAAAGTTCACTGTAGTATATGCTGTATAAGATTTAAATGCCCAGACCAAACTGCAACTTTTCCATATTCTGTAAAACCGGGCACTACAAAATTATATATATTCATGCTTTGTTATATAATTTTTCTTGAAAACAATAAAGAAATATTAAACGAAAAGATAGACCTGTCCGTGGGTCCGCAAAAAAACAGGAACTGACAGGGACAAAACGGAACGGCCATGTGAATGAGCCCTTAGTACTGTAACCCCTTCAAGACAAAAGGACATACAATCAGTATATTGTATTATATATATTGATTATATTATTATGACTGATATATATATATATATATATATATATATATATATATATATATATAATAAATAAATAAAATGTATCTATCTTTGGACATGCCTGTCCCTTTAATGCGGGCTCACTTGGCGAGTCCACATTATTCACCGCACATGCTTGCTGATCTGATCAGCAGACATGTAATCCACCTAGGCCTATTAACCCATTAGGTCGCGCTGTTAAACTCTCACAGCGCGATCTAACAAGCTGTTCCCTGCCGCCATCAGCACTCCTGCAATCACAGAGCACCAATGGGTTACCATAACAGCAAGGAGCCACATGATGACCCCTGTCGCTGTCATGACTCCTATGAATGCCGGCAGAACGCAGTCACTCATAGGAGAAAAGCATTTCTGATTATCAGAGCGATGCTGAAGCACTGCTCTGATTATCAGAACAGATCAGACAGTGCAGGCATAAAGTCCCTAGGGAGACTAGTTAAATAAACTAAAAAAAAAAAAAAAAAAAGTTCAAATCAGATACTTTTTGCCCTCTTGGGAAAAAAAAAAAATACACATATTTGGTATCACTGTGATCAAAAATGCCCGCTCAAGGAAAATATAAAATTAATCTGATCTGTAAAGGGCATAGTGAGAAAAAAAAAAATATCAAAACACCAGAAATACAGTTTTTCGGTTGCTGTATTAGGACGTCATTATTTCAGACGTCAGTGATTCTGGTACGTATATGCCTTTTTTCTATGTACCAGAATAACGAACATACGCAGACGCATTATAATCAATGGGTCTGCACACAGATCAGTGATTTTTCACTGACCGTGTCTCCGGGCAGCATACACACGTGTCCGTGATTGCCGCACGGAGACAGGTCCTTTTTTCTGGTATCACTGATGTCCCACAGACCACACTATGGTCTGGAAAAAAACGTACATTGAAAATAAAAAAACATTTTCAACTCACCTTCTGCAGCGTTGCTCTGTGCAGCCTCTGCTCTCTGCAGCTTCCTGGCCGGCTCATTATGGCATGCATATTCATGTATGCAGCCGGAGCTGACCTGGAAGTAGCTGCAGAGGTGAGATAGCGGGGGCCGGATGCTGCAGAGCTGGAGAGTTCAGCACTATGGATAGCAGAAGCAGGTGAGTATACGTCTATGTGCAATCACGAAGTACGGATCATGTATTGCACATGGGCAACCCACGTGTGCTGTGAATCACGGCACACGGAGAACCATATGAGTTTTTTTTACACATCAGTGAAAAACGTCTTTTTCACGGACTTCTGAAACAGGCCTTAAAATGTAATAACAGGCGATGAAAACATCGAATCTTCTCAAAAATAGTACAATTAAAAACGACAGCTCAAGACGCAAAAAATAAGGCATCACTGAGACACAGATCCTGAAAAATGACAACGCTAAGGGTTTTAGAAAATGGTGTCAAAAGCACAATAATTTTTTTTTTTTTTTTTTTCACATCTGTGTGCTGTATGTGTTTTTGAAGGACTCATAGACTTCCTGAAGCTAAAAAATAGGCATGTTTCAGTGTGGATCACGGAGACACATGGCATGTATGAAAACACGAAGGTGTGAATATCAGATTTTTCTTTTTTTTTTTTTTTTTAAACCAAAATGTTTTTATTAAAGATTTTATACAATACATAAATCAGACAAAATCGGGGTCAACATAACCCCAAAATCCCAATCCCTCCCTCCCCCAAGTGAAAATAAAATTAAAAAAAAAAAAAAAAACACGTATTTGACTGTTCACCATGTATGATGAATAGATGTCGCAGTTCTCTTTAGAAAATACAATGTCCAAGGGTATACGAGAGGACCAGAATCATCAACATTCTCATTCCGGTTAACATCATGTATGCCAAAAGTTAGATAAAAGTAAGCAATGAGTCCATAGAAGGAAGTTACAGTTCCCGCATCCATACAACATTTCAGTTATTTATACCATGGCTTAAAACAAGCCCAATTGGAACCTAAATAAGTCCCTAGATGCCAGACCGGAGTCGTCTATCCACGCGGCCCAGATCTTTTCAAATTTGGCCATACAAATCAAACACAGATTTTAATGAGTATGCATGTGAACATGTCTCTAGTACAGGTGCAAATGACCACAACACATACTGAAAACACGGAAGTGTGAATGGCGCCTTATTCCGTGCGCTTTGGATGCAGGTCCTGCTCTGTCTATGGTGGGGGCTGCATCCAGAGCGCATGAAATCGGCTTTTTCACTGCATTCATTAAGCAGTGTTTCTACAGCGATTTGAAGCGCACATGTACTGTCAAATCGCTGCAGAAATTTCTGCAGGGACACAACGCAACGTGGGCACACAGCCTTAGTGACATATTGCTTTTTAGAATGCAGCGATTTGGCAGCATGCAAATTGCTGCGTTCTAAAACGCAACGTGCGCATGGATTATGCACAATCTTCATAGATTGTGCTGGGGACGCAGGACGCATGCAGTTATGCTGCAGTGCAGAACGCAGCGTAACTGCATGCAATACGCACACGTGGGCACATAGCCTTAATGTACATATGATAAACTTGTGGAGGAGATTTGCGAGTTAAGAAAACACCATATAGCTGCCATATATTTAATTTGAGCAACCAATCAACATGACATGTAATGTCGTACAATTGAAATGTAATCCTTGTTGTGTAAACGGAGCTCCATGCGCACCATTTATATATCAGCATTAGTTTGCCCTCCTTGTATGAAAGCCATGTATCCATAATTCCAAATATGCTTCAGAGAACAAAACAGAGGCCAACTAATGACTTAGGCTACTTTCACACTTGCGTTGAACGGTATCCGTTGCATTGCGTTGTGTAACGGATGCAACGGATGTGTTGCATATAGTGACACAACGGATGCAACGGATGCTGCAAAACAACGCAATTCGTTTTGATTTTTTTTTTTTTTTTTTTCCCGGTTTTACCAGCGGCAGACTATAGTGAACGATCAGCTGATCGTTCCCTGCAGCCGGCCGCCGGGTGATCAGCTGATTGCTCCCAGTAGCCGGCCGCCGGGTGATCAGCTGATCGCTCCCGCCCGCCGGGTGATCAGCTGATCGCTCCCGGCTGCCGGGTGATCAGCTGATCGCTCCCTGCAGCCGGCTGCCGGGTGATCAGCTGATCGCTCCCGGCTGCCGGGTGATCAGCTGATCGCTCCCTGCAGCCGGCTGATCAGCTGATCGCTCCCTGCAGCCGGCTGCCGGGTGATCAGCTGATCGCTCCCTGCAGCCGGCCGCCGGGTGATCAGCTGATCGCTGTCACTTGCCGGCGCCCGGGCATGCCGGCGGGCGGGCGCTCAGCTGAGCGCTGTGACTTGCCGGCGGCCGGGCATGCTGGTGGCCGGTCATTCAGCTGAGCGCTGTCGCTTGCCGACGGCCGGGCGCTCAGCTGAACGTTCGGCCACCGCGAGCCAAAATAAAGTTTGATTTAAAAAAAAAAAAAAAAAAAAAAAAAAAAAAAAAAAAAAAAAAAGAGCATGCGCAGTGAAATCCAGAGGATTCCGCTGCTCAAAATAACGTTACATGCTGCGTTCCTCCCGCTGGGCGGAAGCAACGGAGCGTCGCCCAGCGGAAGCAACGCAGCTCCTTTTGGTACAATCCGTCAACCATACAAGTCTATGGGAAACAGCGGAATCCGTTAACGGATTCCGCTGTTTCCCAAAAGGGCGGATTGTAACGGAAGGAAAATAACGCAAGTGTGAAAGTACCCTTACCCAGTCATGACTGACAACAGACTGATCCCTGATACTGCAATGCCGTGAAAAGAATCTCCCCCTGCAGTCTCAAAGACTCTGCATAATTCATGTTACACGTCTAAGTATATACACTAAAGAAATGGAAGCAGTAACATGTTACATTCACATATACAAGGAGAAACAGAACATTTTACCAATCCAATTATTATGCTAAAAGGAAATTTAAAAAGCAATTGTCTCCTTCAGCCTCAATCATGGAAATAACAGTGACAGGAGAAGTCATTATTCATTATAAAATGAAGTCATCATTGCCATATATAGATAATGCTTGGGTTATGAGTTGGCACTGAGTGTCATCACTGAATAATTATTTGTGGCCGAGTGACTGTGTGTGACAGTCCGGATTGTCAAACTCCAAAAAGGAAAGGTTTGCATCTCGCCAGGATTCCAAAAACATTCCATGAGATCCACAACCTTTTTATACACCAGACTGCCCTACACTGGAAACCAATAAAAGCTCATAGTTAATATCAAATCTGCTGACTCTTCAAACGGTGTATGTAAACATGTCATGTATGAGGAAAATGCAGGCCATAAACTATAGTATATAATGACACACACAAAAATTCATAATATAAAACTGTAACCTATGAATGCATATATGTATCATTTTCACTATATAATGATGAATGTGTCATTCTGTCCAGCGGGATCGAACCATTGGTCAAAGGGACTATTAAACAACAAAAAATCAGCCACAGCAGAGGTAACGAGGGCCTCATTTATAAGTATTACCTCACAGTAAGGTTGTTCTGGTTGCCTAAAGCCACTGCATAAGTAATTGGGGCCTCATTTATGAGTATTGCCTCACAGTAAGGTTGTTCTGGTTGCCTAAAGCCACTGCATAAGTAATTGGGGCCTCATTTATGAGTATTGCCTCACAGTAAGGTTGTTCTGGTTGCCTAAAGCCACTGCATAAGTAATTGGGGCCTCATTTATGAGTATTGCCTCACAGTAAGGTTGTTCTAGTTGCCTAAAGCCACTGCATAAGTAATTGGGGCCTCATTTATGAGTATTGCCTCACAGTAAGGTTGTTCTGGTTGCCTAAAGCCACTGCATAAGTAATTGGGGCCTCATTTATGAGTATTGCCTCACAGTAAGGTTGTTCTGGTTGCCTAAAGCCACTGCAGAAGTAATTGGGGCCTCATTTATGAGTATTGCCTCACAGTCAGATCGTGCTGGTGCTGGTTGCCTATAGCAACCAGATGCAGCTTTCATCATTGAAGCTGCTGAGGTAATGTGACAGCTGAACTCTGATTGGATGCTATGGACAGCTAGACCATTATCAATAAAATAATACTAAAACGAGTCCGTCTTTCCGGAGCCGGGATGGCCGGCGTGTGCAAAGTGCACGTTCACGTTGTAGTTGAACTCTTCAATAAAATGACGCTCTGATGCCATTTAATTGAAGACGCTGCCTCTGCGAATATTATCAGTCACTAGTTTGTCTCAGATAATATTCACAGAGACAGTGTCTCGAATAAAATGGCGTAGGAGTTGGCAGTATGTGCACTGACTGAACCTGGCATCATTTTATTGAATGATTCAACTACAACGTGAACGTAGCACTGTGCACGCGCCGGCCATAGGAATAATGGTGGTGGCCACGGCATAAAATTTAAATAAAGGGGAGGAAAGCAAAACAGGGGAGGAATAGATAAAGAAGGCCCGAACCACAAAGTCCCACACCAACAAAGACCACAGACTTTATAATCAAAAAAATACTGCGCAACAAATACAATTAGTTTTCAGCTAATGCTTCAATAAAATTAAAAATGTGCCAATAAAAATGCTCGACACCCGGACAGAGAACGAGATCAATAGCTAGTAAGATAAAAATGGATATAGCCATGCTTTAATCAACAGAAGGCGAAAGAAAAAAAAAAATATAGATAACCTCCCAAAATCTACCTTGAGCCATCCTGCTCCGTATGTGGAGAAAGCATAGATATATCAAGATTAGCACGTGTTATTTAGAGGGCGTCTCACAGGATTCTCTGGGGATGTGTCTTTAGGCTGCTCTACATAATTACCCAGTGACCTGCACCCCCTTACTAAAGACTATAAAATACAATAATAACTAAAAAGGCCCATAGCTCTGGAACCTTATGGTGGGTTAAGAAAAAAAAAAAAAAAAAAAAAAAAAGCTCTCGAAGGAGCATCAGTAGTGTAAGAGAGCAAAAACTGGCAACTTTTGGCCTGATAATTGGTTCTCTTCAAAAGCCCAATACATACAGTTAGGTCCAGAAATATTTGGACAGTGACACAATTTTCGCGAGCTGGGCTCTGCATGCCACCACATTGGATTTGAAATGAAATCTCTACAACAGAATTCAAGTGCAGATTGTAACGTTTAATTTGAAGGTTTGAACAAAAATATCTGATAGAAATTGTAGGAATTGTACACATTTCTTTACAAACACTCCACATTTTAGGAGGTCAAAAGTAATTGGACAAATAAACAAAACCCAAACAAAATATTTTTATTTTCAATATTTTGTTGCGAATCCTTTGGAGGCAATCACTGCCTTAAGTCTGGAACCCACGCACATCACCAAACGCTGGGTTTCCTCCTTCTTAATGCTTTGCCAGGCCTTTACAGCCGCAGCCTTCAGGTCTTGCTTGTTTGTGGGTCTTTCCGTCTTAAGTCTGGATTTGAGCAAGTGAAATGCATGCTCAATTGGGTTAAGATCTGATGATTGACTTGGCCATTGCAGAATGTTCCACTTTTTTGCACTCATGAACTCCTGGGTAGCTTTGGCTGTATGCTTGGGGTCATTGTCCATCTGTACTATGAAGCGCCGTCCGATCAACTTTGCGGCATTTGGCTGAATCTGGGCTGAAAGTATATCCCGGTACACTTCAGAATTCATCCGGCTACTCTTGTCTGCTGTTATGTCATCAATAAACACAAGTGACCCAGTGCCATTGAAAGCCATGCATGCCCATGCCATCACGTTGCCTCCACCATGTTTTACAGAGGATGTGGTGTGCCTTGGATCATGTGCCGTTCCCTTTCTTCTCCAAACTTTTTTCTTCCCATCATTCTGGTACAGGTTGATCTTGGTCTCATCTGTCCATAGAATACTTTTCCAGAACTGAGCTGGCTTCATGAGGTGTTTTTCAGCAAAATTAACTCTGGCCTGTCTATTTTTGGAATTGATGAATGGTTTGCATCTAGATGTGAACCCTTTGTATTTACTTTCATGGAGTCTTCTCTTTACTGTTGACTTAGAGACAGATACACCTACTTCACTGAGAGTGTTCTGGACTTCAGTTGATGTTGTGAACAGGTTCTTCTTCACCAAAGAAAGTATGCGGTGATCATCCACCACTGTTGTTATCCGTGGACGCCCAGGCCTTTTTGAGTTCCCAAGCTCACCAGTCAATTCCTTTTTTCTCAGAATGTACCCGACTGTTGATTTTGCTACTCCAAGCATGTCTGCTATCTCTCTGATGGATTTTTTCTTTTTTTTCAGCCTCAGGATGTTCTGCTTCACCTCAATTGAGAGTTCCTTAGACCGCATGCTGTCTGGTCACAGCAACAGCTTCCAAATGCAAAACCACACACCTGTAATCAACCCCAGACCTTTTAACTACTTCATTGATTACAGGTTAACGAGGGAGACGCCTTCAGAGTTAATTGCAGCCCTTAGAGTCCCTTGTCCAATTACTTTTGGTCCCTTGAAAAAGAGGAGGCTATGCATTACAGAGCTATGATTCCTAAACCCTTTCTCCGATTTGGATGTGAAAACTCTCATATTGCAGCTGGGAGTGTGCACTTTCAGCCCATATTATATATAGAATTGTATTTCTGAACATGTTTTTGTAAACAGCTAAAATAACAAAACTTGTGTCACTGTCCAAATATTTCTGGACCTAACTGTATTAGACTAGCATCAGCTAAACCCAATGATATTGCCAAAAAGTCATCTGTATATGGGGGCCTCTGAGTCATCCCTGAAAGGTTCAACAAAAGAAGCATGTCCAATATCAGACTCCCAATCCAGAGAAGTTGTGATGGATCAGATGAAATGGGTGTAAGTATAGTTCTCCTGATCAGCCTTGCCACCTCGTATGGATTACAGTAGCTTAGATGTCTATGGCTATGAAACACGAGCAACTAACTCAATATTTGAGTGGTTGCAACCATGGGTACCTGAGATGCAATGCCCTGCACATGAGGTAAGAGACATGGCTATAACAGGAGAACTAAACATTTCTAATTGGAGGTTTTTACAATATTATTTAATATTATTACTACACCTACTACATATTGGGATAGGATCTTTAAGATGGGAATACCAAATCTTTCATTGCACAGTTTTTCTCAAGCATTAATACTTTCCCATTTGGGTGGAGAAGACTAAACATCTGCACTGTATGCTAATCATCTGGATAGCATTTAATACATTAGTGTTTAGTGAATACATTAAAGGGGTTGTCCAGGATTATTTTATTTATTTACTACGGGCCTAAAAACTAACAGGAAGGTAGTTACTAAATACCTGCCCATTAAACAACATGTAGGCTCAGAGCGGTCATGGACCACTCTTGAGGGATAACTGATTCCCATCAGTAGAGTAGCTCTTCCTCTTCCAGCCTGGGAGGGCCTACCAATGTCATGCTGATCGACAACTGTCTCCAAGCACTTAAGCAACAGGAAACTGGCTGTCAATCAGGAGGACATTGGCAATAATGCCCATCAACAGAGCAGAGGATCTTTCTCCTGATTAGCTATGGCGCTTACCTCATATGCAGGGCATAAAGGGAGCTTAGGTATCCATGGTTACAGCTACTAGCAACTAACTATGTACCGTAACTATATTAGTGGTCGTAACCATGGACACCTAAGCTGCAATGCCCTGCACATGAGGTAAGAGACATGGCTGAATCACAAGAACTATACTACATTTCTAATTTGAGATATTTGCAAATATTTTTATATTACTACTATATATTGGGATGGGATCTTGGATATGGGAATATCCTTTAACATCACAACAAACAATAAAAGCAGAGCATTTGTCTGACAGTGGCCCCTATGTGCCCAATGCAAGATCCTTACAAATTCATACGGTTTTGTTGCTTTTCCAAGGCTATTAATCAGTAATTCCTGTGCAACTATAAAAAACAAAATTTGTTCTTTTTTACATCCTGCTGTACAGGGTACTGTTATATTGTGCCAATCTGTTACGGCTACAGTTACACGTTTTCTTTTTGTCAAAAATGTTTTTTTTTGTTTTTTTTTTACAGTGCGTCATTGGTTTTTGCATGCATCTGAAAAATGGATAGCACATTGATGAGGAAAATTTTTGGTGCTCTCGGCCAGTACCTAAAAGTCTCATATACATTTTTGAGACTGTCGAGTTGGTTCAGGAAACCCATGTGTGAATCCGGCCTAAATAAAAAAAGTAACAGAAGAAAACAACAGTCCCAGATACAGCTGTGTGCGTGGCTGGACCATAGTCAATAAGAAACTGGTAACATGTGAATTACTGCACGATGTTAGTATCTTTTCATTTGCACAAGGTGTGTAGTTCTCCCCTTTTGAAAAGGAAAGTGCAATTCTTCTCACAAACTTGAGCAAGGCCTGTGCCCACTTCCAATGTGTTCTTATGTGTTACTGAACATTTGAACACACAAGAGTCGAGCGTGCAGCAAAGCCTTGTCCATTTTGCACATGAAACAGTACGAGTTTCAATGGGCCATGAATAATACAGCCACAAAAAATTCTGCAAAAAATGGTCCTTGTGTGAATATACATAGCCTAAAGACACGGACTACTTGCTAGCAGTGCTAGAATATTGTGCTTGCTGCCCAAATACAAGAAAACAGCTAAAGGGTGGAATGACAGTAGAAATTGGGTGTTGGGACTCTCAGAGTAGACAAGCTAGTAACTGTCAGCTATAATGAGATATGGGGAGGGAAACCAAAGCAGAATCATGGCTTACTTGCCAATAATTTGCTCTATCGCTGGTGTTGCTCTCATGAGTCCATAGGGCAGTGTATTCTGCTAGCAAGGTACACAACTCTTAATCACTGGTAAACGCAGGGCACTTAGTATCTTACACAATAAATACCTGGTATAGTGTCAAATAGCTCTATCCAAACAAAGCTATTTACCTCCTCCTGCCAGGCCAAAATTCAATTAAATTCCTTAATGCTCAAGAGTCAAGCTGCAAGGAGACTTTGGAAGCCTCACAGGTCACACCTCCAAAGATTGTGCTATACTACTGCTACATGGCAAGGCTGCATTGCAACCAGCAAGTTGGCAAAGAGAAAACCCACAGGGTATTACAGTGGCATCACATTGAATTTTAAGCTTATTAGTACTCAGAGTAATAGAAGGCTAGGCTCACACACTGCATATTTTCTTAACCACAAAGATGCAGCATTTTTGGCCCCAAAAACACACCCGCGGCAAAAATGCACCAAAAATGCATTTTGGAAACGTTTTTACAGCATTTTGCTCAATTAGTTTTTTTGTTTTACTCAAATCTATTGAATGGAGCCTTGTGTCCACAGGGCTTTTTTCATGCTTAAAAATGCGTTTTCCTTGCTTTATTATTAAAAAAAATAATAAAAAAGCAAGGAAAACGCATCCCAGCAAAGTCTATGAGAATCATGACTTGCTGTGCCCACGTTGCTTCTTTTCTCCTTGCTTTTTTTTGTTGCTGAAAAAAGAAGCAATGTGTCAATTGTTTCTGCTCCTCCCCCCTCTCAATAGATAAGAAGCATGAAAAAAAAAAAGCACAAACAATAAGCACGAAAAAAAAAACAGCTTTTTTTCCTGCCAAGACATGCTTTTTTGTGCTGGAACCCCAAACCCCCCCCACCCCCACACACACTGTGGCACATAGCGGAAAGGCTCAAAAACGCAAATAGAATTGGACATGCTCCATCTTCAAAAACGCAGCCAAGATGCCGCCAAAAAAAGATGCCTAGTGTGGAAGGCAAAATAGAAATCTCAGACTTTGCTGGGAGAATAACAATAAGAATAATAATGATAGAAGGAAATGCATGCATTTAGGTGCATCTTTGTGACCTCAAAAATACATAAAAACGCATCTAAAGATGCACTGTGTGAACATAGCCTAATGGGGGCAGAAATTTGATTTTCCTTTCACAGGGCATCGATGATTTTCTCAGTTAGCTTAGACCAGCTGATCCGGCACATCTGGACCATGTGGTGCCCAGGATCCATATACTGCCCTCAGCCCCAGGCTGGTGCCCCACAGACCTCCTGTAGGATCTTGGACATGCTGATAATATCAAACATATCTGGACCATGTGGTGCCCAGGACTCATACACTGCCCTAGCCCCAGGTTGCTGTCCTGCACACCTCCTCTAGGATCTTGGACCAGCTGATCCGGTACATCTGGACCATGTGGTGTCCAGGACCCATACACTGCCCTGGACCCAGGCTGCTGCCCTGCACACCTCCTGTAGGATCTTGGACCAGCTGATCCGGTACATCTGGACCATGTGGTGTCCAGGACCCATACACTGCCCTAGCCCCAGGTTGCTGTCCTGCACACCTCCTCTAGGATCTTGGACCAGCTGATCCGGTACATCTGGACCATGTGGTGTCCAGGACCCATACACTGCCCTGGACCCAGGCTGCTGCCCTGCACACCTCCTGTAGGATCTTGGATCAGCAGATCAGGCACATATGGACCATGTGGTGCCCAGGACCCATACACTGCCCTGGACCCATACACTGCCCTAGCCCCAGGCTGCTGCCCTGCACACCTCCTGTAGGATCTTGGACCAGCTGATCAGGCACATATGGACCATGTGTTGCCCAGGACCCATACACTGCCCTAGCCCCAGGCTGCTGCCCTGCACACCTCCTGTAGGATCTTGGATCAGCAGATCAGGCACATATGGACCATGTGTTGCCCAGGACCCATACACTGCCCTGGACCCATACACTGCCCTAGCCCCAGGCTGCTGCCCTGCACACCTCCTGTAGGATCTTGGATCAGCAGATCAGGCACATATGGACCATGTGTTGCCCAGGACCCATACACTGCCCTGGACCCAGGCTGCTGCCCTGCACACCTCCTGTAGGATCTTGGACCAGCTGATCAGGCACATATGGACCATATGGTGCCCAGGACCCATACACTGCCCTGGACCCAGGCTGCTGCCCTGCACACCTCCTGTAGGATCTTGGATCAGCTGATCAGGGACATATGGACCATGTGGTGCCCAGGACCCATACACTGCCCTGGACCCAGGCTGCTGCCCTGCACACCTCCTGTAGGATCTTGGATCAGCTGATCAGGGACATATGGACCATGTGGTGCCCAGGACCCATACACTGCTCTAGCCCCAGGCTGCTGCCCTGCACACCTCCTGTAGGATCTTGGATCAGCTGATCAGGGACATATGGACCATGTGGTGCCCAGGACCCATACACTGCCCTAGCCCCAGGCTGCTGCCCTGCACACCTCCTGTAGGATCTTGGATCAGCAGATTGAGCACATATGGACCATGTGGTGCCCAGGACCCATACACTGCCCTGGACCCATACACTGCCCTGGCCCCAGGCTGCTGCCCTGCAGGGTCTACATAGCTTGCTCTCTGCACTGACTGGAAAGTTTAGTGAAGTTTCGGCCCCTCCTGTCCTGCTGGTGTGGCTAATACCTCAGGCTGCTCACCTCACTCCTCGCCAGCTGGCTATTTACTCCTCGCCATGCTGACAGGTTCTTGCTGTGGCTCTGAGGCTGAAGGAACCTGTCTCCTCTGACCGGCATCTTCCTGTGCATATGCTCCACCGCAGTCCGCACAACCTGTCTCCGTGCACTGCACAGGACAAGCGAGCCCCTCTCAGCCAAGTGTAAACTCCCCTGGGGCAAGCTTCCAGTGGGCCTCTACCACTACCCACAGGGGGGAAGGGTCGCCCCTGCCGAATGGTACAACCGCGGCTGGCTGTGTAGGTCTCCGCTCACAATGCCGCTCGAACACTACAGGGTAGAGCTGGAGTAATGGCTGGGTGTCATGCGCTCAGGGCAAACTACAGGAAACTTGTTATAGGATTCCAAAAAAAAAGTGCTCTCCTGTCCGGAGTAATGGTTTAACCGAAGTGCTGCAACTACAAGCTGGAAGTTTCAAAGCAAACAATGAGGGAGGGGAGTTTACACCCTGCAGTGTCCTGGGCACAGGGAAGGCTCCGGCCAGAGGGGCTCCTGTATGAGCAGCACTAGCCCCTACCACGTGTAAGCGGTGCTGAGGCAGAGCCCTTTCTGCAGACTCATCTGTGCAGCACAGAGGCTCACAACGCGTCACCAGCACATGTTATCATCTTCCAAAATCCATATTTGTTTATCCTTATGTCCACACAGACATATCTGAATGACACCATCCATGTTACCATATAAAAGGGGGACACTGACATTCCAAGTACAATGAAATGGTACAAAACCTAATAGCACAAGTGTGCGGGGGTTTATTCCTGAGTGTACTGTGCTATCAGAATGGCAGGGCCACCTAGTTCCCCAGGCCAGGACGAGTGCGGCCATACCAGACTTCAATGCAATTTTTATGTCAGTAGTTAGAAATATTCAGAATTGGAAAAAAAAAAAAATATTTGTGGCACTATTTTCTGAGACCCGTAATCCATCAACTTATTTGCTGATACAGCTGAACCAGGGCTGGGGGTCTGCCGGAGGGCTGATGTTTTTTCTAATATTTCTATTTTTGGGGTACATGCGACATTTTTTTTATAGCATTTTTTTTGGACAACATACAGTAATCGAAAAATGGCAATTCAAGCTGGGTTTTGGCATTTAACGCACAGGTCAAAAAATAGTTTTGATAGATCAGACTTTTATGCATAAGAAAATATCCAGAATACATTTTAAAAAAAAAATCTATTTTTATACTGGAAAAAAGGGGATGATTCACATTTACGGTATATAATATTTATATATTTCTTTTTTGGTGCCTATAGAAAACTTGAACCTCCTTGTGCTGTAATACTTCAGTATTGACTAAATGAACAATCTCCTTGGACTACAACATTTGGTGAGGTTTTTACCTCAGTATTTGGTGAGTATTTTACCTCAGTGTTTGGTGAGTATTTTACCTCAGTATTTGAGTTCATTACCTCAGTATTTGGTGATTTTTTACCTCAGTATTTGGTGAGTATTTTACCTCCAGTATTTGAGTTCATTACCTCAGTATTTGGTGAGTATTTTACCTCAGTATTTGAGTTCATTACCTCAGTATTTGGTGAGTATTTTACCTCAGTATTTGGTGAGTATTTTACCTCAGTATTTGGTGAGTATTTTACCTCAGTATTTGAGTTCATTACCTCAGTATTTGGTGAGGTTTTTTAACCTCAGTGTTTGATCAGGGGTTTTTTTTACCTATTTGAGGGGTTTTTTTACCTCAGTATTTCGTGAGGTTTTTTTACCTATTTGTTGAGTGGGGTTTTTTTTTACTTCAGAATTTAAGCAAAAACTAGGACTGGAACAGTCAGAGGAAAAGTATAATAAAAATGTGGCGCCCTAGGACCTGGTCGCCACAACGGCATTGCCCTCCTGAGGGTTAATGCTGAGCCTGGAGGTAATGGGGAAATCTACTGGCCAGTAAGTTAACATCCACCGCAGTTTCTCCCTCAGGCCAGTAGGGGGAGCTCTGAACCTGAAGTTTCAGGGAGCTTCCTTAAGCCTGACCTGGGGGAGGAGTTAGTTAGTCTGTAGGGAGCAGCAGAAGTGAACAGACACAGAGTGAGCTGTCCTGTGAATCTGGGGCCTAGAGCTGGAGCAGTTTGGCCCAGAGAAGCAGGAGTAGCTGAGAGGCAGCAGAGAGACTCGGACATCGGAGTCTGTGGTTGCCAGGGTATAAAATCCGTCCCTGGTAGCCGAATCCGAAGGGCAGGGGAGCTGCAAGCCCCTGGCCCAGACACATCCAAGGTACAGCTGCAGCATCAGGGCCCGGTGTGGACCCCAGCGGAGAAGCACCAGGGAGTGGGCCTGCGCAGCCACCTACAGAGGGAAGGGACGTGCTATTGGTCCCAGCAGCGAAGAGGGCCATTGCTGGATTCAGAGAAGCAGGGTCCTATCATCACCAAGAAAGGTACAGGAGTAGGCCTCATACTCAGCTGGCCAGAAAGATCACCCCAAGTACTTCCAGGCCGACCGGATCCCCATCACCACCTGTAACGGTCTCCCAGGACTGGACTGTTCCCAGAGTAAAAGAGGAAAAGGTAAAGAGACTGTTGTTTGTGCCTGGTTCTTTCCTCGCCTGTCGGCCCTGCACCGTGTTAGTCACACAGCACCATAGACTTTCACAAGCACCAACTGTGCCCCGGGCATTGCTCCACCTGTGGGGAGCAGTACCATCATAGCTGCCATAATATCATCCCGGAGGCCTCACACAGCAGCGGCGGCTTATTAGCCGCATACCACAGGTGGCGTCACGAACACAACCATTAACAAGCAAGCCACATATTCTACTGACACCCACCAGGGCCACGGAGCCGGGCCCAGCCACCACTGACTACCACCGGACTAGTCCAGCCCGGCACCGGGTGTCCCATAGCCCTGGGGTGGGCGAGTCCAACTTTTGGCGTCACGAACAGGATTTCGTGCCCGGTCCCACCGGGTACTGTGCGCCTGCCGGAATTGTGCTTAAAAGATTGTGTACTGGCTGCAGACCACCGCCGCCATTAGCCTCGCCGAGCGCAGGAAGAAGGGGGGCGTGCCTGACAAAGAGCGCGAAGGGAGCGCGCCATCAGAGCAGAGCGCTGTTAACCCCGCGCGACCCGGAAGAAAATTTGAAAAGTGAACGGAGCCTGGTAAGGTTCACTAAGGGGGAGGAAGATGTCCGACTCAGAGGGAGGGCAGGTGGCTGCCATAGCCCGAGACGCCGCAGCACCAGCAGAAGCAATCCCAGTCGCCGTCGCCCCGGCCCCCACTGTAGCGCCGGTAATGCCGATCACCATGCCATACATACCGGGAGCAGAATGGCTGCCGCAATACTCCGGGGAGTCCCATACCTTGAGTGACTTCAGAGAAAGCCTGCACAGCTTATTCCGGGTGTATCCGCTGACTGAGAGCCAGAAGGTGGGCATATTAATGGGACAGCTAGCCGGCGCAGCCCAGCGTGAAGCGAAGTCATGGCCTGATACAGATAAAGGGACAGCAGCCCAGATACTGGCCAAGCTAAAGAGTACGTTTGACACTCGCACCGCAGCAGAGATAAAGATGAGATTCTTTGGGTGCAAGCAGCGGGCCACAGACAGCATAAGGGACTATGCCCTAAACCTGCAAGAGGCCCTGAAAGCAGTTAAACAGGTGGACCCAGAGAGTGTACGTGAAGAAGACAAACTCCTAACTGAGCAGTTCATAGAGGGGCTCCTGTCAGATGCCCACAGGACCCAGCTGCGTATCCTGGTCCTGCAGAACCCTGCTCTGGACTTTGCCAAGTTTAAGGACCAGGCCATCAGGGTACTGAGAGAATCTACGCCGAATGACCCAGTACCCCTCCGGCCTCCTGCTATCACGTACCCCGGGGTGGTGCCTGCAACACGAGCCACTGCAGGGGCTGAGGCGCAGTCCCTGGATAAGGATCCCACTGCGGAGCTCAGACAACAGGTCCAGGAGCTGACCAAGACTGTGGCTGCCCTTGCCAAGACCGTGCAGTCTCTACAAATGACCCCCTCGCCTGCGAAAATCGAGTTGGCCTCCAGCCCAGAGGACGTCCCATGGATGCGACAGAGAAGGATTCCGCCGACCCGAGGCAGAGACACAGACCGGTACGATTCAACAGGACAACCGATCTGCCGCAACTGCAACCAGGCGGGCCACATTGCACGACGCTGTCCTTTAAATGGGCCGAGCCTGGGGCCAGGAGCCGACCCCCAGGTGTAAGGAAGCCCGGCTCAACCCCCAGCCGCAGCAAGTATGTGGGAGGACGACCGGTCCTTCCTATTGTGCTGGATGGAATCCCTTTGAATGCCCTCCTGGATACGGGGTCCCAGGTAACAACCATCCCCCACAAACTGTACAAAAGATATTGGGCCGATTCAGACATTGACCATGGCCCAGATGATGATTTAACAATTGTGGCCAGTAATGGTCAGCCCTTACCTCAGATTGGGTACAAAGAAGTAACCATTAAAGTGGGGCGGGTGGAATTGCCATGTCAGGGGATGATAATTGTAGATATTGATCGCAAAGAATCTGACCCACTGCTAACTCTTGGTACAAATGTGATAGAAAATTGTATTGCCGAAGTGATAATTTTGTTACAGCAGGCGTCTGAAACTGCCAGCTCCGGGCAGCAGCGTGTCCTACAGAGGGAGATCAGAGCCCTGATGAGGAGGCAGCAGGTAGAGCTGGCCGGAGGAGAAATTGGCAGTGTGAGGGTAAGTGACCCCCTCCCCATTGTAATACCCCCAAGAAGTGAAATGTTGATATGGTGTCGGGCAGCAATAGGCCTCAAGGGTCAGGATTACCATGCCTTGGTAGAACCAATGTATTCAGACAGTAGGCCTGGAGTCCTGATAGCCAGAGGGGTAGCGGACGTCCGCAAGGGGAGAGTGCCCGTCCGTGTCCTGAATTGTGGGGAGGAGGAGGCCAAATTGCCCCGGTATGCCACTGTGGCAAAATTGTACACTGTCAGCAACAATACCATTAAAGCAGTGGAACCCTTGATCCCGTCCGACCAGGCGGAAGACAATGGCTCCAAGGGGCAGCCGGAAGACTGGTGCCAAAAATTACATGTGGGCACCGACTCCACCCCCTCACACCAAAAGCATGGGGTTTACCGGGTGGTACAGGAGTATGAGCGGGTCTTCAGCAAACACCCCCTAGATTTTGGGCAGGTGAAAGGGGTTCAACATCAAATCCCCACGGGTGATCATCATCCCATTAAAGAAAGATACCGCCCTGTACCCCCCGCACAGTATCAGTGTGCCAAGGAAATGTTACGGGAAATGAAGGAGGCTGGGGTTATCAGAGATAGTTGTAGCCCCTGGGCAGCTCCACTAGTGCTCGTAAAGAAAAAAGATGGTACAATGAGAATGTGTGTAGATTACAGGCAAATTAACCGCATTACACATAAAGATGCCTATCCACTACCCAGAATAGAGGAGTCACTAACAGCCTTAAAGTCAGCTAACTATTTCTCCACCTTGGATCTCACCAGTGGGTATTGGCAGGTTCCCGTGGCAGAGGCGGACAAGGAGAAGACTGCATTCACGACACCAATGGGTCTCTGTGAGTTCAATTGTATGCCATTCGGGCTCTGCAACGCCCCAGGGACATTCCAACGGTTGATGGAGTGCTGCTTGGGCCACCACAACTTCGAAACCGTGCTGCTGTACCTGGATGACGTAATAGTCTACTCCAAGACTTATGAGGACCACCTGAAGCACTTAGCAGAAGTGTTTGAGTCCTTGTCGAAATATGGCCTGAAGATCAAGCCGTCCAAATGTCACCTCTTGAAGCCAAAGGTACAGTACCTGGGTCATGTGGTCAGCGCAGAAGGCGTGGCACCTGATCCGGAGAAAGTCACGGTAATTAAGGACTGGCCAAGACCCACCACGGTGAAGGAGGTGCGGCAGTTCCTTGGACTGGTGGGCTACTACCGAAGGTTCATTGATGGGTTCACCAAGATAGCAGCGCCCCTTCAAGATCTCCTGGTGGGCCAGCCGAAGCAGGCTAAGAAGCAGAGCCCTCCATTTGAATGGGGCAGCCAACTGGAAACATCCTTTGTCCGGCTGAAAGGGGCTCTCACGGGAGAAGAAATTCTGGCCTACCCTGACTACAGCCAACCGTTTATACTGTACACAGACGCCAGCAACGTGGGACTGGGAGCAGTTCTGTCCCAGGTACAGGGAGGCAGAGAGAGGGTAATAGCGTACGCCAGTAGGAAGCTTCGGCCCACGGAAAGGAATCCAGAAAACTACAGTTCCTTCAAGCTGGAGTTCCTCGCTATTGTGTGGGCAGTGACTGAACGCTTCAAGCACTATCTGGCATCGGCCAAGTTTACCATCTTCACGGACAACAATCCGTTGACACACCTGGCAACAGCCAAGTTAGGTGCGATGGAACAGCGATGGATGGCCCGGCTGTCTAACTTTGACTTTACCATCAAGTATCGGGCTGGCAAGAAGAATAACAATGCTGATGCGCTGTCCAGAATGCCTCACTTACCCGAATCTGGAGAAGACCTGGATGAACTCGAAGAGATAGAGTTACCGGCTTTCCATCACCAGGGTGTTTCACAGTGTGAGCATGCTGTGGGAGTGAAGCGCTTAAACCAGCACGAGGTCTCGGTCAATCCATTACTCCACCATAATTGGGAAGAAACACAGAATGGTGACCCGGCCGTGCGATTGGTCAAAGAGAAGCTAGCGCAAGCTGAGACCCATCTTGGCCCAGACGCTCCAGAGGAAGCCCAGCAGCTGTGGAAGGAGAGGGGACGACTGTTCACCTACCAGGGCAAGCTCTGCAAGAGATATGTCAACTATCGAACAAATGAACTTGTCTGGCAGATAGTGGTTCCGCAGAGGGATGCTCCAATGGTCCTAGCAGCGTATCATGATAACGCCGGGCACTTCGGGTGGAAGAAGTTGGAGGCCTTACTCCGTGATCGGTTCTACTGGGTGCACATGAGAAAGATGATCGAGAAATGGTGCCGAGACTGTGGCCCGTGTAACTTGAGGCGGAAGGATGATGCCAGCCAAAGGTCTCCCCTACAGCCAATTGTCACGAAGCAGCCCCTGGAGTTGGTGGCCCTGGACCACGTGAAGCTAACACCAAGCCGGTCAGGCTATGTGTACGCTCTCACCATTGTGGACCATTACTCTCGTTTCCTGGTAGTAGTGCCTGTGAAGGACCAGACAGCCAGGACGGCAGCTAGAGCGTTCCAGGCATCCTTTTGTCGACCGCAGGGCTATCCGGAAAGGGTACTGACGGATCAGGGTCCTGCATTCGAGGCTGAAGTGTTCCAAGAGTTCTGTAACATGTACGGTTGTAAGAAAATTCGAACCACACCGTACCACCCCCAGACCAATGGACTGTGCGAGAAAATGAACCATGTGGTTATTGATATGCTGAAGACCCTACCGCTGGAAGAGAGGAACCAATGGCCAGAAAAGTTGCCAGATCTGGTAGACTTATACAACCACATCCCAGTGAATTCGACCAACTGCAGCCCCGCTTACCTGATGCGAGCCAGACCAGGCAAGTTGCCTGTAGACTTTGAGATGGGGACTGTGTCGCCTGAGGCGGTTCAAGAAATAGAGGATTGGGATGCAGAACAGCAGCAGCGGTACCGTAAGGTCCAGGAGTGCGTGGAAAGGAGCCTGTCTCAAGCAAGAACGAGACAAGAACAGCATTACAATCAAACAGCCCCAGCAACTCCCTTAGCACCTGGAGAACAAGTCCTCAAGAAGAAGCGGAAGACGCATAAGTTGGATGATCAGTGGGAAAACGAGCCCTACACCATTATCCCCTCCAACTTTGACAATAGTAAGGTATGCCTCATAAGCAAAGATGAAGGCAAGACCTGTCAAGCAATTTCCCGAGACCGCCTGAAAGCGTGCCCTGAACGGTGCCGAATCGAAAGAGAAATGGAAGGAGTACAAGGAAGTCCCCAAAGTCAAGAGAAAGAAGGGGAGATGATTCAAACCATCCTTGGGAAGTTCCCCAAAACTTGGACCCGAATCAACAATGCCATAGTGGTACCAGTTTTGGCGTTTCCGCAGTTGGTCGAGCCAGAAACAGAAAAGGTTCCGGATCCACCTAAAGAATCGTCCGCTCCAGCACGAGATGACACGCCAGCAGTGGAACAGGAGGATCAACCCCCTGTCAGTGGTGAACCTGTCATACCCTTGGCGACTCCTGGACCACAAAGGCAACCATCACGCTTACCTATTGGGGTTAGGCCCACCTGTAGTGCTGAGATAGAAGACGTACCACGTAGTCAGGGGCAAACACCAGAGCTACGTAGGTCCCAGCGCAGCACTCGGGGACAACCCCCTCTAAGGTATAGGGAGTCTACTGTATAAAGTAAAGAGTACTTATTAGAGTGTAAATAGTTATGCAAAATGTCTGTCATGTTGTGCACAAAATGTTTTCTTTTTCTTTGATTGCGAAAATGGACAATTGGGCCACTGGACTATGGGTGGCCAACACCTAAATTGTTCATAGTTAGCACCAGTGTGCTCAAACACCCCTGAAGAAAAACCCATCCGGCGTGCATAGAGTGGGGTCATCAATGCTCTGACGCACGCCCAGAGCCTACGTTGGGGGTTTGATCGCGGCGGGTCCCCCATGGAGCAGTGTAATGGACACCCGGCAGGGAGCCACACTGGACTCTTATAGAAATGTTTAAGATTGTAACGTTAAAGAGAATGTGCCTCCCATATTGGGATGAAATGTATGACATGTTATGTTTTGTTTCTACAGTCCGGGAGTACTGAATTTAACTAAGGGGGAGTGTGGCGCCCTAGGACCTGGTCGCCACAACGGCATTGCCCTCCTGAGGGTTAATGCTGAGCCTGGAGGTAATGGGGAAATCTACTGGCCAGTAAGTTAACATCCACCGCAGTTTCTCCCTCAGGCCAGTAGGGGGAGCTCTGAACCTGAAGTTTCAGGGAGCTTCCTTAAGCCTGACCTGGGGGAGGAGTTAGTTAGTCTGTAGGGAGCAGCAGAAGTGAACAGACAGAGTGAGCTGTCCTGTGAATCTGGGGCCTAGAGCTGGAGCAGTTTGGCCCAGAGAAGCAGGAGTAGCTGAGAGGCAGCAGAGAGACTCGGACATCGGAGTCTGTGGTTGCCAGGGTATAAAATCCGTCCCTGGTAGCCGAATCCGAAGGGCAGGGGAGCTGCAAGCCCCTGGCCCAGACACATCCAAGGTACAGCTGCAGCATCAGGGCCCGGTGTGGACCCCAGCGGAGAAGCACCAGGGAGTGGGCCTGCGCAGCCACCTACAGAGGGAAGGGACGTGCTATTGGTCCCAGCAGCGAAGAGGGCCATTGCTGGATTCAGAGAAGCAGGGTCCTATCATCACCAAGAAAGGTACAGGAGTAGGCCTCATACTCAGCTGGCCAGAAAGATCACCCCAAGTACTTCCAGGCCGACCGGATCCCCATCACCACCTGTAACGGTCTCCCAGGACTGGACTGTTCCCAGAGTAAAAGAGGAAAAGGTAAAGAGACTGTTGTTTGTGCCTGGTTCTTTCCTCGCCTGTCGGCCCTGCACCGTGTTAGTCACACAGCACCATAGACTTTCACAAGCACCAACTGTGCCCCGGGCATTGCTCCACCTGTGGGGAGCAGTACCATCATAGCTGCCATAATATCATCCCGGAGGCCTCACACAGCAGCGGCGGCTTATTAGCCGCATACCACAGGTGGCGTCACGAACACAACCATTAACAAGCAAGCCACATATTCTACTGACACCCACCAGGGCCACGGAGCCGGGCCCAGCCACCACTGACTACCACCGGACTAGTCCAGCCCGGCACCGGGTGTCCCATAGCCCTGGGGTGGGCGAGTCAGAAACATGGGCACCACTTCTGTATTTTTTTTACCCACTCCTGGTTTTGGCTTACAAATACTGAGGTAAAAAACTCACCAAATAATGAACATGTGAACGTGGGCTTACAGAGATTGGCATTTAAGTGGTTAAGCATCAGCGATCTACTGTAGATCCAGTTACTCCTGTTAGGGGCAGGTGCCAATTGTATAGCACAGATCCATACATCTCCTGGGTCTGTATGACATATGTTTACATACATTACATATAGGGCTGCAAAAGGATTTATAGAATTATTATTTGTACTTGGCAATAAAATATGTACATCAGAGCATTGCATTTAGATAGGGATCACTTATTAATTTAAATCATATGTTTTGGACAGTGAGATTTCGTGTTACAGGAAAAACATTAATTTAAATAATAGGTCCATTAAAGAAATTCATAATATCTGATAATCCAACATTTACATTTGCTCCAGCTCAAAGCCTAGAATATCTAATTATACAGCACCTATTGTAAAGTGAGCAATAGATATAGAATAGATACTGTATATAATGGATAGATAAGTACAGTGCCTTGCGAAAGTATTCAGCTCCCTTGAATTTTTCAACCTTTTTCCACATTTCAGGCTTCAAACATAAAGATAAAAATGTTAATGTTATGGTGAAGAATCAACAAGTGGGACACAATTGTGAAGGTGAACGAAATTTATTGCTTATTTTAAACTTTTATAAAAAATAAATAACTGAAAATTGGGGCGTGCAATTTTATTCATTCCCTTTACTTTCAGTGCAGCAAACTCACTCCAGAAGTTCATTGAGGATCTCTGAATGATCCAATGTTGTCCTAAATGACTGATGATGATAAATATAAGCCACCTATGTGTAATCAAGTCTCTGTATAAATGCACCTGCTCTGTGATAGTCTCAGTGTTCTGTTTAAGGCCCCCTTCACATGCACGTGTGTCCGGTACGTGCTAGGTCCGTGCCCGCATATACCGGAGACACGGGCACACGTAAACTCATTAAAATCAATGGGTTTATGTGCACGCACGTGTGCAGCCATTGGCCCGTGCCTCAGTGTGGAGCAGACGTGAGCCCGTGTGCTCCACACGGATGCATGTCCATTTTTCTCCGGCAGCACGGGTGTCACACAGCCCGCATACGGAACACACGGATGTACTGTGTATGCAGTCCAGTGTGACACGCGCCGGAGAAAACTCACGTGTCAGAGAAAAAAAATAACAAATCTTTACTCGCCTTCTCCAGCCCTCCTGTCTCTGCCGCTGCTGTCACTTGCTGCCGACCGCCGCTCATTATGCTCATTTAATATTCACTTCACTGCGGCTGGAAGCAGCAGCAGCGGGGAGTCGGCAGGACCGGAGACCGAAGATCAGCACCACGGACAGCAACACCAGGGACAGGTGAGTTGAAAGTTCTCGTTCTCCGTGTGTTATCACGGATAACACACGGAGAACACACATAGTGCCATAAACACGGCTCATGGAGGGGAAAACGCACCTTTGACACGTCCATGAAACACTTGCGTGATTTTCATGAACGTGTGAAGGGGGCCTAAGGCATAGAGCATCATGAAGACCAAGGAACACAACAGGCAGGTCCATGATACTGTTGTGGAGGAGTTTAAAGCCGGATTTGGTTACAGAAAGATTTCCAAAACTTTAAACATCCCAAGAAGCACTGTGCAAGCGATCATATTGAAATGGAAGGAGTATCATATCACTGCAAATCTCCCAAGACCCGGCCGTCCTTCAAAAATTTCATCTCAAACAAGGAGAAGACTGATCAGAGATGCAGTCAAGAGGCCCATGATCACTCTAGATGAACTACAGAGATCTACAGCTGAGGTGGGAGAGTCTGTCCATAGGACAACAATCAGTCTTACTCTTAAGGCCCTGTCACACACAGAGATAAATCTGTGGCAGATCTGTGGTTGCAGTGAAATTGTGGACAATCAGTGCCAGGTTTGTGGCTGTGTACAACTGGAACAATATGTCCATGATTTCACTACAACCATAGATCTGCCAAAGATTTATCTCTGTGTGTGACAGGGCCTTAAGGCTATGTGCGCTCTAGAAAGTTCCTTTTTCTTAAGAAAAAAACGGACCATCTTAAAGGATCCCGCACCCGCAGTAAAAAACACAACGAAATCCGCATGCGGTTTTACCACAGTTTGCCACGGATTTTGCGCAGATTTGCTGTGGATTTACTGCGGATTTTCCGCAAGTTGGTCCCTGTGGATTTTTATCATTATCTATGGCAAAAACCGCAGGTACCTGCGGAAAAGAAGTGACATGCTCATTAATTCTGTAACGGAAAATCCGCGGGTAAATCTGCGGGTATAAATAAACGCAATGTGCGCACAGAATTTTTTAAAACCCATAGGATTTGTGGGGAATGACTGCAGCAATGTTAGACACATTTACTGCAGCAAATCCACGGCAAAATCCGCCGTCAATCCGCAGCGTGTGCACAGGACATTACACTGCACAAATCTGGCCTTTATGGAAGAGTGGCAAGGAGAAAGCCATTTCTCAAAGATGTCCATAAAAAGTGTCGTTTACAGTTTGCCACAAGCACCTGGGAGACACACCAAACATGTGGAAGAAGGTGCTTTGGTCAGATGAAACCAAGATCAAACTATTTGGGCACAATGCCAAATGATATGTTTGGCGTAAAAGCAACACAGCTGATCACCCTGAACACACCATCCCCACTGTCAAACATGGTGGTGGCAGCATCATGGTTTGGGCCTGGTTTTCTTCAGCAGGGATAGGGAAGATGGTTAAAATTGATGGGAAGATGGATGGATACAAATACAGGACCATTCTTGAAGAAAACCTGTTTGTGTCTGCAAAAGACCTGAGACTGGGACGGAGATTTGTCTTCCAACAAGACAATGATCCCAAACATAAAGAAAAATCTACAATGGAATGGTTCACAAATAAACATATCCAGGTGTTAGAATGGCCAAGTCACAGTCCAGACCTGAATCTAATCGAAAATCTGTGGAAAGAGCTGAAAACTGCTGTTCACAAACGCTCTCCATCCAACCTCTCAGCTCGAGCTGTTTGCAAGGGAAGAATGGGCACGAATGTCAGTCTCTCAATGTGCAAAACTGATAGACACATTCCCCGAGCGACTTGCAGCTGTAGTCGCAGCAAAAAGTGGCATTAACTTAAAGGGGCCAAATAATATTGCACACCCCACTTTTATTTTATTTTTTACAAAAATGTAAAATAAGCAATAAATTTCGTTCAACTTCACAATTGTGTCCCACTTGTTGTTGATTCTTCACCATAACATTAAAATTTTTATCTTTATGTTTGAAGCCTAAAATGTGGGAAAAGGTTGAAAAATGCAAGGGGGCCAAATACTTTTGCAAGCACTGTATATGGATGGCTAGATGATAGGACAACATCTGCAAGAGTTTGGATGCTATCTCCGTGTTTGTGTGGGTTTCCTTTGGGTTCTCTGGTTTCCTCAAAAGACATACTGATAGGGGATTTAGTTTGTGAGCTCCAATGGGGACAGTGTTGCTGATGTATGTAAAGTGCTGTGGAATTAATAACGCTATATATGTGAATAAATATTATTATAGATAAATAGATGGATGTGCCCCTATCTCTCGTTTCTACAGTCCCTACCCATCATCCCCACAGTCCCTATCCCTATTGTACACTTGGTTTGGAAAAACTAATGCATATTTTGTTTTGCCAATATAGCTTCTTTGAATTGAATTCATAGATTAGTAGATAGATGAATTGCTAGATAATGTATGGATAGATGGATAGGTAATAGCTAATATAGGGATAGGTAATAGATTCATAGATAATATATGGCTAGATGATAGATCATAGATAGACAGATAGGTATGGTATAGATAGATGGATAGATTTGTTATGAACATACATTTTTCAGTCTTATTACGCCATCTTATGGCCTGACACCAATTGACATGTATCTTAGGCCTGTTTCACACGTCAGTGATTCTGGTACGTTTGTGCTTTTTTTTAAACGTACCAGAATCACTGACATACGCAGACCCATTATAATGAATGGGTCAGCTCACACGTCAGTGATGTTTCACTGACCATGTCTCCGTGCAGCGTTCACGCGTGTCCGTGATTGCCGCACGGAGACATGACTTTTTTTTTCTGGCATCACTGATGTTCCACGGACCACGCAGTGGTGTGGTCCGTGAAACACGTGCCAGAAAAAAACGTGCTTTTAAAATAAAAAACATTTTTACTCACCCAGCTTCAGCGGCGCTCTCTGCAGCCCGTTCTGCTTGCTGCTTCAGAGCCGGCTCATTACTGTCGCGCATATTCATGATGCACGACACAGCCGACCCGGAAGCAGCTGCTGCGGGGGTCAGCGCCGGCCGGATGCTGCACCGCGGGAGCGATCAGCACCATGGAGAGCGGGAGCGCGCACAGGTGAGTTGATTTCTAAGTGCAATCACGGGACACGGAGAACAGAGCCCGGATTGCACTTAGACAACCCACGTGTACCGTAATTCACGGCACACGGAGGGACATGTGCGCGTTTTACACGCCAGTGAAAAACGTCAGTGTTTTTCACTGACGTGTGAAACTGGCCTTAGTGTGAGGGATATTCTTGAATGATGATATTTTTATTTTCAAAACCAGTAAAGATCAAGATAAAAAAAATTACTGGAAATAATTATGTAAAAGAAACAAAATATAAAATACACAATTGGTTACCATCAAAGAATCCTCTCCTTATATCCTATGGGCATCATTCTATAGTATAAAAAAGCACACACAAAAAAAGTAAAAACTTTTTTTTTTTAAATTTATAATCAACAATTAGACTAGGTATTTATACATAATATAGCAACAAGTATTAGTACAATGTGTAAAAGTATAATGCAGTTACACAGCAACACTCTAACACCCCTATACATCTACCTTTTATTGATTGTATATAATCACTGTATTTTGTAGTGAATTTAATGCACATAAAATAGCTTTTTGATTATTGGATACTATGGAGGCAGGTATCTTTTGTTTTTGTTTTGGTAGACTTTTACAATAAATGTTACAAATGCTTTACAAATCTGTAGAGTTAGACCACTGATAATCGCCACTTATGAAGAAAATGTACTGATCCACAATTGTTGTATTGTGGTGCTGTAGCGGTGTCTGTAATAAGGAACAGGGATGATCCATACTTTAAAGGGAATGTCAGCAGGTTTTTCTATGTAAGCTGAGGACAGCATGTTGTAAGAGTTAGAAAATAAAAATCTGCCTTTCTTATCTGTGTGTGTGCAATTCTTTACATAATCTAATGGCCTTATTAGGGCGCTTTTCCATCTGCAATTTTCTTGTGTGAGTGCGATCCGATGCAAAATCTGATTGCACTCGCACCAGTGTTAATCTATGTGACCATGCCATCCTGAGCGTTTTTTCTCCACACAACTCGCATGCTGCGATTGTCAGTGAGACACCCCCATGCAACCCTATGGGAGCGAGAAAAATATCGCAATATGGATGGCATACGCATGTCACGCGGATGGCATACGTATGTCACGCGGATGGCATACGTATGTCACGCGGATGGCATACGTATGTCACGCGGATGGCATACGTATGTCACGCGGATGGCATACGTATGTCACGCGGATGGCATACGTATGTCACGCGGATGGCATACGTATGTCACGCGGATGGCATACGTATGTCACGCGGATGGCATACGTATGTCACGCGGATGGCATACGTATGTCACACGGATGGCATACGTATGTCACACGGATGGCATACGTATGTCACACGGATGGCATACGCATGTCACACGGATGGCATACGCATGTCACACGGATGGCATACGCATGTCACACGGATGGCATACGCATGTCACACGGATGGCATACGCATGTCACACGGATGGCATACGCATGTCACACGGATGGCATACGCATGTCACACGGATGGCATACGCATGTCACACGGATGGCATACGCATGTCACACGGATGGCATACGCATGTCACACGGATGGCATACGCATGTCACACGGATGGCATACGCATGTCACACGGATGGCATACGCATGTCACACGGATGGCATACGCATGTCACACGGATGGCATACGCATGTCACACGGATGGCATACGCATGTCACACGGATGGCATACGCATGTCACACGGATGGCATACGCATGTCACACGGATGGCATACGCATGTCACACGGATGGCATACGCATGTCACACGGATGGCATACGCATGTCACACGGATGGCATACGCATGTCACACGGATGGCATACGCATGTCACACGGATGGCATACGCATGTCACACGGATGGCATACGCATGTCACACGGATGGCATACGCATGTCACACGGATGGCATACGCATGTCACACAGATCCTTGGTATGAAAAAATCTACAGATTCGCATACCACTCGCACGGTACTCGCATGACACTCGCATGTCATACGAATGCTAGGTGAGAAAAAAAACGCAGACAATACGCATGACACTCACCCCACTTTCTGGGCGAGTATCGCAGAGATTATTTAATTGCTGATTGAAAAGCGCCCTTAAGCGGGCTTTACACGCTACGACATCGCTAATGCGGAGTCGTTGGGGTCACGGAATTCGTGACGCACATCCGGCCGCATTAGCGATGCCGTTGCGTGTGACACCGATAAGCGATTTTGCATCGTTGCAAAAACGTGCAAAATCGCTAATCGGCGACACGGGGGTCCATTCTCAAATCTCGTTACTGCAGCAGTAACGAGTTAATTCCTCGTTCCTGCGGCAGCACACATCGCTGCGTGTGACGCCGCAGGAACGAAGAAGCTCCCCTTACCTGCCTCCCGGCTGCTATGCGGAAGGAAGGAGGTGGGCGGGATGTTACGTCCCGCTCATCTCCGCCCCTCCGCTGCTATTGGGCGGCGGTTCAGTGACGTTTCAGTGACGTCGCTGTGACGCCGCACGGACCGCTCCCTTAGAAAGGAGGCGGTTCGCCGGTCACAGCGACGTCACCGGACAGGTAAGTATGTGTGATGGCTGTGGGCGATGTTGTGCGGCACGAGCAGCGATATGCCCGTGTTGCGCAACAGATGGGGGCGGGTACCCACACTAGCGATATCGGGACCGATATCGCAGTGTGTAAAGTAGCCTTTAGTCAAGAGTCACACTTGTGAGTGACTCGCACGAGTCTCGACATCGCATCACCCGGCCTGGTCTGCCACTCTCCAGACAGGAGTGTCTCAGCTACATAGAAAAACATGCACCCGACCTGCTCCTATCAGGAGAGTGTGCAGCCGTACCGGGTGATGCAATGCAAGACTCGAGCGAGTCTCTTGCAAGTGTGACTCCAGCCTTACCCTGTGACTAGCATTAGAGGACTAGAAACTAGTGATGAGCGAGTACTAAAAAGCTCGGGTGCTCGAAGCTCGGGCCGAGCCTCCCAAGATACTCGTGTACTCGGGCCGAGCAACGAGCCCAATGTTATCCTATGGGAGACCCGAGTATTTTTGTGAAATGACCCCCCGGCAGCATGGAGAAACCCTAAAAATGTCACAAAAGTCTCAGAAGAGTGCTCAAATGACATGGCAACAGCATGGGGAAGACCCCTTGAAGCATTTATCACTGAAAAGTCACAGCTGTGAACAATTTTGTCCGCGTTTTACGCCATTTTTACGGACTCACCAGAAAACCTTCCAAAATGACCCCAAAATGATTTTTCATGGCGGAAATGTTAAGGGCACATACCCAATAGTGAGATAGAGCTGGTGTATGTTACTTTTTGAGATTAATACATGAAAGATTTTACGTGAAAACATTGTGTGGCACTCCGATGTCCCTGAGAAGAGACGTACATGAAGGCCTCTTGAGTCTAATGTGCCCATTTTGAGGAAGTGAGTCTTTGTAGTATTTTCCTTTGCCAGGGCAGTCCAAAATTGTGAGGTTCACCAATGCCCCTGCATACAGACGTGCATGAGGGCCTGTAAACCTGAAGTGGGTGTATTATAGTATAGCCCTTAGGCAGGGCAGCCAAAAATTGGGAGGCTCCACATTGTCCCTGGATAGAGACGTGCATGATGGCCTGTAAACCTGAAGTGCCCATTGTAAGGAAGTGGGTCTATTTCAGTATAACCCTTTGCCAGGGCAGCCAAAAATTGGGAGGCTCCACATTGTCCCTGGATAGAGACGTGCATGATGGCCTGTAAACCTGAAGTGCCCATTGTAAGGAAGTGGGTCTATTTCAGTATAGCCCTTTGCCAGGGCAGCCAAAAATTGGGAGGCTCCACGTTGTCCCTGGGTAGAGACGTGCATGAGGGCCTCAAAACATTAAGTGTCCATTTTAAGGAAGTGGGTGTATTATAGTATAGCCCTTAGGCAGGGCAGCCAAAAATTGGGAGGCTCCATGTTGTCCCTGGGTAGAAACGTGCATGAGGGCCTCAAAACATTGTTCCCATTGCAAAGAAGCGGGTCTCCTGTCGTTGTAATGTCCATTCTGCAAAGAATGGGCGAAAAAATTTACCACTGGGGGTATACTTTAAATTCCGCTCTCATTTGCTGGTGGTGTGGTGAAGTCTGGCCCAATCCAACCCTTGTTCATCTTGATCAGAGTCAGCCTGTCAGCATTTTCAGTTGACAGGCGGGTGCGTTTATCTGTAATGATTCCACCTGCGGCACTAAAAACACGCTCTGACAAAACGCTAGCAGCAGGGCAGGCCAGGACTTCCAAGGCGTAGAGAGCCAATTCATGCCACGTGTCCAGCTTGGATACCCAATAATTGTAAGGCACAGAGGAATGTCGGAGTACAGTTGTTCGATCTGCAAGGTACTCCTTCAGCATCTGGGCAAACTTAGGATTTCTTGTGGCACTACCCCGCACCTCAGGGGCTGTGGTACGTGAGGGGCTGAGAAAACTGTCCCACATCTTAAAGACTGTTCCCCTACCTCTGGCGGATTGGACTTGTGCCTCTCTCGGCTGTACGCCTCGGTTGTCCACTGATTCATGACCTATGCCGCTAGCGTTTTGTGAGGGGAATGCTTTGCCTACTTCCGTGAGTATGGCCTTCCGAAACTGCTGCATTTTGGTTGACCTCTCCTCCACGGGAATAAGAGACAAAAAGTTCTCCTTGTAGCGTGGGTCTAACAGTGTTACCAACCAGTAATGATTGTCGGCCAAGATGTTCTTAACGCGAGGGTCACGAGACAGGCAGCTTACCATAAAGTCAGCCATGTGCGCCAGACTCTTAACAGCCAGGACTTCAGTAGCCTGACCAACAAGATGACTGAACATGCTGTCCTCCTCCTCCTCCTCCTCCTCCTCCTCATCTACCCTGTCCTCTGGCCAGCCACGCTGAACCGAGGATATGACTGGTGTGCATGTCATATCCTCAATTTGGCCGGAGAGTTGCTCCATGTCTTCATCCTCCTCCTCGTCATAGTCCTCCACTGCACGTTGTGATGAGACGAGGCTGGGCTGTGTGTTATCACCCACACCCACTACTGTTTCTTGCTGCAACTCATCGCGCTCCGCCTGCAATGCATCATGTTTGTTTTTCAGCAGAGACCGTTTTAGAAGGCAGAGTAGCGGTATGGTGACGCTAATAATGGCGTCATCACCACTCACCATCTTGGTGGAGTCCTCAAAGTTTTGGAGGATGGTACATAGGTCTGACATCCATCTCCACTCCTCAGGTGTTATGTGTGGAGTTTGACCCATTTCCCGACGGCTTAGGTGATGCAGGTACTCAACAACTGCCCTCTTCTGCTCACATATCCTGACCAACATGTGCAGAGTTGAATTCCAACGCGTGGGGACATCACACACCAGTCTGTGAGCCGGAAGATGCAAACGGCGCTGAAAGCCGGCAAGGCCGGCTGAAGCAGTAGGTGACTTTCGAAAATGTGCAGACAGGCGGCGAACTTTTACCAGTAGATCAGACAGCTCTGGGTATGACTTTATAAACCGCTGAACCACGAGGTTGAGCACATGGGCCACGCATGGAACATGTGTCAGCTGGCCTCGCCTCAAAGCCGCCACCAGGTTCCGGCCATTGTCACACACGACCTTTCCTGGCTTTAGGTTCAGAGGTGTGAGCCAGTGATCTGCCTGCTGTTTCAGAGCTGTCCACAGCTCTTCTGCATTGTGGGGTTTGTCACCTATGCAGATTAGCTTCAGCACAGCCTGTTGCCGCTTCGCCGAGGCAGTGCTGCAGTGCTTCCAGCTTGTGACTGGTGTGGAGGGCACAGTGGATGAGGATGCGCAGGAGGAGGAGGAGGCTGAAGAGCATGACATTCCGGAGCTGTAGAGTGTGGGTGAAACACTGACTGAGGTAGGGCCTGCAAACCTTGGTGTGGAAGGACGTGTTCCGTCCCTCGCTCAGACTGGGTCCCAGCTTCCACAATATTAACCCAGTGTGCCGTCAACGAGATGTAGCGGCCTTGCCCACAAGCACTTGTCCACGTGTCTGTGGTTAGGTGGACCTTGGGTGAAACAGCGTTGTTCAGGGCACGTGTGATGTTTTGTGACACGTGGTTATGCCACGCGGGGACGGCACACCGGGAGAAATAGTGGCGGCTGGGGACCGAGTAACGTGGGACAGCTGCCGCCATCAGGTCACGGAATGCTTCAGTCTCCACCAGCCTAAAAGGCAACATTTCCAGCGCAAGCAGTCGCGAAATGTTAGCATTTAGAACTGTGGCATGTGGGGTGTTGGCAGTGTATTTGCGCCTGCGTTCAAAGGTTTGCTGAATGGATAACTGAACGCTGCGCTGGGACAAGGACGTGCTTGATGATGGTGTTCTTTCTGCGTAGGCAACTGCAGGTGCAGGAGTGGAGGAGGCTTGTTCGCAGGCAGCATGGACAGAGGATTGGCTCGCATGCACAACCAGACGTAGCAGTGACATCAGCAAGCACTGCTCCTCGACTCTGTTGTACTTCCCACAAAGTCGGATGCTTGGCTGACATGTGCCTGATCATGCTGGTGGTGGTCAGGCTGCTAGTTTTGGTACCCCAGCTGATGCTGGCACGGCAGGTGTTGCAAATGGCCTTTTTTGAATCATCTGGATCCAACTTAAAAAACTGCCAGACTCGGGAAGACCTAACATTTGTACAGGCACCTTGTGTCGTCGTGTTGTTCCGGGGAACGGTTGCCTGACTTCTGCCTGGGGCCACCACCCTGCTTCTTACTGCCTGTTGTGATGCTACGCCTCCCTCCCCCTGTGCACTGCTGTCCTCGCTCTGCATATCCTCCTGCCAGGTTGGGTCAGTTACTGGATCATCCACCACGTCGTCTTCCTCTTCCGCACCCTGCTCCTCCTCCTGACTTGCTGACAATTGTGTCTCATCATCGTCCACCACTTGTTGAGACACGTTGCCAACTTCGTGAGAACGTGGCTGCTCAAATATTTGGCCATCTGTACAGACGATCTCCTCATGACCCACTTCAATATGAGCTGGCGAGAGGCCAGAATGTGTGAATGGAAACGTGAACAGCTCTTCCGAGTGTCCAAGTGTGGGATCATTAATGTCCGAGGAGGACGTGTACTCAGCCTGGTGGTAGGAAGGAGGATCAGGTTCAGAAATGTGCGGTGCAGTATCACGGCTACTGACACTTGACCGTGTGGAAGACAGAGTGTTTGTGGTGGTGCCAATCTGACTGGAAGCATTATCTGCTATCCAACTAACAACCTGTTGACACTGGTCTTGGTTCAAGAGCGGTGTACTGCTGCGGTCCCCAAGAATTTGGGACAGGACGTGCGAGCGACTAGATGTGGCCCTTTGTTGTGGCGAAATTAGAGCTTGCCCACGACCTCGGCCTCTGCCTGCACCACCATCACGTCCACTTCCTTGTTCCTTGCCAATGCCCTTGCGCATTTTGCAATGCTGTGCACTGCTGACGTGTATATTCACTACTTGTGCGTTATATCAAAGTGTGTGGAAATTGCACACAAGTGCACCTGTACGCTGCCACCAACAGGCACACACGTGCGGTTTTAAAAACCAAGCACGGACGCAATAATAACCTAACAGGTTTTTTTGGGGAGCGACAATTACAGACAAGTCAGACACTATCTGGACTGTTTTACACTGTGTACACCAGCCCCAGATATGATGAAGGCTGGTATACGGTCACCACTACCCTGCCTGCCTGCCTGCCTGTATACTGGTACAATAGTCCTGACAAGGACTCTTTTGGTCACTAGCCTGTATTCAGACCTGGCTATACCCTGCCTGTATATAGCAACAATAGTCCTGAGAAGGACTCTGCTACTGTACTCCGACCTGGCTATACCCTGCCTGCCTGTATACAACTAGAATAGTCCTGAGAAGGACTTTTGGTCACACTGTTTGCAGCCCTGCAACTGAAAAAGCTATAAAGGGCCGCAAAGCTTTCCCTGAATCAGCGACACTCTCCCTACACTGACTGTCTGAATAGCTGTGAGCAGAGCACAGCGCGCCGGCCGATATAAAGGCTCGGTCACGCTGTGCAGGCCGGCCAATCACTGCAATTCCACAACTAACAGGGCTGTGGCATTGCAGTGGTCTGCCAGCCAATCGCTGCATGAGGGCTGGCTCTCAAAAGAGCGCCAACATGCAGAAATGAAGACCACGAGTACAGCACGAGTATCGCGAGATTACTCGGTCCCCGCCGAGCAGCCCGAGTACAGCGATACTCGTGCGAGTACCGAGTAGTGACAAGCATGCTCGCTCATCACTACTAGAAACACATGTGCGCAGGAGTCCGGTACGCCCCCTTCTCAGATTTACACCTCACAGTCAATGCACAAGGTAGGTTTCATTCAAAACAGTAAATGTGAGTATTGTATAGGGATTTGTGGGCATTATCTATTTAAAAATATATATAATTAAAAGGAATCTACCACAAGGTTTTTCTTACCCCATTTGAGAGGAGCATGATGTAGGGAAAGAGACCCTGATTCATATACTTGGCTGGTAATTTTAATAAAATCACTGTTTTCTTTGCTGGAGAACTAGAAGTTCACTGAACACTGACCTCTGTATAACCCCACCCACACCACTGATTGACAGCTTTCTGTGTACACTGTACATAGGCAAAAAGCTGCCAATTAGAGGTGGTGATGGAGTTGCACAGAGCAGGAAGACTAGAAGGCATGAGACAACTAGTCCTTTACTGAAAACAGTGAATTTATCAAAACTATAGCAAGCAGCCTAATAAGTGACAAATACCTAAAATCAGGGTCTCTGCCACTATATCACGTTGCTCTCAGATTACAAAGTGAAAACCTGCTGATGGATTCCCTTTAAAATATTAATCTAATGTACACAGTGGGTCATTTTCTGTTGACACGCTCCCTTTAACATGCAAATACTGCATAATATAGGAGAAGGGAGGCTACCATAGTAGCCTGTTATCTTGAGAAGGGGGACAATTGGCTCGGCCATTAGAATGAAACGTCACAGATCTGAGCAACCTCCAGCTATCCCAATGTCCGAAGGACGAAAAGATATTTAACGCTTTTTTTAGTTCCCAGCACTCAGACTGTAACGAGCTCTGAAAGTCTATTGATTTAATCAGTGCATGCCAATGTGCAGATTAAGTAATTGCACTGTACATGGCCTACATCAGCATTAATCTTCAGAGATCTCTAGATTATGGTTTGGATTCCATTTTAAATCCAGAGGTTTCCTGTGTGTAAAGCTATGCTTTACAGTGGATGAAGCACTTTTGGATTTTTTTTTTAATGATAGTCTTAGCTTTATAATATTAATTGAACTACAATAAAAAATATCAGAAGGGAAGGTCATTCATTTTAAACACAGTGATAGGATTACTATTGCATTTAGAGAATTTACTGTTTAAGCCACATTACTCTTTTATAACCTCTACACTAAAATATTCATGAACATTTCACAGTCACATGCGTAGTACTGTAGTGTTAAGAAAATATCAGACTAAAGCTTAACACACATGTGAAAGCCATATGGTGCCCCCGAGAGGCAGGATATTTAGTATTAAAGGGAGCCTGAATTTCACATATTAAAGGGAAGGTGTCGTCCAAAAAAAAAAAAAAATTAAATAACTGAAGAAATGTAAAGTATTATTGTTTTATTTTTTTTTTTTGCTTAATTATTATTTGTTTTTAATTGAGCAAAATATATAAAAAAAAAGGTTTGATATTTTCTATTCTTAAACACTAGGGCGAGGAGCTTCTGAAATCCTACTGTAGAACTAGCTCACATTACAGCTGCAGTAAAAGTGGGTGGAATCTGCTCTCCTGTGTGTGATGTCATTCCCCCTCCCAATCTAGGTGTTTCCAACAGGGTAAGGGAAGATGAAATTTAGGATCACCGTGCGGAGCCATTTTGTTGGTGACCACAAATTTCTAAAGTTTCACCAAGGACAGCTGCATAGTGCTCCCCACATAGCGCTCTGCTGCCCCGGTCCAGCAATGCTCTGCCGTATGCACGCCCACCCGCAGTGCTCTGCCACCCGCACGCACATACACAATGCTCTGCCACATGCACGCACACAGTGCTGTGCCACACGCATGCCCACACACAATGCTCTGCCACACGTC
This sequence comes from Anomaloglossus baeobatrachus, assembly GCF_048569485.1. Lineage (NCBI taxonomy): Eukaryota > Metazoa > Chordata > Amphibia > Anura > Aromobatidae > Anomaloglossus > Anomaloglossus baeobatrachus. The sequence goes on along the minus strand of NC_134353.1, from coordinate 583,964,009 downwards.
CGCCTGCAATGTTCTGCCACATGCACACAGTGTGTGTGTGTGTGTACAGTGTGTATATACTGTGTGTGTGATCAAGCACCCAGCATGAGGGCGGCGGAACCAGTGTGTGTATATCCTATATACCGTGTATATACTGTGTGTGTGACCGAGCAGCATGAGGGCAGCGGAACCAGTGTGTGTATATACTATATGTGTACTGTGTGTATATACTGTATGTGTGACCGAGCAGCATGAGAGCAGCGGAGCCAGTGTGTGTATATACTACATACCATGTGTACTGTGTGTATATACTGTGTGTGTGACCGAGCAGCATGAGGGCAGCGGAACCAGTGTGTGTATACACTATATGTGTACTGTGTGTATATACTGTATGTGTGACCGAGCAGCATGAGAGCAGCGGAGCCAGTGTGTGTATATACTACATACCATGTGTACTGTGTGTATATACTGTGTGTGTGACCGAGCAGCATGAGGGCAGCAGAGCCAGTGTGTGTATATACTATATACCGTGTATATACTGTGTGTGTGACCGAGCACGCTTGCCTGCAATACTCAGCATGCACACCCGCACGCAATGCTCTGCATGCATACACACACAATGCTCTGCTGCATACGCACACACACACAATGCTTTGTTGCATGCACACACACAATGCTTTGTTGCATGCACACACACAATGCTTTGCTGTATGCACACACACAATGCTCTGCGGCATTCACACACACAATACTCTGCTGCATTCACACACACAATGCTCTGCATGCACGCACGCAGAATGCTCTGCATGCATGCACACACAATGCTCTGCTGCATGCATGCATGCACAATGCTCTGCTGCATGCATGCACGCACAATGCTCTGCATGTGTGACGCCCTGGGCAAGCCAGGGGTCACAGGTCATGACACCACCACACCCTACACCCCGGATAGGTACACCAAAGCTACACAAAAATCCTTGTTGCCTTCCTCCAGGGGCTGATGTCCACACCAGGGGGTGGGCCAGGCGGTTGGCTCTGCCCACCGAGGAGTTCACAGCCCTGGAGGCGGGAAAACCAGGCAGAACAGTGAGAGAACAGTTAGAGGAGAGTTAAGAGTGAAGTGGTAGAGGAGCAAGTGAGAGGAGTAAAGGTGGAAGAGAAAGTGACAGTTGAGGAAGCCTGAAGTTAGTCCGGGTGTGTGCCCCGGACTGAGAACAGCAAGGTTAGCAGACGGCGGTGACCGTCTGCAGGAGAGGCTGCTTGGAGGTTGCCGAAAGGACCGTGGACTGGTGGTGGCCCGGCGGTAAAGGAGCGGTATACGAAGAGAAGCCAGCACCATTGGCAGGGTCAATTTTCGGATCCCGGCAAGGCTAGGAGTCGCCGTGAATTTTCCAAATCCGTCAGTGAAGGGGACCTCCTGGGTCTCCCAGCAACCAAGTCCCGATTGAAGGCAACAGTCCAACCGTTAGAGAGAGACACCGCCACCGCCAAGGCACCAGTTTCTCAGGGCCAGCGCCTGCGGGCAAAGAGGAGCTCCTCCGGCACATATCCAAGCCGGGGAGCGGGTTACCGGTGGGAACCCATCGCTACCAACATAGACTTAGGTGCAGGAAAAGGGACCGTCACCGTCAACTACTGGGGAAAAGCAACAGCAGCCGTCCGTGGGAACCGTCTTTCCAGCCGTGTGTTTTACCGAGAACTGTGTCCCCGTCTCAGGCTGAGTGAGTACCACAGTGCCGTGAGGCACATCGCTGCCCCCGCGTCCCTGCACCCCACCAAGCCCTGCACTGGCCCCGCCATCCCTTATCCCCCCAACTCATCACTGGGCCCCGGGACGACCACCCCCCTACCCACGGAGGGGAGAACCAACAACTTTGCTGCTCCCTGTCATCGCTCCCGGGATCCCCATACAGAGCAGCGGTGGTGTCCATACAATCACCACAACCGTGGGTGACGTCACGGACAATAAACAATCCCAAAAACCAATCCCCTTTCACTCACGGGCGAGGAGCGCCGCTTGAGTCCCCGGGATCCGGCCCATCGCTCGAGCCACCGAGCAGCAGCAGGCCGCAGCAGCAGCCGGACTCGAGCAGTGGGAGAGCGCTGCGTCCCCTCCTCCGCCCGCGACACATGCACACACAATACTGTGCATGCATGCATGCATGCACAATGCTCTGAATGCACGCACACACAATGCTCTGCTTTCACACACACAATGCTCTGCATGCACATATAATGCTCTGCTGCATGCACCCCCGCAGCGGTAGCAGGGGGGAGAGCGGGGCTGGGTAGAGCGGGGGGAGGGGGTGTCATTGGAGATGGTAGCGGTGGGGTGGAGGGGTGGTGGCTCGGCGCCCAGTACTCACACATCCCGGTGTTGTTGACAGGGGGAAAGTGAAGCACACAGCATACGCTGTGAGCTCCACAAAGATGGCGCCGATCTCCTCCCTCTGCTGTGATCTGGACAGCCCAGGGGGCGCGTCCATTTCACAGCAGACGCCTTCTCTATCTTACAGTATAGGGTCAGAGTCCAACACTGGTCTTCATTGCCCCTGCCATAAGGAGGTGAGTAATTGTCGTTACAGCAAATCCAAGTTGGCAGCCCCTCAGTGCTTCAGTAAAACTAGAATTAAATAAAAACTAAATAAACAGTGAGTTTAATTTTGCATTACAAATACTTTATTTGATAATCATTATTATTAATGCAAAAATAAAAAACGCGACACCTTCCCTTTAAACTGACCCTAGGGTCCTTTTGTCAAGGTAATGTTTACAATAAAGATATTTTTAGTTTTAATTTTGTTCAGTTGTTACTTTAGAAAAATTAGTTGCCCCTAGTCATTGGAGCATTACAGCATCCCTTTTGAATCCCAGATTCTTCCTATTGAAAGCACGAGCATTGTCTATTGCTAGATGCACAGGTGTATACTGGTATGAGGTGAATATTTACAAAATGTTAGGGATATTTGGCTTTTAGGAGAAATTTCAGGATGATCCTAAAATGCACTCTAACCTCTTCAGGTGACCTTAATGTGACCTTCTCTGATCTTTTGAACGCACATGTCCAACTGTTCAATGTTTCAGTACTTTTTGCACAACTTGCTGTTCTCTAGAGTTTCACACTGGAGTGGTGCTTTAAATATAAACCCCTTGCTTCCGGTATTATTTTCACCTACCACCATCTTCATCCTTATTCAGTGGCACTCTGGTCCGGCAGCGCCATCTTGTGCTCATAACTTCTGACTGTCTGGAAGTCAGAAGTTACATCACAAGTGCTCAATGCATATCTCTATGAGAGCCAGATCGAGGAAGAAGATAACGGTTGCAGCAGATGAGTATAAGAAAGGGAGCAGAGGATTTGCATTTAACACTAGAAGTCCCAGGAATTTCGAGCTCCATAGGGTTCCAATGGTATAAATGTTAAATGACCCCTCTCTGGGACTTCTAGTTTTAAAGCACCACTCCAGCAGTGAAAAAAAACCCCAAAATGATGGACTGGTGTTTTAAGTTTTCACTGAGTCATACAGATACTGGCAAAGCAAAAAATTGTGCTGCTTACCTATGTATACTGTATAACAGAAATATCCTGAACAAGCATTGAATTAAATCATTAATACAGTACGGCCCTATGATTAGCACAGGCTCTAAAGAGAAAGGTCCTCTATTTATATTTGTTTAGCTGAAGGAATACATGATTCAAAAGTTGCAAAACATTAAACTGAACCCTTGTGTGATCCATTTTTGCGCACAATTATCTATATCTTTGTATGTTCCAGAAGTAACAAAGAAGCTTTACATTTACCAGGTTAGTAATGGGGGTGTCTGATAGATGCCTCTCCATTACTAACCCCAGGGCTTGATGCCAGCTGTCAATTCACAGCTGACATCAACCACAAAACTATTACCCTGATAGCCACTACACCAGGACAAATGGGAAGAGCTGGGAAAAGAGCCAGAATTGGCGCATCTAATCAATGCACCGCATTTGGGTCAGCTGCAGGCTGTTATTTTTAGGCTTGGAAGGACAAAATAACCATGGGCCTTCCAAACCTGGCAATATCATGCCCCAGCTGTCTGCTTTACCTTGGCTGGTCATCAAAAATAGGAGGAAGCCCATATTGTTTTTACATTATTTATAAATATATAACTTAAAAAAACTGTGTCGGTTCTCCTCTATTTTTCATAACCAGCCAAGGTTCAAATGTTTTTGACTGATCATTTACAGTGATTACGCAAAGTATTCAGACCCCTTTAAATTTGTCACTCTTTGTTTCATTGCAGCCATTTGGTACATTCAAAAAAGTTCATTTTTTTTCTCATTAATATACACCCTGCACCCCATCTTGACAAAAAAACAGAAATGTAGAAGTTTTTGCAAATTTATTAAACAAGAAAAACTGAAATATCACATGGTCATAAATATTCAGACCCTTTGCTCAGTATTGAGTAGAAGCACCTTTTTGAGCTAGTACAGGCATGAGTCTTCTTGGGAATGATGCAACAAGTTTTTCATACCTGGATTTGGGAATCCTCTGCCATTCTTCCTTGCAGATCCTCTCCAGTTCCGTCAGGTTGGATGGTGAACGTTGGTGGATAGCCATATTCAGGTCTCTCCAGAGATGCTCAATTGTATTTAGATCAGGGCTCTGGCTGGGCCAGTCAAGAATGATCACAGAGTTGTTCTGAAGCCACTACTTTGTTATTTTAGCTGTGTGCGTAGGGTCATTGTCTTGTTGTAAGGTGATCCTTCGGCCAAGTCTGACGTCCAGAGCACTCTAGAAGAGGTTTTCTTCCAGGATATCTCTGTACTTGGCCGCATTCATCTTTCCTTCAATTGCAAACAATCATCCTGTTCCTGCAGCTGACAAACATCACTATGTTTCACTGTTGGGATTGTATTGGGCAGTTTGCTCCACACATAGCACTTAGAATTATCACCACAAAGTTCATCTTCATCTCATCAGACCAGAGAATCTTATTTCTCATAGTCTGAGAGTCCTTCATCTGCTTTTTTGCAATTTCTATGCGGGCTTTCATATGTCTTGCACTGAGGAGAGGTTTGCGTCGGGCCACTCTACCATAAAGGCCTGACTGGTGGAAGGCTGCAGTGATAGTTGACTTTGTGGGACTTTCTCCCATATCCTTACTGCATCTCTGGAGCTCAGCCACAGTGCTCTTGGGGTTCTTCTTTACCTCTCTCACCAAGGCTTTTTTCCCACGATTGCTCAGTTTGGCTGGACAACGAGGTCTAGGAAGAGTTGTGGTTCTTCCATTTAAGAATTATGGCAGCAACTGTGCTCTTAGGAACCTTGAGTAATGCAGAAATTCTTTTGTAATCTTGGCCAGATCTGTATCTTGCCACAATTCTGTCTCTGAGCTCCTTGGGCTGTTCCTTTTGAGCTCATGATTCTCATTTGGTCTGACATGCACTGCGCTTTGAGGCCTTAGACAGGTGTGTGCCTTTCCAAATCAAGTCCTATCAGTTTAATTAAACACAGCTGAAGGAGTAGAACCGTCTCAAGGAGGATCACAAATGGACAGCATGTGACTTAAATATGAGTTTCTGAGCAAAGGGTCTGAATACTTATGACCATATGATATTTCAGTTTTTCTTGTTTAATAAGTTTGCAAACATTTTTACATTTCTGTTTTTTTTACTGCCAAGATGGGGTGTAGATTGTACATTAATGAGAAAAAAATTAACGTTTTTTGAATTTACCATATGGCTGCAATGAAACAAAGAGTGAAAAATGTAAAGTGGTCTGAATACTTTCTGTACCCACTTTATGAACCAAGACCCCCCCCCTAACCTGTCCAGTAGCTCATCCACCAGGGGTATGGGGCTCTCACTTCAACCTCTCCCTGATCAGTACCTCAGTCCAACCACACACATGCCAGAGGAATGTCCAAGCCCTGGCCACGAACAAGGGAGATGGTACTTGTCGGCCTGGTAAATGGTGTTCTGGTTTAACAATATCTGGCCTGACCAGGGTGATGGGACACCCAGTGTCTCAAGGTCTCTGGAACGGTATGTCACTGATATTGATAGCCTGGATGTGGTGATGGAGATTGGCTGGTGTCTGAAGGCGTCTGAATACTTTCCATACGCACTGTACGACTTTTCAAAAAGTCGCAAAATTTGTCTCAAATGTACTCCAGTCCATCCCTGGAGTGATATTATGTACACCAGAAAAATGTTGCTCATATTTTTGGTCAGTTTGTAAAATGGGACTTTTGTGTTAAAAAGTCCCAAAGAGCATTTAAGACAAATTTAAAAAGAGCATTTTTTGGTTTTCTCAAAATTCATGAGACACATACACCATTTTGAAGATTTTGTAAAAAAAAAGATAATGAATATCACAAAAAAAAAAAGAAAAATATATCCTGCTGATGCAATGCAGGTCAATTTCTACTTCCACTACTTCTATACTACTGTGTTTTTCTGGATTTTTCTCCTGAAAACCAACAGGACTTCTGGTATGTGTGACTGCATGCTCATGCTTCCTGTCCTATAAAGAATACTTTTAAATACAAGTGTCGTTAAGAGGACACGTGCCCATGGTACGTATTTGGTGAGGTTCTTTTTAACCTCTGTATTTGTGAGCCATAAAAAGGAGTAAAACAATCAGAGGAAAAGTATAATAGAAACATGTAACCACTTCTGTATTTATTACCCACTCCTGGGTTTGGCTTACCAATACTGCGGTAAAAAACTCAGTGTGCACATGGCGTTATACAGATAATACAGCACTAAAGCATTCACAATAGGTGATTGTGACAGCTCACCCCCTCCATCTCTATATTCAATGACCTTTGCCCAGGTCACAGAGCAAGGGATGATAACTTCACTTTCTATTTTTTCCTGGACAGCTTATCAAAAAATTATGTACAGACAATATTTTTTATGAATGTGTACAACTATAATAAATTCTAAGTGATACATGCCTACAGCCCACACTTCTGATATGAAGACATCAGCTGTATTCACTGTAACCTGTATAATGATGATAATTACAGTCAAAATAATATGTATCAGTTTTTTCAGCTTCAAAAAAATCACGGACGCCTCATTTTTTTTATGGACAAGGGCAAAAAAGTGGCCTATTTTTGCGGACTCTCCTGGAATTTCTGGACGGTTGGCCATAGAGGTCAATGAATACAAGTTCCTATGGTCCATGTGGTGGCAGTAAAGAATGTCATTATTACATTACTACACAATTTTCCCCACAATTTCCCATCCATGACATACCTGGTGGAGTGATCTACTGCGTAATATCTTATGCCTTGACCGAGTGACCTTCTTTGGTGGAGGGTTCCAGTGTGGGTTTGAGTACCACTCACAAGCACTAGGTAATACAGTGCTCGTTTGCCTGCAAAGAAACAAATGTGGTCATTTATAAAAACTATTACAAGATGAAGTGGAGTCATTTGTCTTGTAAGATGCCTCATAGCCTCTCTCACGCTAATGAATCTATTGTCACAACAGATTTATTTCTTTGTTTCAAACTGATGCCAAAATTCATATTGCTGGCTGTTGGTTCAATTCCTTGAAGGTCAATTGACAACATATTAGAAACCGCTGCAGTCAGTTAATATATTTCACAGTATTTTAAATAAATGTACTATGTATTTATTTAATTTAGGGCAGGTACAGATGAGTGTATTTTCAGTCCGAGTACAATCCAAGAAGACATCATATCGCACTCTGAACAATGTTAGTGTATGGGGCCTTGCACATGTCCAATTTTTTTTTTCTTTGGACAGAGTTTGTCCAAGGAAACAATCACCGTATGCTCAAGTTTGATCTGGTATTTTGATTGTATTCGGTCATTCATATCAATGAGTCTATGGACACCATTGGACTGCTCTCAGATGACTTCTGAGTGCAATCTGATTTCCATGCACTGACAGAACAGAGAAGATGGAGACTTTTTTTTCCCCATCTTCTCCTCATCTGAAAGAATAGGAGCACCCTATGCTCACACTGATCAAACTCTGATGAGAATCCCATTTGTATAATCAACTTTATTCTTTCGGATGACTGAATCTACAGTCATCTGTATGCTCCCTTATAGGGCACCATTAATTCCACAGTGCTTTATAAACATTATCATCACTGTCCCCATTGGAGCTCACAATCTATATTCCCTATCAGTATGTCTTTGGTGTGTAGGAAGAAACCAGAGAACTTGGAGGCAACCCACACAAACACAGGGAGAGCATACAAACTCCTTGTAGGTGTTGCCCTTGGTTGGATTTGAACCCAGGACCCCAGTGCTGCAAGACTGCAGTGCTAACCACTAAGCTGTAATTATGTAAAAATATAAAAAAGTGTGCCCACTACAAAAAATAAATTTTGTAAGACATATTGAAACAATTTAGTTCTAGCAATTGCAGTGCATGCCCAATATTACAAGCTGTTGTCCAATCAAGATCACTCAGTTTCAATATTTTCTGTTTTCCTACCGTATCCATAAAATGTTTTTGTTTTATCTGTTTTATATAGTAACCTTGTATATGAGGAAACCATAATAGTGCCATTGTTTAAGTAAGTTATTCCCATATCTGCCTTTCATGGCTGAAACTGGAAATGTTTTTGTGTCCCAGCCACAAAAGGCAAGGGTTATGAAAACAGATAAGCAGAACTGTACTATGCTGTTTGCATAACTCTCAAAAGAAATAAATGGGAGTTAAGGCCCCTATACACATTGAACTAACGTCGGCTGAACCTGAAAATATTGATGGGTTCGGCCATCAGTAAAATGTACACTGTGTGCGGAATTATTAGGCAAGTTGTATTTTAGAGGATTTTTTTTTATTATTGATCAACAACTATGTTCTCAATCAACCCAAAAGACTCATAAATATCAAAGCTTAATATTTTTGGAAGTTGTAGTGGGTTTTTTTTAGATTTGGCTATCTTAGGAGGATATCTGTTTGTGTAGGTAACTATTACTGTGCAGAATTATTAGGCAACTTAATAAAAAACAAATATATTCCTATCTCACTTGTTTATTTTCACCAGGTAAACCAATTATAACTGCACAAAATTTATAAATAAACATTTCTGACATGCAAAAACAAAACCCCAAAAAATTAGTGACCAATATAGTCACCTTTCTTTATGATGACACTCAATAGCCTACCATCCATAGATTCTGTCAGTTGCTTGATCTGTTTACGATCAGCATTGCGTGCAGCAGCCACCACAGCCTCCCAGCCACTGTTCCGAGAGGTGTACTGTTTTCCCTCCCTGTAGATCTTACATTTTATGAGGGACCACAGGTTCTCCACCTTGCTGGCGTGGAGCTCTCTGCCCTTTACTGATCCAGCCTCTGGCCCATCCATCAGGCCCATCAAGAGTCACTCTCATCATCAGTCCATAAAACTTTTGAAAAATCAATCTTAAGATATTTCTTGGCCCAGTCTTGACATTTTATCCTGTGTTTCTTGTTCAAAGGTGGTCGTTTTTCAGTCTTGCTTATCTTGGCCATGTCCCTGAGTATGGCACACATTGTGCTTTTTGATACTCCAGTAACGTTGCAGCTCTGAAATATGGCAAAACTTGAGGGAAATGGCATCTTGGCAGCTTCACGCTTGATTTTCCTCAATTCATGGGCAATTATTTTGCGCCTTTTTTGCCCAACACGCCTCTTGCGACCCTGTTGGCTATTTGCCATGAAATGCTTGATTGCTCAGTGACCACGCTTCAAAGGTTTGGCAATTTCAAGACTGCTGCATACCTCTGCAAGACATCTCATAATTTTGGACTTTTCAGAGCCCGTCAAATCTCTCTTCTGACCCATTTTGCCAAAGGAAAGGAAGTTGCCCAATAATTAAGCACACCTTATATAGGGTGTTGTCATTACACCACACCCCTCCTCATTACAGAGATGCACATCACCTGATTTACTTAATTGGTAGTTGGCTCTCAAGCCTATACAGCTTGGAGTAGGACAACATGTATAAAAAGTATCATGTGATCAAAATACTCATTTGCCAATAATTCTACACACAGGGTATATTTGGGCCCCGGGCTCTCCCCCAACAGATGACGATGGTGAACAGAAAATTCCAGCATGTGCAATTTCAGACTGCTGATCCCTTAAGGCTATGTTCACACACTGTATCTTTTGCTGCATTTTTGGTACATTTTTGAGGTGACAAAGATGCACTTAAATGCATGCATTTCCTTCTCCCAGTAAAACCTATGAGATTTATATTTTGCTGTCCATAAAGTGCATCCTTTTTTGGCTGCATCTTGGCTGCATTTTTGAAGATGCAGCATGTCAGTTCTTTTTGCGTTTTTCCAGTGTTTTTGAGTCCTTCCAGTCAATAGATCTTACTTAAAAAAATACATTGGGCAAAATGCAGTAAAAACATGGCAAAAGGTACGTTTTTTTGGAGCCAAAAACGCTGCATCTATGTGGTTAAGAATCGGGCAACGTAGCTGCCAGCCAAGCTACTGGAATCTGTTGAAAGCTATCTAAAGTGTATGCAGGAACCATCACAATTAAGCCAGCTGCGCTGGGAGCATTGTGGAACAGTGTTGACCTGACTCCAATATAATTTCTATGAGAAGTAAAGCGGACCTTTGACCAAATGTTTCATGTTGAACTGGGCACACAGTTTAATTGTGGCAGCATAAATATGTATGCATGTATGTGTATGTGTATGTGTGTGTGATATATATATATATATATATATATATATATATATATATATATATATATATATATATATATATATATATATAAAAATAGAATAAAACAGAATGAAGCAGGGGTTCCCTTGCTGGTTTCCCACGCTGGTGCTAACCTGACTTCAAACCGTACTGGCAGCACCTTTACAATGTGGACAGGTGCGTATCTGGATGGTGTGTACAATAGAAAAATCAGAATGAAACAGGGGTTCCCTTGCTGGTTTGCCATGCTGGTACTGTCCTGACTACAATAGAAAAAACAGAATGAAACAGGCTGCTTCATTAGCCTCCTTTTCACCAGCTGATCTTGTAGGTTTTTAAAACCCAGAAGAAAAGATGCAGTGTAGTGTAGGACCCAGCAAAGGAGGTTGCCGTGAAGGGGCGCTGGGCTGGTATAACAATGGCCATTATAATATTCTAAATATTTTTTTCACAGTGTGCGACTGGTCTTTTTTGTCTCATATATACAGTTAGGTCCAGAAATATTTGGACAGTGACACAATTTTCGCGAGTTGGGCTCTGCATGCCACCACATTGGATTTGAAATGAAATCTCGACAACAGAATTCAAGTGCAGATTGTAACGTTTAATTTGAAGGTTTGAACAAAAATATCTGATAGAAATTGTAGGAATTGTACATATTTCTTTACAAACACTCCACATTTTAGGAGGTCAAAAGTAATTGGACAAATAAACCAAACCCAAACAAAATATTTTTATTTTCAATATTTTGTTGCGAATCCTTTGGAGGCAATCACTGCCTTAAGTCTGGAACCCATGGACATCACCAAACGCTGGGTTTCCTCCTTCTTAATGCTTTGCCAGGCCTTTACAGCCGCAGCCTTCAGGTCTTGCTTGTTTGTGGGTCTTTCCGTCTTAAGTCTGGATTTGAGCAAGTGAAATGCATGCTCAATTGGGTTAAGATCTAGTGATTGACTTGGCCATTGCAGAAGGTTCCACTTTTTTGCACTCATGAACTCCTGGGTAGCTTTGGCTGTATGCTTGGGGTCATTGTCCATCTGTACTATGAAGCGCCGTCCGATCAACTTTGCGGCATTTGGCTGAATCTGGGCTGAAAGTATATCCCGGTACACTTCAGAATTCATTCGGCTACTCTTGTCTGCTGTTCTGTCATCAATAAACACAAGTGACCCAGTGCCATTGAAAGCCATGCATGCCCATGCCATCACGTTGCCTCCACCATGTTTTACAGAGGATGTGGTGTGCCTTGGATCATGTGCCGTTCCCTTTCTTCTCCAAACTTTTTTCTTCCCATCATTCTGGTACAGGTTGATCTGTGTCTCATCTGTCCATAGAATACTTTTCCAGAACTGAGCTGGCTTCATGAGGTGTTTTTCAGCAAATTTAACTCTGGCCTGTCTATTTTTGGAATTGATGAATGGTTTGCATCTAGATGTGAACCCTTTGTATTTACTTTCATGGAGTCTTCTCTTTACAGTTGACTTAGAGACAGATACACCTACTTCACTGAGAGTGTTCTGGACTTCAGTTGATGTTGTGAACGGGTTCTTCTTCACCAAAGAAAGTATGCGGCGATCATCCACCACTGTTGTCATCCGTGGACGCCCAGGCCTTTTTGAGTTCCCAAGCTCACCAGTCAATTCCTTTTTTCTCAGAATGTACCCGACTGTTGATTTTGCTACTCCAAGCATGTCTGCTATCTCTCTGATGGATTTTTTCTTTTTTTTCAGCCTCAGGATGTTCTGCTTCACCTCAATTGAGAGTTCCTTAGACCGCATGTTGTCTGGTCACAGCAACAGCTTCCAAATGCAAAACCACACACCTGTAATCAACCCCAGACCTTTTAACTACTTCATTGATTACAGGTTAACGAGGGAGACGCCTTCAGAGTTAATTGCAGCCCTTAGAGTCCCTTGTCCAATTACTTTTGGTCCCTTGAAAAAGAGGAGGCTATGCATTACAGAGCTATGATTCCTAAACCCTTTCTCCGATTTGGATGTGAAAACTCTCATATTGCAGCTGGGAGTGTGCACTTTCAGCCCATATTATATATATAATTGTATTTCTGAACATGTTTTTGTAAACAGCTAAAATAACAAAACTTGTGTCACTGTCCAAATATTTCTGGACCTGACTTTATAATCAGTGTGTGATAAAAATGCTGTTGTTTTCCACCAGGTGGCGCTATAGGTGGTTTCATTGCGTAGCGCATGGATACTTTACTATACCTAGACACCACTTCTATGCCTATAACTGCCGCCGTTCTCAAGTTAATGGTGGTGGACAGGATATGGGTTGACACACTGTATATATATATACAGTTAGGTCCAGAAATATTTGGACAGTGACACAAGTTTTGTTATTTTAGCTGTTTACAAAAACATGTTCAGAAATACAATTATATATATAATATGGGCTGAAAGTGCACACTCCCAGCTGCAATATGAGAGTTTTCACATCCAAATCGGAGAAAGGGTTTAGGAATCATAGCTCTGTAATGCATAGCCTCCTCTTTTTCAAGGGACCAAAAGTAATTGGACAAGGGACTCTAAGGGCTGCAATTAACTCTGAAGGCGTCTCCCTCGTTAACCTGTAATCAATGAAGTAGTTAAAAGGTCTGGGGTTGATTACAGGTGTGTGGTTTTGCATTTGGAAGCTGTTCCTGTGACCAGACAACATGCGGTCTAAGGAACTCTCAATTGAGGTGAAGCAGAACATCCTGAGGCTGAAAAAAAAGAAAAAATCCATCAGAGAGATAGCAGACATGCTTGGAGTAGCAAAATCAACAGTCGGGTACATTCTGAGAAAAAAGGAATTGACTGGTGAGCTTGGGAACTCAAAAAGGCCTGGGCGTCCACGGATGACAACAGTGGTGGATGATCGCCACTTACTTTCTTTGGTGAAGAAGAACCCGTTCACAACATCAACTGAAGTCCAGAACACTCTCAGTGAAGTAGGTGTATCTGTCTCTCAGTCAACAGTAAAGAGAAGACTCCATGAAAGTAAATACAAAGGGTTCACATCTAGATGCAAACCATTCATCAATTCCAAAAATAGACAGGCCAGAGTTAAATTTGCTGAAAAACACCTCATGAAGCCAGCTCAGTTCTGGAAAAGTATTCTATGGACAGATGAGACAAAGATCAACCTGTACCAGAATGATGGGAAGAAAAAAGTTTGGAGAAGAAAGGGAACGGAACATAATCCAAGGCACACCACATCCTCTGTAAAACATGATGGAGGCAACGTGATGGCATGGGCATGCATGGCTTTCAATGGCACTGGGTCACTTGTGTTTACTGATGACATAACAGCAGACAAGAGTAGCCGGATGAATTCTGAAGTGTACCGGGATATACTTTCAGCCCAGATTCAGCCAAATGCCGCAAAGTTGATCGGACGGCGCTTCATAGTACAGATGGACAATGACCCCAAGCATACAGCCAAAGCTACCCAGGAGTTCATGAGTGCAAAAAAGTGGAACATTCTGCAATGGCCAAGTCAATCACCAGATCTTAACCCAATTGAGCATGCATTTCACTTGCTCAAATCCAGACTTCAGATGGAAAGACCCACAAACAAGCAAGACCTGAAGGCTGCGGCTGTAAAGGCCTGGCAAAGCATTAAGAAGGAGGAAACCCAGCGTTTGGTGATGTCCATGGGTTCCAGACTTAAGGCAGTGATTGCCTCCAAAGGATTCGCAACAAAATATTGAAAATAAAAATATTTTGTTTGGGTTTGGTTTATTTGTCCAATTACTTTTGACCTCCTAAAATGTGGAGTGTTTGTAAAGAAATGTGTAAAATTCCTACAATTTCTATCAGATATTTTTGTTCAAACCTTCAAATTAAACGTTACAATCTGCACTTGAATTCTGTTGTAGAGATTTCATTTCAAATCCAATGTGGTGGCATGCAGAGCCCAACTCGCGAAAATTGTGTCACTGTCCAAATATTTCTGGACCTAACTGTATATATAATATATATATATATATATATATATATATATATATATATATATATATATATATATATATATATATATATATATATATATATATATATATATATATAAATTATTTCTGTCTTTCAGTTGCAGAGATACTAGCAGTCAAAGTTTTGGCGCCTCATGAGTTAATTTTTGTCGTGTCCAAGAGACGTTTCACTGGGGGCTTGTACTTCTTCCCACTGTATAATGTTGCCCAGACATAAGCAGGTCACAACACGGCACGATAAAAAAAAACAAACACATCTCACAATAGCCTAGAGCAGATTTCTAAGTGTGTGAGATTTAGTGGTACAGCCCTGATCTCCTGGTGTAACCTAGAGCATGAATAAAAATTGCTGGGAGTTGAGCACAAATGACCAACACCTTTCAGATAAGGTTAAGGCAGTGAGTGGGGGGAATGCAAGACAGCACAGCTGAGTTTAGCTATGTCATATTACAAACCCTTCAATCACCTCTCAGAGCACTATCATCTTTACTGTGCTGCAACTCCTTCCACACTGCATGTCCTGAGATGAGAGCTCAAAGGTGTCAGTAATCACACATATGTCTGTTGTGCTCTGAAGTGAGAGCAGAGCAGACTGTCATTACATATCACACAGGAATAGTCCGTTCTGAACTATTCTGGGGTGTGTTCTTGTTTTTTCGCTGTATGCTGCTGTCTGCTTATGATTGGACAATATTATACATGGGGAAGAAGTACACACCATCAGTGAAAACTCTTTGATAATGTCCACGTGGACTTATTGAAAATGAACTCATTAGGTGCTAAATACTTTGATTGAGAATAATAATAATAATCTACAAGAGGCAAAATAAATTAAAGTTTTAAAAATAAAAAACCTAAAAGTTCGAATCACCTCCATTTGCCTCATTGAAAATTAGACAGACAGCAACAAAGTTCTTACCATGACTTTCATAGACTCAGAGCCTTTTTGTTTATTATTTTGATCCATGGTTTGTCGTATATGTCCTGGATGTTTTTTTGCAGACAATCTGAACAGTCATGTGAACAGCCCTACATTCCATAATGGGGTATGTGTTTTATCCATGAAATCCACAAATAGAACACGTATGTAAAAAATGGTTTTCTAAATGAGGACATAGGGTCTGTGCACAGGTTGCATGTTTGTTGTGTTTTTTGGCGCAGTTTTGTCACAAAACCTGAAGGATTTCTTAGTCCCAGCAAAGTGAATGAGATTCCTGAAGTCTAATACACACATTGCTTATTTTTTTTACCTGCAGATTGGCTGAGTTCATATGACCTGTAATCATGCATTAGAACAGATTCTGCTGAGATTCGTTATTATTTCTGTTGGACCTGGGTTTTTTTAACATGTGAGTCTTTGGAGAACAGATCCGTTAACGGATTGCTATTTATCTTTCATTTAAAACGGATCCTGTAAGAAAAAAATGGAACCTTTACAAATGCAAGAATAACACATGACTAAATAGCCATCCATTAACGGATCCATTCTCCACAGGCTCCAATGTTAAACAAAAAAAAAAAAAAAAAGAACCGGCAGACATCAATTATTTAACAACGGATAAAAAATTTGTCCTTGCAAAACGTTTTTCCCAACTGATTTTTGGAGGATCCATTTTAAAGGATAATTACTGGACATGTAAACTTAGCCTTATATTGTGGCATGTCAATACCTTCAGCAATTTGCAGCACATTTCACGGATTTTAATACGCTGGAGGAAAATCTGCAATTAAAAAGTAGCAAAAATATACCGTACATATTTTTACATGTCGTTTCACTTGCCAAGAGATGCAGAAATGTATGCAGCAAATAATTTTTGTGTGCACATACACTTAGGGCTCATTCAAATGTCAGTTTATCAAGTAGTTTTTCAATTTATCTTTTCAGACGTGAAAATCACTGATAGTAAAAACTAACACCCTGACCATACATGGATGATACTCTTACTGAAAACACTGATGAACAGCACACTTATCGCACTCATGTGCTGTCCTTAATTTTAACTGACCCCTTGACTTATATGGGTGATATTCATCCACGAGTCATCAATGTCACACAGTTTCAAAAAAATAAAAGAACAGACCCATAGATTATAATAGGTACATGTTCTATAATAAAAACGGACTTCTGAATCATTTTTATTGCTATTAATCGTTAAGATTAAACTGGAAAACCTTTTAATTTTGCACAGGTGTGACTTATTTAGCATCTATATGGAATATGTATTAAAACTATCCATGTATAATTAATTATACAATGACGCCAAAATAAACCTTTTTTTTAAAACATATCTTTCTCTATAAAAGGTGATTACAATTATATTATACTATGTCTAGTCATTGATTAAATGTGGTATGGTGTGAAATATTTGTGTAAAGGATTTCAAATTAACAGAAAACTCAAGTTCTACAATTTGCTTTTGTCTAAAGCATATAATGTTCGGAATTCAGCATACATTGCCTGTAAATATTGTCGGAGCTTGATGGCAAACAGAAATGAAGAGTTAAATTTACAAAGCGCATACACAAGGGAGAGGTTCGGCCACAATCACCTTACCCTGAAAACTGCCACAAGTTTGCATGTCTTTTCTCCGGCAGAAGTTCTCTTTTGTTCAGTGGGGTGATGCCAATTGCAGCCTCGAGGATAGTGAAATATTTTTTGTACCTCATGCTGCCTGTGTTATCACTACACGGTGTCAAGTGGTGGTGTAAACTTTCCTCTTCCAGCTGTTATGTGATTTTTTTCATTTCATAGTCGTACCATAGATGATGGTAATATCTGGTCGTAATGCTACCACTCCATACACATAACAGAAATCAAAGCATTGAGTATGCTGTCTGTAACGTCGCTCTTATATAAATCCAGTGATCTTGTAATAAAGCCGTAATGAAAATTCTCTGCAGTTACAATTATGTTGTAAGCCTTTACGGGCAGAATCGAACTCCAGTTCGCTAATCCCTTGATAAATCTTTTAGGTCAGCAATCAACCAAGTGCAACGTGTCTCTGGCAAAAGAGCACTTTATTATTTACTTATTATGCATTATTCTAACAAAGAGTGATTACGTCTCTAAAACAAATCTTTTAAATCCCCAAAAATAATAATAATAATAATAAAAAAAAAGTAGATATTGTCTTAATACTGACTCATTATTAGTCATGTTCCATAGTAGATGACCCTAAACCATGGTCTCAATGACCTCACTTGAGGCTCCCAGGTCCCTATGCAAAATGTATAATAGATTCTCCTTATGCCCATATTATCATTAATATTATGGGTGTCCTGCTATTAAAAAAAAGAGGCTTTGACCCCACCTAAAAGGGGCTTGAAAGAGACTGCGACTTCTGCAGGCCAGCTAGCCTGACTGATTGCAGCCAGGTATGCTTCTAAACAAAATTTGAAGAGTCGACCAAGAACTATAGAGAAAGTCAAGACTAGTCCAGTGCCTCCCCCAGCCAGCTTCTCCCTGCATCACTCCAGGTGACTCACAGATATTTTTCTTGTATGTATTAAAAGTGCCGGTTTATACGGTTCACTAAGGTAAATTTAGTTTTCATTTAGTCTCCCAATAAATGTGAGAATATCTTTGTTTTCTTTGAACATGCATAATTCCCATTTGTTATGATAAGAAAGTAAACAGTTTTTAATGTACACAACAGTCGTGTGCAGGTACTGTTTTATTTATTGAAATTTTCAATGAATTTTGATATTTATTGTTTTTATCCTGCTGTTTTTCTGTTTTTTGTTTGTGAATCAATACCTAAAGTGTGTGTGTGTGTGAGGGGGGGGGGGACAGAAATTAAATGAACAACTCTGGTAGCTAACAACTTTTATCTTGTATTTCTTTGCAGGATGTTTTGCTGATCTAACATCTACATCTTGCAGAAGACCGTGTTCAAATGATCCAAATATTTTTTGTTACATCTGTGGAAACTTTACTGTGAAAACTCAGAGGCGCAACATTACTGACTTTGTTAAGAGGGTGTATTTTGCGCACTTCAAAGTAAAACTTGGAAACCAAGACAAGCATTGGGCTCCTCACAAAGTGTAAAAAAAAAAAAAGAAAAGCAGACCTGCCAACTAGCAGGAAGATGCAGCCAAAATCCTGAACGTGATATGTTATATAGCAAGGATTTAAAATATAACTTTTAATAAATATAGTGATAAAATAGATTAGCTCAAAGTGCAAAGTTAAATATAATTAAAGGAAGGATCTCACCCAGTTCTTCTCTTGTGGGATCCACACCACTGTAAAAGCCAAGGCGGACGGGCATCAGGACAAAAACGTAAAGTCGGGGAGGATTTAGTATAATTACATTACCCCTGTCGTGCCCCTGCAATAGCTTCCGCCCTTACAAGGGCAGCACCCAAGTCTGGATAACTACCCCAGTAACCAAACAATGCCCCTCCCAACGCGTTTCCCTCTCCGTGTAACCGGAGAGTGCTTCAGGGGAGAAAAGAAAAGTAGAGCCTGCAGTGGCAGGTCAATACATTACACTGCTTCCTTTCAGTCAGTGTGTACACACACCGCTTTCAGTGTATGTGCTAATGGCCAGTGGGACGCTGTATACTGCCAGAGCCCGACCCTATATACCTCTCAGTACTCCTGTATCACCAGCAATCAGTGGGAGCACATCCTTCAGCAGCCTTACTAATCGATCACCGTATATTGACATAGAGAAATCTGCCCAGATTCCCATCAGGCTGAGCAGGTGCACAAATCCTCATATTCAAACAGGGCAGATCGGAATAGTTTTTCACCCATCCTGCCCATTAGACTTACAGTTCGGGTGAGCTCAGAAAACTGTGCCCGTGCGATCCGCATTCAATCTATCAGGTCTAGATATATATCGATCCCGTATTTCTTTATTAATGTGTACATTGATGTGTGTGTTCTGCTCTATAGGTGCCCTTAATCGTGTACCTACATATTAGTAGCCATTTTCATACTTTTTGAGTTGTAAGAATCTTTCCTGGTCGTTTATTTTGATCTGCACTGGTGTGGCTGGTGCGTTCCAGGGTGATACGCGGAAGTATCGCCTTTGTATTAAGAATGTTATGATGTGACCCACGCATGCGCTGTTGGTGCGTTCCACTGTGGAACGCGGACGAACTTTGAACTGGCCGGGCGTGCGCACTAATGGCAGCCCGGGCAGCGTTCTCGTGAGGGTACGTGATCCCGCGCATGCGCGGTGTGTGCGTTCCACTCTGGAACGCGGAAGAACCATCTTTCAGCCGCACGTGCGCTCTAGTGGCCGCCGAAAAATCTAGACCTGATAGATTGAATGCGGATCGCACGGGCACAGTTTTCTGAGCTCACCCGAACTGTAAGTCTAATGGGCAGGATGGGTGAAAAACTATTCCGATCTGCCCTGTTTGAATATGAGGATTTGTGCACCTGCTCAGCCTGATGGGAATCTGGGCAGATTTCTCTATGTCAATATACGGTGATCGATTAGTAAGGCTGCTGAAGGATGTGCTCCCACTGATTGCTGGTGATACAGGAGTACTGAGAGGTATATAGGGTCGGGCTCTGGCAGTATACAGCGTCCCACTGGCCATTAGCACATACACTGAAAGCGGTGTGTGTACACACTGACTGAAAGGAAGCAGTGTAATGTATTGACCTGCCACTGCAGGCTCTACTTTTCTTTTCTCCCCTGAAGAACTCTCCGGTTACACGGAGAGGGAAACGCGTTGGGAGGGGCATTGTTTGGTTACTGGGGTAGTTATCCAGACTTGGGTGCTGCCCTTGTAAGGGCGGAAGCTATTGCAGGGGCACGACAGGGGTAATGTAATTATACTAAATCCTCCCCGACTTTACGTTTTTGTCCTGATGCCCGTCCGCCTTGGCTTTTACAGTGGTGTGGATCCCACACTCCTCACAAAGTGTGCAAAACCTGTATTGAGAGCTTGAGATCATGGTCTCAAGGAAAGAATGCTAAACTTCAGTTTGGAGTTCCTATGGTTTGGAGAGAACCAAACAATCATGTAGAAGACTGCTATTTCTGCCTTGTCGATGTAAAAGGTTTCAATAAGAAAAACAAGCAATATTTGCAATACCCGAGTATCCCTTCAGCTATTCGACCAGTTGCCCATAGTGAAGGCATACCTGTTTCAAAATTTACTGCGCTTCCAGAAAACGTTGACACAGTTCTCTCCTCACATTGTTATACTGATGAAGAAGACAGTCCAGATATTTTTCAGCCATGTGATGAAGATTGTGACAAATCAATTCTGTTTACTCAGTCTGCTTTGAATGATCTGGTTAGAGTTCTTTATCTACCAATAGAGTCTGCTGAACTATTGGCTTCAAGACTACAAGAGAATCGAATGTTGAAACCCGGTACAAGTGTCTCATTTTATCATAAGGCTGGAAACACATTTATGCGTGTAAAATCGGTCCGACTTGCCTGAAAAAGAACTCGGACGATTTTAGTTCACGTTAGGTCAGTGTGCAATGCAAGTGCGATGCTTATTTTAATTATTTAATGACTAGCAGAGCGTGTGCAATTCGTGTTTGATGTGTATGGGATTCCTTTTTACTATGTCATCTGCCATTTAGCAGAGCTGAATAGTCGCTGACAGCAGACACAGAGCCGCACGATCAGATTGAAGTCGGATGAACTTCACCCGACTTCATTGTCATCCTGCGGCTCTGTCTGTGTTGCGTCCTGATTAGCGGTCACCCGTGAAGGACTCATCGGTGACCGCTAATTCCCTGAGTGACTGAAGTGAGCAGCGCGATTAGCACTGACGTCACTCAGGCTACCCGCTGCTAGCTGGATCCTCCACCCGAGACAGCAACTCACCAGTGACTTCATCGCTGTCACTCGGGCGACTTGCTGTCACAGTTGGAGGATCCAGTGGTGGCCGCGAGTTACCTGAGTGACATGATCGCTCTACTCACCTCAGTTGCTGCGTGGAGCTGACAGGAGCGGCGGTGTTTTTCTGCAGCTCCTGTCACCTTCATGTAGCAGAGCTGGAAGCGACGCGGGGCCTCCGATGATTACGCCGGACATGGATGGGTTTTTGGGGCTTAATAAAGTGGTGAACGAGGGTATTTGTTACTGTTTATTATTGCAAATAAAGGATTTTTTTTCACTGTGTGTGTTTATTAACTTTAAATTACAGGTTAAACATTGGGGGTGTCTCATAGACGCCTGCAATGATTAATCTAGGACTTAGTGGCAGCTATGGGCTGCTGCCATTAACTCCTTATTACTCTGATTGCCAACGCACCAGGGCAAATCGTGAAGAGCCGGGTAGAGTCCCAGAACTGTCGCATCTAATGGATGCGGCAATTCTGGACGGCTGCTGGCTGATATTGTTAGGCTGGGGGGCTCCCCATAACGTGGGGCTCCCCATCCTGAGAATACCAGCCTTCAGCCGTGTGGCTTTAACCTGGCTGGTATTAAAATTAGGGGGAACCGCACGCTGTTTTTTTTAAATTATTTATTTTTTTACTGCATGATATAGACCCGCCCACCGGCAGCTGTGATTGGTTGCAGTGAGACAGCTGTCACTCATTGTGGGGGCGTGTCTGACTGCAACCAATCATAGGCGCCGGTGGGTGGGTAAAGCAGGGAATATGAGATTGAATAATGAGCGGCTAGCATTTTCAAAGGAGGAGAAGCCGCCGGAGCAGTGTGAACGCCGTGCAGCACCGCGCTGGTGATCGGGGATCGGTGAGTATGAGAAAGTGGGGGAAAGGAATGGACTGATATGGACAGAGAGAGAGAGAGACCGACAGAGAGGAAGAATAGATACTGAGAGGGAGAGACCGACTGACAGAGGTAGGGATTGACCGACATTGTGAGACCTCACTCATTTCCAGTGTTTTGTGAAACATGGGATAAATGTATTTAGAAAATCGAATGTCACTAGGATGGTGTGAGTGCCGTCTGTGTGACATCCGATTATTTACCCGCTCCCATAGAGAATCATTGAAGAGACTCGCGCGAGAAGCTCTCCAAATCGCAGCATGCTGCGATTTTTTTTCTCATTACGATTTGGAGTGAGAAAAAAATTGCAGATGAGAGCTGAATCATTGAATAACATGTGTCCGAGTGCAATGCGAGAATTTCTCGCATTGCACTACTGCGAGAAAATCGCAAGTGAGAAGCCGGCCTAACAGGGAAGCAGAACTGCGTAAGTACTTCCATTCAGATGGCCATCTTGTCTATTGTACTGATGTTGAAGTGCTACTTCTCTTTATGGGACTTCCAGCATATGATTCAAGGGATTGGAGGCTTTTTATTGATCATTCCAAAAGAAGTTTAAAATGTGTTCTGTTACACAATGGAAATAAGTATGGCTCTGTACCAATAGGTCATTCTGTAAAACGTAAAGAGGAATATAAAAACCTCAAGATTGTTCTGGAGAGGTTACAATATAATATGCATGGGTGGTTAATTTGTGTTGATTTGATAATGGTTAACTTTCTTTTGGGTCTGCAAGGAGGGTACACAAAACACCCTTGTTTTCTGTGCTACTGGGACAGTAGAGCTACAGCAGAGCATTGGGTGAAAACTGAATGGCCTCAGTGGCAGAGTTTGGCATCTGGCGATAAGAATGTCTTCCATGATCCTCTAGTGGATAGGAAGAACATTGTCTTTCCTCCCTTGCACATAAAACGTGGATTGATGAAGCAGTTCGTCAAAGCTCTCAATCACAGTGGAGAATGCTTTAACTATATATGTTCAACTTTTCCTGGTCTTAGTGAAGAGAAGAAAAAGGCTGGAATATTTGATGGACCTCAAATAAGAACACTTATGAGAGACCAAAATTTTATCACATCAATGACTGAGACAGAAGAAAGAGCTTGGAATGCATTTTGTAATGTGGTGCAGAATTTTCTAGGGAATAAGAAAGCAGACAACTATGAAGAGATTGTGGAAGAGCTACTATGAGTCTGCGAAATATTGGATGTAGAATGAGTATCAAGATTCACTATTTACACAGCCATTTGGATTTTTTTTCCAGAGAACCTTGGGGATGTGAGCGAGGAACCAGGGGAGCGTTTTCTCAGGAAATTAAAACAATGGAAGAACGGTATCAAGGCCGGTGGGACTCACACATGATGGCTGACTATTGCTGGAGCTGGATGAGAGAGAACCCAGAAGCTGTACATCACAGATCAGCCAAAAAAAGAAAGTTCAAATAACTGCCATTTGCCATTTATCTGTGTGCCATATATATGTGTTTTTATATTTTGTAGTTTAATTCTGTAAGTATATTTGATGTGCTGTACATAGACTTTGTAATCTTTGTTATTCCTTGATTAAAAATATACAAAATGTAGTACCTAAAATCGTGTTTTATCATAAAACATTCGATATGAGTAATTGTCATCAAAAATTGAAAATCTCGAAATCCTGATATGATAGCCAAAAACGGATTTCATATTCGTAATCAGAAGGCAAAATTTACTTAAAATGTTTTAAAACCTTTTGCCAGAAAAATTGCGTTGACCAGTGTTATTTATATTTGCCAAATGCCAGAATGATGAGAGAGAGAGAATGTTTTAAGGCATTTTTATTACTTTCTGCAAAGTCAAAAGTTTACATACACTAAAGGGCACGTTACACGCTGCGATATTGATATCACTAGCGAGCGTACCCGCCCCCGTTGGTTGTGCGACACGGGCAAATCGCTGCCCATGGCGCACAACATCGCTTACACCCGTCACACGGACTTACCTTCCCTGCAACGTAGCTCTGGCCGGCAATTTGCCTCCTTTTCTAAGGGGGCGGTTCCTGCGGCGTCACAGCGATGTCACACTGCAGCCGTCCAATAGAAGCAGAGGGGCGGAGATGAGCAGGTAGAAGATCCCACCCACCTACTTCCTTCCTCATTGCTGGTGGACACAGGTAAGGAGATGTTCGTCGTTCCTGCGGTGTCACACATAGCGATGTGTGATGCCACAGGAACGATGAACAACATCGTACCTGCAGCAGCAACGATATTATGAAAAGGAGCGACGTGCCAACAATCAACGATTTTTGACGTTTTTGCGATCGTTGATAGTCGCTCCTAGGTGTCACACTCTGCGATGGTGCTAACGACGCCGGATGTGCATCACTAACGGCGTGACCCCGACGATATATCGTTAGCGATGTCGCAGTGTGTAAAGCACCCTTAAGAGTACTATGCCTTCAAACAATATGGGACTGCCCATATGATGATGTCATGTCTTTGCAAGCTTCTGATAGGTTTATTGGCAACATCTGAGTTAGAGACACAGACACTTAGAAAACACTTCCGGATCTCATCTCATAGCAGTTATAGTAATAGCACTGTAGGAATTGACAGCACAATTAGATGAGATCTGGAATTGTTTGTAATGATCATGTAACAAATTAACACATGTATTTTTTTTAATCACTGCCAAAAAAGACGTATTGGAAGTGCAAAGAGGTCTTGAGCTTTTTTAAATGAAACTGAAGCCAGTGAACAAATGTGACAGAGGAAAAAATTGCACTGTTTGTAGTCAGTTTCCAATTATTTTGCAACAAAAAAAAATATGCCAGCAAAAATACAGCAAAAAGCATTGGGTGTAGCTAATAGATATCCAGACTGGCAACAGTTCAAGCGATGAATTTACAATGGTTAGCTTTGTATTCCTACTGCAGATCCCTACTGCAGATACAAATATACATCATGACAGACTAAAACTATTGGATAAATTACTTACTATTGGATCTAAAATTAGTTAATCTCGTCACGGTTGGATGGATTTAAGTATTTTGATAAAAAAAGGTAACTATGTACTTTGTGTTTATAGCAATAGCGGAGTTCAGCACCCGTCGATCTTCCATTTTTCGTTTTTCCCTCCCCTTCTTGCAAGATCCGTAACTTTTTGATTTTTCCATCAAGATAGCAATATAAAGGCTTGTTTATTTTGTGGGTCGAGTTGTACTTTTGAATAACACCATTCATTCTGCCCCATATTATACTGGAAAACGGAAAAAAATTTTAAGTGAAATTGCAAAAAAAAAGTGAAATTGCACAATTGTTTTTTTCTTTTTATTTAACCCCTTAACGACCTTGGACGTACTGAGTACGTCATGGTGACATGGTGCTAAACGACCCATGACGTACTCAGTACGTCATGGCGAAATCGCGGTCCCGGAGCCCCGGGGAGTGAAATTTGTTTACTTAAACGGTAGATTCGGGAAGGAGGGGACCTCTGCCTGACCTCAGGAGGGGTGGTGCCTCCTCCCCGAACCTACAGAGGCTGTGATTGGCTGACGAACGCCGCTCAGCCAATTACAGCCACTGTAATGTTCCAGCCATTGAAAATGGCTGGAACATTGAAATCCAGCCCTGATCAGTGCTGCTGTAGCACTGGCCATTGGCTGGAGCTGGGTGATCGATGCTTCACCCGCCCCCAGCTCTGATTGGAGAGACCGGTCTTGTGACCGCTCTCTCCAATCAATGTGGATCTGCGGCCTGTGACCGTCCCTGGAAGCCGAGGAGAGCGGTAAGTTGCTGTCCCCGCCGCCCGATCGCCCCGCCGCTGCTCCCGATCCACCGCTGTCCCCGCCGCTGTCTCCGATCGCCCCGCCATGCTCCCGCTCCACCGCTGTCCCCGCCGCTGTCTCCGATCGCCCCGGCGCCATGCTCCCGCTCCACCGCTGTCCCCGCCGCTGTCTCCGATTGCCCCGGCGCCATGCTCCCGCTCCACCGCTGTCCCCGCCGCTGTCTCCGATCGCCCCGCCATGCTCCCGCTCCACCGCTGTCCCCGCCGCTGTCTCCGATCGCCCCGGCGCCATGCTCCCGCTCCACCGCTGTCCCCGCCGCTGTCTCCGATCGCCCCGCCATGCTTCCGCTCCACCGCTGTCCCCGCCGCTGTCTCCGATCGCCCCGGCGCCATGCTCCCGCTCCACCGCTGTCCCCGCCGCTGTCTCCGATCGCCCCGCCATGCTCCCGCTCCACCGCTGTCCCCGCCGCTGTCTCCGATCGCCCCGGCGCCATGCTCCCACTCTACCGCTGTCCCCGCCGCTGTCTACTATCGCCCCGCCATGCTCCCGCTCCACCGCTGTCCCCGCCGCTGTCTCCGATCGCCCCGGCGCCATGCTCCCGCTCCACCGCTGTCCCCGCCGCTGTCCCCGCCGCTGTCTCCGATCGCCCCGGCGCCATGCTCCCGCTCCACCGCTGTCCCCGCCGCTGTCTCCGATCGCCCCGCCATGCTCCGGCTCCACCGCTGTCCCCGCCGCTGTCTCCGATCGCCCCGGCGCCATGCTCCCGCTCCACCGCTGTCCCCGCCGCTGTCTCCGATCGCCCCGGCGCCATGCTCCCGCTCCACCGCTGTCCCCGCCGCTGTCTCCGATCGCCCCGCCATGCTCCCGCTCCACCGCTGTCTCCGATAGCCCCGCCGCTGTCTCCGATCGCCCCGCCGCTGTCCCCGCCGCCGCTCCCGATCCACTGCTGTCCCCGCCGCCATGCTCGCCACTGTCCCCGCCGCCGTCGCACCCACCTTTTTCAGCCGCTGCTGCCCCCGAATCGGCCCCCACTGTTCCCGATCGGCGGCCGCCGCCGCCTCCTTCATCGGCTGCCCCTTCTCCATCGCCACACCTCCTATCCCTCCATGTGCTGCAGAAAGGAGGAGATGGAGATGGAGGAGGGGGGGCCCCCGGGGGGAGGGTGGCTTGCAGCACATGTAGGGGGAGGGTGGCTTGCAGCACATGTAGGGGGAGGGTGGCTGGCTTGCAGCACATGTGGGGGGAGGGTGGCTTGCAGCACATGTGCTGCAAGCCAGCCACCCTCCCCCCACATGTGCTGCAAGCCAGCCACCCTCCCCCCACATGTGCTGCAAGCCAGCCACCCTCCCCCCACATGTGCTGCAAGCCACCCTCCCCCCACATGTGCTGCAAGCCACCCTCCCCCCACGTGGGGAGAGGGTGGCTTGCAGCACATGTGGGGGGAGGGTGGCTTGCAGCACATGTGCTGCAAGCCAGCCACCCTCCCCCCACATGTGCTGCAAGCCAGCCACCCTCCCCCCACATGTGCTGCAAGCCAGCCACCCTCCCCCCACATGTGCTGCAAGCCACCCTCCCCCCACATGTGCTGCAAGCCACCCTCCCCCCACATGTGCTGCAAGCCACCCTCCCCCTCCATATGCTGCAAGCCACCCTCCCCCCACGTGAGGGGAGGGTGGCTTGCAGCACATGTGGGGGGAGGGTGGCTGGCTTGCAGCACATGTGGGGGGAGGGTGGCTGGCTTGCAGCACATGTGGGGGGAGGGTGGCTGGCTTGCAGCACATGTGCTGCAAGCCACCCTCCCCCCACATGTGCTGCAAGCCAGCCACCCTCCCCCTACATGTGCTGCAAGCCACCCTCCCCCTACATGTGCTGCAAGCCACCCTCCCCCCGGGGCCCCCCCTCCTCCATGTGCCATCTCTCTCTCCCATCAGACTCTGCCCCCCTCCCCGATCTGCTGCCTGCTCTCTCCCATTTTCCATCTACTGCCCCCTCTCACCCTCCTCGATCTGTTGCCTCCTTCATCTGCTGCCTCTTCTGTCTGCTGTGATCCTGCTGCCTAGATCCATCCTGTAAGGTAGGTATCCCCATCTCACCTCCCCCCCCATCCTCTGCCGCTCCTTCATCCGCTGCGCCATTTCCCATCCATCCGCTGCGCCATTTCCCATCATCCATCCGCTGCACCCTTTCCCATCCTCTGCCGCTCCTCCACCCGCTGCGCCCTTTCCCATCTTCCATCCGCTGCGCCCTTTCTCATCTGCCGCCCCGCCCTCTCGCATCGCATTATCCAGCGCAGTTGCTCGCTTCCATACTGCAGTGGATGATGCGATGCGAGACTCGTGCATTGCTCTCACGTTTGGCACTGGTCTTGGCAGGCGCTCATTTTTTTTTTTTTTCTACTGATGGCTGTATTTTTTATTTCGCCAAACTAATTTTTTTTGTATGGGGGGGGGGGGATCTAGTTTCCAAAATGGGATCACATGTGGGGGAGCTCCATTGTTTAGGCACCTCAGGGGGTCTCCAAATGAAACATGGCGTCTGCTAATAATTCCAATCAATTTTACTGTGAAATGGCGCTCCTTCTCTTCTGAGCCCCGCCGTACGCCCAAACAATTGATTTCCACCACATATGAGGTATCGTCGTACTCAGGAGAAATTGCACAATACATTTTATGGTGCATTTTTTCCTGATACCCTTGTGGAAAAAAAAGCTACCTGTTTGAAAAAACAATTTTGTGGTAAAAAAAATAAAATATTTTCACGGCTGAACATTACAAACGTTTGTGAAGCCTCCAGGGGTTCAAAGTGCTCCCTAAACAGCTAGATAAATTCCATGAGGGGTCTAGTTTCCAAAATGGGGTCAATTGTGGGGGAGCTCCATTGTTTAGGCACTTCAGGGGGGTCTCCAAACGCAACATGGCGTCCGCTAATAATTCCAACCAATTTTGCTGTGAAATGGCGCTCCTTGCCTTCCGAGTCCTGCCGTGCGCCCAAACATTTGATTTCCACCACATATGGGGTATCTGCGTACTCAGGAGAAAATGCACAATACATTTTATGGTGCATTTTTTCCTGATACCCTTGTGATAAAAAAAGCTACCTGGTTGAAGCAACAGTTTTGTGGTAAAAAAAAATTTTTTCTTTTCACGGCTCAACGTTATAAACTTCTGTGAAGCCCCCAGGGGTTCAAAGTGCACATCAAACATCTAGAAAAAATATTTGAGGGCTCTAGTTTCCAAAATGGGGTCACTTATGGGGGAGCTCCATTGTTTAGGCACCTCGGGGAGTCTTCAAACCCGACATGGCGTCCGCTAATGAGTGCAGCTAATTTTGCACTCAAAAATTCAAATGGCGCTCCTTGCCTTCCGAGTCCTGCTGTGTGCCCAAACATTTGATTTCCACCACATATGGGGTATCTGCGTACTCAGGAGAAAATGCACGATACATTTTATGATGCATTTTTCCTGATACCCTTGTGAAAATACTAATTTTTATGGCTAAAGTAACATTTTTGTGTTAAAAAAGTAAAATTTTCATTTTTTCGTCTACATTGCTTTGGTTGCTGTGAAGCTCCTAAAGGGTTAATAAACTTCTTGGATGTGGTTTTGAGCAGAGTGAGGGGTGCAGATTTTAGGATTGGGTCACTTTTGGGTATTTTCTGTCGCCTAGGTTTCTCAAATCACTCCAAATGTGATGTGGTACCTAAAAAATTTTTTTTTGTAAATTTTGTTGGAAAAATGAGAAATTGGTAATGAACTTTGAACCCTTCTAACTTCCTAACGGATTTTTTTTTTTTTCAAAAATTGCGCTGGTGTAAAGTAGACATGTGGGAAATGTTATTTAGTAACTTTTTTGTGTGACATATCTCTCAGATTTATGGGCATAAAATTTCAAATTTTGAAAATTGCAAAATTTTCAAAATTTTCGCCAAATTTCCGAAATTTTCACAAATAAACGCAAAACATATCGGCCTAAATTTACCACTGACATGAAGTACAATATGTCACGAAAAAACAATCTCAGAATCGCCAGGATCCGTTGAAGTGTTCCAGAGTTATAACCTGTCAAAGTGACACTGGTCAAAATTGCAAAAAATGGCCGGGTCTTTAAGGTGAAAACAGGCTGGGGGCTGAAGGGGTTAACCATGTTCACTATGTTGTAAAACTGACATGGCAGTATAATTACAAGTTTGGGGATAGTAAACATGAATAGTTTTACTTTTGTCTAAATAGTGAAAAAAAAATTCAGAAGTTTGTAAAAAAAAAAAAAAAATTGCACTTTTGCTGTTTTCTGAGACCCAGAGCGTTCTCATTTTTTGGGATTTGGGGCTGTGAGGGCTTATTTTTTGCCCCTTGAGCTGACGTTTTTAATCCTATCGTTTCTGGTTAGATACGATGTTTTGATCTACTGACATTGTATTTTAATGCAATGTTGCGGCGAAAAAAAACCTTGCAATTCTGTTTTGTTTTTTTTTCTTTTCTCGCTACGTCCTTTAACAACCAGATTAACTGATTTTATACTTTGATAGATTGTGCTTTTTTGAACGTGGCGATACCAAATAATACAAATAAAGAAAATAAACAAATACTTGTTTTTATTATTGTTTTATTTACAGTATGACAAAGGGAGGTAATTTGAACTTTTATTTTTTTAAAACTTTTTTTTATTGATTCTACTAGTCCCCTATAGGACTTTGTGTCTGCACTAACCGATTGCTTCTGCTGATCAGGGCAATGCATCAGTATTCCTCTGTACAGCAGGAATGCTGCTCTCCTGTAAATGCCGGCGCTCAACTGGCATACAAAGGAAGTGAGTCATGACAGCGACAGGGGTCATCAGTTGACTCGGTACTGTCATGAAAACCCATTGGTGCTCCGTGATCGCGTCATGGGGCCACCGATGGGGGCGGAGAACAGCGCAATCCCAGCCGGAATGCATTAAATAGTGTTCTAAGTGGCCTGTTGTTCACATGGGTTTCTAGTAATGATAAGCGTAATGATAAGGATCATGTTGCTTAAAAAAAACATATTAAATAAACAAAAGATTGGACTGTTACAAAACAGGCATATTTGAACTTTCTGTGTTAAACCTTGCAGCATGCTGGCTTCAGCTTACATAACAAAAACCTGCTGACAGATTCCCTTTAATTGTAGTGTTGTGACACATACTGTATGTATACTATTGCATTTCATGTCACATGAATTAATCGCACTCAATTGTATCAATTTTAACATAAAATGTTAGAGTGAAAATATTCTCTTATGGACCTAATTTTATTTTGTCTTTCCTAATTGTGTAGATGTTAATAATAAATGTATATGACTGCATAACTTTCAATTTAACAATGAACATCTAAGATTTTTGCAGGGGACTCGTGTATTGCTGAAAATTCTGGGAGACAAACCTCAAGGCCTCAATATTTCAAAGACCCAGATCTCACACAGACAGTATCGCCGCAATGTATTGAATGCCCTCTTATTGATGGAGCTGCACCAGGATAAACATGTCACATAAATGAAGGTTCCTTTCAAGTATAATTGAAAGGACAAAATGACATTGCATGATAGTGACACAAAATGCGACCACTTTAGAAAGACAGAACTGGATTTTCCGCTTATTGCCGGTACAGTAAACCATAGCCTTCTCTCTCATATAATCTGATAATCTGCTGTTTAGAATTTTATGTTTTTCTCTTCTACTTACACTAAGTGCATTATCAGACTATTGACAGCGCTACCAAGGTTGTCACCTAAAATCTAAAAAGCATGAAGGTAGCTAACATTTGTATTATTGTAGCCTCTTCAGGTACAAAACGTTCCTGCATCATTCTTAATAAATGAGACAAAGTTATGTAAAAGTTGTGTTTTAGTAATATTTCCAATAACCGCTGCCCAAGTGTATTTTACACTGTTCTAAATTTGCACCACAATGCAACGTTTCTCTATCTCTGTTTCAGAAGCATAGCATTTCACAAATAGTGCAATTAAAATAATTCCCTTGTATAAGTTCAAGGCCTCATCCAGACGTCCCTGAATTATGTGCATGTTCTATCCGTGTTTTTCTCGGATAGACCACATATTCATGATAGGCTATGGAGCTGTTCACATATTTGAGTTTTTGGGTGGACCAAGTTTTCCGCTAAAAATCACTTCGACTTGTCTATTTTTTATCTTTGGCATGGAGCAAATTACCCATACAAGTCTATGGAAATCACAGATAGCATCAGTGAGCCATCCATGATTAACATCGCAATATATATGGGAAGCTTTGCAATTTATTATCACTGTTGGGAAAAACTGATACACCAACCAAAACTGATGACATCTCACACAAGTGAGTCCAGAACAGATTGCTCTTGTGAGAGGTGTAGTGACACACGTCACTTGGCCACAGCAGACATAAGTGTGATCGCTGACATACTTTGCAATCGTGAGATCTAATGGAAGGGTTTGCAATGTGACACAACTAAGCTCAGTTGCACTGCCCCTTCACCATACTGACCACACTGGTGGTTAGATCAGGATATCAGGGCTGTATCATTCATGACATCTCATATAGCAAGTAATCAGCTATGTTCTTTTTTTAGTGCTGCTGCCTCATTGTGATTGGTCAGTAACATACAAGGAAAACAGGAACATGCCCTCTGAAAACTCTGATAACACCCATGAGGACTTAGGAAAAGTTAGCTCGTTAGGGACCACATACTTTAATTGCCAATGTCCAGCATAGAGGTAAAAATGAAAAATAATATATATATATATATATATACAGTGCAGACCAAAAGTTTGGACACAGCTTCTCATTCAAAGAGTTTTCTTTATTTTCAGGACTCTGTCAATTGTAGATTCACATTGAAAGCACCAAAACTATGAATTAAAACATGTGGAATGAAACTTAAAAAAGTGTGAAACAACTGAAAATATATGTCTTATATTCTAGGTTCTTCAAAGTAGCCACCTTTTGCTTTCATTACTACTTTGCACACTCTTGGCATTCTCTTGATGAGCATCAAGAGGTAGTCACTGGAAATGGTTTTCCAACAGTCTTGAAGCAGTTCCCAGAGATGCTTAGCACTTGTTGGCCCTTTTGCCTTCACTCTGCGGTCCAGCTCCCCCCAAACCATCTTGATTAGGTTCAGGTCTGGTGACTGTGGAGACCAGGTCATTGGCATAGCACCCCATCACTCTCCTTCTTAGTCAAATAGCCCTTACACAGCCTGGAGGTGTGTTTGGGGTCATTGTCTTGTTGAAAAATAAATGATGGTCCAACTAAACGCAAACCGGATGGAATTGCACGCCGCTGCAAGATGCTGTGGTAGCTATGCTGGTTCTGTATGCCTTCAATTTTAAATAAATCCACAAGTGTCACCAGCAATGCACCCCCACACCATCACACCTCCTTCTCCATGCTTCACGGTGGGAACTAGCCATGTAGAGCCCATCCGTTCACCTTTTCTGCAAAGACACGGTGGTTGGATCCAAAGATCTCAAATTTGGACTCATCAGACCAAAGCACAGATTTCCACTGGTCTAATGTCCATTCCTTGTGTTCTTTAGCCCAAACAAGTCTCTTCTGCTTGTTGCCTGTCCTTAGCAGTGGTTTCCTAGCAGCTATTTTACCATGAAGGCCTGCTGCACAAAGTCACCTCTTAACAGTTGTTCTAGAGATGAGAAGGTGTGTCCAAACTTTTGGTCTGTACTATTTTTATATATATATATATATATATATATATATTATGCCGCCCCCGTGCCAGCAGCTGGCGCTGCTCGGATCCGGGCCTTCAGGGGTGGTGTCTCGAGGGTCTCCAGACCCGG
This sequence comes from Anomaloglossus baeobatrachus, assembly GCF_048569485.1. Taxonomy (NCBI): domain Eukaryota; kingdom Metazoa; phylum Chordata; class Amphibia; order Anura; family Aromobatidae; genus Anomaloglossus; species Anomaloglossus baeobatrachus. The sequence goes on along the minus strand of NC_134353.1, from coordinate 583,930,058 downwards.
GGGTCTCAAGGACACGCCGAATAAATAGGGGGACGTAGATGTACAGGCTGGGCCGTATTAAGTTCGTGATGCTACTCACTGTGTGTGGTGAGGTGGGACACTACTGCTGCTGTTACGGGGCACCCGGGGGAGATGTTGTGCAGCAAGTTGTTAACCCCTCCGTGGGTAGGGATGGTGGCCCCGGGACCCGGTGGCACGGTGCATGGGATGGCGACCGCAGGGGGGGATGCTAGTAAAACACACAAGTCTCTGGTAAACCAAGGTGATGGTGGCCGGTGCCGCGGCCGGTTGCGTTCTGGTCCCCCACCCGGCTGGTGGTCTCTACCCTTTTCCTGCACTGCTTTGTGTAAGATGGACTTTCCTAGTGTGAAACTCAGGAGTCCGCTCCCAGCTGGATGTGGCCTAAGGAGCCGTGCCCACAGACGCTGGCCCGTGGGATCTATGGGCCCTGGCGGTGACCTCTTATCCCTAATCGGTGGGCTGTTGTCTTCTATGAGGGACTTTGGGTGGGACAGAACCGCTAGTCCTGGCCTCAATCGGTTAATTAACCAGTCTGCTTGGTTCCGGTTTCTAGCTTCAGGGTCCAAGTACCCCCATTTGTGCTACGGTTTCCGGGTCGGTTTTCCGTGTCGGTACCAGCGGGCTACAACCCTGTCCCGGTCCACCTCGGTTCCACCGAGCCGTCTTCCCGTCTCCTGCTGACGGAGACCACTGTCTGCCTCCTAGCCAGTGGCACCAGGGCTCCTACCCTGGTACCGTCCAATCTCCAATCTGGACTTCTCCTGCTGAAGCCACACTGAGCTCCAGCCCACACTCCTCTCCAAACTGAACTCCAAAGCTTAACTGCTGTTTTTCCCACCCTGGGCTGTCTAGACTGCTGGGTGGGCGTGTTCCGACCACCTGGTCACGCCCACTGGTGTGTCTATCTTTCCCTGAGGGGGGGTGACTAGGTGTTCTGGTTGGCTGTGTGTTTCACAGTGAGGGAAGGTGTTATGCAGGGGCCTAACTGTGACCACCTGGTTTTGTCAGGGCGTTGCATAATATATATATATATATATATATATATATATATATATATATATATATATATAAAAAAATATTAGTACAGACCAAAAGTTTGGACACACCTTCTCATTCCAAGAGTTTTCTGTACTTTCATGACTCTGAAAATTGTAGATTCACATTGAAGGCATCAAAACTATGAATTAACACATGTGGAATGAAATACTTAATAAAAAAGTGTGAAACAACTGAGAATATGTCTTATATCCTAGGTTCTTCAAAGCAGCCACCTTTTGCTTTGATTACTGCTTTGTACACTCTTGGCATTCTCTTGACGAGCTTCAAGAGGTAGTCACCGGAAATGGTTTTCACTTCACAGGTGTGCCATTACTTTAAGAAATGAAGGTCAGTCAGTCCAAAAAATTGGGAAAACTTTGAAAGTGTCCCCAAGTGCAGTGGCAAAAACCATCAAACGCTACAAAGAAACTGGCTCACATGAGGACCGCCCCAGGAAAGGAAGGCCAACAGTCACCTCTGTTGCGGAGGATAAGTTTATCCGAGTCACCAGCCTCAGAAATCGCAGGTTAACAGCAGCTCAGATTAGAGACCAGGTCAATGCCACACAGAGTTCTAGCAGCAGACACATCTCTAGAACGACTATTAAGAGGAGACTTTGTGCAGCAGGCCTTCATGGTAAAATAGCTGCTAGAAACCATTGCTAAGAACAGGCAACAAGCAGAAGAGACTTGTTTGGGCTAAAGAACACAAGGAATGGACATTAGACGAGTGGAAATCTGTGCTTTGTTCTGATGAGTCCAAATGTGAGATCTTTGGATCCAACCACCATGTCTTTGTGCGACGCAGAAAAGGTGAACGGATGGACTCTACATGCTTGGTTCCCACCGTGAAGCATAGAGGAGGAGGTGTGATGGTGTGGGGGTGCTTTGCTGGTGACACTGTTGGGGATTTATTCAAAAGTGAAGGCATACTGAACCAGCATGGCTACCACAGCATCTTGCAGCTGAATGCTATTCCATCCGGTTTGCGTTTAGTTGGACCATAATTTATTTTTCAACAGGACAATGACCACAAACACACCTCCAGGCTGTGTAAGGGCTATTGGACTAAGAAAGAAGAGTGATGGTGTGCTACGCCAGATGACCTGGCCTCCACAGTCACCAGACCTGAACCCAATCAAGATGGTTTGGGGTGATCTGGACCGCAGAGTGAAGGCAAAAGGGCCAACAAGTGCTAAGCTTCTCTGAGAACTCCTTCAAGACTGTTGGAAGACCATTTCCGTTGACTACCTCTTGAAGCTCATCAAGAGAATGCCAAGAGTGTGCAAAGCAGTAATCAATTCAAAAGGTGGCTACTTTGAAGAACCTAGAATATAAGACCTATTATCAGTTGTTTCACACTTTTTTGTTAAGTTTTTCATTCCACATGTGTTAATTCATAGTTTTGATGCCTTCAATGTGAATCTACAATTTTCAGAGTCATGAAAATAAGGAAAACTCTTTGAATGAGAAGGAGTGTCCAAACTTTTGGTCTGTACTGTATATATAATATGTATTATGTATTTTTGTTCCACTTTGCAGACTCTATTACATCCTGATCTTCAGGTTGACTTGAAAATATTTGGTGAAAGATTCTCTTTAAAAATGATTGCTTGTATAAAGTGATTGATTAGTCAAATCCAACTAGAGCTTTGGGATGCCAAATAGTTCAAGGCCATTTAGCTATTGGTCTTATTTGCATTAAGTAATGCATTATAGCCAGGATGGATTGGTGAACATTTACACATGCCGAAATGATGGTACATAATATCCACGTCTCTTTTGACAGAATCTATTGGATCAATTAAACATGGATTTATTGCTGTGATATGAGGAAGTAACATGTTATCCCTGCAAGGAGAAGTTGGCTACAATTACAATATTTGACTTTCTCTGGATCTAAAGAATTTGAGAAAGGGTGCACATTCTTACTAATGTATCGATTATATTATCAATTTTCTAAGATAGTATTGTATACTTTTTTCTTTTAATTTGTAGTAAACGATATACTATATATAACCTGTTGAATCGGCACATTTTGGCGTACTATTGACCTAATATTTATAATCTTTAGGATAAAAATAAATGTATTCCATGTCTCTAGAACATAGTACAAGCTATAACTGTGTAACGCTTGGCTTTTTCTTATTAGGTTGTATTCAGGGTGGTTCTATATAGAGTTGAGATGAGGATCTTGCCTCGGGCAATGGTTTAACATTCATGTTGCTACACCCTGAAATCACCTCCTAAAAATGCAACCTTAGTAATGTGTCGCCCTGGGCAAGCCAGGGGACACAGGTCACAACACCACCACACCCCACACTCCAGGTAGGCACATCACAGCTAACCACAAATCCTTGTTGCCTCCCTCCAGAGGTTGATGATGCACACCAGGGGGTGGGCCAGGCGGTTGGCTCCGCCCACCAAGGAGCTCACAGCTCTGGAGGCAGGAAGAAACCAGGCAGATAGCTCAGGGACGAGCTTAAGTAAACCACAGAGTTCTGTCAGGGAGGAGGAAGTGGAAGGAGTGAAGGAGTAGTCTAGACAGGGCTACAGTAAACAACTAAGTGAAAGTAGTAACGGAAGAAGCAAGTGAAGTGACAGAAGAGAAAGACAGCCTGAAGGGCCCAGCTTTGTGAGGGCCAGAACAGCAAGGTCAGCAACGGCGGTGACTGTCTGGAGGGGGACCGTTTGGAAGTTCCTGGAAGGACCCCGTTGGCTGTGTGCCCGGTGGTCTGGAGCAGTGTTCCGAAGGACAGTCAGCACCAGGGCAGGGGCCTCTCGGACCCCGGCAAGGCTAGGAGTCGCCAGATTTGCCAAATCCGTCAGTGACGGGGACGCAGCTCCCCCAACAACCAAGTCCCGAGTGAAGGCAACAGCCCGACCATTACCGGGGAGACACCGCCACCGCCAGGGCACCAGTTTCCCCAGGGCCAGCGCCTGCGGGCAAAGTGTAGAGCTCCTCCGGCCCAGATTGCAGTCGGGGAGCGGGTAACCGGAGGGAATCCACCGCTACCATCAGTCAACATAGGTGCAAGGAAGAGAGACATCACCGTCACCTACCGGGAGTGCAGGTGCAGCCGTCTGTGGGACCGTCCTACCAGCCGTTGGTTTACCGTACAAACTGTGTCCGTGTGTCAGGCTGAGTGAGTACCATAGTGCCGCAAGGCACAGCGCTGCCCCGCGTCCCTGCGCCCTCCAGGCCCTACACTTTACATCTCATCACCGGGCCCCGGGATCACCAACCCCTACCCACGGAGGGGCAACACAACACCTGGCTGCTCCGCATCACCATCCCCGGGACCCCCACACTGAGCAGCGGTGGTGCAATCACCACAACCGTGGGTGGCGTCACGAACTATAACAATCCCCACATCCAACCACCAACACCCCCCTTTCACTCACGGGCGAGGAGTGTCGCTCGAGAAACCCCGGGATCCGGCCCACAGCTCGAGCCACCAGGAGCAGCTGCCGGACCCGAGCAGAAGGGGTGAGCGCGGTGTGCTGACACCCTCCTCCCCGCCCGCGACAACTTGGCGTCACGAACAGGATCTTACCGCTCTGCCGTCAGGTAGAGGTGCGCCTTGTTACCGCCGGAGGCATCCGGCAGAAAAATTTCAGAAGCCGCCATCTTTGGCGCGAAAAGTTCCCGCTCGAGCGTCTTCTCGAGCAGTAGAGGCGCGAAGGCCAAAACCCCGCCCCGAGAGAGGAGGGGCCGGAAAGAGCTAAGGGGGACGCGATGGCGGCTGGACGCATGTAGCTGCGGCTATTAAAGCAGGGACGCCAGGACTCTGCAGCAATATTGGGTTCCTGGAAGACCTCGTTATCAAGATGCAAAACTTTGCTCACAACGAGGAAGCTCCCGCGCCTGGCACGGCGACGTGGTTGAGGGACCGGACCGTCCCGCTGAGTAACCGTCTGCAGGCCCATATGCAACTCCTCCTGGAGGAGTGGGAGACCGACATGGCGGACGTGGTGGCTGCTATATGGAGACGCGAGGCAGAAGAGGATTTGGAGGAGCGGGTAAGCGACCCACGCCCCTGTATTCCTGAAGGATCGGCCGTTGGAGCTGAGGGGCCCGGCCGGCTTCCGCTCACCCTGCCTCTCTCCCTGCTACCCGTAGTAGCTGCTGCCGCCCCGCCATTAGGCCCGCTACCTGCCCAACCGGTAGCGATGCCCTGCCCGGCCGCTCCGGCGGACCAGCCGTCTGCAGACGTCCGGGACGTCCCTGAAGTATACCAGGGGGAACCGCTGGAACCGCGACCCCTTTACAGCATGGTGCCAGAAGTCCCAATAGAGACTGTGCCAGACCCTAAGCCCGAGACCGTGGCCTGGATGAAGGCCCGGGTGATGCAATTCCACCAGCGTCAGCAGGATCAGATCTTCCGGATGATGGAGCAGTGGACCAACGAGGTGGAGGAGCTGCTTACAACTGCCCCGAGGTACGGAGGGGGAATGGATGTAGCAGAACCGACTGGTGACCCACGTCCCTATGTCCTACCAGGACCGGCCGCTGCGGCTGAGGGGCCCGGCCTAGTCTCGGCCTATGCATCGCCCTTGCCGTTACTTATGAGGCGCCTTAATGTCAGCTCGCCTAATCTGCTGCTCCGTGCTACCGCAGAAGGGGCTGAAGTTCTGGATGTTGGATGCCAGGAGGCTGCGACAGCTGGCGGCAACCCGCCTGACGCAGAAGCACGAGATGACGACTCCAGCCCTAGTCCCGGGCCTGCTGCTGAGTTTGAGGAGGCAAGTGAGCGTTCCCGCTATGTGTGGGACCCCATGGTTGTCCATGCCCCGTGTGCCGGTGGAAATGGGTACCGGGTGCCCCTGTCACCGCAGGCATGTCAGTGCATGTTTGATGTGCCGGTGGCAGAGGATGGGTCCGCCTCAGCAGAAAAGTACGAGTAGGGCCGTGGGTGCCCGTAGCAGCAGTCCCCGTTGGGACCACCACTGAAGTTGCTGTTTGTTTGAAAAAGTTTAAAAAGTTTGAAATGATCAGAAGAAAATGATTATACCGAGTACTTCACCAGATTTGCTTTGTGATTTGCAACCGGCTGGAGCCGGCACCGTTGTCCCCGTGGGGACCGTTTAAAGTTTATTGGCATGGGAACTATCCATGGACAAGCCCGTGAACTGGCAGGGCACCACAAACGTTAAGTGGCTTGTAAATATGTTGGGTACCGTTAACGTTTCCGCTATACCGCCTCCGGAGAGGCAGGTTGGAGGGAGGGCCCTGAGCAGAGCAGGCCAGGGCCCAGCCACCAAAGGAACCGGTGGCCACCCTCTGGAGGGGAAGGACAGATCCCGCTCGGGTAACTTGTGCTGGACTGTGGGTCAAGGGGTGCTGCCTGGGTTTTAGGGGCAGCATCAGGGCCAGGTTGCTTGGGTGGGAGAGAGCGGAAACCGTGACCGTATACCGTTGCAACGTTAAGTAAATGTGCCTCCCGTCTTGGGAAGAGTTATTAAAAATGTATTTATGTTTGCTTAACCCTGTTATCCCCTTTTTACAGAAAAATAAAACCGGTGTAGGACGGCAGCCCGCGGACGGTCTGCATTTTGCTAAGGGGGAATGTGTCGACCTGGGCAAGCCAGGGGACACAGGTCACAACACCACCACACCCCACACTCCAGGTAGGCACATCACAGCTAACCACAAATCCTTGTTGCCTCCCTCCAGAGGTTGATGATGCACACCAGGGGGTGGGCCAGGCGGTTGGCTCCGCCCACCAAGGAGCTCACAGCTCTGGAGGCAGGAAGAAACCAGGCAGATAGCTCAGGGACGAGCTTAAGTAAACAACAGAGTTCTGTCAGGGAGGAGGAAGTGGAAGGAGTGAAGGAGTAGTCTAGACAGGGCTACAGTAAACAACTAAGTGAAAGTAGTAACGGAAGAAGCAAGTGAAGTGACAGAAGAGAAAGACAGCCTGAAGGGCCCAGCTTTGTGAGGGCCAGAACAGCAAGGTCAGCAACGGCGGTGACTGTCTGGAGGGGGACCGTTTGGAAGTTCCTGGAAGGACCCCGTTGGCTGTGTGCCCGGTGGTCTGGAGCAGTGTTCCGAAGGACAGTCAGCACCAGGGCAGGGGCCTCTCGGACCCCGGCAAGGCTAGGAGTCGCCAGATTTGCCAAATCCGTCAGTGACGGGGACGCAGCTCCCCCAACAACCAAGTCCCGAGTGAAGGCAACAGCCCGACCATTACCGGGGAGACACCGCCACCGCCAGGGCACCAGTTTCCCCAGGGCCAGCGCCTGCGGGCAAAGTGTAGAGCTCCTCCGGCCAGATTGCAGTCGGGGAGCGGGTAACCGGAGGGAATCCACCGCTACCATCAGTCAACATAGGTGCAAGGAAGAGAGACATCACCGTCACCTACCGGGAGTGCAGGTGCAGCCGTCTGTGGGACCGTCCTACCAGCCGTTGGTTTACCGTACAAACTGTGTCCGTGTGTCAGGCTGAGTGAGTACCATAGTGCCGCAAGGCACAGCGCTGCCCCGCGTCCCTGCGCCCTCCAGGCCCTACACTTTACATCTCATCACCGGGCCCCGGGATCACCAACCCCTACCCACGGAGGGGCAACACAACACCTGGCTGCTCCGCATCACCATCCCCGGGACCCCCACACTGAGCAGCGGTGGTGCAATCACCACAACCGTGGGTGGCGTCACGAACTATAACAATCCCCACATCCAACCACCAACACCCCCCTTTCACTCACGGGCGAGGAGTGTCGCTCGAGAAACCCCGGGATCCGGCCCACAGCTCGAGCCACCAGGAGCAGCTGCCGGACCCGAGCAGAAGGGGTGAGCGCGGTGTGCTGACACCCTCCTCCCCGCCCGCGACAGTAACATCGCATGATGGATATACTGTATCTGTCATGGAGTGGGCTTGAGAGTGCAGAGCGGGCCCACAAGCTCATCCCGATCCACACCTGGTAGATGCTGGCTATGTTACATAACCAGCATCTGTGTCTAACAGCAGCCACTGGAGTTGAACTCCAATCTGTTTTGTTGCCCATTTAGATGCAATTGCCCTTCTGCGTCAGCAGCATTTAATGGCTTGTTTGCTGATACACGCACCATTTCCATTTTTTCCATGTAATAGTAGTAATATAATTTAAAACTATAATTTCTATAGTGCAAACATATTCTGCAGCACTTTACAATATAAAGGGGATATGTACAGGCAATATCCTACATTACAGAGAAAAGGGTGCGCACAGACCTTTTCAGTGACGTCGCTGTGACCGCCAAACAATCCCTCCTTCAAGGGGGAGGTGCGTTCGGCGTCATAGCGACGTCACTGCGGCATCACTAAGCGGCCGCCCAATAGCAGAGGAGGGGCGGAGATGAGCGGCCAGAACATGCCGCCACCTTCTTCCTTCCTCGTTGCCGGTGGACAGCAGGTAAGGAGATGTTCGTCATTCCTGCGGTATCACGTAGCGATGTGTGGTGCCGCAGGAACGACGAACAACCTCGTTACTGACCAGACAACTATTTTTGGTAAATGAGCGATTTGTTACAGACCAACAATTTTTAACTCTTTTGCGATCGTTTAAGGTCGCTCCTAGGTGTCACACGCTGTGATGTCGCTAACGACACCGGATGTGCGTCACAAACACAGTCACCCCGACGATATATCGTTAGCAATGTCGCAACGTGTAAAGCACCCTTTACATAATTCAACAGATACCAAAAGTGAGGGCTTTGGTCACAAGCTTACAATCTACGATGAAATAGGGGAGGTAGATAAGGTAAACGGTAAAAAGTGCTTTAAATATATGGTTCAGCCAATCAATATAGTAAATAGGGTATTCAAACAATGCGGCATGAATCAGTCACCAGTCAATATGTGTAAAAGTTAAGGTAAAGAGTCCTATTAAGTGCAAGAAGGTTGTGTTAAAAGATGCTACAAAGAACCAGATTTGAAGGATTTTTTTTAAGGACAAAATGGGAATAGATGGATAAGTGAGGTGAGGCGATATGACAATCCACAGAAATGCATTTTTCGGGCATGTTTAAAACTGTGGGTATTGGGAATTAATTGAATTGTCCTATGTAGAGCACTTCAGAGAATTGGCACAGCTTGTGAGAAGGCTTGGAGACAAGAGTGGGAGGTTTGAATTATTGAGGATGTTAGTCTGGATAACCAGTGCAATGACTGGCAGAGGGTAGAAGCATTGGGGTAGACGTTGGACAGGAATATGATCCTGGCTGCTGCATTCAGGGTGGAGTGGAAAGGGGAGAGTTTAGTAAGAGAGAGTCCGAGTAGTAGAGCATTGGAATAATTCAAAGGAGCGTAATTAAGAGCAACAGTAAGAATTTTTGCACAGTTAAAGGTAAGAAAAGGTCAAATTCTAGAGATGTTTTTGAAGTGTAAATGACATGAGAGAGCAAGTGTTCGGAAGTAGGGAGTAAAGGAAAGACTGGAGTCAAATATGACCCCAAGATAGCATTCATGCTATTTGGGAGTTATGGAAGAACCACATACACATAAATGGCAATATTGGGTTTATGAAGGTTAGTAGAGGGTAGAAACACAAGGTGTTCAGTTTTTGACACATTTAGTTTTAGATAGGAGTACATGATTTTACAGACAGCAGAAAGGCATTTGTGGTGCCACAGAGATACTGCATCTCAGCCAGAGGTGTAGTATCCCATTCCCTGGTAAAGAGGTGGTCACAAACCAGTATACGCAAAACACAGACACACTCACTCAGCAACACCCCATCAGATCATGATAAGAGCCTAGTGGCACAGTCCGAGGCCAGGCTGGGGGGTTGAGTCTAGTTAGTGGGAGCAGCCTGTAGAAAGTTGTGCAGTGGAGGAGTCAAGACCTGTGGTCTGGAGCTGCAGCAGCTCGGCCCAGGCACATGACAGAAAGGGTTCTAGAGCCCACGGGAAGCAACCATATTCCTGTGGCCTCGTTCCACATACGACATACCAGAGTGGATGGACTTGGCCGCAGTAGGGGACCAGCCCCTCAACTAGTGGAGAACTTCAAGACTCAGCTAGCTAACCGGAGGCTGAGGTTACTTCAAGTGTCTAAGCCAAATCCACACACATCCAGTGAAAAGGTAACCACATAGGGCCAAAGGGATCTCTATCCCGATAGGGTCTGCGGACACCAGCTTGGGGCTCTGTGTGTGCAGGCGTGGGACAGGCAGGAGAGGTTAGCGCAAGAAGATGACCAGGAAAGGAACACAGAAGGGTGTACCGGGTTGTGCCTCTGAACTGTCTGGGATCGGCTGGAGCCCATCACAGCAGGACTCAGCACCCCGAGGGCAGCATTTGTCTGGACATACTAACCTGGAACTCTTAACTGTGAGTAAAGATCTTGAGACTGCATCCCTGTGTTGTCCGATTATTCCTTGTGTCCTGCCATTACAGACTACTACCCCCAACAGCCCTGGGGCCCATCTCTACCTGTGGAGAGCTATTCCAACTTTGCTGCATCACCACCGACCCCCAGGGAACTGAACAGCAGTGCCGGCACCTATCTTGCCGCATACCACAGGTGGCGTCATGACATCTCTCCTGTAAATATTCCCCCACCATCATCAGCCATCTTTAGTTAAATGACACCGCCAGGGTCATGGAACCGGGTCCTATCGCCGTGACGTCCACCGAGCAGAACAGAGCCGGCCCGGTAACGAGTAACCCCCAGGCTCTGGTGCGGGCATGTCACAATCAATGATATTTTGTTGTAATGCACGGATGGTGTCACGAGAAGAAATGTATAATTTAGTGTCACCAGCATACAGATGGTACTTAAAAATGAATATACTGATGGTTGTCGAATAGGGCAGTGTATAGCGAGAAGAGGAGGGGACCAAGGACTGAACCCTGAGAAACACTGACAGTAAGAGGAAGAGGAAAGGAAAAGGAACCAGCAAGAGATACAGTGAAGGAGCGATCATAGTGGTAGGAGGAGTACCAGGAGTGAGCGGTGTCCTTGAGCTCAATAAAGCAGAAACTTGTGAGAAGACGCTGGTGATCCACAGAGATTTAGGAGAATGAGCAAGGTTTAGTTACCAGATCAGATTAGATTTGAACATCTTCATTAGTGCCATTTTTCTTCTCCAGTGATCCACAGCCACAGGCAATACCATTGTATTGCGGATTATAGTAAATTAAAAAGTCCCAAGCTAAGTATCAAGGGGACTAAAAAAGAAGGGAAACAAAAAAAATTGTAAAAGTAGAAAAATTTTAATCACCTTTTCTTTCCCCCGTTAAAAATGCAGAACTTTAAAAAAATAATTGAATCTGTAACAGAGCAGTTTATCAAAATATAAAATTATTTGATCTGTGTGGTAATTGCTGTAAAGAGAAAAAAAATTGAAATGGAAAAATGTCACTTTTTGTTGTCATCGCACCTTCCTAAAAAAAAAGTGATCAAAATGTCATATGTATCTCAAATTTGTATCAACACTGCATCAGCTCACCACGCAAAAAATAAGCCCACACACAATTCCATGGACAGAAAAATGGGGTTTTAGGAGAATAGGACATAAGCTAATGTTTTTATGTAATTATTTTTTTTTTTTTTACAAACATCTAAATAAAGTAACATCATGACTATACTAAAAAATAAATCTATGTAATTTTTTTTATCATCATAATCATATTGACCAGGAGAATCATGTATCTAATTCAAAAAACGAAACTTCAAAAATCTATGGTAGAATTTCCTGCATACACTGCAGATTTACATTGCATTGCAGGAAGGAGCACTATTTAAATTTTTGGCTCAGGCAGCAAGAAAGCTAGAATTCACCCTTCAGAATGGCACAGTATATATGGCACGCCAGTGGTTATGGGAGCCACAGTGGCATTGTTCTCCTCACCGGGGGGACAATGCTATGCCTGGAAGCAGAGGGGAACTCTCCATGTCAGTAACATCACATGCAACACTTCCCAATACAGACCAAAAGGGGGAGCTCAAGTCCTGTTTGGGGTGCGCTTCCCTGGCCATTCTGGGCTGGGCAGGGTTAGATACAGGAACAAGAAGGAAAAACTTCAGAACAGTAGTGAGGAGGAAAGAGAACGGTCGCTGTCAGAGAGCTTGCTCTCAGCTTTCCAGGACTAAGGGCATAGAGCAGGACACTGGGGTCCTCGACTGTCGGGTACTAACGGCCCAGCAGTAAAACCCAGAGGACAGGAGATTTTACATCCCCTGGCCAAACAGAGACTCCCACGGTGAAGCAGTATAATAGAGCCCGGGGCCGCAGTAATACAAGCGGGCCTCACATCCGGCTTGCGCTGCCCACGACAGGGACCAGGCAGATTGACAACAAGACGAGGGATGCTGTGAGACTTCAAGCCATAGTGACCAACACATCAAGTGTATTGAGGAAGGCTTACATAACACCCGGCAAAGTGAGATTCCCAGTGCTTTCAGACTGACCAGACCACTGTAATTTGGGACATTTACCATCAACCAGTAAAGGTAAAGGAAACAACCAGTCTGTGTTGTCCAATTACTGTCGGCGTCCTCAGTCCTGCACCCCAACGTATACTACCACCCCCATCATCCTACTGCGCCCGCTCCACATATGGGTAGCGATAACACCAGAGCTGCATCACAATCTGCCCCAGCGAGGAACCCTGCAGCAGCGGCTAACCACTGGCCGCGTACCACAGGTGGTGTTACGAGACAATCAACCCCTTCATCACCCAACATCCATTCATCCCCTTTATTGTACACCTTGAGGCCACGGTACCGGACAGGGCCACCCGTGACATCCCTAACCCGCAACAGCCCGGCAACGAGTAAGGTTAACCCCTTGCCCAGAGGGTGATAAATCTACTCATTGATACTTTATTGCTTGAATGAAGTTGAACCACACTGCTAGTCTTAATAAAAAATAATTTTCTGCTGTATCATAAATAGGACTACTGCTGCCACCAATTTGGCAGGAACAAAACTACAGTTACCACCAAATTGTCACGAACTCTACTCGCTCGTGACACATGTGCCTTGGATGCTACTGTAAATGGGGACTCTGCTTCCCCATTCACTGGCTGTGGGCAGGGGACGATAAATATGCGAAGCTGGTGATAGGACAATATTGCTATATACAGGGGTGTTATGTTATGTTTGAATAGTAACTCATAAGGGATAAAGGTAACACATTAAATAACTGCAACTGACCCTGCTGGTTCCTGTACAAACTAGAGATCACAACCTCGCAGACCCTAGTGGTTCCTGCAGGTGTTGGAATAGCCCTGACCACAGACTAAACAATAGCAACTTGGGCCTACTCTGCCTGATCAAGCACTTCACATTCTTCCGAACGAACCAGACAGCAGAGTGCAAATTACTTACAAAAGGGAAGGTGTGCTGAATTAGAAAGTGATCCCAGAGTAAGTCAAACAACAAAATACCAGAGAGGGTGTATATTGCTAAAGAATATGCCGCCTACTTATAGACAACAAACATAAAATAGGTGCATAGTGAACATAAACAGCACAGAAAGGTATCCAAGCTGGTCTTCCAATGACTGGCAAAAGAAAACAGCAATATGGCTGGACTTCAAAATGAGAATATCACTAGCAGGAAATACAAGAGGGGAAAGTATTTAAAGCTGCACCGGAAAGGAGATTGGGCAGACAAACAAGTAAATTAATACACCTGTTACCCTAATAGAGCTAAAGCAAGGATACCAGAAACTAAACCAAAGAAAAGGTGTATCTGCTGTCTTCCAGCGGACTGAGAAGCCGACCACAGACTCAAGAGTTTAAATTCAGACACATGACACTAAGGAGGAATAACCTGAAGATTAGGGGTCTGTCAGTCAATAAAACCTGTTAAATTACCAGTCTATACTTCTAAAATGACAACTCAGATCATCCCAAACTTGCCTGAAAGAAATGTGGTTGTTAAAGCCTTTAGAATCCCTAAACCCTCTCATATTCCTGCTGATGTTCCAAGGAATATGATAGTAACTTTATATTCATGTTTAATAAGAAACAAGCTTCTTGCTTCATCAAGAGATGACAAAGTCTCCCATCCCAATATAACCCTGCTGGTTTCTTTAAACACCTTTCAAAAACAACTATGCAAGCCAAACTGTCATGCTAGCGGGTGTGGACCCACTGCGCCATGGACCGAGCTTACCCTGGAGGTGCGTGACTAGGTGCCTCAGATGGCCTGGGCTGCCAGAAGACACCAGGTACCACTCCAGAGCAGACTCTGGTACTGCAGTAGCTGCCCAAAGGGTCAAGGACAGAGGTACCGAGGTCAGGCAAGACGCTGCAGGTAATGGAGGCTGACAGGATAGAGCACGTTATGGAGACAGGCTGGACAAACAAGTTGGGTGCATGTACACAGACAGACTGGATGGGTTCAAAAATAGAACAGCCACATGTTCAGGAGGCAGGCAGCTAAGGTTCAGGTATGGAAGACAATCGGAACTTGCAGGACTAGACCTGAGGAATCAGACAGGAGATGGAACCGGAGTCAAACAGGACGGGATACAGACTAGAGCACTGACATGACCAGGAACCTTTTTGCTCAGACACCTCCCAACAGGGGAAGGTGCCTTAAATAGCCAGTGCCTCCTAGCCATACGCTGGGGAACATTTTCTGAGTGTGCATTGCCCCTTTAAGAGGTGGGGTGCACGTGAGCTCACACCCTAAGGATGTTGCCAGGAGACTTGCACAATGTGGGAGGCCCTGGAGCGTGGGGACCATAGAAAGAGCAGTGGAGCGAGGTGCAGGCCAGCCACGGCTGTGACTACATTGATGTCCCTGCAGGATAGAGGGCGCTGGGACAGTGCAGGGACGCCAGGGTTACACAGAAGATCATTCTCCAACATCACTATAGCTCTTCAAAGAAATATATACTCAATCTTCCTGGACACTCTATGGATTTCACTTTAGTCCGATGTATGGTAAATCATATAGATCCACTACTAGTTGGTTGGCAATAAATAAAACTAAATCTACAATATATAATATGTATAACGCTGAACATAAATTCTATGTGATATAAGGATACTGTGTCATATTAGCTGAGATCAAACTTGCCTGTTTATTTGTTTCTTTCCTTTATCCTGGTTTTAAAACTGTTCCTAATTTTTCTTTTCCCTCCCTTCCCTTCCCCTTTTATTTTCCACACCTTGCTTCCGTTCATCTTTTTTTTCCCCTTTGTTAAAATATTAAAAAACTCAATAAAGACTATTTGAACAAAAATGCAATGGTGCCCGTGTTTCTATTATATTTTTCCTTTAATTGTCGCACTCTTGGTTTTGGCTAGAAATACTGAGGGAAAAAACTCTAAATACTGAGTGTGAAAAACAGGGCCAAAGAATTGCGACATATAGCGACTGCAAACTTTTATGAGAAAACCGGACAATCTTTTTCACTTTCAGAAAGCCATAATTGCAAATTATTTTAATCTGTACAATACTTTGAGCCATAAAAAATGTATATATAAAATAGTTCTATGCACAAATACATAACTTTGTACCTCTAACAAAAAGATTAGACAAGAATCACATTAAAAAAGAAAATAAGAAAACGTATTTAAAGAACAGATGTCAATGTTTACGCAAACACTAAAAGGACTAAGTTTTAAGAAACCTTATAATATACTGTACATTATTTAAAAATACCAAAAGGACAAACTTTTTTATTTTTATATTAAATAATGGCTGAAAGGAAATGGCCAGGTGACCTTTACCCTCAGCTAAACATTCCCATAAAGCTTTAAAACAAAGTTTGTTGTCCTTGTAATTTCCTTATCCGTAATGTCTAGGAGTTGTTACGGTTGCTGTGGCACTGGAGACTATGTTCGGATTTCTTGCTACTGCACATGTGCGAGCACTGGAGACTATGTTCGGATTTCTTGCTACTGCACATGTGCAAGCGCTGGAGACTAAGTCCTATCTTGGAGCCATTGCACATGTGCGGGTGACATCATTGCTGACACGAGGTCACATTTCTCTGACACCTTCTAAGCTGATTGGCCGCTGGTCATGTGCTTGTGACACGCGGTCACATGTCTCTGACACCTTCTATGCCGATTGGTCGCTGGTCATGTGCTTGTGACGCTTTGCTCAGTGATAGGCCAGCGTGACGTCATTGCTGTCGTTCTAGCAGCAGATTGGCTCTGGTGTCCTCCATCTTGGATGAGGCACAGAGTCTATATAAGACCCTGACGCACGCCGCCCGGGGCTCAGTCCTCTTGGTTCATGCATGAGAGTAGACGCTCTGTGCACGTCCCTCTAGGCATGTCTCTGTCTATGCTAGGTGAGCGCTACCGGCAGGGTAGCGTTCTTATACCTTACAGCTTCAGCTGCAGTCCGTATCCTTACATCTTAGTGGAGCGGACATAGGCAGGTGCCTGAGGCACATGGTCCGGCTGGGCCTTGTGATTCTACTCGTAGGTGGACGTTGCCACTAGGGTAACGTTCCTTATACTGCGTCTGGCAGTTGTTCGTATCCTCGCACACTAGGGGAGCGAACATAGGTAGGAGCTTTTTGCGGCTTATGCTGCTGTCCGTCTCTTTTGCACCACTAGTGGAGCGGACCTAGGCAGGTACCATATCTAGTGGTTCGTGTCCTCGCACACTAGTGGAGTGAACGCAGGTAGGAGCTTTGTGCGGCTTACGCTGCTGTCCGTCTCCTGGCACCGGTAGAGGAACGGACCTAGGTAGGTGCCATTTCACACTCACTGCTTTTGTCTCTGTGACCATTAACAGAGACCATACCACACACCCTCCAAGCAAGGGAGGAATTGCTTTATTTCCTAATTATATTCCTCTGTGAGTTTAACAGAGGTATTGCACTCTGCACTTGTGCTATTACTATTTACAGTGGCACACTTATATACCCCTTATCCTCTGCCATAGTCTGCAGCAGAGTCTTTGCACGGTGGACCCTGACTGTCTGATATTCCTTTGAGTTTTATTATCAGACAGCCCCCCGTAACAGGAGTGCACTAGAGAAGAAGCTGGGAAGGGTCTGTGCAGTTTCTACAGAGCCTGTACATTAAGGGTGAGTGCACACCACCCAGATGAGGGTGCGTTCTGGACGCAGCGTGTTTTCTCTTGCGGAGACGATAGTGTCTTGTACAGGAGAATGCGCTGTCCGTGCACACGAGCAGGGTCACTGATGCAGCGGATTTTCACCTGCTGAGAACACTAGCGTCTCCACAAGAATAAATTGACATGCTGGGTTCAGAAACCCGTGCTGGTCAGTTTACGCATCGTTAAAGGGAATCTGTCACCAGGTTTTTGCGCCCTCATCTGAGAGCAGCATAATGTAGAGACAGAGACCCTGATTACAGTGATGTGTCACTTACTGAGCTCTTTGCTGTCATTTTGATAAAATCAATGTTTCTTTGCTGCAGATCTAGCAGTTATACAGAGCTTATGAATATGTTGGACTGCCTGGCAGCACGCCACGTAGTCCTGTACTGATAAATCACTGATTAATCAGCAGTAAATTATCAAAACTACACTAAGCAGCCCAGTAAGTGACACCTCGCTGGGATCAGGAACTTTGTCCCTACGTTATTCTACTCTTAGATTAGGTGACAGATTGCCTTTAAAGGAGTTGTCCGACACAAACTCAAAAAAGTTTTGTAAGCTAATCTGTGCTGTATTGTCATATAAAACACCCCTACATTATTTTTTTTGTTTTCTAACTTTTATTCCTCTTGAATTATCCCTTTATTCTCTGTATACACTTTATTTACGCAGGTCAACCAAACATGACATTTTCCTGTGCTAAACCTCACAGTCAGAGCTGGCACAGCCCGGCTTCACTGTCCAGCCCTCTGCACACTCATTGGCTGTCAGTATTCTGCCCCAGCACTGACCTCTCATCACTCCAACATTGGAAATAACAGCACCATCAGATAGGGCTCTGGAGGCCCGCCACATAGGGCTCTGCAGGCCCCGCCACATAGGGCTCTGTAGGCCCCGCCACATAGGGCTCTGCAGGCCCCGCCACACGGTGCTCTTCACCGCCCACATGGCGCTCTGCAGCCCCTCCATGTCGCTCTGCAGCCCCCCCATGTCGCTCTGCACCCCACCACACATCGCTCTGCAGCCCCCCCATGTTTCTCTGCACCCCCCTTACATCATTCTGCAGCCCCCCCCCAGCGTTTAGGGAATACATACTCACCTTTCCTCGGTCCCCACCGCTGTTCCTCGTTCGCCCACTGTCTGTGCTCTGGCCATATCAGCACAGTAGTGAAGTCAACGCTGTACTGAACTGTCAGAGCAGACAGCTGGACAATGATGAGAAGCATCGCGGCGCTGCCTCTCATCATTGCTGGGAAGTGTATCGGCAACTGTGATGCCGATACATTTAAAGTACGATCCTGAGCAGGGGGCCCCGTGCTGGCGCTGACACCGCGGGCAGCCGCCACCAGACCTCTCCCACCAGCTCACAGCACAGGCCCCACAGCAGTAGCGGGGTAGAGTACGGAATGTGGGGAGGGTGTGGGGAAATGTGTGGGAGGGTGCGGGGGAAGGGGGCGGGGACTCCGGCACACTGTACATGTCCAGCAGGGCGGCTACATGACGTCGGCTGTGATGCCCGTCTTCCAGGCGAGCATAAGCTCCTGCCCTGTCGTCATGAAGCAGCAAAATCATGGCAGGAGCGTTCACATGACCGCTCTGAGCCGGGGAAGAGGTGCTGACAGCAGGGCAGATAGTTACTATCTACTTACCTGCCCCAATGTAGCTCAATAGTGCAATAAACAAAACATAGCAAAATAAACCGCATAACTTCTTTAAAAAGAAGCACAGTGGGCATGAGATTTCTATAAATCCCATCCACTATGCTTGTACTGTACAACAGAGCGTTTTGGACGCAGCGACAACACAGGATGCTCAAAACATGGCTAACACTGATCATGGCAGCATACCATTGGTGCACCTATTGTGTTTCGTATTAAAAGACATCTCTACTGTATTGAAGATCTATTTATATAGCTCTGCAAAAATTAAGAGACCACTGCACATTTATAAAAATCAGCTTCTCTACATGTCGATTCCAGTGTCAGTTGAATTCCAACCAGAGGACACCTCATTCTACTGCCAGGAGTGGCATAAGGTCACCCAAAAGACTGGCGGAAAGCTTGCTACGACGCATGAAAGCTGTGATTAAAAATCATGGTTATTCCACAAAATATTGATTTCTGAACTCTTCCTGAGTTAAAACATTAGTATTGTGGTGTCTAAATGATTATGAACTTGTTTTCTTTGCATTATTTGAGGTCTGAAAGCAATGCATTGTTTTGTTATTTTGACCATTTCTCATTTTCAGAAAATAAATACAAAATGTATTGCTTAGAAATTCGGAGACATGTCGTCAGTAGTTTATACAATAAAAGAACAATTTACATTTTACTCAAATAGATACCTATAAAGAGAAAAATCTGAAAAACTGACAATTTTGCAGCGGTCTCTTAATTTTTGTGTAGTGTTATTTTGAGTGTTAACAGTTTTATCTATTTTTACAGTTTAAATCTAAGACATTGGAAGTTAAAGGTAGACTGCTTAGTAAAGAGACTTTACTGATGATGATTTGTGAATGCAAATATGTAACACTTATTTTAGGTACTGGTGTTCATGTAATGCTATATACCAGCTGTGATCATAAATGTTACTGTATCTCTATATAGTTATCAGTGCTCATCCATACTAAGCTCTGGGTGTCATTAAGACATACTCTTCCTTAAAGATTCCTGTTCATCTGTGGCATATCCCTCAGGGAAGCAAATGAGTCTGCATGCTTCAACCTGTTCAGTTATGTAGCTAGACCAGTTGTGTGCACCACATACTAAATTAATTAATTTTAATAACACGAAAAAGTAATGATAAATATAATGAATATTATATAAATGTAATTATGAAGCGGAAAACAGTAACAAATAATCTGTGAAAATAAGTCATTGTAACTTCCTGTTAGTATTTTGGTTTATTCTGTAAATTATAGCATTTTGTGCGTTCCTTAGAAAGCTCATAATAACAATTGCGTGTTCTATAATATGTTATACATGATAATCCAGTGCAATAATTTACCGATACAATGACAATGTAACATCAGAGGGCAAAACTGGAATCCTGTCCAGAACCGAGGCTCTAACCTGCAGCCATGTTGTCAGGTATGTACTCACCTTGCAGTTCCTGAAAGTGTTTGCGGTCTACGTTATAGCATGAAATAATCCAAAGTACAAGGGATGGACAGAAAGCAGATACTTAGGAATGTCCAAAGAAATTTTTTTCTCTGGAAAAGTTTCCTTAGGGAGCCTTGTGATTTAAGGTTGGACTGGAAAGGGTGTGTGCGGTCTGTGGCAGCCAGGGTGGAGAATCCGAGTCAGGAAGCTTCCTGTTTGCAGAACAGTGTATAGGAGTGAGCCCACAGCTTGTGTAAAGGGGAGGTGTTTATGGGTCATAGGTATCATTTAGCTCTGCAGTCAGGCAAGTGCTTGGTAATTAGTGAACTTCATAACAAAAGGCTGACTCAAATCGGTTTCCGTACTACTAACAATAAATATTCTGTTCCGGTGTGTAGCAAATCAGTAACTCACAAGGAGCGTAAAGACCATAAGCAGGACAACTCCCTCACCTTATTACCTGCCTGCTCATGGGTTTCTTCGATCGTGTCATAATGGCAACAATGTGTAGATCCAACATTGCCAGAAATAATGCTTATAAGCATGAATGAATAATAGAATTTCTCCAAAGACCTTTGTATTTTCTAAGACCCTATTTCTTTGAGAGGGGGTTGTTAAGATGTAAGGTCCCTCATACACATTACATAAAAGTCAATTAAAACCACCAATTTCAGCGGCATCAGCCAACCATACAATGCATATGGGGGCCTCCCGACTGTCCCCCAAATACTTTTATTAGATACGGATGTTATAGATAACGCAAAAACACTTGGCTACTTGGTCCTCTGTATGGGGAGAATTGGAGGAGATGGGTGTTAGCCGAACAGTTAGTCACGCAACAGCTATCTTATATGTATGACCAACTTAAGATTGCCTTTAATTTTTTAAAGGGATTCTATCAACCAAAACCTACAGTCTGAACTAGTAACACAGCCTTGGAGAGAATATAGGCTTTCCCTTTAAATAAATACTCTCCTCCTTCACAGGTGGTTTACAGTGATAGCTTGTCCACAGTGAAGTAACTAGATTTCGATGGGGATAAAATTTGGACCTGCTTCCCATTTCATGTTGGTCAGATGGACCCTTATAACATTATAACGAGTTGTCCTCCTCCCATTATTTAGTATTGTCCCACATCCTGTTCTAATGTGCCAAATCCTGGGTTTCTTCCTGGTAAATATGTCCCCCATCCTGGTATATATGTGCCCCATCTTTGTAAATATCCCCAATCCTGGTAAATATGTCTCTCATCCTCGTATATATGTCCCCATCCTGGTAAATATATCTCCCATCCTGGTAAATATGTTCCCTATCCTGTTATAAACCTTCACATCCTGGTAAATGTGTTCTCCATCCTGCTAAATATGTTCCCCATCCTAGGCCACATTCTGGTATAAATGTCTCCATCCTAGGCTCCATCATGGTATATATGTCCCATTCTGGTATATATGTCTTTATCCTGGGTCCTTCCTGGTATATATGTCCCCCTCCTAGAACACATCCTGGTAAATATGACCCTTTTCTTGGTACATATGTCTCCGTTCTTTCTCTAATGCAAGAAAAAAACAACATTCTACTCACTTTCCCCGGGTCCCACATTGCATGGCATCCTTTCCTGTAGGTAGAGTGCAGTGGCATATGTCCCCCATCCTATGCCCCATCCTGGTATATATGACTCCTGTGGAGACACGGGGCTCAGTGGGTGCTCTCGTCCACTAAAACCCGCCGCCTTTAGAAAGACAGCGTGGCTCAGGGCTCATCCCAACTGAACGCCGGCCTCCTCAACCGTGGGCGTAACACTACTCAGACAACACAGGGTTAGGGAACCACAATAATTAGACTTTATTGGATCCCCAAACAATTAACGGCACATAACGCATAACCAGCAAAACACACAAATGTAACAGGCAACAGAGTCTCACCCTTCCGCTGGCTCACCAGGGATTAGAATGTCCATGCCTCACAGGTTCCAAGCTGTCTGAGGTCTGCAAAGTCTGTAACAGGTGACTGAACTGTCCCAACCTGAGTGTCCTCCTTAGGTAGTCCTGGTTTGATGTTACAATCCTGGCAGCCGGAGTCGAAATCCCTAGGCTGTGGATATGGTCTCCAACCGGATCCGGAGTCCCTAGATTGAAGCCATAAGATGTCCTGATCCTCCAGTCAGCTCCAAAGAGCTTAGACTGGATCCATCAACCATCATCAACAACCTAGGGATTTCGACTCCGGCTGCCAGGATTGTTTGACTATAGTTATTGTGTTCTTTTCTCTGTAGGCCTCATTCTGTTTTTGATAAATGGTAGAATGATAGTGTGACGCCCTGGACTAGCCAGGTAGTCACAGATAGGCCCCGTATAGCATTCGTCCCCCTAAAAAGGTAACAGCAGCCAACCACATTAAAACCTAGTCACCTCCCTCAGGGCTTAATGGACACACTAGGGGGTGAAGCCAGGTGGTTGGCCATGCCCACCGAGGAGTCCAGAGGGCCTGAGGCAGGGGAAACAGTGTTCAGTTGTTGAGAGTTGTCAGTGGAGTTGAGAGGAGTAGAGTGCAGCAGGCCTGTGGTGACAGGTCTGCAGCGGAAACTGACAGGTGTGAGGGTCGTAGCCCGCACACCTTGGCTAGGAGGCAGGCGGTGGCCTTGGCTGCAGGATCCGGGAAGACGGCCAGGTGGAACCGTAAGGGACTGGGACAGGGTAGTGGCCCGCCGGTACCGAACCGGGGAACCGACTGGAAACCGGAGCACCAGGGGGGTACTCAGACACAGAACAAGGCCCAGAAGCCACTGGACCACATTGAATTTACTGATTGAGGTCTGTACCTTAAGTCCTTTCCCATCCCAAGTCCCGAAAGAAGGCAACACCCCACTGAGGGGGATAGAAAGCCACCACATAGGCAGAGAGATCCCACGGGCCAGCGCCTGCAGGCAAACGGACTCCACCGACACATACACAGCCGGGCAGCGGATACCCATTGTTGAGGCACAGGCAGTCTATACAAACATAACGAGGTGCAGGAAAAAGGCCAGGACCACCATCCCGGGTGGGGGACAAGACGCAGCCGGCTGCGGGCATCGACCACCATCAACTTTGTTCATCAGAGACTTGTGTGTGTCAGTAATCGTGAGTACAACAGTGCCATCCGGCCACGCCACTACAATCCCCAAGCGGGTCCCGGGGCCACCATCCCTGCCCATGGAGGGGTTAACATCTTGCTGCACGACCATCTCCCCCCAGTGCCCCCGTAACTGCAGCGGTGGTGTCTACACCTTCACCACGTCCCGTGGGTGGCGTCACGAACTCAAACACGGCCCCGGTCGTACACTTACCTAACCACCCCCATCGAGATCGCCAGCAACCCCTTGCAGAGCGACGTGACCCCCGGGTCCGGAGGCACTCGAGCCACCCACCAAACGAGCCCGGACCCGGGCCGAGCGCGGGGCGGTACAATATACTTATCAAGAAGCTTTATCTTGGTCTCATTGTCCACAAGATGCTTTCACAGAAGTAGTTTTGCGTACTCACGTAAATTTTGGCAAAGTGCAGTCTAACAATTTTATGCCTCTGTGTCAGCAGTGGGTCCTACTGGGTATCCTGCCATAGCGTTTTAATTGAAATGTCGACAGATAGTTCGCACTGACACTGATGCACCCTTAAGCCTGCTTTACACCTTACGATCCAGCATACAATATCGTATGCGATCGTAACCACCCCCATCGTATGTGCGGCATATTCAATTTGTTGAATGTGCCGCACATACGAGTAACCCCCCGTCACACATACTTACCCGTCCATACGACCTCGCTGTGGGCGGCGAACGTCCACTTCCTGGAGTGGGAGGGGCGTTCGGCGTCACATCGATGTCACGCGGCAACCAGCCAATAGAAGCGGAGGGGCGGAGATGAGTGGGACGTAAACATCCCACCCACCTCTTTCCTTCCACATTGCCGGCTGGAGCCGCGGGCGGCAGGTAAGATCTGTTCAATGTTCCCAGGGTGTCACACACTGCGATGTGTGCTGCCTCGGGAACATTGAACAACCCGACGTGCAATTCGTCGGGATTCAATGACGTGTATGCGATGAACGTTTTAACGTTCAATCACAATCGCACGTACCTGTCACACACACTGCAATGTACCTTACGATGTCGGATGTGCGTCACTTACAACGTGACCCCGCCGACACATCGTAAGATATATTGTAGCGTGTAAAGTGGGCTTAACTCATTGCACTCTGACCAATGTTAGTTAATGAGGCACAGCAGTTGGTCAGCTATTTTTTCATCCAGATTCTGGATGCGAGAAAAGTTGCAACATGCTGCGATTGTATCCAGAAAACGTCCAAGACTTGCCAATACAAGTCAATGGGTGAGAGAAAAAAAACGGATTGCACACAGAGAGCACACGGATGACAAGTGAGAAAAAAATCGTCCTCTCCTGGACGAGAATGGGACCGTTTTTTCATACGTTTATGTGAGTCCAGCCAAATACTCATTGTGGGAATGTAACCTTAGGGTAAATGCACATATTTTAAAGTTGATGTAGATTTCACACCACATTTCTGCAGCACAACCCCCATGTGTTAAATGGAGATTTTATTGTGGAATTTCTAGATAATTTTACCTTCTGCATAGCAAAGGGTGAAGCCTGTAGTTTCTGCTCAAAGAATTGACATGCTGCATGGAAACTTTATGCAACATCTCATTACCTTAACTTGTCCTGTACTTTATTGTGCTGTGGATTTTCCGCACACATATCTGTAAGAAAACTCTATGCCAAATATTATGCACTTTGTACATTTAGTTACCTTGATGACTTTTTAATCATTTAGATAAGGCTTTGTTAATACCATTACTTATGTATTTGAAAGAATACTTTTAGCAGTTACGAATGCAACAATTAGGGGTACTTTGCACACTACGACGATGTCGGTGGGGTCAAATCGAAAGTGACGCACATCCGGCGTCGCTGTCGACATCGCAGTATATGAATCCTTTTACATACGATTAACTAGCGCAAAAGCGTCGTTATCGTATGATCGGTGTAGGGTCCGACATTTACATAATTTCGCAGCAGCGACGGTATGATGTTGTTCCTCGTTCCAGCAGGCAGCACACATCGCTGTGTGTGAAGCCGTAGGAGCGAGGAACATCACCTTACCTGCGTCCCGGCTGCAATGCGGAAGGAAGAAGGTGGGCGGGATGTTTACGTCCCGTTCATCTCCGCCCCTCCGCTCCTATTGGCCGCCTGCCGTGTGACGTCACTGTGACGCAGCACGACCCGCCCCCTTAGGAAGGAGGCGGTTCGCCGTCCAGAGCGACGTTGCAGGGCACGTAAGTCCATGTGAAGCTGCCATAGCGATAATGTTCGCTACGGCAGCAATCACAAAATATCGCTGCTGCGACGGGGGCGGGGACTATCGCGCTCGGCATCGCAGCATTGACTTGCGATGTCGTAGTATGCAAAGTACCCCTTACTGTACTTGTACAATTATTAATTTAATGCTCACTCATTTGTTATGTTTCAATTTTGTAGTGCAGGTTTGCCTAGTTGATTGCTAATGTGTTCAGTAGAAGGTTTGGGTCTTAAAGCCATTTAAGTTTTTTTTTAATCATTATGGCTGTAATGTCTTACTGATCCATACTTAAATCACTGTACAGTGAAATTTTCCAAATCTGACGTGTCAATTTATGTGGTAATAACTCTAGACTGTTTAAACATACAGTATATCTCAGTGATTTTGACATCATTTTTTCAGGAAACATTGTATGCTATGCTTGTGGTAAATTTAATACAATATTTTGTTTATTTAAGAAAATATTGGAAATTTGGCAAAAATTGGTACATAATTTTAAATTGGTGAATATTTTTAAAATAAATACACAAGTGTGTAGAGTATTTGTGGACTGTAAAGAAAATGATACATGGTTTTCTAAATATTTAAAAAATACAAGTCTGAAAATTGTGACATTCATGTGTATCCAGCTAGCGAGTCAATACTTTGTAGGATAATCTTTCGCTGCAATTACTGCTGCAAGTCTTTTGGGGTATATCTCTACCAACTTTGCACATCTAGAGGCTGATATTTTTGCTTGTTCTTCTTTGCAAAATAACTCTAGCTCATTTAGATTGTATGGAGGCGTCTGTGAACAGCAATTTTCAAATCTTCCCACAGATGCTCAGTGGGATTTAGGTCGGGGCTTTGACTGGGCCATTGAAACACATAATTTTGCTTTGATCTAAACCATTCCATTGTAGCTCTGACAGTATGTTTAGAGTCGTTGTCCTGCTGGAAGCTGAAACCTACACAACAATCTCAAGTCTTTTGCAGCCTCCAATCGGTTTTCCTCAAGGATTGCATTGTATTTAGCCCCATTCGTTTTGCCATCAACTCTGACGGACTTCCCTGTTTCTGCTGAAGTAAAGTATCCCCAGAGCATGATGCTGTCACCACCATATTTGACAGTTGGTGTTTTGCATTTAGTCCAAAAAAGTTATACTTTGGTCTCATCAGACAAAAGCACCTTCTTTCACATGCTACCATGTTTTTCCAAATATAAGACCTTTCCCAAAAATAAGCCCTAGCAGGAGGTTTCAGCATTTTTGGTGTAAGGCTTAAATATAAGCCCTACACCGAAAATAAGCCCTAGTCATGGTTCAATAATGAAGTGTCCATGCAGCTCAAAAATTTAAAGAATACTGCAGAATACTTCATTATTGAAGGCTGACAAGCGCTAAAGAAAGAAGACAGAAGACCTGCACAATCATATTCACCAGATGCCGAACGGGAGGACCTCCAGTGGAATGCACACCCACACACATCAGATTGCACACACACATCAGATTGAACACACACAAACATCAGATCGCACATAAACATCAGATCACACACACACATCAGATCGCACACACAATCACACATCAGATCGCACACACACACTCACCACATCCAGTGATACCAATTGCTTCAAAGAATCCTGGAACGCAGTGCGGTGGAACGCATAGAGGACCTGCGGTGGAATACATCAATGCATTCCACCGCCAAGTCCTCCAAGTATTCCACCGCAGGTCCTCGTGCCCCACTGCACTGTGTCCCATCTTCCCCTGCTGGCTGAAAGCAATCGGTATCACTGGATGTGGTGAGTGAGTGTGTGCAACCTATTGTGTGTGTGTGTGTGTGTGAGTTTGAGTGTGTGTGTGTGCGATCTGATGTATGTGAGTAGGTCGGCCAGGAGAAGGGGAGGACCGCCTTCCTAAGGTCGCAGAAGGACTTGGGACCTATGTAGATGTCCGGGGTCTGGTAAGTATGATTTTCCTGGGAAGGGGGGTCTGCTTTTCGGGGACATACCCCCAACTGTCTTTCCCCAAGAATAGGACCTACCCGAAAATAAACCCTAGTGCTTTTTGGGGGGCAAAAAAGTATTAGTATAAGACAGTGTCTTAATTTTGGAAAAACTCGGTAGCTGTGTCCCCTGTATGGTATGTGGAATAAGGTGCTCTGGTCAATATTGATTAGGGTGTGGGAGTAATTGGCAAGTCTGAAAATAAATGTATGTCATAATTTTCAGATTTGTATTTTTAAAATATTTATAAAACCAAGTATCTTTTCCATTACACTTCACAAATACACTGGAGATCAAAAGAACAACACACAATTTCCTAAATGTTAAGGTTA
Organism: Anomaloglossus baeobatrachus; assembly: GCF_048569485.1. Classification (NCBI taxonomy): domain Eukaryota; kingdom Metazoa; phylum Chordata; class Amphibia; order Anura; family Aromobatidae; genus Anomaloglossus; species Anomaloglossus baeobatrachus. Next base: position 583,902,203 of record NC_134353.1, on the reverse strand, counting down.
CTGTGTAGTCCTATGTGATTATATCCTAACATGAGTAAACTAGCAGTATTTTAAGCTTACAGTCATATGAAAAAGTTTGGTCACCTCTATTAATGTTAACCTTTTTTCTTTATTACAATTTGGGTTTTTGCAACAGCTATTTCAGTTTCATATATCTAATAACTGATGGACTCAGTAATATTTCTGGATTGAAATGAGGTTTATTGTACTAACAGAAAATGTGCAATCCGCATTTAAACAAAATTTGACCGATGCAAAAGTATGGGCACCCTTATCAATTTCTTGATTTGAACACTCCTAACTACTTTTTACTGACTTACTAAAACACTAAATTGGTTTTGTAACCTCATTGAGCTTTGAACTTCATAGGCAGGTGTATCCAATCATGAGAAAAGGTATTTAAGGTGGCCACTTGCAAGTTGTTCTCCTATTTGAATCTCCTATGAAGCGTGGCATCATGGGCTCCTCAAAACAACTCTCAAATGATCTGAAAACAAAGATTATTCAACATAGTTGTTCAGGGGAAGGATACAAAAAGTTATCTCAGAGATTTAAACTGTCAGTTTCCACTGTGAGGAACATAGTAAGGAAATGGAAGAACACAGGTACAGTTCTTGTTACGCCCAGAAGTGGCAGGCCAAGAAAAATATCAGAAAGGCAGAGAAGAAGAATGGTGAGAACAGTCAAGGACAATCCACAGACCACCTCCAAAGACCTGCAGCATCATCTTGCTGCAGATGGTGTCAATGTGCATCGGTCAACAATACAGCGCACTTTGCACAAGGAGAAGCTGTATGGGAGAGTGATGCGAAAGAAGCCGTTTCTGCAAGCACGCCACAAACAAAGTCACCTGAGGTATGCAAAAGCATATTTGGACAAGCCAGTTACATTTTGGAAGAAGGTCATGTGGACTGATGAAACAAAGATTGAGTTTTTTGGTCATACATAAAGGCGTTATGCATGGAGGCAAAAAAACACGGCATTCCAAGAAAAGCACTTGCTACCCATAGTAAAATTTGGTGGAGGTTCCATCATGCTTTGGGGCTGTGTGGCCAATGCCGGCACCGGGAATCTTGTTAAAGTTGAGGGTCACATGGATTCAACTCAGTATCAGCAGATTCTTGACAATAATGTGCAAGAATTAGTGACGAAGTTGAAGTTACGCAGGGGATGGATGTTTCAGCAAGACAATGATCCAAAACACCGCTCCAAATCTACTCAGGCATTCATGCAGAGGAACAATTACAATGTTCTGGAATGGCCATCCCAGTCCCCAGACCTGAATATCATTGAACATCTGTGGGATGATTTGAAGCGTGCTGTTCATGCTCGGCGACCATCAAACTTAACTGAATTGGAGTTGTTTTGTAAACAGGAATGGTCAAATATACATTCATCCAGGATCCAGGAACTCATTAAGAGCTACAGGAAGCAACTAGAGGCTGTTATTTTTGCTAAAGGAAGATCCACAAAATATTAATGTCACTTTTATGTTGAGGTGCCCATACTTTTGCATCAGTCAAATTTTGTTTAAATGCGGATTGCACATTTTCTGTTAGTACAATAAACCTCATTTCAATCCAGAAATATTACTGAGTCCATCAGTTATTAGATATATGAAACTGAAATAGCTGTTGCAAAAACTCAAGTTGTTATGAAGAAAAAAGATTAACATTAATAGGGGTGCCCAAACTTTTTCATATGACTGTATTTCAAAAAATGTCCATAATTATCTATCAAACACTATGTAACCTTTACAAAGTCAGTGCAAACTGGAAAGTTAGGCTGCTTTCACACTTTCATTGTTTTGCATCAATCACAAACCGTCGCCTTGAGGAAATATGGTATCCTGCAAAATATTTTGCAGGATTCCGTTTTTTTCCCCATAGACTTGTATTAACGATGGATTGCAACTGATGGCCCTGTGTTGCATCCGCTATGCGATTGATCAGTCATGGAATGCGGAAGCAACACAGAATGTAACGTTTCTTGTAGCGTCGAAAAAACGCAATGCGCAGGATTCCGTCGGCATCCGTTGTTGATTATAATGAAAGCCTATGGGCGCCTGAATCCGTCCAATCCAGCAAATGACGGATTTCGGCGACGGTTCCATCTTTTAGCAACAGAGCATGCTCAGATGTGTAAATTCCTTTTTGGTTAGAAAATCTCTCTCTCTCTGTCTGTCTCTCTCTCTGTCTATCGGTCGGTCAGTCTCTCTCTCTGTTGGTCGGTCTCTCTCTGTCGGTCTCTCTCTCTCTCTGTCGGTCGGTTTCTCCTCCCCCCCTCTCTCATACTCACCGATCACCGGCACGGCGCTGCACGGCTGTCACACTGTTCCGGCGGCTTCTCCAGCTTTTGAAAATGCCAGCCGCTCATTATTTCATCTCGTATTCCCTGCTTCCCCAATCCACCAGCGCCTATGATTGGTTGCATTCAGACGCGCCCCCACGCTGAGTGACAGCTGTCTCACTGCAACCAATCACAGCTGCCGATGGGTGGGTCTATGTAGGGCAGTAAAATAACTAAATAAATAATAAAAAAACGACGTGCGGTCCCCCCCCAATTTTTATACCAGCCAAAGTAAAGCCACATGGCTGATGGCTGGCATTCTCAGGATAGGGAGCCCTACATTATGGTGAGCCCCCAGCCTAAAAATATCAGACAGCAGCCGCCCGGAATTGCTGCATCCATTAGATGTGACAGTCCTGGGACGCTACACAGCTCATCCAGAATTGCCCTGGTGCGGTGGCAATCGGGGTAATAAGGAGTTAATGGCAGCCCATAGCTGCCACTAAGTCCTAGGTTAATCATGGCAGGCGTCTATGAGACCCCCCAGTGATTAACCTGTAAGTGAAAGTAAATAAACACATACACCCGAAAAAATCCTTTATTTAGAATAAAAGACAGAAAAAACCCACCCTCTTTCACCACTTTATTAAAATCCCCAAATACCCCTCCAGGTCCGGCGTAATCCACACGAGGTCCCACGACGCATCCAGCTTTGCTACATTAAGCTGACAGGAGTGGCCGTAGAACACCGCTGCTCTCTGTCAGCTCCACGCAGCAACTGAAGTGAGCCGCGCGATCAGCGGTGACGTCACTTTGGTTGCATTCAGACGTGCCCCCACGTAACCTATCATAGGCGCCGGTGGGCGGGGAAAGCAGCGAATACGAGTTGGAATAATAAGCGTCCGGCATTTTCAAAAGCAGGAGAAGCCGCCGGAGCAGTGTGACAGCCGTGCAGTGCCGTGCCGGTGATCGGTGAGTATGAGTGAGGGGGGGAGAGTGAGACACAGACAGACAGAGAGAGAGACCGAAAGACCTGCATTCTGTTTGTCAAAAAAAGCAATTTCTGGAGCTGCTAGCAGCTACAGTACTGGACACTGTGTTCAGCTCTTACAAGGACTATTTGGATCTACGAACGCTCTCTCGCACACAATACAGTCCATCTACACCGCCAGCTCCCTATCACTGCGTGTTCACAAAATGGCCGCTGGCTTATATAGCCAGTATGACGCTGTGCGACCAAGCCAATCACAGTAACAGCACAACAAAGTTAGCTGCGGCGTTCCTCTGGGGGCAAGCAACATCAGCTGTGTTCATCGGCTGGAAAACAGGCGCCAGGAAGTCAGAAATGAAAATGAAAGTATCGGAGCAGATATTTAATAGGTACTGACTTACCTATCACATGGTGGGAATTGTCTATGCATTGTCATTAATTGCTGAGCATGAGAATGTTGAATTGACCTCTATATGAATTGGTATTTATATTTGACTATTGTCTGCTATATTGCTGTCACTGCTAGCAGGCTTTTTCTAAATGTTTCATCAATATATACAGTATTCTTGAATTTGCTTGTCAAATATTTTGATTGATTCTAACAATACTATTGATTTTTCCATTGTTGCATGCTCAGGCATTTTTGGCTAATACAGCTCTTTAAGCCATTATGCATATTTGTTATATATCGATATTATTTGATATTTAGGCATTGGAGACCTAGTGTTTTGTCTGCTCTGTTCTTTGGTGATATTTTTTGCCAGCACTATTTTATTGCTGCCACATGTTTTTACGAGGTTTTTCAATAAATTTTGTACATTTTTTTTACACTAATTTGGTCCGGTTGTCTCTTGTTTGTTGCCCTTATATTAATAGGGTAATCAGTTTAGGTTTAAATGTTATACTTCAGGATCCATCTCGTTACTTTCTTTGTAGGAAGTGTTTTATAGGTTTGTTTACATCAAATTGCTTTATCCACAGAACTCCTAACTGGGTCTATAAGAAACATGATAAGACCTGGGTATGGGTACTTTCACACTTGCGTTTATTTCCTTCCGTTACAATCCGCCCTTTTGGAAAACAGCGGAATCCGTTAACGGATTCCGCTGTTTCCCATAGACTTGTATGGGTGACGGATTGTACCAAAAGGACCTGCGTTGCTTCCGCTGGGCGACGCTCCGTTGCTTCCGCCCAGCGGGAGGAACGCAGCATGTAACGTTATTTTGAGCAGCGAAATCCTCTGGATTCCACTGCGCATGCTCTTTTTTTTTTCTTTTTTTTTTTAATCAAACTTTATTTTGGCTCGCGGTGGCCGAACGTTCAGCTGAGCGCCCGGCCGTCGGCAAGCGACAGCGCTCAGCTGAGCGACCGGCCACCGGCATGCCCGGCCACCGGCAAGTCACAGCGCTCAGCTGAGCGCCCGCCCGCCGGCATGCCCGGACGCCGGCAAGTGACAGCGCTCAGCTGAGCGCCCGCCCACCGGCATGCCCGGGCGCCGGCAAGTGACAGCGCTCAGCTGATCACCCGGCGGCCAGCTGCAGGGAGCGATCAGCTGGTCACCCGGCGGCCGGCTGCAGGGAGCGATCAGCTGATCACCCGGGTGCAGGGAGCGATCAGCTGATCACCCGGCGGCCGGCTATTTGGAGCGATCAGCTGATCGTTTACAATAGTCTGCAGCTGGTAAAACTGTAAAAAAAAAAAAAAATCAAAACGAATTGAGTTGTTTTGCAGCATCCGTTGCATCCGTTGTGGCACTATATGCAACACATCCGTTGCATCCGTTACACAACGCAATGCAACGGATACCGTTCAACGCAAGTGTGAAAGTACCCTTACACGCCTTGGGTCTCTATTTGGTGAGCAGTCATCTAGTAAGGAGGAACAGAGAATTACGGATCTCAAGCTACAAATTAAGGCTTTGCTGAAGAAAAGGGCAAAAGTCTGGTGGAACAAGGCAGCCCTCGAAAATAATCTTCAAAAGGGTACTATACCAAGAGGGCTGCATGTTCAAGTTTTTCCTACACTAGATATTCAGGATATGGTGTTCACAAAGAAATGGGAAGATACGCTATTTAAATGTTCCCTCACAATACTCAAGTTACTCATTGGTTCTAATAAAAAGGCACTGCTTGAAAAAGATATTAATTCTATCAGACAAAAGATCCAGTCAGCACTGACACAGAAAGAACTTAAATCCTTTGACTCTTTCCTTGACGAGACACTCTTGAAGTGGGAAGGGGACATTCAACAATCTAAAACTAAAAAATTCCAACGGGACGTATCTGATTACCAATCAAATAGGGTATATCGGTGGAATCTACCTACCCTTAACAGACCTCGATCACAATCAATCTCGAGTATATCTTCTACATCTGAAGAAGAATGCAATTGTTTTTTAGACAAACGACAAACATTGAGAAAAGGATCTCCACTTACAAATCAGCCGATTTATCACAACATATCGGCAAGAGAGAGATATCAACACTGTTACAACACAAGGAAAAGGAAAGCCTTAAGGTAATTAACCTGTCGGACCATCATTTAACACCTATACAGACAAGGGTTTTGTCAAGGGGTCTTTCATTCTCCCATGTAGGGAAATTTGAATTTTTTACGGCCATCAAAGACCTTGAGTTGTTTGCCCGTAAGCTTATCTTGAAAAAGCAATTTAGTGGTGATACCTCTTTCTTCTCTACAGATGTGGAATTTCGGGCATTGAGAGATCTAGAATCCCTTGCACTAGAACATAATGCTGATGCCTCTCTACATCTTTCCACTTATCTGCACCGCCGCTCCAAACATTTCCCACCTTTCTCGGGCTGAACGTAAAGCATTAAGATCATTACAACATCTGCGTGATATTGTTATAAAGCCAGCCGATAAGGGTGGGAATGTGATGGTGTGGCCGGTGCAGATGTATGAGACTGAGGCTTTCAGACAGCTGGGGAACAGTTTATGCTATCGTAGATTACCTAACTGTCCCTTGATCCCCTTCAAGAATTTTCTCAAGTCTATTTTGAATGATGGGGTGGAGTCATAGGATCGGATAGGCAGACTCTACTGAATAATGGCCCAAGGAGAATGGGTACTACTGACAATACTAGTAGATTTATTTCCACTTTCAATGCTGGCTGGTCTGATATGTCTAAAATTCTGAATAAACACTGGTCTGTCCTGTTGACCGATAGGGATCTACAGTCAGTACTTACCAAAAAAAGTCTATTATGTGTGGAGGTCGCGTAATTTATGAGATATGCTGACACACAGTCATTATATTCTACCAAAGAATAAATTTATCTTTGGCAGTCGGGGTCCCCCATGGGGATCCTTTCCCTGTGGGGATTGCTCCGCCTGCAAATATATTCCCAAAACCTATGTATTTTCTAATTCCGCTGGTAATAAAAACTTAAAAATTTTACATCATATCACCTGTAACACCAAAGCGGTGATTTATATGGCTGTGTGTCCCTGTGATCTCCGCTATATTGGTATGACGACGAGAACTTTGAAAGTCCGCACGCAGGAACAAGTCAGAGACATTCGGATCTCTCGTTCCTCTCTGGAGCCTGAAAAATTAAAAATGATACCCAGACACTTTTTCTTATACCATCATAGTGACCCTAAAGGGTTTAGTGTTAGGGATATTGATCATGTGTACTTGGGTAATAAAGGTGGGGACATTAAACGCCGCCTCTTACAAAAAGAGACCCGTTGGATGGTTGTCTTAAGCCAGCTTTACACCTTACAATTAGGTATGCGATCTCGTATGCGATGTGACACGCCCAGGTCGCATATGCGATTGAATGAGATTGCACGTAGGTCGTTCATTTGCTGTCACATGTGCGTTAGTAGTCTATGTTAAATTGATCAATTTTGTGTGCGATCCTTTAGATCATGTGTTCTGTGACGTATGCATTGGGCACCTTTTTTTTTTTTTTTTAATTTATTGACTTGCCAAGCGTGTGTAATGTGTAGGGATGCGTTTTTACTATGTCATCTGCCATTCAGCTCTGCTACATGGCCGCTGACAGCAGACACAGACAGCCATGTAGCAGCGGTGAATGGTAGTTGACAGCAGACACAGAAAGAGCCGCACTGTCAGAATGAACTCGTGTGAACTTCACCCGACTTCATTGTCATGCTGCGGCTCTGTCTGTGTCGCGCCCTGATTAGCGGTCACCAGTGAAGGACTCACCGGTGACCGCTAATCTCCTGAGTAACTGAAGTGAGCAGCCCTCTCTCATATACTCACCGATCACCAGTGCGGCGCTGCACGGCGTTCACACTGCTCCGGCGGCTTTTACTGTTTTGAAAAAGCCGGCCGCCCATTAAACAATCTCGTATTCCCTGCTTTCCCCGCCCACCGGCGCCTATGATTGGTTACAGTGAGACACGCCCCCCACGCTGAGTGACAGGTGTCACACTGCACCCAATCACAGCAGCCGGTGGGCGTGTCTATACTGTGTAGTGAAATAAATAATTAAATAATTAAAAAAACGGCGTGCGGTCCCCCCTAATTTTAAAACCAGCCAGATAAATCCATACGGCTGCAGGCTGGTATTCTCAGGATGGGGAGCTCCACGTTATGGGGAGCCCCCCAGCCTAACAATATCAGCCAACAGCCACCCAGAATTGCCGCATGCATTAGATGCGACAGTTCTGGGACTGTACCCGGCTCTTCCCGATTTGCCCTGGTGCGTTGGCAAATCGGGGTAATAAGGAGTTAATGGCAGCCCATAGCTGCCACTAAATCCTAGATTAATCATGTCAGGCGTCTATGAGACACCCTCCATGATTAATCTGTAAGTTACAGTAAATAAACACACACACCCGAAAAAATCATTTATTAGAAAAAAAAACACAAACATATACCCTGGTTAACCACTTTAATCAGCCCCAAAAAGCCCTCCATGTCCGGCGGAAACCAGGATGCTCCAGCGTCGCTTCCAGCGCTGCTGCATGGAGGTGACCGGAGCTGCAGCAGACACAGCCGCTCCGGTCACCTCCACACAGCAACTGAAGACAGCCGCGCGATCAGCTGATCTGTCACTGAGGTTACCCGCTGTCACTGGATCCAGCGGTGGATGCAGCGGTGGCCGCGGGTAACCTCACTGACAGCTCAGCTGATCGCGCTACTCACCGCCGCTCCGGTCAGCTCCAGTCAGCAACTGAGGTGAGTAGCGCGATCAGCTGAGCTGTCACTGAGGTTACCCGCGGCCACCGCTGCATCCAGTGACAGCGGGTAACCTCAGTGACAGCTCAGCTGATCGCGCGGCTGTCTTCATTTGCTGTGTGGAGGTGACCGGAGCGGCGGTGTATTCTGCAGCTCCGGTCACCTCCATGCAGCAGAGCTGGAAGCGACGCTGGAGCATCCTGGATTACGCCGGACATGGAGGGCTTTTTGGGGCTGATTAAAGTGGTTAACCAGGGTATATGTTTGTGTTTTTTATTCCTAATAAATGATTTTTTTCGGGTGTGTGTGTTTATTTACTGTAATTTACAGACTAATCATGGAGGGTGTCTCATAGATGCTTAACATGATTAATCTAGGACTTATTGGCAGCTATGGGCTGCCAATAACTCCTTATTACCCCGATTTGCCAACGCACCAGGGCAAATCGGGAAGAGCCGGGTACAGTCCCAGAACTGTCGCATCTAATGGATGCGGCAATTCTGGGCGGCTGTTGGCTGATATTGTTAGGCTGGGGAGCTCCCCATAACGTGGAGCTCCCCATCCTGAGAATACCAGCCTTCAGCCGTATGGCTTTATCTGGCTGGTTTTAAAATTGGGGGGGACCGCACGCCGTTTTTTTAAATTATTTAATTATTTATTTCACTGCACAGTATAGACACGCCCACCGGCTGCTGTGATTGGGTGCAGTGTGACACCTGTCACTCAGCGTGGGGGGCGTGTCTCACTGTAACCAATCATAGGCGCCGGTGGGCGGGGTAAGCAGGGAATACGAGATTGTTTAATGGGCGGCCGGCTTTTTCAAAACAGTAAAAGCCGCCAGAGCAGTGTGAATGCCGTGCAGCGCCGCGCCGGTGATCGGGGATCGGTGAGTATATGAGAGAGGGGGTAAGAGGGATAGACTGACATGGACAGAGAGAGAGGGACAGAGATAGTGACGGACTGACAGAGATTAGTGAATGACAGACATTGTGAGGTGCTTCAGAACGCAGCTTTTCAGCTGCGCTCTGAAACAGACCTTTTTTAAGCTGCGGCGCAGCGCACACCTGCGCACATAGCCTCAGACACCAAAATCGTATGATGGATGTCACACGTTACAATTGACTAGTTTCGTACTACCAAACGTCCAATGTATGAGGAATAAACGACGTGTATGCGATCACCGTATTTGCGTTCAATATCGATCGCACGTAGGTTTCACACGCAAATACGTCACGAACGATGCCGGATGTGCGTCACTTACAACTTGACCCCGACGACGGATTGAAAGATCTATTGAAGTGTGTAAAGCAGGCTTTAGATACACTCTCACCCAAGGGTCTCAATGAAGCCCTCAGCTTTAAATCTTTTGTATAATATTTGTAGCTGGTTCTTTTTGTTTTTATTTTTTCGTCTTGATTTTAACTTGTTGTTATTGTCCTTAGATATGCCCTTTGATGGCCATGATGTGCGTTATGTCTTGTGATCTTCTTTACATCGTCTAGATCGTTGGTGTATTCCATACAAGTTTTCCATTTCCATTCATCACCCATGGACTGTATTATTATATGGAGATTCCTTATATTCTCCTGAAATTTTTCCCCCGTGCCTACTGAATTCTACTTTGCATTAAATTTTTGTTTAGTAGTGCTATGTTACTTTTGATGATATTAGGATGTTATATGTGGGATGAGTAACATCCTTAGGATATCTTAGATTTAACCTATCTTTCTCCCCTACTTGTGGCATATCATGTGACAGTGATTTCCTATCATGTGATATATATTGTGTATTGTGTGAAGATTAGGGGAGGGCTCCTTCATTCTGTTGCTCTTTATAAAATATGGCCTCTCACTGTTCTGGTGGGCACATGGTTAAAAAGTATTTTTCATTCATTGGGGCATAGACGCATGGCGTACATGCGCTGTTTGGATCCCCTGCTCGCCGGAGCTGCTTTAGTGTTGCCATGGTGATGGGTTGGATGACACACATCCTCCGTCCCATCATCCTCGGCGCCTCGCGGCCTTGCTGACCCAGGGATCCCCTCATCATGACGTTGTGCGCGTCAATGGTTGCCCGGGTAACTCACCTGATCCCATTTGATTATTCTATCACAGCGCATCAGCGCTGGACGGATTCCCCATCTGCCGCGTTTGTCTGGTTGCCAGGGTGATGGGCGTGATGACCTGTTTCCTCCCTCCCATCTCCCCGGCGTCTGGGCGGCCGCGTCATTTCCGGGAATCCCTCTTGACGTAGTATAGGCCTATTGGCTCTAATTTTGTGAACGCTATTGGTGGGGGTATTTAAAGACCACCTTTTCCTCTTCTAACCACGCCTCCTGACGAAGCCTCTGGTGAAACGTACATCGAGGTACGCCTGGTCTCCTGTGCTTTTATTTAGTCCTGCCAATATGACGCAAGGTAATGTTCTGTTTTGAGCAATTTGCTTTATTTCAAGCTATTTTCCATAGTAGCTGGTGATTCGGATAGACATCTATGTTCAGTCAGTTAGAGTCAATGAGCTGATCTGTTATGCATCACGAATATTTAATATGTACAGACTTACCTATCACATGGTGGGAATTGTCTATGCATTGTCATTAATTGCTGAGCATGAGCAATGTTGAATTGACCTCTATATGAGTTGGTATTTATGTTTGATTATTGTCTGATATATTGCTGTCACTGCTAGCAGGCTTTTTCTTAATTCTTCATCTATATATATTCTTGAATTTGCTTGTCAAATACTTTGGTTGATTCTAACAATGCCATTGAATTTTACATTGTTGCATGTGTGGCACCCATGCGGTCTGGATGCCAGAGCAGTGTTGCCCTCTCCAAAGGGGTTAATGCTGAGCCTGGAGGTAGTTGGGGAAGTCCATTGGCCAGTAAGTACCATCATTTAACACAGTTTCTCCCCCGGGCCAGCACAGGGAGCTCTAAACCTGGAAGTTCCAGGGAGATTCCTTAAGCTCTGACCTGGGGGAGGGGTTAGTAAGTCTGTGAGGAGAGTTCAGTGAGGAAAGAACTCGAGTAGTGTGGTGTGTGAGCTGGGAGCTGAGCCGGATCGCTCAGCCCAGGAAAACACAGTCCACAGAGAGGCAAAGAGGAGAAGGACATCGGGGAGTGGAGTGCAGCCAGCTCACCCTGACGTCATCGCTGAAAAAACCCAAATACCGGAGTTCGGGGCCAATCGAGTACTCGAGTACCAGTGGTCGTATCCAGAGGATGAGAGGACTTCAGGTCTCTGTCCACCCCACACCTAGAGGCACAGCTGTAAAGCCAGGACTTGGAGCCAGGATTGGAAGAGAGGCACATGTGACAGTCCACACAGCCTGCCATACGGGGGAGGTAATAGATTACCTCGGAGAACGTCAGAACGGGTCTCAGCATCGCTGAAGCAGTGGGACCCTGCTTACACAGACAGAGCGTAGGGATCAGGCCTCATTACTCACCTGGCCAGTGGGAGTTCCCTGACTACTTCCAGGCTACTGGACCACCGCTACCATCTGTAACAGGCTCCCTGGAGGTCACCGGTTGAGGACAAGTAAAGGAGAAGGTAAAAGAAATCATTGTCTGTGTCCTTTCTTTTCCACTGCCCTGTCAGCCCTGTGTCGTCTGGTTTGTCCTCCATCCTATCAACATCTGTGCCGCCGGTGCTGCTCGGATCCGGATCTACGGTGCGGCTTGAGGGGTTCTCCGGACCCGGGGGTCGCGCAGACACTCCGAATAAAAGGGGGACGTATTTATACGGGATTGTTTTTAAGATGTCTGTGACGCCACCCACACTGTGTGGTGAGATGCAACACCCCTGCTGCCGTTGTGGGGCTTCCAGGGAACGTTGGGCTGGCAGCTGGATATTAACCCCTCCGTGGGTAGGGATGGATGTCCTGGGGCCCAGTGTCTCTATGTTGAGAATGGTGAGTGCAGGGGCCGGCGCACCCGGCCGGGGGTGTTAGGCTATGTGCGCACGTTGCGTACTTCACTGCAGAAATTTGTGCAGCGATCTGAAGAGCACACGTGCGCTTCAAATCGCTGCCGAAAATGTCCGTAGTGAAAAAAAAAAGCCGATTCCATGAGCTCTGCCTGCAGCTCCTGCCATAGACAGAGCAGGGGCTGCCGGCAAAGCACACGGAAGAAGTGACATGTCACTTCTTAGAACGCGTGCTTCGGGCAGCAGCCGAAGCGCTGCGCTCTAAGATGCCATGTGCGCACGGCCCCTGCACAATCTCCATAGATTATGCAGGGGATGCAGGACTCATGCAGTTACGCTGCGCTACAAAGTGCAGCGTAACTGCATGTAATTACGCAACGTGCGCACATAGCCTAACTCACGGTCGAAGAAAGCACACAAGTCCTGTGGTAAACCAAGGTGATGGTGGCCGGCTGCCGCAGACGGGTGTATCTGATCCCACACCCGGGTTGGTAGTCAAAGTCTCTCTCCTCTGCACTCAGTGTTTTGTAGGTAGGACTTCACGGTGTGAAACGCAGGAGTTCGCTCCCGGTCCTTTGGTTGGGAGCCATGCCCGTCTGACGTTGACCCTTGGGTTCTGCAGGCCCTGGTGGTGGCCCTATCCCTCTCTGTGAGTGGTTGTCTACTTTTCGGGACTTAGGTTAGGACAGAACCTAAAATCCTGCCCTCAATTGCTTAATTAGCTAGGCCATCGGTGCCAGTCCTGGCTTGAGGGTCCAAGTACCCCCTCTGTGCACACGGTTTACGGGTCGGTTCTCCGGTGTCGGTATCGGCGGGCTACAACCCTGTCCTGGTCCACCTCGGATCTCCGGCAGCCGTCTTCCCGTCTCCTGCAGACTCTGGCTAAAGTCTGCCACCTAGCCAAGGTGTCAGGGCTTCGACCCTGGCACCTGCCAGACTTCACCTCCACACTTGAACTCAACCTGATCTTATCTGACTGCTTTCCCGCCCCGGGCTCTCCAGACCCCTAGGTAATCGTGTCCCTACCGCCTAGTCCCGCTCACTGGTGTGTCTGTCCTTCCCTGAGGGGGGGTGACTAGGGTTTCAGGTTGGCTGATTTAACCATTCGTGGGATTGGTGTTATGTGGGGGCTTACATGTTCAACTACCTGGTTTTCCAGGGCGCTACACATCCACCATAGACTATAAAAATGGTTGCCCCGGGGTACCCGCTGCACCTGTGGGGAGCAGAAACACCTAGCTGCCACAATACCATCCTTGGGAGTCCCGTCCAGCAGCCGCGGCTCCAAAGCCGCAATCCACAGGTGGCGTCATGAATCTTATACAAACTTTATTACCATCTCCCCCATACCGCCATATTAATTGACTTCTCTAGGGTCACGGAGTCGGGCCCCGCCACCGCTGACTACCCTCGACTAGTCCGGTCCGACACCGAGTCACCTAAGACTCTGGGGCGGGCGAGTCACATGCTCAGGCATTTTTTGACTAATATGGCTCTTTAAGCCATTATGCATATTTGTTATATATCGATATTATTTGATATTTAGGCATTGGAGACCTAGTGTTTTGTCTTCTCTGTTCTTTGGTGGTATTTTTTCCGACCACTATTTTATTGCTGCCACATGTTTTTACGCGTTCTTCAATAAATTTTGTACATTTTTTCACATTAATTTGGTCCGGTTGTCTCTTGTTTGTCGCCCTTATATTACTAGGGTAATAAGTTTAGGTTTAAATTGGAGCGGATGTTGTTTTATCTGTCGGATAGCGAATGGTGCGAATAGCCTGTTATCCATCGGATACCGAATAGAGGCAAATACATTCGCTCATCCCTATTAATCATGTTAACTTTATTAAAATGAATTAAAATACATTTAAATAACACTTTATGATGAGATAGCACCACCTAGTGTTATTTTACATTAACAGCCTTTTGTTTTGCTTTTGGATACTATTACCATTGTGTAATTGTTTCATATAAATTGGCACACATTTGTGTGGGTATATAGGGTTGAGTTTTTTAGACAGATATAACATTTTCTTTTTTTTAATACTGTCATTTAAGCACATACAAGTTCATCTCAAATTAGAATATCATCACAAAGTTATTTTATTTCAGTAATTTAATACAAAACGTGAAACACATATATTATATAGAGTCATTAGAATCAGAGTGATCTATTTCAAGTGTTTATTTCTGTTAATGTTGATGATTATGGCTTACAGCCAATGAAAACCCAAAAGTCATTATCTCAAGAAATTAGAATATTATTTAAGACCAACTGAAAAAAATGATTTTAAACTCAGAAATGTTGGCGCCTACTGAAAAGTATGTACAGTAAATGCACTCAATACTTGGTCGGGGCTCCTTTTAAATGAATTACTGCATCATGCGTGGCATGGAGGCAATCAGCCTGTGGCACTGCTGAGGTGTTATGGAAGCCCAGGTTGCTTTGATAGCATCCTTTAGCTCATCTGCATTGTTGGGTCTGGTGTCTCTCATCTTCCTCTTGACAATACCCCATAGATTCCCTATGGAGTTTTGGTCAGGCGAGTTTGCCGGCCAATCAAGCACAGTGATACTGTGGTTAATAAACCAGATATTGGTACTTTTGGCAGTGTGGACAAGTGCCAAGTCCAGCTGGAAAATGAAATTTCCATCTCCAAAAAGCTTGTCAGCAGAGGGAAGCATGAAGTGCTCAAAAATTTCCTGGTAGACAGCTTTGCTGACTTTGGGCTTGATAAAACACAGTGGACCTACACCAGCAGATGACATGGCATCCCAAACCATCACTGATTGCGGAAACTTCCCACTAGACCTCAAGCAGCTTGGATTGTGGCCTCTCCACTCTTCCTCTAGACTCTGGGACCTTGATTTCCAATGAAATGCAAAATTTACTTAAATCTGAAAACAACACCTTGGACCATTGAGCAACAGTCCAGTTTTTTTTTCTCCTTGGCCCAGGGAACATGCTTCTGACGTCTATTGGTCATGAGCGGCTTGACAGAAGGAATGCGACAGTTGTAGTGTGGCGCCCCTGACATGGTCAGGTGCCACTGAGTACTACACCCATGCTGGGTGAGTGCAAACAGGTAATCGTAAAGGCTGAATAGGGTGTGTACGCACAGACACATAGTGACCAGGTCTCACACACATCTTAGAGGGACCCCTGGGCAGACCCAGGAGAGGACGTGGCCTCCGCATCTCAGCTAGTGGTGCGGTGGAGAAGCTGGAAACTAGTTCTGCAGTGGCAGTCAGTCAGACAAAGGAGTAGGAGAGGAGCAAGCCGAGTCTGAAGTGGAGACGCAGCAGTGCGGACACGCTAGTCAGACCCTGCAAGTGTAGTGGCTGTTGGCGGGGGGAGAACCGTCACCAGAAGTTAGACAGAAAGACGCTGAGGAAGAGGATTCAGCTGGTCATGTACGGAGACTTCTGGAGGGCTAGGCACGCACGGGGAACAGGTCCCTAGAGCCAGACATCCATTTAGTGGTCTGCTAAAACTGCCGGTGGGGTGGACAACAAGTCCCACACCAACCAACGCAGAGTCCGAGCATCAGCAGCAACGAGGGGGCCCATAAGGAGGATTGAATAGGATAACTGAAGTGAGCACTAATATATATATATTATGAGTGCAAGCCAAAAAATACATACTATATATAAGGATAAGGCTGCACATCAAACTTAGATAATGGTATAATGCCTCAAGCATATGGAAAAATATTGGAATATACAATGAAAAATGCTACTTGCTAATTTGAACATGTGAATAATGATTGCATGTATGCAATTCATTATTCACATGTTCAAATTAGCAAGTAGCATTTTTCATTGTATATTCCAATATTTTTCCATATGCTTGAGGCATTATACCATTATCTAAGTTTGATGTGCAGCCTTATCCTTATATATAGTATGTATTTTTTGGCTTGCACTCATAATATATATATATTAGTGCTCACTTCAGTTATCCTATTCAGTTATATGTAGTTTTTTTCTGAATGTGAACACAGCTCCGCCCCTTTCGGCCATGTTTTTTCCATCTCCTATATAAGAAAGTCCTTAGTTACCCCTCTCCACCCACAGCAGTTTTTAATTGCAATGAGATGACACACAGTTAGGGTCACAGAGCTAGGGACCCCAATATAGAGATATACCTTGACGAGGTCTTGGGGCTCAGTTACATTGATCAATGCGATTGCTAAATATCTCCTTTTTCCTTATATTCATGGCATGTATGCAATTCATTATTCACATGTTCAAATTAGCAAGTAGCATTTTTCATTGTATATTCCAATATTTTTCCATATGCTTGAGGCATTATACTATTATCTAAGTTTGATGTGCAGCCTTATCCTTATACATAAGGAGGATTGAGCCTGAAGCTATCCACCTTGGTCCACGCTGCCAGCAAACGGGCCAGAAAGGGGAAAAAAGGCAGCTGCGACTTCCCTGGATGAATCCCACGGTACTTTAAGTCAGGGGTTGTCCGAAACAAGAAGTGCTAGGAAGGCGAGTCAGCAGTCACTCCTATACCAGCCTGCAGGAAACCTGGTTCTCTCTTGGTGTATCTCAGCATTGCCCGGGTACCACTTGAAGCACGTGAAAGTGAGTAAAAACCAGTTGCAGGACACTTTTGGACTGAGACTGAGTTCTTCTGCGACCTGTTGTTCTACACACATACACAAGAGCCCCTGGGGCCAGCCTCACTCTCGGGAGGCTATACACCAGACTGCAGACACCATCAGCCCCAGACACTCGTTAAACTGCAGTGGCGGTCACCCATCACCCTGACCGCAAAACCGAGAGTGGCGTCACGACTCAGAAGTGAACAACCTGACCTACCTGTTGCCAGTGGGGTCCCTAAAGAGAAGTCCCCGCAGTGTCCCGGAGGCTACCGCTGCAGCACTGTGGTGGGTGACTCAGTAGCCCATGTCCTGGATGTGTCTGTGTGTGGTGGCTCTTGAAGCACTGACTCCAGCACCAGTCCACTCCTTGTGAATCTCCCTCAAATTTTTAAATGGTATTTTTGTAACAATCCTATCAAGGCTGCGGTTATCCTGGTTGCTTGTGCACCTTTTCTACCATACGTTTCCTTCCACTCAACCTTCCGTTAATATGCTTGGATACAGCAATCTGTGAACAGCCAACTTCTTTAGCAATGACCTTTTGTGGCTTACCCTCATTGAGGAGTGTGTCAGTGACTGCATTCTAGACATCTGTCAAGTCAGCAGTCTTCACCATGATTTTGTTGCCTACTATACCAGACTAAGGGACCATTTTAAACACTTAGAAAGCTTTTGCTGGTGTTTTGTGGTAATTATTATAATTTTTTTAGATAATGACTTTTGGGTTTTCATTGGGTGTAAGCCATAATCATCAATATTAATAGGAATAAACACTTGAAATAGATCACTATGTTTGTAATGACTCTATATAATATATGTGTTTCCCTTGTAATGAATTGCTGAAATAAATTTTAAATAAATGTACTTTTTGATAATTATCTAATTTATTGAGATGCACTTGTGTGTTTGTATATATATAATACAAATTATTATACAAATATAATCCTGTGGGACTTCAAGATCCAGACGGATAAGCAAGTCGTAGCTAACCAACCAATTATCGTGATAGTAGAGACAAGGATCAGAAGACAGCAATGATAAATGTGGCTGTGCCTAATGACAGTAACCTCAGAAAGAAGGAATATGAGAAGCTGGAGAAATACCAGGGCCTTAAAGAACAACTGGAGAAGATGTGGAAGGTGAAGGTAACAGTGATTCCAGTGGTGTTGGAGCACTTGGGGCAGTGACCCCTGAGTTGGAAAAATGGCTGCAAATTCCAGGAACAACATCTGCACTCTGTGTCCAGAAAAGCGCAGTGCTGGGAACAACTAAGATACTGCGCATAACCCTCAAATTCCCAGGCCTCTGGTAGGGGACCCGAGAATGAGGAAGGACAAAGCAACCACCCACAGGGGGTGAGAAAGGTAAATATATATATATATATATATATATACACATATATATATATACACATATATATATATATATATATATATATACACATATATATATATATATATATATACACATATATATATATATATATATATATATATATATATATATACTGCATATACATACACATACATATACAGTATAGTAATAAAAATAATTGGATTGCCAACACAGATCTTACAACAGTGAGTTACACATGTATAACCACAAGAGGGCAGACTGTAATAGGAATGTACATGGATGATGAGGAGAAGTAAAGTACATCACATGTTCACATGTAAAGAACAAGAAAAAATTCCAGCAACAAGTCCATGGAAAAATCTTCATTAAAAATTCATCTTTTATTTGTCAAACTTGTAAAAACAGTCCATGTTAATAACTGCCCCAACAGAGGACGCGTTTCGAACGACCAAGTTCTTAATCCGTCTCTAATTAGAGACGGATTAAGAACTTGGTCGTTCGAAATGCGTCCTCTGTTGGGGCAGTTATTAACATGGACTGTTTTTACAAGTTTGACAAATAAAAGATGAATTTTTAATGAAGATTTTTCCATGGACTTGTTGCTGGAATTTTTTCTTGTTATATGAAATGAGTTCTGCTACCTTCCTTTCCGTGCACGGTCCTGGATAAGCGGTCTCCGGCAGAAAGCAGGTGAGCTGGACAAAGTAAATTTGTTTGTATCACATGTAAAGAAGTATGGTCAGATGTGACATTTCAGCTGCGTCTTAATGGTGCTATGTGTCACACAACAGCAATTCTCAGATAAGTCATGCAACCAAAAACATTTGTGCACGTTGTCTGTGATTTGTTGTTATGCGAATATTTTAGTGCTGTGAGTTTTCTCTGAAACAATAGTGAAATTGCAGGGAAGTCATACACAAGTCTGATTTGCATGTGACTTACATTGACGTTTATGGCAAGTGAGTTGTGTGCGACTTCGAACCAGTGACAAAAAACACATTTGGACACATTTGCAGGGTTTTTTTTGTTTTTTTTAGTAACTGAATTTTTATTAAATTTTTCAAAGCATACAGAAAAAAAAATAACATGGATGTGCTCCACTAGCATGTGAGCAATTAGCAGAAGACCATGTATCAGGATACACATCTTATCTATTGCTGTAAGAAAGATAAGAACTATAACAAGACAAACATTACGATACTAGACAAGAAGACAAGGGGAAAGGGTGTAAAGAGAGTGCAGCTGAGTATATAGGATTTCTGTAAAGACCATACAGATCCACTATTCTCTATTAGCCCAGTAAGTATCCCAAAGGGACCAAATACTCCCAAAGTGATCTATCATGTTATTTGACATTGCTGATAGATACTCCATTCTCCTCACTTCTTGGATCCGAGAATGGAAGTCATTGAGTGAGGGTGGATGCGCTGACCTCCAGCTACGAGCAATTAAACACCTGGCCGCTGTGGTTATGTGTAACAATAACCGTTTCACTTTCCTGCCCAACTGAACAGGTGCAATATTTAATAGGTAAAACTTCGGGTTCAGGGGTACCTGGAGATCAGTTACTTTATAAATAAGGGATTGTACTGACTTCCAAAAGCACTGGATGTTAGGACATACCCAGAATAGGTGTGGGACGTCCCCCCCTGCAACTCCACACCTCCAGCAGTTATCAGGTATAGCCGGATTTAGTTTATGTAGTAGTGATGGGGTGTGGTACCAAATCATAAGTAGTTTATACTGATTCTCCTTATATACATAGCACGTGGATGTTTTTGAGGCACCATCCCAAATCCGTCTCCACACACATAAGGGAATGGTCTCACCCAGGAAATCCTCCCATTTACCCATATATGCGTGATTAGGCCATTCGTCTGGATAGGGCAGTGGTGTAGCTATTGCTTTTGCCGCCCGTGGCGGTCGTCAAATTTGCCGCCCCCCTCCGTTGGCCGTCGATAATCCAGAAACCTTCAAAAATCCGGAAAGCCATTAAAATATTTATTTTTCATGGAACTACAATCAAAGATCGAATTGTAGACTGCTGCTTAGTCCTAGACTTTCACCTTTTTACACACACACATATGTAGGCATATTATATACACACACACAGCTCTGCTGCATACATTACTGACACACACAGCTCTGATGCATACATACAGACACACACAGCTCTGCTGCATACATACAGACAGACACGCACACAGCTATGTTGCATACATACAGACACATACAGCTCTACTACATACATACAGACACACACAGCTCTACTGCATACATACAGACACACACAGCTCTGCTACATACATACAGACACACACAGCTCCACTGTATACATACAGACACACACAGCTCTGCTGCATACATACACACACACACACACAGCTCTGCTACATACATACAGACACACACAGCTCTGCTGCATACATACAGACACACACAGCTCTGCTGCATACATACAGACACACACAGCTCTGCTGCATAAATAGACACACACACAGCTCTGCTGCATACATACAGACACACACAGCTTTGCTACATACAGACAGACACACACAACTCTGCTGCATACATACAGACAGACACACACAACTCTGCTGCATACATACAGACAGACACACAACTCTACAGCATACATACGGACAGACACAAAACTCTGCAGCATACATACAGACAGACACACAACTCTGCAGCTGCTGCATACATACAGACAGACACACACAACTCTGCTGCATACATACATACAGACACACACAGCTCTACTGCATACATACAGACAGACACACCCAACTCTGCTGCATACATACAGACACACACAGCTCTACTGCATACATACAGACAGACACACACAACTCTGCTGCATACATACATACAGACACACACAGCTCTACTGCATACATACATACAGATAGACAGACACAACTCTGCTGCATATATAGATACACACTCGGCTCTTGGGGGCCCACACACGCGGCTCTTGGTGGCCCACACACGCGGCTCCGGGGGGCCAGCACATACTACTTGGGGGGGCAGGGCATACACCTGGGGGGAGAGAAGCCCATAAAGCTCACTGGGACCCATAAACCGGGTGGCTGGGAGGGAACATACAGGTCGAGGGGGGGGTGTAGCACTTACCGCTCGGTCACGGAGGAGAGGGGGCCCACACAGTGCCAGAGGTCGCTGGCTGGCACTGCGCCTCCTTCATCTGTGGGACGGAGCAGGCCGCGCGGTAGCATACATACAGAAACACACACAGCTCTGCTGTATACATACAGACACACACAGCTCTGCTACATACATACAGACACACACAGCTCTGCTGCATACATACAGACACACACACAGCTCTGCTGCATAAATAGACACACACACAGTTCTGCTGCATACATACAGACACACACAGCTTTGCTACATATATACAGAAACATACAGCTCTACTGCATACATACATACAGACAGACACACACACAGCTCTACTGCATACATACAAACAGACACACACAACTCTACTGCATACATACAGACACACGCAACTCTGCTGCATACATACATGCACACAGCTCTACTGCATACATACATACATACAGACACACACAACTCTGCTGAATACATAGACACACACAACTCTGCTACATACATACAGACACACAACTCTGCTCCAAACATACAGACAGACACACACAACTCTGCAACATACATACAGACAAACACACAACTCTGCAGCATACATACAGACAAACACACAACTCTGCAGCATACATACAGACAGACACACAACTCTGCAGCATACATACAAACAGACACACAACTCTGCAGCATAAATTCAGACAGACACAACTTTGCTACATACATACAGACACACGCAACTCTGCTGCATACATACAGACACACGCAACTCTGCTGCATACATACAGACACACACAACTCTGCTGCATACATACATACAGACATACACAGCTCTACTGCATACATACAGACACACACACAGCTCTGCTGCATACATACAGACACACACACAGCTCTGCTGCATACATACATACACACACAGCTCTGCCACATACATACAGACACACACAACTCTGCTGCATATATACAGACACACGCAACTCTGCAGCATACATACAGACAGGCACAACTTTGCTGCATACATACAGACACACACAACTCTGTTGCATACATACAGACACATGCAACTCTGCTGCATACATACAGACAGACACACACAACTCTGCTGCATACATACAGACAGACACACACAACTCTGCTGCATACATACAGACAGACACACAACTCTACAGCATACATACGGACACATGCAACTCTGCTGCATACATACAGACAGACACACACAACTCTGCTGCATACATACAGACAGACACACACAACTCTGCTGCATACATACAGACAGACACACAACTCTACAGCATACATACGGACAGACACAAAACTCTGCAGCATACATACATACAGACACACACAGCTCTACTGCATACATACAGACAGACACACACACAACTCTGCTGCATACATACATACAGACACACACAGCTCTACTGCATACATACATACAGACAGACAGACACAACTCTGCTGCATATATAGACACACACTCGGCTCTTGGGGGCCCACACATGCGGCTCTTGGTGGCCCACACATGCGGCTCCGGCTGGCCAGCACATACTACTTGGGTGGGGGCAGGGCATACACCTGGGGGGAGAAGTCCATAAAGCTCACTGGGACCCATAAACCGGGTGGCTGGGAGGGAACATACACGTCGAGGGGGGGTGTAGCACTTACCACTCGGTCACGGAGGAGAGGGGGCCCACACAGTGCCGGAGGTTGCTGGCTGGCACTGCGCCTCCTTCATCTGTGGGACGGAGCAGGCCGCGCGGTAGCACACATACAGAAACACACACAGCTCAGCTGTATACATACAGACACACACAGCTCTGCTGCATACATACAGACACACACAGCTCTGCTGCATACATACAGACACACACACAGCTCTGCTGCATAAATAGACACACAGTTCTGCTGCATACATAAAGACACACACAGCTTTGCTACATACATACAGAAACATACAGCTCTACTGCATACATACAGACAGACACACACACAGCTCTACTGCATACATACAGACACACACAACTCTGCTGCATACTTAGAGACACACGCAACTCTGCTGCATACATACATGCACACAGCTCTACTGCATACATACATACATACAGACACACACAACTCTGCTGCATACATAGACACACACAACTCTGCTGCATACATACAGACACACAACTCTGCTGCAAACATACAGACAGACACACACAACTCTGCAGCATACATACAGACAAACACACAACTCTGCAGCATAAATTCAAACAGACACAACTTTGCTACATACATACAGATACACGCAACTCTGCTGCATACATACAGACACACGCAACTCTGCTGCATACATACAGACACACACAACTTTGCTGCATACATACATACAGACATACACAGCTCTACTGCATACATACAGACACACACAGCTCTGCTGCATACATACAGACACACACACAGCTCTGCCACTTACATACAGACAGACACACACAGCTCTACTGCATATATACAGACAGACATACACACAACTCTGCAGCATACATACAGATACACGCAACTCTGCTGCATACATACATACACACAGCTCTACTGCATACATACATACAAACAGACACACACAACTCTGCTGCATACATAGACACACACAACTCTGCTGCATACAGACACACACAACTTTGCTGCAAACATACAGACAGACACACACAACTCTGCAGCATACATACAGACAAACACACAACTCTGCAGCATACATACAAACACACAACTCTGCAGCATACATACAGACACACAACTCTGCAGCATACATACAGACAGACACACAACTCTGCAGCATACATACAGACACAACTTTGCTGCATACATATAGACACACGCAACTCTGCTGCATATATACAGACAGACACGCACAACTCTGCTGCATACATACAGACAGACACACTCAACTCTGCTGTATACATACAGACAGACACACACAACTCTGCTGCATACATACAGACAGACACACAACCCTACAGCATACATACAGACACACACACAACTGTGCAGTTGCTGCATACATACAGACAGACACACACAACTCTGCTGCATACATACATACAGACACACACAGCTCTACTGCATACATACATACAGACAGACACAACTCTGCTGCACATATAGACACACACTCGGCTCTTGGGGGCCCACACATGTGGCTCTTGGGTGCCCACACACGCGACTCTTGGGGGCCCACACACGCAGCTCTTGGGGGCCTACACACGCGGCTCCGGGGGGCCAGCACATACAGCTCGGGGGGGGGGCAGGGCATACACCTGGAGGGTAGAAGCCCATACAACTCACTGGGACCCATAAACCGGGTGGCTGGGAGGGAACATACAGGTCGAGGGGGGGTGTAGCACTTACCGCTCGGTCACGGAGGAGAGGGGGCCCACACAGCGCCGGAGGTCGCTGGCTGGCACTGCGCCTCCTTCATCTGTGGGACTGAGCAGGCCGCACGGTAGCTCCGCCCACAGATGAAGCTCAAACCAGGAGGACGCTGTGGTCTGCGCGCTTTAAAGGGATGGCAGCCACAGTTTCCTGCCGAGGACTGCGGTCCCCGGAACTCGGCCCGGGGGCAGCAGAACTGAAGGCCAGTGGCTAAAATGCCACCCCCCTGACACGTGCCGCCCAGGGCGGACTGCACCCTCCACCCTCCCTTTGCTACGCCACTGGGATAGGAGGTAACCATAATACGATATATATCTGAGATAAGGCCTTAGTAGAAACCCCAGCTCTGCATAATCTTTCAAAAAGTGTAGGGGTAGAAACTTCTAGGGAGGAAAAAAGGGAGTGCATCAGGTGTCTAACTTGTAGGTACCGATATTGGGAGTTGGCAGGGAGATTAAATCTAGTGGATATAGTAGCAAAGGGGAGAAGAACTTTGGAGTGCGAGTCCACTATGACAGCATAGCAAAAAAGCTTCTTGTCATACCACACTTTGGTCATGGTGCCCTGCATACCATCCGGCATCCTGGGGTTAAAAAGTAATTAAGTCAGAGGGGAACGTTCGGAGCTAAGTGGAAGCTTTTTAACGCAGCAGTCCCAGATCCTCTTTGTGAAAGCTATGGTGCCTAGAATTTGTGGGTCAGGTTTGCTGGATGAGGTGCCCCAGAGGTAGGAGTTGGGATGTAATGGAGCCAACCATAACTTCTCTATTTCCATCCATCTAGAGAAGACACAACAATTGGACCACGCAGGAATGTGACGCAAATGAGTTGTCCAGTAGTATTTAGTTATATCAGGGACCCCTAGTCCTCCCCTCAGTCTGCTGTCAAGCAAAGTCGTTTTCTTAATTCTATGCATCTTATGGGCCCAGATGAATTGTAGTATAAGGGACTGTATGTTATGTAACTCTTTGTATGGCACACACACCGGGAGGGTCTCAAATAAGTAAAGTAGCTTTGGCAGAACTGACATTTTGACAGTTTAGATTCGTCCAAATAGAGGCAATGGAAGTTTATTCCAACTGAGTAGGAGTCTTTTAAGCTCCGTAAATAAGCTAGGATAATTATGCTGGTATAGGAGTTTATAATTAGATGTTAATTGTATTCCCAAGTATGTCAATGATGTATTTTTCCACTTGTAATTATAGTTTTCTTGTAAGGTGGTCACTTGTGCCTGCGCAATGATAAGGGGCAAAGCCTCCGTTTTGCAGGGTTTTTTTTTTAACCCAAAGAGAGGCATTAGAGTAGACAGAGACATAACAATACGGCTGCCTTGGCGTTGGCTGTTGGGCTCACATAAAGCTGGCCATTTTTGTGTGCGAAGTATCTCATTTTTTGCATGTACTGTATTTCATAGCAGTATTGCATGTCTATATTCTTATATTCATTGTTACACATATCTTAGCACTATAGAGTGCAACTGTCTCTTTTTTGTTACTATATTTCATGTTCAGTTTGCACCTGCTTTTTCTTAGATTATAGGGTTATGTCTTCTGATTCAGCACTCCTGCTCTTCAGTTTTAGGCAACTTTAATTATTTCCAGGTTCCTGTCCGCCCATAAATTGGAGCTTTTTGACGTCACTCCTGCACTGCAGAGAAGAAGATGGCGATAAGGTAAGTACTCCACCCTGTGCAGAAGAAACAGGAGAGTTTTATGTGGGGAACATAGTATGAGGAGACAGCATGTTAGGGATGGAATGTGAGAGAGTACTGTATAGAGCAGGCAGTGTAGCAGGGAAGTTATGGAACAGTATACAGAGAGCAATCTGATGAGGGAAAATTGTCGGAAGAGGGAGCTGTATGAAGACTGGGCAGCATGGAGGGACAGTAGATACAGAGGGAAGCATGGGGAGAGTGTGAGGGCACAGTATTAAGGGACAGTATGCAAAAGGGGAAAGTGTGAGGATGGGGCACAGTATGAAGACTAGGCAACATGGAGGACAGTGTAGAGAAGAAGTAGCATAGGGGTACGGGGCTGACCTGACATTTCAAACGATCACTATACTAAGCTTGGTGATGTATTCTTGTACTGATTGTGGTTCTGGTGGTGATGATGATTCTGGCAATATATTTCTATACTGATGTTGGTTCTGTATTATGCCAAATCCTAACAGTATGTAATACACTCACTATCACGATTCGGCTTTGCTTACCAACCCAGATATCATCACATGACAATTCAGGAAGTGTAGCTACTGAAGGAGGGTGAGGAAGCTCCTCACTCAGAAGAGCCCACCAGTAGCAATGACCACTATTCGCTATTTTGGTCTGTACAACCAGCATGTCTAGACAGTGAAAATCTATGGTAGAGCAAAGAAAAATGATCTTCCTCCTCTATTCAAATTGTCTCTCCAGTAAAGGAGACAAACTCTAGCACAGCGCCACCTATTGGAAGTAGCGATCCTAAAAGTCACAAGTGGATTTTCAACAATCCTTTGCAATATGACTCAGGATATATAAGCCAGATCAGAATCCCAATTTGCAGACACGGTGTTTCGGGGTGCTTGCCCCTCGTCAGTGCAAAGTATGGGGGTGTCTGATCTGGCTCATGAGAAAGCTATGTGGGGACCACGGGGGAACACTATTCTCCTTAAGGAGACTTTGCAAGCCAGTCTGGCTGCCAAGTAAGGGGACTTATAGCTGCCACGCCCCTCTAAGAAATATTCAAATTGTCTCTCCAGTAAAGGAGACAAACTCTAGCACAGCGCCACCTATTGGAAGTAGCGATCCTAAAAGTCACAAGTGGATTTTCAACAATCCTTTGCAATATGACTCAGGATATATAAGCCAGATCAGAATCCCAATTTGCAGACACGGTGTTTCGGGGTGCTTGCCCCTCGTCAGTGCAAAGTATGGGGGTGTCTGATTTGGCTCATGAGAAAGCTATGTGGGGACCACGGGCGAACACTATTCTCCTTAAGGAGACTTTGCAAGCCAGTCTGGCTGCCAAGTAAGGGGACTTATAGCTGCCACGCCCCTCTAAGAAATATTCAAATTGTCTCTCCAGTAAAGGAGACAAACTCTAGCACAGCGCCACCTATTGGAAGTAGCGATCCCAAAAGTCACAAGTGGATTTTCAACAATCCTTTGCAATATGACTCAGGATATATAAGCCAGATCAGAATCCCAATTTGCAGACACGGTGTTTCGGGGTGCTTGCCCCTCGTCAGTGCAAAGTATGGGGGTGTCTGATCTGGCTCATGAGAAAGCTATGTGGGGACCACGGGGGAACACTATTCTCCTTAAGGAGACTTTGCAAGCCAGTCTGGCTGCCAAGTAAGGGGACTTATAGCTGCCAAGCCCCTCTAAGAAATATTCAAATTGTCTCTCCAGTAAAGGAGACAAACTCTAGCACAGCGCCACCTATTGGAAGTAGCGATCCTAAAAGTCACAACTGGATTTTCAACAATCCTTTGCAATATGACTCAGGATATATAAGCCAGATCAGAATCTCAATTTGCAGACACGGTGTTTTGGGGTGCTTGCCCCTCGTCAGTGCAAAGTATGGGGGTGTCTGATCTGGCTCACGAGAAAGCTATGTGGGGACCACGGGGGAACACTATTCTCCTTAAGGAGAAATTCCTCCTCTAGTGCTCTGTGTACTGAAAGTCACAGGTCACATTAGCCTGCAGCTTACAGAAAGACAAAGTGACACACTGGAAGTGTCCAGGCGGGGGCAGAGTGAAATATTGATATAATTGCTCTGGGACACTGACTGTGCATGCCCTGCTTCAATAACATTTCCACATTGATCCCCCTGTTGTGCCTTGCCACTGTCTGCCAGCGGACCAGTATACGGGGGTTAAAGTGAGTATATAATTTTTATTTTAATAGTCATTCCTTGTAGTGGGACTATGAAAGGAGGCAATATACAGTGTGGGGACTACTGTAGGTGCATCATACAATGTGGGGACTACTATGGGAGACATCATACAGTGTGAGGACTTCTTACAGAACCATCATACAGGGTGGGGACTACTGTGAAACCATCATATAATGTACGGATTACTGTGGAGACCATGATACAGCATAAGGACTACAGTATGTAGTGGGGCATTATACTATGCATGGAAGGCTATGGGGCGATCATACTGTGTATAGGGAGCCATTGTTGTGTGCATAAAGGAGCCATGGGGCTATCATTGTTCTGTCCCCACTTAGTGGCGATTGAAGGCAGGTAGTTGGGTAGAGGTGTGAGGAGTCTTACCTTCGTTTCCACTGGGTGAAGCAGACATGACTAGAGCGCTCAAGGATGGATGGATTCAAATGTACACACGCTGAGGTGAAGCAACGGTGATTTATTTTTTTCCTCCATGAACAAAAACGTGCAGCAGTAAAGTGAGCAAGTGGCTGTAACTGTGGTAGTCTTGTGATG
This sequence comes from Anomaloglossus baeobatrachus, assembly GCF_048569485.1. NCBI lineage: Eukaryota > Metazoa > Chordata > Amphibia > Anura > Aromobatidae > Anomaloglossus > Anomaloglossus baeobatrachus. The sequence continues at coordinate 583,872,870 of NC_134353.1, read as the reverse complement.
ATTGTCCTAGAGCTGCTACTGGTCAAAAACTTTGCTTTCTGAAGCCCAAAGGAGCAATAGATGTGCTCCTCACAAATGCACTGACTAAAAGTGAAACTAAGATTGAGGCAGGATGTGAGGTCACATGAAGTGCTAAAAACACTCCCACAGGCTGGACTAAAAGAACCAGGGGAACAGAAGGGCCTAACCAGTAGATAGCAGGAAAAGACAAGCATGAACATATATATAATATAAGACATTGATAACAGTAGATATAACATTAAACATGGTGGAACAGCACAATCATAGTATATATAGGAGAGCTATGGGACCATCATGCTATATATAGAGTAGCTGTTTCAGCTAACTTTAAACATGGTGGAACAGCACACTCCCCGTCTGAAATTCACTTTTAGAGATTTCACTATTGAGTGCTTAGACTAACAACCTGTAAGAAAAGGCATGTTAAATGTAACATCAAACATAAGTCCATATCACTGACGATGACTCAAAGTTCAGGTCCGGTAGCGTTCATCCCATAGGGACACTCTCGATGGGCAACAACAGAACAAGTTCGTGGATCGGCCTTGCAAAGGTCTTCGTCTCACCTTTCCTGATGACCTTCAGCTCCACTTTCCGAACATTGCCGTTCTGACTAGGCAGTATCCTAGTAGTCAGTCCCATAGGCCAGTCAGTCCTTTCTGTGGTCTGTTCTTTCATGAGGACTAAAGGCCGCGTCACACGCAGCGATATTGCTATCGATATTGCTAGCGTGCGTACCCGCCCCTGTCGGTTGTGAGTCACGGGCAAATCGCTGCCCGTGGCGCACAACATCGCTAACACCCGTCACACTACTTACCTGCCTAGCGACGTCGCTGTTGCCGACAAACCGCCTCCTTTCTAAGGGGTGGTTCGTTCGCCGTCACAGCGACGTCACTAAGCGACCACCCAATAGAAGCGGAGGGGCGGAGATGAGCGGGACAAACATTCCGCCCACCTCCTTCCTTCCACATAGCGGCCGGCCGCAGGTGCGAGGTTGTTTCTCGTTCCTGCGGTGTCACACATAGCGATGTGTGCTGCCGCAGGAACGACAAACAACCTGCGTCCTGCTACACCAACGATATTTAGGAAATGGACAGCGTGTCAACGATCAACGATAAGGTAAGTAAAATTGCTTGGTAACGGTCGTTCGTGCGTTTCACACGCAACGATGACGCTAACGAGGCCGGATGTGCGCCACGAATTTCGTGACCCCAACAACATCGCGTTAGCGATGTCGTTGCGTGTAAAGCGGCCTTAAGTCTCCTTCTTTGAGGTTTGGCTTGGGATGTCGCCACTTTATTCTTCCTTGAATGAGGTATTCCTTCCTTCATCAGTTCCAGAAGTAGTCAGCCAAGTGTTGAACCCATTTCCAGTGTTTTTTACAAGTGTTCGCGTGGGTCAACTCTCCGCTGGTCATTACCCGGTTGTCAGGCTTTTGGGTAATAAGAATGGCAGGAGTCAATATGGTTGGTGTTTCTGGATCCAGAAACCGGTCACCGGCACAAGGGGTCTTGAATTGATGATAGCTGAGACTTCAGCTAGAAGGGTGACTAGAGTCTCATGTGTGATTCTTGAGGAGTTGACGTCCATTAGCATGGAGTTCAAGATGTTACGTGAGATCCCGATCATCCTCTCACAGGAGCCTCCCATGTGAGAACTGGGAGGGGGATTGAAGATCCACGTGCAACCTTTCTCTGCCAGCTGATCTTGGATAAGCTTGGTGTCAATGTTCAGTTCTCTACATGCACCAACGAAGTTGCTTCCATGGTCAGACCTCAGCTGTTTCACTGGTCCTCTGATGGCAAGGAACCTTGTCAAGGCATTAATTAGGCTGGAGGTGTCCATGGATTCTAACACCTCAATGTGAACTTGAACACTCATGCAGGTGAATAACACAGCCCACCGCTTACTGTTTCCTTGGCCGCCACGAGTTCTGCGCGTGGACACCTTCTATGGTCCGAAAACGTCTAGGCCAACGTAGGTGAAAGGTGGCTCTGTAGAAAGTCTATCTGTAGGCAAGTCAGCCATTTGTTGGTGCAGCTGTTTTCCTCTCACTTTATGGAAGTGCACACAATTGTGCAGTATTTTGTGCTACACGTCTCTTCATTCCAATAATCCAGAGGCCTGCAGACCGTAACGTGCCCTCAGCGATTTGCCTGCCTTGGTGTTCAGTCTTTTCATGGTGGTGTCGGATCAGCAAGACTGTAACATGGTTTTTATTGGGAATGATGAGAGGACTTTGTTCTGCAACTCTTTGATGAGCTTGGTTTAAATGACCACCAACTCTCAGTAAGCTGAAACTGTCCATAATTGAGTTTCAAATAGCGAGAGGGCTTCTTAATGGAATCTGCTGTTTCTTGTATAAATGCTTCCATTCAAATTCACTCTGTTGGAGGTGGCGTATTATCAGGAACTCACTATGGGAGATGTCCTCAGCAGAAAGGGGTTTGTGGCAGACATGCCAGCGATGACAGTCTTTACTTTCAAGGTCCATCTGTCGATATGCACTAACCTTGCGACATTCCTGACGAGTCTCATCCAGCTGGAGAAATCTTCAAAACGTTGGCAACCGAGGTTGGAAGTTTTTCCTGCACTAGTGGCCAGGATGTTGACTTCAGCTCGAACTTCTGGATCGTTGTCTGGATCTAGGATGCTGAAGGCTTGCTGGACACCTTCCTTTGACTGTCTTCGCAGGAACTCGGGGCCTGTAAGCCAAGGAAAGTTAGCAAAAGAACTTATAGACATAGATCTAGTTGCGTGATCTGCCGGATTCAGTTCAGATGGTACATAATGCCATTGTTCTGGTTTGGAGGATAAAATTGTCTTGATTGATTGTAGCTGTAACCTAAAACGACCTTACTGTCAGTGTAGTATTGGACCTCGTCTATGTCAACACACAGTTCTTGTCGTATGAAGTCGGCAATTTCCAGTGCCAAAATGGTGCCACAGAGTTAAAGTCTGGGAATAGTATGTTCGGGCTTCGGGGCCAGCTTAGCCTTGCCAAAGATGAATCCAATGTAGTTTTGCCCATTGGGGTTTGTCACCTTCAGATAAGCAACTGCTGCTATGGTTTCTGTGTAGGCGTATGAGAAGATGTTGAGTTCCTTCTTTATGCTAGAGGTGATGGAGGTTTTGATGTAGCATCTTGGGATGTGGATGTTGTCCAACCCACACAAGGACTGTTTCCAAGCTTCCCATTTTTGCTTTTTGTCAGGAAGGAGTGGGGTATCCCAGTCCCAGGGATTTGCCTTGTATAGTGATAGTGACACCAAAAAATTATGTGCAAGCCAAGTAGTAAAAGCATATAATTTTATTACATTAAATATCCAAAATATACAAACAATGGATCAGCCCAGAAGGACGGATGATATAATGGGAGGCATAGGGCACTTGTTATAGAGTACCGAATTATCCAAAAACAGGTAATGCCTATTAAATTACGAGCAGTCAAATTGGCTACTGCCCCATAGAGTGATTATAATAATTACAAGTATATCTGTATACAAAAGATCTACGAGACTGCAACCAAAAGCAGCATAAATACATTGTATGAAAGGCAATTACCAATGGATCCGGGAGAGTAATAGTGTCACAGCCGCCCACCAACACACTGACGCGCGTTTCGCACCCCCAAGGTGCTTCGTCCAGGAGTGATCGGCAATAGGCATGTTGCCCTCTTTATAGGTATAAGGATCCTCGTAAACTTAAATCCGGTGTGCAGGGTCCTGATGTAATATCCGGAGTCCGCCCCGGTTTCCATAGTAATATATAAACAGACACTTGTTCGCCATGGGCTAATTCCGTAACGTCATTTCCGGATGTGTTTAGTCACATGAATCAAATCACTATAGAGACAGAAGTCACATCCGGAAGGGCGGAAGTACGTCACCCGCGTTTCCAAAGTATCCATAGTAACGCATGTGTACATCAGGTGAGGGTTTTCGAGGTACATACGTAATATCCGGAATACATCCCGGTCTCCATAGTGATATGTAAACGATCATAGATATGTGTCTAACAGAAGACACATACGTAACGTCATTTCCGGATATATTAGCAAATCAATACGAATCACCATAGAGACACAGGGTACATCCGAACAACACCCCAACCTCTATCCTGACAGTTACCGCACTGTACATTACACAGAAGCACAGAGAATAACATTCACAAATGTATCCTAAATTTGGAGCCAAATACACATACATAAATACAAACAGATACACACGGTTTCCTATATATAAAAATATAATTAAACACCAAAAAGACTCGTTGCATTACATGATGTGCATAGAATGAAAATAAATAAATCACCCTACACAATAATAGATATATAATAATCTCCATCCATACCATCATTATCCTTGATATTTAAAAAAATCACACAAATCACATATGAAAAAAACATAATATTAAACAATTCTAAGTTTGATGAAACATGCCAACGGCACCCGTCCGAAAAATTTTTTCTTCGGACGGATATCGGGACATGCTACTAATAATAGTGTAAAACATTCAATATTAATATCATAAATCCAAATATGTATACTTGTGTAGAAAAATATATATATATTATTTAATTTTTATATAATCTATAATCAACAAGAAGAAGAAAATATATAAAAAATAAAAATAGGAGAGAAAACACCCAGTGAAAACCAGAATGTGAGAAAAGAGGATGCAAAAAATGTGAACAATGACAAGGACAATACCTAAGAGACAAAAAAAGCACAAGTGATTAATATCAGACCAACATCATAAACACATTGGAATTAGTGTAAACCAATATATAGTGATTAATAAATAAATAAATAACAAGAATAAATATCCGTGTATACTAAATATAACAATGTGAATAATATAAAAATGTATATGAAAATCTACACTCATCTAAAAATACATCCAGATGCCTGCATAAAAATATATAGTAATACGATATTATCCCACAGTACATAACATCAAAAAATATATACCATACTATCTTCTAGGCAATGTATATACACAAAGACATCCAGAGCATAATAATATCTAACCCACCCTACAAAAGTTTAATCGACATCGGTAATACCCTAACAAGTGCCACATGCGACCACTAAGGAATATCATCGTACCAAAGCGTATGAGACATAATATGTACAAAAAAGAGAGGCGCAACCGGATAGCAATTAATGCCGAGGACCCTAAAAAAAGAGAGACAACCGAAATCAGACACCACATCCAAAACAAGATAAAAATATGATAAAAATACTCCAATAATTTTAAAAAAATTATATATAGAAATATATTTACAGAATTAAAAAGCCAGAAAAACCGCACTGAATATTTAATTAGGAAGAAAAGAAACAAAGCTATTATGGTCATTCAAACCATTAGGTGTGAGAGTGTTCAATTTGTAGATCCACATAGTCTCCCTTTGGGCCAGAAGTCTCTTCCAATTGCCACCCCTCACACCAATCAAAATCCTATCTATGCCCTTGGCTTGAAAAAGGGAGCTGTCACATCCATGTTTTAACTTAAAATGGCGTGGAATGGTTTTTAGTTTATTTATGTCCTCTTCTTGTTTGGCATTATCAATACCGAGCACATGCTCTCGAATGCGACGTCTTAGTTCACGAGACGTCATGCCCACATATGTAAGACCACAGGGGCATTTTGCCTGATAGACAACTGCTCTTGTTGTGCAGTTAATACTGTGTGTGATTTTATATGTTTTTTCATGATTAGAGTCCTCAAAGGTTTGGCTATTGCATATGTTTGGGCATGCTACGCATTTGCCACATGATGTGCAACCCCATTTCGGGCCTTTAACCCCAAAAATGGTGTTTGATGGTTTGTTATCATAGTGGCTCCTTACAAGTGTATCTCGGAGATTTTTTGATTTTCTGTATGTAATTGCTGGGTACTGATGTATATGGCCCGCAAGGGTTTTATCCAACAGTAAAATGGACCAGTGTTTATCCAAGATTTTTTTAAAATCATCACTCCGAGAGCTGAAATCCATTATACATCGTACCTTTGATGAATCATGCTGGTATTCATTCTTTTTCTTGTATTGAAGTAGATCCACCCTTTTCTTTACACTTGCACCTTCATATGCTTTGCAAATAGTTTTCTTGTTGTAGCCCCGGTCTCTAAAACGAGAGCATAGATCTTCAGCCTGTTTTTCGAAAAGAAAATTGCTAGAACAAATTCTTTTTGCTCGCAAGAACTGCCCCTTTGGGATATTTCTAATCAGATGTTTTGGATGCTGAGAGGTGGCATGTAGGACTGCGTTAGCTGATGTACTTTTCCTATAGAGGTCAGTTTGGATATAACCAAATTCATCAGTCTGAATTAAAATATCCAGAAATTCGATCTTTTTTTGGCTATAACTATATGTAAGCCGAATGTTGATGTTGTTTTTGTTGAGTTCTTGTATAAAGGCTTCCAATTCCTCAATTGACCCCTGCCATATCATCAGTACATCATCGATGTACCTACACCAAAAAATCACTTTTTCACTCAGTATGGTGGCCTCTGTTTGAAAAATTCGTCGTTCCCACAGCCCCAGGAACAAATTAGCATATGAGGGTGCACAAGACGCCCCCATTGCTGTGCCCTGGAGCTGTAGGAAAAACATGCCCTTAAAAAGAAAACAATTGTGGCTTAATATAAAACCCAGTGCCTTTATGAGAAAATTACAGAGGTGGGTATCTAGTCCACTTGACTTAAGGAAGAATTCTGTGGCTGTAATCCCATCCCTATGTCTAATAGACGTATAGAGTGACTCGACATCACATGTGACGAGCCACATATCATCTTCTATTTGTACCCCATCTAACTTACGGAGGGCGTCGGTGGTATCCCTAATATAAGAGGGGAGATTTTCCACCAGGGGTTTAAGATGGTAATCCACAAATCCACATAACGGTTCACAAAGGCTGTTAATGCCTGCAACGATAGGCCTCCCTGGTGGTGTGATTGGGTCTTTATGAATTTTCGGTAATAGGTATATACTTGCCACAGTTGGTTCCTTGATCCATAAACCATCCTTTTGTTTGTTTGATAAAACGCCATCCTCAATTGCCTCAAAAAGAAGGGAATCCAGCTCCTGTTGATATTTGGATAGAGGGTTGAAAGTTAATTTTTTATAACAAACATCATCTTTGAGTTGTTTAAACATCTCTTTCTCATACTGGCTTGTAGGCCAGATAACAACATTTCCCCCTTTGTCTGAGGGTTTAATGACCACCCCTTTAAGTTGCGAAAGTTCTTTTAAGGCCTGCCGTTCCTCTTGCTTCAAATTATCATTCTTGATAGATCTCGGAATCCTCTCCAAGTCTCTGGTTACTAGCTTAACAAAGAGTTCAATTTCAGGGAACAGGGAGATTGGGGGAAATTTTTTAGATTTGGGAAGTAAATGTTGAGGAAAATTACCTTTACTCCCTGTCTCAGATTCCTCTGCCAGTTCTTCTAAGACTTGTAAAGCTTCCCTTTCTGTAGTAGAGGAGAATGTATCATTTCTATCCTTAACAGAAAAAAACTTTTTAAAAGTCAGTTTTCTTGCAAATAATAGAATATCTTTGTAAGCCAGAAAATGATTAAACTCAGAAGAAGGAGAAAAAGACAGCCCTTTCTGTAACACAGCAATCTGATGAGATGTAAGTAAGATGTCAGACAAATTAATTACCTTCAGGGAATTATTATTTGATGTGGATTCTCCATGGATAGAATGTTTGCGTTTCTGACCATATTGGAACCGAGTATTGTCTGCTGGTCCTGAATGGAAACGTTCCGTATGTAGTGAAGTAGTGCTCGAGGTGACACTAGAAGTGTCGCTCATAGCAGTATTAATTGTTTCCATCCGATTCTTATGGTTCCATCTAAACATCTTGCCTTGTTCTCTGTCCTGTGTGTCCCGTTGGAACTTTTTAGTCTTAGTTGTGGAGATTTGTTTCTCCCATTCATTTGAGCAGCTTTCCATTTCTTTATTGAAGGATTCTAATTCCTCTGTAGTACATTCATGCTGCAATTTTTTATGAATCTCATCAATTTCAACACTCAGGCCGTCCAAGGTCCTTCCATCAAGTTCAACCAGTAAGTTCATGAATGTTTTAGAGCATGTAGTGCATGCTGTCTCCCACTTCTTACGGAACTCATCATCACTGATTGTAAATGAGGGAAAGACCTGGACTCTGAGTCCACGTGGTACCAAGTCTTGACCAATATAGCTCTCAAGGGACACTTTATTCCACCAGAGCCTAGTGCGGCGATTTAGTAGTTTCTTAAAGTTCCTCTTCAGTGCGGATTTCTGGACTGAATCCTGTTCCTGGGCGTTACCATTGGAAAAAACATTTTTAATTTTTGCAGACCATGTAATTTCTCTGCTACGATAATCCATTTATATATGTGGAATTTCTGTAAAAACAGAAAAATAACCAATAACACCAACCAGACCACAGTATATATATATATATGGAGGCTTAATTGCACCAACCAAAATTATGACACCAAAAAATTATGTGCAAGCCAAGTAGTAAAAGCATATAATTTTATTACATTAAATATCCAAAATATACAAACAATGGATCAGCCCAGAAGGACGGATGATATAATGGGAGGCATAGGGCACTTGTTATAGAGTACCGAATTATCCAAAAACAGGTAATGCCTATTAAATTACGAGCAGTCAAATTGGCTACTGCCCCATAGAGTGATTATAATAATTACAAGTATATCTGTATACAAAAGATCTACGAGACTGCAACCAAAAGCAGCATAAATACATTGTATGAAAGGCAATTACCAATGGATCCGGGAGAGTAATAGTGTCACAGCCGCCCACCAACACACTGACGCGCGTTTCGCACCCCCAAGGTGCTTCGTCCAGGAGTGATCGGCAATAGGCATGTTGCCCTCTTTATAGGTATAAGGATCCTCGTAAACTTAAATCCGGTGTGCAGGGTCCTGATGTAATATCCGGAGTCCGCCCCGGTTTCCATAGTAATATATAAACAGACACTTGTTCGCCATGGGCTAATTCCGTAACGTCATTTCCGGATGTGTTTAGTCACATGAATCAAATCACTATAGAGACAGAAGTCACATCCGGAAGGGCGGAAGTACGTCACCCGCGTTTCCAAAGTATCCATAGTAACGCATGTGTACATCAGGTGAGGGTTTTCGAGGTACATACGTAATATCCGGAATACATCCCGGTCTCCATAGTGATATGTAAACGATCATAGATATGTGTCTAACAGAAGACACATACGTAACGTCATTTCCGGATATATTAGCAAATCAATACGAATCACCATAGAGACACAGGGTACATCCGAACAACACCCCAACCTCTATCCTGACAGTTACCGCACTGTACATTACACAGAAGCACAGAGAATAACATTCACAAATGTATCCTAAATTTGGAGCCAAATACACATACATAAATACAAACAGATACACACGGTTTCCTATATATAAAAATATAATTAAACACCAAAAAGACTCGTTGCATTACATGATGTGCAACTTTTGTAGGGTGGGTTAGATATTATTATGCTCTGGATGTGATTTGATTCATGTGACTAAACACATCCGGAAATGACGTTACGGAATTAGCCCATGGCGAACAAGTGTCTGTTTATATATTACTATGGAAACCGGGGCGGACTCCGGATATTACATCAGGACCCTGCACACCGGATTTAAGTTTACGAGGATCCTTATACCTATAAAGAGGGCAACATGCCTATTGCCGATCACTCCTGGACGAAGCACCTTGGGGGTGCGAAACGCGCGTCAGTGTGTTGGTGGGCGGCTGTGACACTATTACTCTCCCGGATCCATTGGTAATTGCCTTTCATACAATCAGAAATTGAAAAGGAAGGGCACTACCCGTGGGATCTCCTGGTATACAAAGAACTAAACCATGTAACGAAAGAAAAAGGGATATACCAATACGGGATCACCACAAGGTTAGGGTACATATGAAGAATTCACTTTATTGTACAAAAAACCACAAGAAGACACATGCCCTCAGCAGAGGTATAGCACACACAGAAGATAATAAAAACACTTAAAAAAGCCTATGGCATATAAAAACCTGTCCCGTTGGGAAACAATGCATACAATATATGTCTAGTATATCAATACAGTTTTAGACAATTTTAGACAATCAGAACAATCTCCCCTCATGCACCATACAGATGTTAGATTACATTGCTGTTTAACTGTCCAGAAGACATAGGTAGGAGGTACTGTGTTAGCACCAGATAAACAGGATTAAGGTCTAAGATCACAGACCATAAATTGGTTGCAAGACTCTATTTGTAAAGGAAAGACATGTAACACAAAGTGGCCAATAGAGTAGTCCTGCACCAAGCCTAACACAATATATATACCCTCAGTCTATACTCACTAACAGCATAATACCAGCAAAATGGAAAAGCACCATGCAGAGTCAGGGTAGCATGAGGAGAGGGTTTCCCACGGGATAACCCCACGCGTATCGCCGCCTCTAAGGGTGGCTTCCTCAGGGGAAGAAAGAAAAGTTTTTTTTTGCATCCTCTTTTCTCACATTCTGGTTTTCACTGGGTGTTTTCTCTCCTATTTTTATTTTTTATATATTTTCTTCTTCTTGTTGATTATAGATTATATAAAAATTAAATAATATATATATATTTTTCTACACAAGTATACATATTTGGATTTATGATATTTATGATATTAATATTGAATGTTTTACACTATTATTAGTAGCATGTCCCGATATCCGTCCGAAGAAAACATTTTTCGGACGGGTGCCGTTGGCATGTTTCATCAAACTTAGAATTGTTTAATATTATGTTTTTTTCATATGTGATTTGTGTGATTTTTTTAAATATCAAGGATAATGATGGTATGGATGGAGATTATTATATATCTATTATTGTGTAGGGTGATTTATTTATTTTCATTCTATGCACATCATGTAATGCAACGAGTCTTTTTGGTGTTTAATTATATTTTTATATATAGGAAACCGTGTGTATCTGTTTGTATTTATGTATGTGTATTTGGCTCCAAATTTAGGATACATTTGTGAATGTTATTCTCTGTGCTTCTGTGTAATGTACAGTGCGGTAACTGTCAGGATAGAGGTTGGGGTGTTGTTCGGATGTACCCTGTGTCTCTATGGTGATTCGTATTGATTTGCTAATATATCCGGAAATGACGTTACGTATGTGTCTTCTGTTAGACACATATCTATGATCGTTTACATATCACTATGGAGACCGGGATGTATTCCGGATATTACGTATGTACCTCGAAAACCCTCACCTGATGTACACATGCGTTACTATGGATACTTTGGAAACGCGGGTGACGTACTTCCGCCCTTCCGGATGTGACTTCTGTCTCTATAGTGATTTGATTCATGTGACTAAACACATCCGGAAATGACGTTACGGAATTAGCCCATGGCGAACAAGTGTCTGTTTATATATTACTATGGAAACCGGGGCGGACTCCGGATATTACATCAGGACCCTGCACACCGGATTTAAGTTTACGAGGATCCTTATACCTATAAAGAGGGCAACATGCCTATTGCCGATCACTCCTGGACAAAGCACCTTGGGGGTGCGAAACGCGCGTCAGTGTGTTGGTGGGCGGCTGTGACACTATTACTCTCCCGGATCCATTGGTAATTGCCTTTCATACAATGTATTTATGCTGCTTTTGGTTGCAGTCTCGTAGATCTTTTGTATACAGATATACTTGTAATTATTATAATCACTCTATGGGGCAGTAGCCAATTTGACTGCTCGTAATTTAATAGGCATTACCTGTTTTTGGATAATTCGGTACTCTATAACAAGTGCCCTATGCCTCCCATTATATCATCCGTCCTTCTGGGCTGATCCATTGTTTGTATATTTTGGATATTTAATGTAATAAAATTATATGCTTTTACTACTTGGCTTGCACATAATTTTTTGGTGTCATAATTTTGGTTGGTGCAATTAAGCCTCCATATATATATATATACTGTGGTCTGGTTGGTGTTATTGGTTATTTTTCTGTTTTTACAGAAATTCCACATATATAAATGGATTATCGTAGCAGAGAAATTACATGGTCTGCAAAAATTAAAAATGTTTTTTCCAATGGTAACGCCCAGGAACAGGATTCAGTCCAGAAATCCGCACTGAAGAGGAACTTTAAGAAACTACTAAATCGCCGCACTAGGCTTTGGTGGAATAAAGTGTCCCTTGAGAGCTATATTGGTCAAGACTTGGTACCACGTGGACTCAGAGTCCAGGTCTTTCCCTCATTTACAATCAGTGATGATGAGTTCCGTAAGAAGTGGGAGACAGCATGCACTACATGCTCTAAAACATTCATGAACTTACTGGTTGAACTTGATGGAAGGACCTTGGACGGCCTGAGTGTTGAAATTGATGAGATTCATAAAAAATTGCAGCATGAATGTACTACAGAGGAATTAGAATCCTTCAATAAAGAAATGGAAAGCTGCTCAAATGAATGGGAGAAACAAATCTCCACAACTAAGACTAAAAAGTTCCAACGGGACACACAGGACAGAGAACAAGGCAAGATGTTTAGATGGAACCATAAGAATCGGATGGAAACAATTAATACTGCTATGAGCGACACTTCTAGTGTCGCCTCGAGCACTACTTCACTACATACGGAACGTTTCCATTCAGGACCAGCAGACAATACTCGGTTCCAATATGGTCAGAAACGCAAACATTCTATCCATGGAGAATCCACATCAAATAATAATTCCCTGAAGGTAATTAATTTGTCTGACATCTTACTTACATCTCATCAGATTGCTGTGTTACAGAAAGGGCTGTCTTTTTCTCCTTCTTCTGAGTTTAATCATTTTCTGGCTTACAAAGATATTCTATTATTTGCAAGAAAACTGACTTTTAAAAAGTTTTTTTCTGTTAAGGATAGAAATGATACATTCTCCTCTACTACAGAAAGGGAAGCTTTACAAGTCTTAGAAGAACTGGCAGAGGAATCTGAGACAGGGAGTAAAGGTAATTTTCCTCAACATTTACTTCCCAAATCTAAAAAATTTCCCCCAATCTCCCTGTTCCCCGAAATTGAACTCTTTGTTAAGCTAGTAACCAGAGACTTGGAGAGGATTCCGAGATCTATCAAGAATGATAATTTGAAGCAAGAGGAACGGCAGGCCTTAAAAGAACTTTCGCAACTTAAAGGGGTGGTCATTAAACCCTCAGACAAAGGGGGAAATGTTGTTATCTGGCCTACAAGCCAGTATGAGAAAGAGATGTTTAAACAACTCAAAGATGATGTTTGTTATAAAAAATTAACTTTCAACCCTCTATCCAAATATCAACAGGAGCTGGATTCCCTTCTTTTTGAGGCAATTGAGGATGGCGTTTTATCAAACAAACAAAAGGATGGTTTATGGATCAAGGAACCAACTGTGGCAAGTATATACCTATTACCGAAAATTCATAAAGACCCAATCACACCACCAGGGAGGCCTATCGTTGCAGGCATTAACAGCCTTTGTGAACCGTTATGTGGATTTGTGGATTACCATCTTAAACCCCTGGTGGAAAATCTCCCCTCTTATATTAGGGATACCACCGACGCCCTCCGTAAGTTAGATGGGGTACAAATAGAAGATGATATGTGGCTCGTCACATGTGATGTCGAGTCACTCTATACGTCTATTAGACATAGGGATGGGATTACAGCCACAGAATTCTTCCTTAAGTCAAGTGGACTAGATACCCACCTCTGTAATTTTCTCATAAAGGCACTGGGTTTTATATTAAGCCACAATTATTTTCTTTTTAAGGGCATGTTTTTCCTACAGCTCCAGGGCACAGCAATGGGGGCGTCTTGTGCACCCTCATATGCTAATTTGTTCCTGGGGCTGTGGGAACGACGAATTTTTCAAACAGAGGCCACCATACTGAGTGAAAAAGTGATTTTTTGGTGTAGGTACATCGATGATGTACTGATGATATGGCAGGGGTCAATTGAGGAATTGGAAGCCTTTATACAAGAACTCAACAAAAACAACATCAACATTCGGCTTACATATAGTTATAGCCAAAAAAAGATCGAATTTCTGGATATTTTAATTCAGACTGATGAATTTGGTTATATCCAAACTGACCTCTATAGGAAAAGTACATCAGCTAACGCAGTCCTACATGCCACCTCTCAGCATCCAAAACATCTGATTAGAAATATCCCAAAGGGGCAGTTCTTGCGAGCAAAAAGAATTTGTTCTAGCAATTTTCTTTTCGAAAAACAGGCTGAAGATCTATGCTCTCGTTTTAGAGACCGGGGCTACAACAAGAAAACTATTTGCAAAGCATATGAAGGTGCAAGTGTAAAGAAAAGGGTGGATCTACTTCAATACAAGAAAAAGAATGAATACCAGCATGATTCATCAAAGGTACGATGTATAATGGATTTCAGCTCTCGGAGTGATGATTTTAAAAAAATCTTGGATAAACACTGGTCCATTTTACTGTTGGATAAAACCCTTGCGGGCCATATACATCAGTACCCAGCAATTACATACAGAAAATCAAAAAATCTCCGAGATACACTTGTAAGGAGCCACTATGATAACAAACCATCAAACACCATTTTTGGGGTTAAAGGCCCGAAATGGGGTTGCACATCATGTGGCAAATGCGTAGCATGCCCAAACATATGCAATAGCCAAACCTTTGAGGACTCTAATCATGAAAAAACATATAAAATCACACACAGTATTAACTGCACAACAAGAGCAGTTGTCTATCAGGCAACATGCCCCTGTGGTCTTACATATGTGGGCATGACGTCTCGTGAACTAAGACGTCGCATTCGAGAGCATGTGCTCGATATTGATAATGCCAAACAAGAAGAGGACATAAATAAACTAAAAACCATTCCACGCCATTTTAAGTTAAAACATGGATGTGACAGCTCCCTTTTTCAAGCCAAGGGCATAGATAGGATTTTGATTGGTGTGAGGGGTGGCAATTGGAAGAGACTTCTGGCCCAAAGGGAGACTATGTGGATCTACAAATTGAACACTCTCACACCTAATGGTTTGAATGACCATAATAGCTTTGTTTCTTTTCTTCCTAATTAAATATTCAGTGCGGTTTTTCTGGCTTTTTAATTCTGTAAATATATTTCTATATATAATTTTTTTAAAATTATTGGAGTATTTTTATCATATTTTTATCTTGTTTTGGATGTGGTGTCTGATTTCGGTTGTCTCTCTTTTTTTTAGGGTCCTCGGCATTAATTGCTATCCGGTTGCGCCTCTCTTTTTTGTACATATTATGTCTCATACGCTTTGGTACGATGATATTCCTTAGTGGTCGCATGTGGCACTTGTTAGGGTATTACCGATGTCGATTAAACTTTTGTAGGGTGGGTTAGATATTATTATGCTCTGGATGTCTTTGTGTATATACATTGCCTAGAAGATAGTATGGTATATATTTTTTGATGTTATGTACTGTGGGATAATATCGTATTACTATATATTTTTATGCAGGCATCTGGATGTATTTTTAGATGAGTGTAGATTTTCATATACATTTTTATATTATTCATATTGTTATATTTAGTATACACGGATATTTATTCTTGTTATTTATTTATTTATTAATCACTATATATTGGTTTACACTAATTCCAATGTGTTTATGATGTTGGTCTGATATTAATCACTTGTGCTTTTTTTGTCTCTTAGGTATTGTCCTTGTCATTGTTCACATTTTTTGCATCCTCTTTTCTCACATTCTGGTTTTCACTGGGTGTTTTCTCTCCTATTTTTATTTTTTATATATTTTCTTCTTCTTGTTGATTATAGATTATATAAAAATTAAATAATATATATATATTTTTCTACACAAGTATACATATTTGGATTTATGATATTAATATTGAATGTTTTACACTATTATTAGTAGCATGTCCCGATATCCGTCCGAAGAAAATATTTTTCGGACGGGTGCCGTTGGCATGTTTCATCAAACTTAGAATTGTTTAATATTATGTTTTTTTCATATGTGATTTGTGTGATTTTTTTAAATATCAAGGATAATGATGGTATGGATGGAGATTATTATATATCTATTATTGTGTAGGGTGATTTATTTATTTTCATTCTATGCACATCAAGTAATGCAACGAGTCTTTTTGGTGTTTAATTATATTTTTATATATAGGAAACCGTGTGTATCTGTTTGTATTTATGTATGTGTATTTGGCTCCAAATTTAGGATACATTTGTGAATGTTATTCTCTGTGCTTCTGTGTAATGTACAGTGCGGTAACTGTCAGGATAGAGGTTGGGGTGTTGTTCGGATGTACCCTGTGTCTCTATGGTGATTCGTATTGATTTGCTAATATATCCGGAAATGACGTTACGTATGTGTCTTCTGTTAGACACATATCTATGATCGTTTACATATCACTATGGAGACCGGGATGTATTCCGGATATTACGTATGTACCTCGAAAACCCTCACCTGATGTACACATGCGTTACTATGGATACTTTGGAAACGCGGGTGACGTACTTCCGCCCTTCCGGATGTGACTTCTGTCTCTATAGTGATTTGATTCATGTGACTAAACACATCCGGAAATGACGTTACGGAATTAGCCCATGGCGAACAAGTGTCTGTTTATATATTACTATGGAAACCGGGGCGGACTCCGGATATTACATCAGGACCCTGCACACCGGATTTAAGTTTACGAGGATCCTTATACCTATAAAGAGGGCAACATGCCTATTGCCGATCACTCCTGGACGAAGCACCTTGGGGGTGCGAAACGCGCGTCAGTGTGTTGGTGGGCGGCTGTGACACTATTACTCTCCCGGATCCATTGGTAATTGCCTTTCATACAATGTATTTATGCTGCTTTTGGTTGCAGTCTCGTAGATCTTTTGTATACAGATATACTTGTAATTATTATAATCACTCTATGGGGCAGTAGCCAATTTGACTGCTCGTAATTTAATAGGCATTACCTGTTTTTGGATAATTCGGTACTCTATAACAAGTGCCCTATGCCTCCCATTATATCATCCGTCCTTCTGGGCTGATCCATTGTTTGTATATTTTGGATATTTAATGTAATAAAATTATATGCTTTTACTACTTGGCTTGCACATAATTTTTTGGTGTCATAATTTTGGTTGGTGCAATTAAGCCTCCATATATATATATATACTGTGGTCTGGTTGGTGTTATTGTATATTGATAGGCGTAATGAATCCCAGTGGGTCGAATAAGCTGTTCACTATAAAAAGAACACCACGTTTTGTGAATAGCTTGTCTGAGCAACTTACTTGAAATCCGAAGGAGTCAGCTGCAAGATCCCATCTGGGACAGCATACTTTGAGTCCTCTTGAGCAAATCAATTGCTGCTTCTTCGGTGATTTGAGCCCATCATCTACATAAACGTTTTTCTCAACAAAGTCTTTGGCGTCTGTTCCATACTCAGACTCTCCTTCTAATGCGGTTCTTCGGAGGCCATAAGTTGCAACTGCGGGTGAAAGGCTGTTTCCAAATACGTGGACTCTCATACGATATTCCACCATCTCTTTATTGGTGTTATTGTCCTTGTACCACAGAAATCTTAGGAAGTTCAGGTGGTCGTCTCTGACTAGGAAACAGTGGAACATCTCTTCAATGTCAGCAGTGATGGTGACAAGCTCTTTTCTGAACCTCAGCAATACTCCTACCAAGTTGTTTGTTAGGTTGGGAAAACTGTGAGGAGAACATCGTTAAGGGATACGTCTTGATGTTTGGCACTGGAGTCAAAGACAACCCTAATTTGATTGGGTTTCCGAGGATGGTATACTCCGAATGAAGGCAAATACCAGCACTCTTAATTTTTCTTCAAGGATGGAGCAGGTTATGCGTGGTTGTTGTGGAATATTGTGTTCATAAAGGTGACAATGTGTTCTCTCATTTCTCTCATTTCAGGCTTGCTGTTCATGGAATGCTGAAGAGAGCTAAATCTAGACTGAACTTGCTCTCTGTTGTTTGGGAGTCTTACCCTGATAGATCGGAAGGGTAATGGAGAGACCCAGTGGTTGGTTTTGTCTTTAGAAAACTCACAGTCTATTATTTTGATGAATTCTCTGTCCTCAACTGACAAAGCTACTTTATCGTCGTCCTTGGTTGTGTGAAAGACTGATCTTCCCAAGTTGTCGATATGCAGAGAAGAAATGATATCAGGTATCTGTATGGAGACTCCTCTTTCACTCCATAGTGATGAGGACATGGCCTTAAGCAGGTTGTACTCCACGCATATAAGTTTTGAAGGAGTCAATTCCTGATCAATCAACGCACACGTTTCCAGTGACTACCCATCCCAAGTCCAGTCTCTGGGCGTATGGTGCATAGTCAGGCCCATTACACTGTTGTTGCACCTTGTGTACCCTTAGATTGTCTCTGCTGAGCAGGAGTATAATCTCTGCATTGTTGTCCATAGGTGGGATAATACTTACAAGGTGCCTTAGGTGTGGTTGATGAAGTGCAGCTTCGGGGGTAGGAATCTCATCCCTGTGGTTGGGTATTTGGTCACATTCAACGAGCGTTGGTAGAGGTATTTCGATCTTCCCGTTGATACGAGAAGCGATGAATCCCTGGGCTCTTCTGCCGCTAGTTTCTATGCGGCCGAAGCAGATGTTCAAGGTGTAGGGTTCTTACGGTCCTTTAATGCCAAAGGCTTCAAAGAATTTGGATCCTGCAAGGGACAGGTTTCTTTGGTCGTCTATGATGGCATATACCTTCATTGCCTCTTCTGGATGTCCCTCTGGATAAACCTTGATTAGGCATATTCGAGCACAACATTTCTCCATTTGGCCCTCTCCACATCCTCTGAGCATGAGAAGGACATGGATGTGGTTGTGTCAGTCTGATTCTTGGGCTCCCTGCCATGACTTGGAGTGTAAGCAGTGGTGACTGCAGCTGGTGTGTTTTTAGCGACTGGGTTCGGGTGAATGGCTGAGGTGTGTTTTTCACTATGACACTTCTCACACTTGATGATGGATTTACAATCCTTGGCCATGTGCTCCAAGGATGCATAGCATTTGAAACATACCCCAAGGTCAGTGAGGACTTTCTTGCGCTCCTGTAAGGTTTTGGATCTAAATCCTCTGCTCTTGTTCAGTGAGTGTGTTTTTTTATGGATGGGACATTCTCGATTGAAAGACTTGTCTCCCGATGAGGTGGTGTACTGTTTATCAGAGGGTGTTGCAGGTGATGGTAGCTCAGTCTTCCTAACACTCACAGCGCTCTTAACGTCTCTGCGTTTGTGTATGGCACCTTCATACCTTGACGATGATGTAGTTGCAGCTGCAGTGTTGAACTCTAGGAAGTCGAGGCTAGGGTTATTCCTCATCTGGGACTGCTCGTCGATGAACCTGCAGAAGTGAATAACTGGGGAAAGGTGACGTCATGCACTCTTTTGTACCTTGAGACTGACGTTGCCCACTTCTCCTGCAGACTGTATGGCAGCATCACCATGATTGGGTTCACTCCATGGGCTGTATCCAGATAGCATAGCCTGGACAGACAAGGATCTCTTTTGGCGAGCTCCAGCTCTATGAGCAGATCACTTAAGTCTTGAAGCTTGTGGACTTCCTTAAGGTTGATCTTTGGGACATTCTGCAGTCTCTTGAATAGGGCTTTCTCTATCGCTTCTGCGCTGCCAAAGGTGCGTTCCAGTCTTTTCCAGGCAACAGCAAGACCTGCTTCTGGTTGTCCCACATAGACTGTTCTGAGGATCTTGATATAGTTTGTAGAGCCTGGGCACATCCACTTGATCATGAGGTCGAGCTACTGTTCGTTCTGCCGTTAGGTTGAGATTGGCGATGGCTGCCTTGAAAGTTGCTTTCCAGGCTCTGATGCTCTCTGCACGATCATCAAATTTTGTGAGACTAGTGTTCATTAGCTCTCTGCTCACCATGAACCTGGCAAACTCAGACATATCTGATTTCTCACCGCTTGTTGCCACGACAACTCGTGATGCCCCTGGGGTGTATGGGCTGCCTGGCGTGAAAGGGTAAGATGCTCCTGGGTAGAATTATGTTGCTGCAGGGTTGAGCTGTGGTTTAGCCTCTGTAGATTCTGATGACTGCTGCTTGAGCTGTGAAGGTGGGTCTGTAAACACTTGACTGCCATCTTGCTGTGGTGACTGTGCTTGAGAAGGCACCTCTTGATGACTGTTATTAACTTGCTCGAGTGCTGTGGACAGCACTCTTCAGTGTAGGAGGAGAAAAAGGGGTTAAACCCGCGCAATCCGCCAAATAAGATGTAGAGATGTTGATAGTTTAATCACTCTTTTATTCCATAGGTCTACGCGTTTCAAGGTGCAGGGACCTCTTCCTCAGGACCACTGGCACTGGTAGAGCTGAGTTGGAAGTTTCAGTGTTGTCGGCTTGGAAGGTACTGCAAATCGGGGTTGGCGCAGGTAACTGATTCAGCACATAGACAATCCAGTTGATCGCACCAGAGACTGTTTCCAGTGGTGGCGAGTAAATTGGATCAGGACCTTGGTTCAATGCCTTCTCGCAACTTCCTCTTTCATCTGAGACCAAAGAATCTTTATCCGAGCCTCTGCTTCTGCCCTCTTTGCTTCTGCTCTCGCAATGGCTTCTGCTTCTGCCCTCTTGGCTTCTGCTTTAGCTGCTTCTGCTCTTGCAAGGGCTTCTGTTTCTGCCCTCTTACCTTCTTTTTCTCTTTCTGTGAAGGAACGTCTCACCTTGGATTCTTCTGCTCTTATGCGGGCCTCTTGTATTCTGTCGCTCAGGGCTGAGCTTATTGAGGGTGATGATCTAGATGATCGAGAGGAACATTTAGATGAGATTGGTCTGTGTGATCTGGTTTCTTGCTGGTGATAGATGCGGTGTTCCGCTTTGTCTATGGCGACTTGCACCTTGACGTCTCTTTCCCTGTCCACTGATTCTGCCTTGCTCAGGTCTGAAAGAGCTTCGTCAATTTTAGAGTCTTTTAGAAAGGTAATGTACCTTGTTGACAGTTTCTTGTATCTTTCTTGAGCTGTGTTCAGCTGTTCCATAGTGGCTTGTAAGCATGCGGCATCACCTGAAGAGGATTCAAGTCTTGACATGTGATAGGAGACTCGTTCCCACTGTTCTTCCAGGTGCTCACATAGCTCATCTTTCACAGTGTGATAGTTCTCAATGGCCTTTATTGTTGGTTTGGAAGAGCATCTCGGTATGATAACTTGGTCTGCTGGAAGCATGGGATCTGCCTCCTGGGCTTCATAATGGACAGTATCAGGTTGTATGTGCTCTGTTTCAGCAGTGGGGAACTGTCCGAGGTCTTTTTCGGACATTTTAATCTAAGGTGTACTGTTTCTTTAAGAAACTCGACTTTTGAATACGGGTGCAAAAATCACTGTGCAGCTCCATAAGGACTCCCTGAAGAGATTTCCAAGGTGATTTTAGTGAATCTTGGTGGTTTGCAGCGTGGCAATCTGCAGCGATGAGGTATAATATACTGCAAGTCTATAGAAGGGGTATGGCTAGAGGGAAACAGCAGGTGCATAAACTGTTCCTTTACAATGCAGGCAGAGGCGATTCAGGACGTAGCAGATGGGAGAACTTCCCTTAGGCTTTTCCAGGCATGCACTGTTCCAGGGA
Organism: Anomaloglossus baeobatrachus; assembly: GCF_048569485.1. Taxonomy (NCBI): domain Eukaryota; kingdom Metazoa; phylum Chordata; class Amphibia; order Anura; family Aromobatidae; genus Anomaloglossus; species Anomaloglossus baeobatrachus. The sequence continues at coordinate 583,851,167 of NC_134353.1, read as the reverse complement.
GATTACTACACAAGGCCTGTTGCTAAGCAGATTACAGACAGGGATACAAGATTCTTAAGGATCTGTAGCCAGGGTGTTGAGCTGTTAAATAGTCTTCTGACTGATTTGAGCTAAAAAGAAGTTTTTGACTTTGGGCTATAAAGACGTTTTTGACTGTTCTGTCCCCACTTAAAGGCGATTGAAGGCAGGTAGTTGGGTAGAGGTGTGAGAATCTTACCTTCGTTTCCTATAGGTGAGGCAGACAGGACCAGAGCGCTCCAGAGTTAAACATGCATATGCTGTAATGAAACAATGGTGGTTTATTTTATCCAAAGGTTAAGGACATGCAGACGTACAGTGGTCCAAGTACTTGGCATTGTAGTTCTCCTGTGATGCTTGTCTCTGAAGCTACTACGGTCAGAAGACTTTGCTTCTAGCAGCTCCAATAAGGGATGTTGTTCTCACAAACTCTGGTTTGGAATGAATACCAGGATGTGATGCAAGAGGGTCATCAGACACTCCCATGGGCTGGACAAAAGAAACAGAGGAGCCGAAAGGTCTGACCAGTAGATGGCAGCAGAGACAAGGATGAAAAACATTAAATAACAGTTTTAAGTAAGACAAATAGAGATCAATTGAGTCCAGACAAGGAGGATGGCTCAAAGTTCAGGTCCGGTAGTGTTCATCCCATAGGGACGCTCTCTATGGGCAACAGCAGAACAAGTTCGTGGATTGGCCTTGCAAAGGTCTTCGTCTCATCTTTCCTGATGACCTTTAGCTCTACCTTCTGAACATTTCCGTCCTAGCTAGGCAGTATCCTAGTAATCAGTCCCATAGGCCAGTCAGTCCTTTCTGTGGTCTGGTCTTTCATGAGGACTAGGTCTCCTTCTTTGAGGTTCGGCTTGGGATGTCGCCACTTCTTTCTTCCTTGAAGAATGGTGAGGTTTTCCTTCCTCCATCGGTTCAAGAAGTAGTCAGCCAAGTATTGAACCCGTTTCCAGTGTTTTTGATAAGCGTTCCCGTGGGTGAACTCTCCGCTGAGCATTACCGCGTTGTCAGTTTTTTGGGTAATAAGAATAGTAGGAGTCAATATGGTTGGTGTTTCTGGATCCATGGTCACCGGCACAAGGGGTCTTGAATTGATAATGGCTGAGACTTCAGCTTAAAGAGTGACTAGAGTCTCATGGCAAGGAACCTTCTTAAGGCGTTGATTAGGCTGGAGGTATCCATGGACTCTAACACCTCAATATGAACGGCTCGAACACTCATGCAGGTGAATAACACAGCCCACCGCTTACTGTTTGCTTGGCCACCGCGAGTTCTACGTGTGGACACGATCCATGGTCCGAAAACGTCTAGGCCCACGTAGGTGAAAGGTGGCTCTGTAGAAAGTCTGTCTGTAGGCAAGTCAGCCTTTTGTTGGTATAGTTGTTTTCCTCTCACTTTACGACAGTGCAGACAATCGTGTAGTATTTGTGCTACACGTCTCTTCATCCCAATAATGCAGAGGCCTGCAGACCGTAAAGCACCTTCTGTAATTTGCCTGCCTTGGTGTTCAGTCTTTTCATGGAGGTGTCGGATCAGCAAGACTGTAACATGGTGTTTGTTGGGAATGATGAGAGGATTTTGTTCTGCAACTCCAAGATGAGCCTGATTTAAACGACTGCCAACTCTCAGTAAGCCGAAACTGTCGATGACTGGGTTTAAATTGGCGAGAGGACTTCTTAATGGAATCTGCTGTTTGTTGTATAAACACTTCCATTCTATGGCGAATTCACGCTGTTGGAGGTGGCGTATTATGAGGGACTCGCTATGGGAGATGTCCTCAGCAGAAATGGGTTTGTGGCAGACATGCCAGCGATGACAGTCTTTGTTTTTAAGGTCCGTATGATAGCATCTGGCGATGTGCACTAACCTAGCGACAGTCCTGACGAGCCTCATCCAGCTGGAGAAACGTTCAAAACGTTGGAAACCGAGGTTGGAAGTTTTTTCTTCTGACTGTCTCAGCAGGAACTCTAGACCTGTAAGCCAAGAAGTTAGCAAAAGAACTTATAGACATAGGTCTAGTTGCGTGATCTGCAGGATTCAGTTCGGTTGGTACAGGTTCTGCTAGGTTGTTGCAGACTTCCCTGTCATAGTTACATAGTTACATAGTTACTTAGGTTGAAAAAAGACCTAGGTCCATCTAGTTCAACCTTCCTACACCAGTTCTACATTTAGTCACTAAGTCATTTATAACCAACAATGTTTTGTGTACTGAGGAAATCATCCAGCCCTTTTTTAAAAGCTGTTATAGTATCTGCCATTACTACCTCTTGTGGTAGGGCATTCCACAGTCTGACCGCTCTAACTGTAAAGAACCCTTTCCTATTTAGGTGTCGGAATCGCTTTTCTTCCACTCGCAGTGAGTGCCCCCTGGTCCTTAGTATTGTTTTCGGAAGAAATAAGTCATGTGCCAGTCCTTTATATTGACCACACATGTATCTATACATATAAATGACATCTCCTCTGAGACGTCTTTTTTCTAAGCTAAACATATCTAACTTTTTCAATCTGCCATCATATGGGAGGCCTTCCATTCCTTGTAATAGTCTAGTTGCCCGCCTTTGAACTGACTCTAACTTCTGAATGTCCTTTTTAAAATGTGGAGCCCAAAACTGGATCCCGTATTCCAGATGTGGCCTTACAAGTGATTTATAGAGGGGTAACAATACGTTGGGATCACGGGATCTAATCTCTCTTTTTATACACCCTAAAATCTTGTTTGCTTTAGCAGCTGCTGCTTGACATTGAGTGCTGCTGCTCAGCTTATTTGTAATGAGAATACCCAAGTCCTTCTCCTGTTCTGTAATCCCGAGTTTACTTCCATTTAATGTATACGCAGCTATAGGATTACTCTGTCCTAGGTGCATTACTTTACATTTATCAACATTAAATCTCATTTGCCAAGTATCTGCCCATTCTGACATCTTATCCAGATCTTTTTGTAATATTGTACTATCCAGGTCAGTTTTTAATATCCTACATAGTTTGGTGTCATCGGCAAAGACTGACACTGTACTATCAATCCCATCCACAAGGTCATTAATAAAGAGAGTAAAAAGAATCGGTCCAAGCACAGATCCCTGCGGCACCCCACTGCTGACTATAGCCCATTTAGAGAATGTACCATTTATGACTACTCTTTGTTTCCTATCTTTTAGCCAATTCCTTACCCAGTTGCATATTGTGTCCCCTAGTCCTTGCTTCTGGAGCTTTAGTATAAGGCTATTATGTGGTACAGTATCAAATGCCTTTGCAAACTCCAAATAAATCACATCAGCTGCATCACCAATATCCAGGTTTGCACTTACCCCCTCATAGAACCCCAACAGGTTGGTTAGACACGACTTATCTTTCATGAATCCATGCTGTTTGTCAGTTATCATATTATTTTCTGCAATATATTTTTGCATGTCATCCCTTAAAATGCCCTCAAAAACTTTGCATACTACTGATGTCAGGCTTACTGGACGGTAGTTGCCTGGATCTACCCTCTTACCTTTCTTAAATATCGGTACCACATCAGCAATCCTCCAATCCTGAGGCACCAACCCTGTTACAAGTGAGTCTAAAAAGATGAGATACAGCGGTCTGTCGATTACGGAGCTCAATTCCCTCAATATTCGTGGATGAATGCCATCTGGCCCTGGGGATTTGTCAATGTTTAATTTACTCAGACGTAGGCGTACTTCATCTTGTGTTAAATTAATTATATCGGGTGGTGGACTTTGATTTTTCACTTGTTGAATGATCCCTGGTACAGTCAGTTCCTTGGTGAATACAGATGAGAAATGCCTATTTAATATCTCAGTCTTTTGTTTGTCCTCTATAACTAACTTGTTATTATATTTTAAGGGTCCGATACTATCCTTTGTTTTCCTTTTGGCATTAATGTATTTATAAAAGATTTTGGGATTTATTTTAATGTCATTGGCGATTTTTGTTTCAGTAGCTAGTTTTGCTTGTTTGATTTCTTTTTTGCATTGCCTATTGATATCTTTATACTCCTGCAATGCTATTTCTGTATTCTCAGCCTTTAAGATTTTATTTCAAATCTGTTTTATTGATGAAACTGTTGTCAACATACAAACATATCATTTGTGCAATTACAATACATAAACATCATTTTCTCAATGCCGGGATAACATCCAGAAATTGTTACATTACTAAATTTCTTGGAATTCTTCAAATTATCTTTGTGATATTACCATACAACCACTTATAAATTATAGGTCAGAATTCCCACTTCTTTTGACTTCCCGTATCCTAATATACTCATTCTCCTTGTGTGTCTATTGTCTTATGAATTATTGATAAATCTTTTCATATAAAAAATGAAACTAGAAAAATGCAGATTAATGTTCAGAAATGAAAGAAAGAAGAGGAAAGATACAAGCATAAAGAAGAGGAAATTAGAGAGAAGGGTGGAGAGGGGGGAAAGCAAGAAAAGCAAAGAAAAAAGGGGGGGGGAATGAGACTCCCCACCGTTTCTCAGTTCAAAAAGCTCGCCAAACTCTCCACAAACTCTGGGGACTCCATGAACATAATCCATGGTCTCCAAACTGTAGTAAATTTTTCTGTGTTCCCATTTAGTTCTGCTGTCAGCTCCTCCATTCTCTGGAGGTTTGTCATTTCCTCCAACCAATCCAGCACCGTAGGGCATCTAGTCTGTTTCCAAAATCGTGGGATAATCATACGGGCAGCCGCCAGGCAAAATCGCAACATGTCCCTTTTTTGTGTTTTAATAGCTCCTGGGAGCATAGAAAGAAGAGCAACCTGGGGGGATTTTTCTACTTCACCTCCGCTCATCTTTTTGTACAGGTAGAACACTGAGTCCCAAAAGGGTTGCAGCTTAGTACAGCTCCACCATATGTGTAGCATTGTACCTGTGTCTGTGCCACACCTCCAGCACACATCAGACACAAAGGGAAATATAGCATGTAATTTAGTCGGGTAATGGTACCACCTTGTGAGAATTTTATAACTTTTCTCTTGAGCGGCGCACGCCAAGGAAAGCTTGTGGGTCCACAGGTACGCTCTGCTCCAATCGTCCTCTGGAATATCCTCTCCCAGTTCCTCTCCCCACCTACAGACAAAGTGAGGTTTATCCACCCTATTTCTCTGGTTCAGCATTTTATAAATGAGTGAGATGCCATGTCCAGGTGATGAGCCCTGTAAAAATATTTTCTCAAAAGGAGTAGGGGGTGTCCTCATCCTTCTCTCCCTGTCCTGGTACGAGAGGAAAGATTTCAACTGCATATATTCCATCCAGGAAATCTCTTTCCCTGTGGCCTGCATGGAAATATAAGTTGGTAGGGTGTGTCCCTGGAGCACGTGACAAAAACGAGTATCATCCGCCCGAGTAAATCCCCCGAATCTATGGGAGTGGAGTCCTGGGGGGAACTTCTTATTACCGAATACGGGGGTAAGTGGGCCCTGCTCCTGAGAGAGAGATCCCTTTTTTATCTCTCCATCCCACATCCCCATCGCTGTCCGCGTGAACTCCATTCCTTTCGCTATCTGGATCCTACTTTCTTTCTCTAACCATGGAAGTAAATGTAAGGGAGTTCCCAGCACATCCTGTTCAATCACCACCCATTGTTTCGAATTACCATGAAAATGCCAGTCCAGTAATCTCGTTAGGATAGCTGCCTTGTAATATAATTGAAAATTTGGGAGCCCCGCCCCCCCGTCACTTTTGTGTCTGGTCAGAGTTTTAATTCCTGTTCGGGGTCTCCTGTTCCCCCAGACAAACCCAGACAAGGCTGTCCGGATCTTGGAGAAGTAACTTAGCGGTAGCTGTATGGGTATTGTCTGAAACAGGAACAGGAACCTCGGTAACACATCCATTTTTATCGCGTTTATACGCCCAAACCACGTCAATCTCTTTTTGTCATATTTCTTTAAGTCCCTGATTGTCCTTTCTAATAAGGGGAAAAAATTGTGATGTACAATTTTTGCTGGATCCCTAGGTACCATAACTCCCAGATATTTTAAAACTGACGGTTGCCACTTAAAAGGGAAGTTTTGTGATACTCTCGCAAGGTCTTCTGCCGATAAAGTCACGTTCATGGCCTCTGATTTGGAAAAATTTACTTTGAAGTTGCTTAAGTTGCCAAACTCTTCGAACTCCTTGAGCAAGGACGGGAAGGATATGTGTGGTTGGGAAATGAACATGAGAAGGTCATCCGCGAATAGAGCCAGCTTACGGTTCTCCCCACCCGCCTCTATCCCGTGGATGCTTGTGTTGTTTCTCAGGGCGACCGCAAGGTGCTCCATGACTATGACGTATAAGAGGGACGACAGTGGACATCCCTGTCTCGTTCCATTGTGGACCAGAAAGGATGATGATAGAAACCCATTTGTCCTCACTTTTGCTGAGGGTCTCGAATACAGGGACGCAATTCTGCCCAAAAATTTCTGACCCAAACCCACCTGTCTCAAGGCTGCCATCATAAAGCTCCAACTGACCCGGTCGAAGGCCTTCTCCGCGTCCACTGAAAGTAAACACATGGGGAGAGACTGAGCCCTCGACCGAGCCATCAGGAGGAACAATTTGTTGGTGTTGTCCCGTGCCTCCCGGCCTTTTACAAATCCCACCTGGTCCGTATGTATTATCCCAGGCAGGGACAGGGCAAGTCTGTTGGCAAGTGCTTTAGAGAAAAATTTCAAATCTAAATTAATCAGTGAGATGGGTCTGTAATTTGTAACCAGCAAGTGGTCCTTTCCCGGTTTGGGGATAACACATATGTGTGCTTCAAGAGACTGCGCTACCCACTGGGAGTTTTCAGATATGGAGTTAAATACTTTGGTCATGAACGGGGATAACTGAGTCTGAAAAATTTTATAGAACTTGGGGGTAAACCCGTCCGGACCTGGGCTTTTGCCTGAGGGAGAATCCCTGATAATAGATGCCACTTCTGTCTCTGTAAAGTCTGCTTCTAGGTTTTCAACCTCAGTATTGGGTATAGTCGGCAGGGCTGTTTTAAGTATGTAATCATTTATTTTAGTCTCCAAAGCTTCTTGTGGCATATCCCCAAATTTGCCCCTTATGTTGTAAAGGTCACTATAATATTTTTGAAACTGGTCCGCTATGTGGATTGGGTTCTGAGTCAAAAGGCCGTCCGATTTTTTGATCGTAGGGATGTGACTGGGGTCCCCCCTCGGATGTAATAACCTAGCTAGTGGTCTGCCACATTTGTCCGCATATTCATACATAAATCTTTTTAGTCTATTCCTGTGGCGCTCGTATTGTCGGTCCAGAATGGATTTAAGTTCCTCTCTGTTTTTAACTAGCTCTGTCAGTGTCACCGGGGATAATGTCTGCTTATGGATCTTCTCTAGGTCTGAAATATTCTGAAGTAGAGACAGAATAGTTTGGGCTCTCTCCCTCTTAATCCTAGCCCCATGTTTGATCAGAATCCCTCTCAACACACACTTTAGTGTCTCCCATTGAACAGGTAGGGTAGTAGTGTCTCCTGAGTGTATCTCCAAGAATTCATCTATTGTGTTCTGCAGGTCTTTCAAGCATCCCTGGTCCCTCAGCAGACTATCATTCAACCGCCAAGACCATGGCCTCCCAGGCCCATCCGGCATAGTGAGGCTCAAAAATATGGGGGCATGATCTGACCAAGAGATACTGCCTATAGAGGCCTGTATCTGCCATGTCAGGGCCTTCTGACTTACAAGGAATAGGTCTATGCGGCTGTACGAAGAGTGAGCCGGGGAAAAATATGTGTAGTCACGGTCTACTGGGTGTAGTGTTCTCCATGCATCCACTAATCTGAGTTCCTGTATACAACGTTTAACCTTCGTTAGTTTCCTTATTGAGAGAAAGTTATGTCCCGACGTTGTGTCTACCATAGGGTCCAAAGTGAAGTTTAAATCACCGCCTACGATCACGGTCCCTTCTGCGAATTCATCCAGTGATGACAGGAGAGAGGAGCAGGTCGTCGCCGGATCTCTATTCGGTAGATACCAATTGACAATGGTAAAGATGGATGAGTTAACATTAATTTTCAGGAATATAAATCTTCCCTCCGTGTCCACCCGTGTATCCAGAACTGTGTGCACTAGGGACTTATGGATGCCTATGGACACTCCCTTGGATTTTGACTCTGGGTTGGAACTGTGGACCCAGTTAGTGTAATATCTGTCTCTAAAGATGGGGAGGTGGCCCGTTTTAAAATGTGTTTCTTGGATCAATAGTATATGGACTCTTTTTTTGTGCATGTCAAAAAATATCTGGGAGCGTTTTTGCGGGACATTAAGTCCCCTCACATTTAGTGAACCCCAATTAATCTGCGTCATTCCAATGCGGAGGAACGGTGGGGACTCTAGGGATAGGTTCGGGGATTAGGGAGAGAGAGATGTGCAGGCAAGTAGGATAGGAAGAGCAGGGAAAGAGAAGAGGAAATAAAAGAGAAGAGGTAAGAAGGTCGAGAATACAAAAGAAACTACCAACAAAGCAGTAGAAACCAAAGGCAAGGAGGTCAGAGTGCCTCCCACCTGCAAGGTCACAACAAGACCCTAACGTCGGGTCTAAAAAGACTAAAAGTAACTGTATAGGTATGAGAATACCAAACTGTCTAACCTAGGGATGGTGAGACTACGCCACTCCTTTATGGCGTGTTATCCCAATCAGGGAGGGAACTTTCTACAAAGGAGCCCCCTGCCCCGGACTAACAATAAGCAATTATTCAACTTAGTTTGTCAGCCAGAGCCCTATATAATGTGAGGACACAAGGTCTAGAGAGAATAATGTGCTATACACAGTACGGGGGTGCCCCCCGCCCCCTCTTCCAGGAAGGCGGGAGGGAACCCCCCCCCCCCCCCTCATAATCAGAAAGACTTAATCCCCCTGGCAAAAAAATTATAGCAAAACTGGGAGGTACATTCTATTGAGAAACAACCCAATGAATTTTTGTTTATAAACCAATAACTCCTTAAACATCAGACTGGTCTTCCTCTTCGAGGGCCATGCATCCGATCACCATCTGGGGCAGCACCCCATACCCCCATTGGAAACACCGGCCATTCCTCTATAGGCACCAACGGAATGTCCAGGGCTGCAGCAAACGATGGCATATCAGTCGGGTTCCTAAGAACATGCATTCTTCCCGCGTGTCGGACCTGCAGGCGGAAGGGAAATCCCCAGCTGTATTTATACTCATACGAACGGAGCATGTCCAGGAGAGGTTTCAGTGCTCTCCTTCTTTGTAAAGTGAAACGGGATAAGTCCTGCAGAATCTGGACTTGGCTCCCCTCGTATGATGGTGAAACTCCACTGCGCAACTTAAACAGGATGGCCTCTTTAAGGACATAACGGTGGACCCTACAAATCACATCTCGAGGTCTGTCATTCTGTGTAGGTCTAGGGCCAAGCGCTCTATGCACTCTGTCTAGCTCCAGGGGTTGGCTTGATGGTTCACCCAGGATCTCATTAAACATCACTTGGAGGGCTCTCTGGAGATCCTTAGGTTCAACAGACTCTGGTAAACCCCGGACCCTTAAATTGTTTCTCCGGCCCCTGTTTTCAGCATCGTCCATTGCTTCCACCATATATTGTATTTGGCGGGAGTGTTGATCCAAAATGGCCCCTTGTGCCTGAGTGGTGTCTTCTATATTCTGTATTTTAGCTGCCTGTATTTGGTTCTGAGTGTCCACTCTTTCCACCTCCCCCCTCAGGGCTGACAGCTCTGTGCGGTATGCCTGTTCCAGCCTTGCTATATATGTCTCCATATCTTCTCTGGTGGGCATAGAAGAGATGTGTGCCCGGATTTCATTAAGTTCTGTCAGCACTCCTGGTTCATGTGATCTTATTGTACTTGTGGCAGGCTCTAACTCTGCTTGCATTTCCATATCATACACACTTTGACTCAGGCTGTGTCTCACTGAAGATAGGAGATTTCCACTAGCAGGGCCCTGTTCCCCATTTGCAGCATTAACAGCCTCTGCTTGAGATTTATTATTGTCCTCCTTCTGTGACAGGGGTAAGGGCACCTCTCCCCCCTCCTGAGGCCTCCCCACTGCAGGTCTGCAATCAGCATTGGTGGGGGTTGTACCCATGCTCCCTGCTCCAGGGATCCCCTGTACCTGAGACCTTGTATACTGGCTGTCTGGGGTTATCAGCTGCCTCTCCTCCGCTGCCCGGGTGGTTTCCTCTCTCTGTCTCTGCTGCTGCTGGGGCTTCCCCTGCCTCTCCATCTTGGGAGATGTCTGCAGTGCTGTCCTCTGCTTCGGCCCGGTAAGGAAGCCTCTAATTCCCTTCTCCTCTGTCCGTGACGCTCCTCTGCTGGGCCCCTGGGAGCTCTCCCTTCTCCTGCGCTGCATATCCTTTTCTTCCAGGCTCTTGGGCTGGTTTAATTGTCAGTAATGTAGTCCGGTGGCAGGAGCTGAGACAAACACGTCCTCACTCCTCCATAGCCAGGACACGCCCCCCCAGCCTTTAAGATTTTAAACGCCCTTTGTTTTTGTTTTATTATACTTTGTACAGTCTTATTTATCCATAGTGGTTTCTTTTTATTCCTGGACATTTTATTACCAGAGGGTATACGTTTTTTACAGGACTCTAGTAGTATATCCTTAAACTTACCCCATTTATGTTCGGTATCCCCAGTTACCATGACTCTGTCCCAATCTACACATTTAAGCTCTTCCCTTAATTTGTTGAAATCAGCTTTCCTAAAATTCCAGGTTTTAGCATTCCCCCTTTGAAATGTTCTATTGAATATTATGTCGAAGCTTACCATATTATGATCGCTGGTGCCCAAGTGCTCCCGGACCTGTAGATCTGAAATTGTATCCGGTCTATTTGACAGGACCAGATCTAGCAAATTATCTCCCCTGGTCGGTTCACCTACCATCTGAGAGAGGAAATGGTCTTGAATGGTAGATAAGAACTTACAGCTTTTAGCAGAACCAGAAAATTCTATGTCCCACTGTATGTCTGGATAGTTGAAATCCCCCATAATAAGAACCCGATTATTATTATTAGCTGCCTTTTCAATTTGTTCCAGCATTTCACCCTCTATTTGTTCAGGTATGTTAGGAGGCTTATAGCAAACTCCAATTAGCATTTTTCCATTATTCCCCTCCCCATGTACATTTACCCATACTGACTCTACATTGTTGCTGTTCCCCTCAATGTCATCATACAACACAGGTTTTAGGTTAGATTTGATAAATATACACACCCCACCACCTTTTTGGCCTTTCCTGTCCTTCCTAAATGTACTATAACCCTGTATGTTTGTCACCCAGTCATGGCTTTCATCCAGCCAGGTTTCCGTAATGTCCACCACATCATAATCCATGGTTGACATAAGAGTCTCCAATTCTTTCATTTTGTTTGCAAGACTTCTTGCATTTGCCAGTAGACATTTAATCCTATTAACACCTTTATTACTCCTAGCCTCCCTACATTCCTTGTATGTCCCATCCCCCCCTAATCCTTCATTGACCCCTACCGTCTCCCTGTCTCTATCTGCTCTATCTATCCCCTTATTTGCTCCACTACCCTCCGTCCCCCCCGATCCTAGTTTAAAAGCTCCTCCATCCGTCTGACCATTTTCTCCCCCAGCACAGCTGCATCTTCCCCATTGAGGTGCAGCCCGTCCCTACCGTAGAGCCTGTAGCCGACTGAGAAGTCGGCCCAGTTCTCCATAAACCCGAACCCTTCCTTCCTGCACCAATTTCTAAGCCACATATTTATCTCCCTAAGCTCCCGCTGTCTTTCTAGTGACGCTCGTGGCACCGGTAGTATTTCTGAAAACACCACCTTGGAGGTCCTGGACTTCAGCTTCTCTCCTAGTTCCCTGTAATCATTTTTAAGGACCTTCCACCTGCCTCTAACTTTGTCATTAGCACCAATGTGCACCATGACCGCTGGGTTTTCCCCAGCCCCACCCAGCAATCTGTCTATCCGATCCACAATATGCCGAACCCGAGCACCCGGCAGACAACACACTGTTCGGCATTCACGGTCTCGGCGACAGATGACCCTGTCTGTCCGCCTAATTATAGAGTCCCCTACCACCAACATCTGTCTGGGCTTTGCTGCACTCCTATTTCCCTCCTTCCTACAGCAGTTGTTTGTCCATAAAGGCGACGCTGTGTTCTCTCATTTCAGGCTTGCTGTTCATGGAACGCTGAAGAAAGTTACACCTAGTCTGAGCTTGATCTCGGTTGTTTGGGAGTCTTACCCTGGTAGATCGGAAGGGTAATCGAGAGACCCAGTAGTTGGTTTTGTCTTTAGAAAACTCACAGTCCATTATTCGATGAATTCTCTGTCCTCTACTGACAAGGCTACTTTATCGTCGTCCTTGGTTGTGAGAAAGACTGATCTTCCCAAGTTGTCGATATGCAGAGAAGAAGCGATGTCAGGTAGCTGTATTGTGTCTGGAGACTTCTCTTTCACTCCATAGTGATGAGGACATGGCTTTAGGCAGGTTGTGCGCCCATCTCCATGCACATAAGTCTTGAAGGAGTCAATTTCTGATCGATCAACGCACACATTTCCTATGACTACCCATCCCAAGTCCAGTCTCTGGGCGTATGGTGCATAGTCAGGCCCATTACACTGTTGTCGCACCTTGTGTACCCTTAGATTGTCTCTGCCGAGCAGGAGTAAAATCTCTACGTTATTGTCCAAAGGTGGGATAACACTAGCGAGGTGTCTTAGGTGTGGTTGATGAAATGCAGCTTCTGGGGTAGGAATATTATTCCTGTGGCTGGGTATTTGGTCACATTCAACGAGCATTGGTAGAGGTATTTCAGTCTTCCCATTGATAGGAGAAGCAATGAATCCCTGGGCTCTTCTGTCGCTAGTCTCTATGCGACCCGAGCAGGTGTTCAAGGTGTAGTGTTCTGATGGTCCATTAATTCCAAAGGCTTCAAAGAATTTGGTTCCTGCCAGGGACCGGTTGCTTTGGTCATCTACGATGGCATACACCTTCCTTGACTTTTCTGGATGTCCCTCGGGAGAAACCTTGATGAGGCATATTCGGGCACAACATTTCTGCGTTTGGCCCTCTCCACATACCTCTGAGCATGAGCAGGAGATGGCTGTGGTGGTGTCAGTCTGATTCTTGGACTCCCCGCCATGACTTGGAGTGGGAGCGGTGGTGACTGCAGCCGGTGTGACTCTAGCTAGCTGGGTTGGGTGCATGGCTGAAACGTGTTTTTCACTATGACACTCCTCACAGTTGACGATGGATTTACAGTCCTTGGCCATGTGCTCAAGTGATGCGCAGCATTTGAAACAGATCCCAAGCTCTGTGAGGACTTTCTCGCGCTCCTGTAGAGTTTTGGATCTAAACCCTCTGCACTTGTTCAGTGAGTGCGGTTTTTTATGGATGGGGCATTCTTGATTGAAAGACTTATCTCGTGATGAGATGGTGTACTGTTTATCTGTGGGTGCTGCAGGTGATGGTAGCTCAGTCTTCCTGACACTCACAGTGTTCTTAATGTCTCTGCGTTTGTGTATGGCACCTTCATACCTTGATGATGATGATGATGTTGCAGCTGCCGAAGTGTTGAACTCTAGGAAGTCGAGGCTGGGGTCGTTCCTCATCTGGGCCTGCTCATCGATTAACTTGCAGAAGTGAATAAATGGGGGAAAGGTGACATCTTGCACTCTTTTGTACCTTGAGACTGACGTTGCCCATTTCTCTTGCAGACAGTATGGCAGCTTCACCACGATTGGCTTCACTCCATGGGCTGTATCCAGGTAGCACAGCCCAGACAGACGAGGATCTCTTTTGGCGAGCTCCAGCTCCATGAGCAGATCACTTAGGTCTTGAACCTTGTGGACTTCTTTAAGGTTGATCTTTGGGATGTCCTGCACTCTCTTGAATAGGGCTTTCTCTATTGCTTCTGCGCTGCCAAAGGTGCGTTCCAGTCTTTGCCATGCAGCAGCGAGACCTGCTTCTGCTTGTCCCACATAGATGGTTCTGAGGCTCTTGATACGGTTTGTAGAGCCTGGGCCCAACCATTTGATCAGGAGGTCGAGCTCCTGTTCTGCAGTTAAGTTGAGATTGGCGATGGCCGCCTTGAAAGTTGCTTTCCAGGCCCTGTAGCTCTCTGCACATCATTGAATTTCGTGAGACTAGTGTTCATTAGCTCTCTGCTCACCATGAACCTGGCAAACTCAGACATATCTGATTTCTCACCACTTGTTGCCACGACGACTCGTGATGCCCCTGGGGCGTATGGGCTGCCTGGCGTGAATGGATGAGATGTTCCCGGGTAGAATGACGTTGCTGCAGGGTTGAGCTGTGGTTTAGCCTCTGTAGATTCTGATGACCGCTGCTTGAGCTGTGGAAGTGGGTCAGGAAACACTTGGTTGCCATCTTGCCGTGGTGACTGTGTTTGAGAGGGCACCTCTTGGTGACTGTTATTAATTTGCTCGGGTGCTTTAGGTGGTACTGGCACTGGTAGAGGTAAGTTGGAGGTTTCGGTGTTGTCGGCTTGGACGGTACTGCAAACCGGGGTTGCTACAGGTAACTGATTCAGTACATAGTCTCTTGTGTGATCAACTGGATTGTCTGTTTCCAGTGGTGGCGAGTGAGCTGGATCAAGACCTTGGATCAATGCTTGCTCGAGTAGTCTCACTTTAGCTAGTGCAACTTCCTCTTCCATCTGTGACCGAACAATCTTTATCCGAGCCTCCGCTTCTGCCCTTTTGGCTTCTGCTTTAGCAGCTTCTGCCTTTGCAAGGGCTTCTGCTTCTGCCCTTTTGGCTTCTGCTTTAGCGGCCTCTGTTTTTGCAAGGGCTTCTGCTTCTGCCTTTTTGGCTTCTGCTTTAGCGGCTTCTGTTTTTGCAAGGGCTTCTGCTTCTGCCCTTTTGGCTTCTTCCTCTACTTCTCTTTCTGTGAAGGAACGTCTCACCTTGGATTCTTCCGCTCTTATGCGGGCCTCTAGTATCTTGTCGCTCAGGGCTGAGCTTCTTGAGGATGATGACCCGGATGACCAAGAGAAACGTCTAGATGAGGTTGATCGGTGTGATCTAGTTTCTTGCTGGTGAGAGATACGGTTTTCGGCCGTGTCTATGGCCTCTTGCACCTTGGCCACCTCTTCTGCCTTGCTCAGGTCTGAAAGAGCTTCATCAATTTTAGAGTCTTTTAGAAAGGTAGTGTACCTTGTTGACAGTCTCTTGTATCTTTCATGAGCTGTGTTCAGCCGTTCCAAAGCGGCTTGTAAGCATGTGGCATCACCTGATGAGGATTCAAGTCTTGACATGTAATAGGTGACTCGTTCCCACTGTTCTTCCCGGTGTTCACATAGCTCATCTTTCATAGTGTGATAGTTTTCAGTGGCCTTTATCGTGGGTTTGGAAGAGCGCTTCGGACGGACAACTTGGTCTGCTGAAAGCGCGGGATCTGCCTCCTGGACTTCACAATGGACAGTATCAGATTGTATTTGCTCTGTTTCAGCAGTGGAGAACTGTCCAAGGTCTTTTTCGGCCATTTTGATTTAAGGTGTACTGTCTCTTTAAGAAACTTGACTTTTGAATAGGGGTCTGAAAATTGTTGTGCAGCTCTGCAAGGACTCCCTGATGAGATTCCCAAGGTGTCTTTAGCAAAACTTCGGGTTCGCAGTCCAGCAATGTGCAGTAATGAGGTATAATGTACTGCAAGTCTATAGAAGGGGTATAAGCAAGAGAGAAACAGCAGGTGCATAAACTGTCCCTTTACAATGCAAGCAGAGGCGATACAGCACGTGGCAGATGGGAGAGCTTCCCCTTAGGCTTGTCCAGGCATGCACTGTTGCAGGCAGACTAGTGCACAAGGCTTGTTGCTAGGCAGATTACAAGTGAAGTTACAGGGTTCTTAGGGATCTGTAGCCGGGGTATTGAGCTGTTAAGCAGTCTTCTGACTGATTGGGCTCTCAAGGAAGTTTCTGACTTTGGGCTGTTAAGCAGTCTTCTGACTGATTGGGCTCTCCAGGAAGTTTTTGCTTTGGGCTGTTCAGCAGTCTTGTGACTGTTCTGTCCCCACTTAAAGGCGATTGAAGGCGCGTAGTTGTGAGAGGTTGTGAGAATCTTACCTTCGTTTCCTATAGGTGAGGCAGACAGGACCAGAGCGCTCCAGAGTTAAACATGCACATGCTGAGATGAAACAATGGTGGTTTATTTTCTCCAAAGGTTAAGGACATGCAGAAGTACAGCGGTCCAAGTACTTGGCATTGTAGTTCTCCTGTGATGCTTGTTTCTGAAGCTACTACGGTCAGAAGACTTTTCTTCTAGCAGCTCCAATAAGGGATGCTGTTCTCACAAACTCTGGTTTGGAATGAACATACCAGGATGTGATGCAAGAGGGTCATCAGACACTCCCATGGGCTGGACAAAAGAAACAAAGGAGCTAAAAGGTCTGACCAGTAAATGGCAGCAGAGACAAGCATGAAAAACATTAAATAACAGTTTTAACTAAGACAAATAGAAACAGCACAATGACAGCTGAGGAATATAAAGCTAATTCAAATATTCTTTTTTCTATCATGCAGCACTTGCTCATAATTGTTATAGGGCCAGCAGGCAGGCCTCAATCAATTTTTAAAGGGCCAGCAGCCGGCCCGCACTCTTAATTTTTAGAGGGCCAGCAGGCAGCCTTCTCTCAATGTTTAGAGGGCCAGCAGACAGCACTCACTCATAATTTTTAGAGGCCAACAGCCATCGCTCACTCATGATTTTAGAGGGCTAGCAGGCTGCCCTCACTCAATGTTTAGAGGGAAAGCAGCCAGCCCTCACTCATAAGTTTTAGAGAGCCATCCGTTCGAACTCACTCAATTTTTAGTGGGCCAGCAGCCGGTCCTCACTCATAATTTTTAGATGGCCAGCAGCCAGCCCTCACTGAATTTTGAGAGGCCATCAGCGACAGTGGGGTGACTAGCGGGAGAAGGCAGGCAACTGTTTCCAAAAGCACCTACACAGTGCAAGTTTTGATGCCAAGGGTTATGGCACTTTTTAAAGAAGGTGTGGTTTCTAAAAGAATGTTCATTTGCTACCTGTGCCATACCAAGCCTGTCCACCACCAGTATACTCAGGCACCTGTCATCAAAGCAACTAACTATGTGTTCTGAACACCTGGGTCCACAATCAGTGTCTGACGGTCACACCACTGCCTCTTCCCCTGTGCTACATGCTTGACAATTTCCTGTACAGGATGCAGATGCAAAAGCCTCCTGCCCTGCATGTGTCATTGCACATTCGCAAGCACCATCAGCAGCGTTCTCAAATTCTTTGTCCTTGGGCACAATTCAGCAGTTTTTACCCCAGTTCTTGGAACATAAACATTAATAACCAGTCACACACCCATCCACAGGCCCAATCACTAAACAGGCACATTTTCAGACTGCTTGACCTAGAAATGTTGTCATTTTGGCATGTAAACACTGGAGCTTTATGCAGCCGTGCCTCGGTACTTGTTCCCCAGCACCCAGTATTTTTCCGAGTATGCCGTCCCTGTCTTAAATCAGCATGTGTCCCATAACATCACCCATAGTCACCAACATAGTTGCTGGAAAGTTCCACTTAACTACCAACACATGGGCAAGTACTTTTAGATAGGGACGGTACATTTGCCTGATGGCACACTTGGTGAACCTTGTGGAGGCTGGGACAGAGTTGGACTTTAGAATGGCACACATGCTACTGAGGCCGAGGATTGTGGTCTTTAGTTCCATCTGGGTTTCTCCAGCCTCCTACACCAGTTGCTGCACTCCCTCCTCCTCTATCTCCGAATTGTCATCTCTGAGCACGTCATCCATATCAGTAGCAAGCTGTAAGCACTGCCGCGGTGAAGGAGCAGCAGGCTATGGTGAAACTAATTTCTTTAGGTCACAGCACACTGCTGCAGAGTTGTTGAAATATATAACAGACCAGACAGAAATGTGACTGACTCGCGCCGCTTATTCTACAACCAGGCATGGACGTGTGTGGCCCCTCCCAGCCTGAAAATAGCAACCCACAGCCGTCCCAGAAGTGGCTCATCGATTAGATTCAGGACTTTCATTGACTTTGCTGGCATCAGGATTTCCTTCAGGTTTTGTGACATATTAGCAATGAAAAATGCATATAAAAATGTAAACATGTGGCAATTCTAGCTTTTTACCCGGCTCTTCAAATTGCCCAGATGCGGTGGTAATACTTTTGAGGTTGATGTCAATTGATGTAAATTGACAGCCTACATCAAGACCAGGGGTAAGTAATGGATAGGCGTCTATCAGAGACCCCATTTATACCCCGGAAAGTATAAGGAGAAAAAAATCACACATATATTTTAAAAAAAAACAACTCTCCCCAACTTTCTTTTTCACGAATTTATTAAAAAAAAAAAAAGCCATGATGATTCTCAAGTAATCCACAGAGTCCGACATAGTCCACAATGGAAACCTGAAAGACATAAAAAAGGGTGAATTAAAGGAATAAAAACAAGAAATATTCAATCATTCACCATTTTATTAGCTCCATAAAAAACCCTGCAGCTGTGACATAATCCATGGCAATCCCACAATGACCGCCAATTCTGTTGTACAACCCATGGAGCTTTGTTCAGAGAACAAAACTACATAGGTCACTGCCAGTTATTTTTCTCAAGAATGATGACGTCCGTAACTCAGTAAAGTCACCTCTCATAAGACATTCCAGGTCTCGCACTGCCCTTTGATTGACCCTGCAAAAGCAGTGATGACATCAGTAATCTTAGATGACCTCACTGCTCATAAGACATTCCCTTTTTCACGCTTCCCTCTGTGTGACTAAAGCTGAGTTAACTTGTTTGGAAAAGGTACCAATCTCAAATTCGGCAACAGCCTTGGCTCGTTCGGGCTGGGATCATATTCACCTACATTTTTCTCAAACATTGGCAAAGATCGTTTTTGTTTGATAACTGTTTGCGGTTGCAGTAATGCTTTTCTTCTACCTTATTATCAGTTTGGTTAGGATAGTGGTGCTGTATGAAAAACAGGGGGAGGTGATTGAGGAGGGGAGGGGGTGGGGAGAAGTCAGAGGAGCCGCGGATTGTTTTTTTTTATTTTTAACTTTGCATGGATGCTCCGGCAACCAATCAGGGTGCAGAAAACATCCCCAAAGTTCAGACACATGCCTTGTGTCATTGGCTGCCGAAGTCACATGTCCCTCTGCATAATAAAAAATGCGAACATTCAGCGTTGGCCCCATTTTGTGATTCCTACAGCTTAGGGATGGTGCTGCTGCTAGACAGGTAGGTTGCTTAGCTAGTGGGTTTAATTTTAGGTAGTTGAGATAGTTAGGAGGGTGATAGTGTAGAATGGGGACATGCAGGGGCGTACAGTGTTGGGAAGTTGTGTGCCACAAATTGGCAATTCATCATCTTGTGATTGTTAAGTGTGCTCAATCCAAAAATTGCTATTTCATGGATTGTTAAAAATCCACATTTGACTTTTAGGATCACTACTTCCAATAGGTGGCGCTACGCTAGAGTTTGTCTCCTTTCCTGGAGAGACAATTTGAATATTCCCCAGAGGGGCGTGGCAGCTATAAGTCCTCTTACTTTACTGGCAGCCAGACTGGCTTGTAACGTCTCCTTATGGACAATAGTGTTCCCCCGTGGTCCCCACAAAGCTTCTCATGAGCCAGATCAGACACCCCATACTTTGCAATGATGAGGGGCAAGCCCCCCGAAACACCGTGTCTGCAAATTGGGATTCCGATCTGGCATATATATCCTAAGTCATATGCAAAGGATTGTTAAAAATCCATATTTGACTTTTAGGATTGCTACTTCCAATAGGTGGCGCTGCGGTAGAGTTTGTCTCCTTTCCTGGAGAGACAATTTGAATATTCCCCAGAGGGGTGTGGCAGCTATAAGTTCCCTTACTTTACTGGCAGTCAGACTGGCTTGCAAAGTCTCCTTAAGGAGAATAGTGTTCCCCCGTGTTCCCCACAAAGCTTCTCATGAGCCAGATCAGACACCCCATACTTTGCACTGACGAGGGGCAAGCACCCCGAAACGCTGTGTCTAGAAATTGGGATTCTGATCTGGCATATATATCCTAAGACATATGCAAAGGATTGTTAAAAATCCACATTTGACTTTTAGGATCGCTACTTCCAATAGGTGGCGCTGTGCTAGAGTTTGTCTCCTTTCCTGGAGAGACAATTTGAATATTTCATGGTCTAAATAAAGATTGCGAAATCTGCTGTCAAACCTAAAATTGATCATTTAAATAGTGGTCTAGCCAAAATTGCGATTTTTATCATCTAAATAGTTCAAAATCTGGTCCAGCCAAAAATTGCCATTTAATCATCTAAATTGTGGTAATTGTGTAGTCCAGCACAAACCTGCTATTTCATCATCTAAGTAGTGCAAAATCTGTGGGCTAGCTAAAAAATGCTTTTTCATCATCTAAATAGGGCAAAATCTGTGGTTCAGCTGAAAATTGCTATTTCAGCATCTAAATCAGGGGTGGGGAACCTCCGGCACGCGGGTCATCTGCGGCAGCAGGCGAAGACCTTTTATGCGGCCCCTGGGCAGATTCCCGGCGGCTGCAGTGCTGGGGCTGCCAGCCCTTTAAATCACCAAATGCGCTGCTTGTGCAAACCAATGGGCTATCCCGCTGTCCAGTGTCAGCATGCTCAGCAGTGTGTGCCTGCCCCTCTGCCCTCCGGAGCGGTGTGCCAGCCCCTTTGCCTTCCGAGCGGTGTGCCCGCCCATCTGCCCTCCGAGCAGTGTGCCCGCTCCTCTGCCCTCCGAGCGGTGTGCCCGCACCTCTGCCTTCCGAGCGGTGTGCCCACCCGTCTGCCCTCTGAGCGGTGTGCCCGTCCCTCTGCCCTCCGGAGCGGTGTGCCCGCCCCTTTGCCCTCTGGAGTGGTGTGCCTGCCCCTCAGCCTTTCGGTGCTGAGTGTCCGGCACCTGCTCTCCAAGTCTGTGTGTCCAGCGCCTGCTCTCTTTGCGCTCTGTGGCCGGTTCAGTTCTTTGTGGCCTTCCAGTTCTGTGTAACATCCCTCAGAGTTGTGTGCAACATTCAGTGCTGTGTCCCCCCCACCTATGCTGTGTATCACCGCAGTTTTGTGTCCCCCAGTGATGTCAGGGCTCTGCAAGTGCTGTGTGAATCCCCCCCAGTGCTGTGCAGCCCTCCCGTGCCCTGTGCCCTCCCAATGCTGTGTATGACCCCCAGTGTTGTGTTCACCCAGTGATGTCCGTGCCCCTGGTAGTGATGTGTGTGCTCTGAAAGTGCTGTCCATGCCCCCATTCTTCCCAGTGATGTCTGTGCCTCCCCAGTGATGTCTGTGCCCCAGCCCCTCTTGTGATGTCTTTTCCCCCCTTGTGATGTCTGTGCCCCCAACACCTCTTTTGATGTCTGTGCCTCCAACCCCTCTTGTGATGTCTGTGCCTCCAACCCCTCTTGCATTGTGTATGCCCCCCAGCCCCTCTTGCATTGTGTATGCCCTCCAGTATCTCTTGTGCTGTATATGCCCCAAGCATCTCCTGTAATGTGTATTCCCCAGCATCTCCTCAAGACCCACCTCTTCCAACAAGCCTACAACCTACAATAGCCCTCAGCCCAGTAGACCACTGCGCAACCAGCTCTGTCCTCACCTATTGTACCATCACCCATTCCCTGTAGACTGTGAGCCCTCGCGGGCAGGGTCCTCTCTTCTCCTATACCAGTCTGTCTTGTACTGTTAATGATTGTTGTACGTATACCCTCTTTCACTTGTAAAGCGCCATGGAATAAATGGCGCTATAATAATAAATAATAATAATAATAAATAATAATAATAATAATCTCCTGTGACTTATACATCACATTGGAGATGCTGGGGACATATATATCACAGGAGACATTGGGGACATACACAACACAGGAGGAGCTGGGGGCATATACATCATAGGAGGGGCTGGGGGCATTTACATCACAGGAGGGGCTGTGGGCATTTACATCACAGAAGGGCCTGAGGGCATATATATGTCCCTAGCCCCTCTTGTGATGTCTGTGCCCCCAGTGATGTTTGTGCCCTCAGCCCTCTTGTGATGTCTGTGCCCCATCGCCTCTTGCGTTGTGTATTCCAACCAGCCCCTCTTGCGTTCTGTCTGCCCCCCAGCACCTCTTGTGCTGTATATGCCCCCAGCATCTCCTGTGATGTGTATTCCCCCTCAGCCCCTCTTGTGCTTGCCTCCAGCATCTCCTGTGATGTGTATGCCCCATTTACATCATAGGAGGGTCTGGGGGCATATATATGTCCCTAACCTCTCATGTGATGTATGTGCCCTCAGTGTCTCCTGTGATGTATATACAGCAGCGTCTCCTATCTGATGTATATATGTCAGTCCCATTGTCTCCTATCTGATGTATATGCCCCCAGGTTCCCAGGTTCTCCAGTGATGTATGTGCCTTCAGGGTCTCCTGTGATGTTTATACAGCAGTCCCAGTGTTTCCTATGTGATGTGTGTGCCTCCAGCATCTCCTGGGATGTATATACAGTGTCTGTTATGTGATGTATATGATTTACCAGTCTTATTATCACAAGGAGTTGACCGAAACAAACCTGAAAAAGCAGCTGTGAGAAGAAACATGATTAGTATCACCAAACATCACAGCCGCACCAAAGAGAAGCAGCTCCTGCCACCACAGCAGGGGTGAGTTAATTAATTGTTTGACCAAATATAGCAGGGTCATTTTCACATTGATAATTTTGTGCGGCCCCCGAAGGTTTGTAGAAATTTCCAAATGGCCCCCGGCTGAAAAAAAGTTTCCCACCCCTGATCTAAAGAGTGCTAATTGTATGGTCCAGTCTAAAACAGTTGTAAGACTAGGGTTGTAAAACAGCTGGTTACAAGAGGGAAATCCCGAGGTCATAGTGGAAAAGGGAATAGGCATGGTTGTTCAAAGTGTACTAAGTAGGTAGGTGCTAATGTTCTTGAAAGCTCTACTGAACAAACAGCGGTTCTTCATATCCAAAGACAACTTACAACTTTTGTTACTGGACGGGCTTACTCAACTCCCTTCCTTTGGCAGCCACACAGCAGTATGACTTGTAGATGAGGGTCATAAAGAGCATGTGCTACAGTGGATGGCAAGTGCTGTATTAAGTGGCCTTTCCTCCCCTTCCTCCACCTCAACGGCACACAGTACAGTCCTCCCCCCATGTCACAACACTAAAACTGCCCAGGGTTGAGGGTGTGAGTAGAATCCAGACCCTTGTCACCAGATGTTAACCCCCGGGGTGGAAGTGATGATGATCTGACTCAGATACCTGAGGCGTATGTGTGGCTCAGTGGTTAGCACTGGAGTCTTGCAGCGCTGGGATCCTGGGTTCAAATCCCACCAAGGACAACTTCTGCAAGGAGTTTGTATGTTCTCCCCGTGTTTGCGTGGGTTTCCTCCGGGTTCTCCGATTTCCTCCCACACTCCAAAGACATACTGATAGGGACTCTAGATTGTGAGCCCCGTGTTGTCAATGTATGTAAAGCGCTGTAGAATTAATAGTGCTATATAAATGAATAAATATTATCAATATATTATTATTATACTTTACTGTGCAGTCAGAGCAAGAAAAGGACGAGGGTAACTCACTCTCAGGGCAAGGAGTAGGACAACAGAGAGGATGATGATGAGGTTGTAGATCTCCCTTGGTGTGAACCCAGAAGCATGCAGCTGAGTAGCTCAGCAGACGAGGTGGAGGAAGAGGAGGAAGACGAGTAATTTCTATTGCCACTTCCGGCACAAACATCGATTGATGCAACCATGACAAGCACTGCATCTTCAACACCAACTCAAGCTGTGGCCAGCAGCAGTTGCGAGTTTGCAGTTTGCATGGGTGGGAAGAGTTGCCTAGCCTGGGCCTTTTTTTGAGAGCGTAAAGGATGACCCAACTTACATTAACTGACAACTTTGTAAACAATGACTCAGTTGAGGCAGAAATTCCAATAATTTGACTACTACATGCATGAACTAGCACATGTGCAACCAATATGCGTTAGTCTGGGAATCTAACTACGTTAAAACGAGGCCTAGTGGTCCACGCCAACCACCGGCTGCTCCATAAACTGCGTCTGCTGCTTCTTCCTCTTCCGTTACCCTTGAAAGTGTTCTCACACAGGTCTCCAGCCGCAGAACCTCCACTTCTTTACCCACTACAGACGGGGTGAGTAAGCGCCCATTAGCTGTTACGGAAGTGGCCATGCCTGGTGTTTTTGACCAATGTCACACACCGAGCACACCACATCTTTCTCAATCCACCATAATATCTCCGCCTACACCTCCCTCACAGTCCACCAGTTTGTCGTGTTCACCCTATTTCATCCTCTCTCAGTACAGCAGCCAGCCCTCAGTCCAGCAGTCTCGTAAATGATTATCATCCTACACATGTCAAAGCTAAGATAATGGGTAATATAAGGGATTAATTACAGCTCACAGCTGCCACATTACTTAAAAAGTAATGGAAGGCATATATGAGACCCCCCATTACTAATCTATAAGTGAAAAGAAATAAACACAAACACCGAAAAAATCCTTTATTTGAAATAAAATACAAAAACATACCCCATTTCACCCCTTAACACCCAGGTCCCATGTAGTCCACATGAGGTCCCACAATTCCAGCTCTGCTACATCCTGCAGTTGCAGCTCGTGGGCTCTGAACATGACCCCCCACTGCAGGTGCAGTCAGAGACTGACTTAGCCGCAGCTGTGAGAGGTGACATCATTGAGTTTATGTGAGGTCATAGCTGGAGGTTCCCACAGTGCACCACCTTTCACCGTAGGTAAACTGACCACAGGTGACCTCATTGAACTCAGTGACCTCACCTCAGGTGAACTGAGTTCAATTAAACCTACATCTCCTGGCAGAAAACTGCATAATTGTTTGACAAAAGATGCAGATTTGGTTTTGAAATTTATACACTGTATTCCTGCACAAAATCTGCATCTTCTGGCAAAAAAACCCCAATTTCTTTTTTTGCCAGGAGATGCAGATTTGGTGTAGGAATAAGGTGTATAACTTTGAGCCCCAAATTTGCATCTCTTGGTAAAAAAAAGATGCACAAAAACAGTTTTGACATCGGTACAGTGCGGTTTTCTGACAGGAGTTGCAAATTTGGTGCTAAAATGTCTGCACTAGGTTTCTGCACCAAATTTGCATCTCCTGGCAGCAAACCGCATTGAAACGGTGTCAAAACCGTTTTTGTGCTTTTTTTTGCCAAGAGATGCTGATTTGGGGCTGAAATTTATACACCATATTTCTACACCAAATCGTTTTGATGCATTTTTTGGCCAGAAGATGCAGATTTGATTCAGGAATATGGTGTATAAATTTCAGTACCAAATCAGCATGCCTTGGCAAAAAAAAACACGTGTCTTTCTGCTAGGAGATGCAAATCTGTGAACTCAGTTCACCTGAGGTGAGGTCTCTGAGTTAAATATGGTCAGTTTACCTGTGATCACAGATGGGGCCCCGTGGGACCCTCCAGCTATGATCGCACATAACCTAAGTGACGTCACCTCTCTCAGCTGTGACTGAGTCAGTCTCTGCCTGCAGCCGCAGCTATCATGTTCTGTGCCCGTGCACTGCTACTGCGGGATGTAGCAGGATCATTATGGGACCTTATGGGGAATACGTCAGACCTAGGTATTTTGAGGTCAATAAAGGGGTGACAGGGTGTTTTTTTAGTATTTTATTTCAAATAAAGGATATTTTCGGTGTTTGTGTTTATTCATTTCACTTACAGATTAGTAATGGGGGGTCTCATAGATGCCTTCCATTACTAATCTGGACTTAGTGGCAGCTGTGAGCAATCAGGATCACCGGGTAAAGTGTCGGAATTGTCCTATCTAATGGCTGCGACAATTCTAAGCAGTACTTATCCTAGCCTTGTCGGGGTCCGTAAGCCCTGCCGGATGGTGCTGGCTTCTCTTTGCTCGCCGGTCCGGTACCGCCGGGCCACCGCCCGTCCACAGTCCTTTCGGTTCGCTCCAATCGGCCTCTCCTGCAGACGGTCACCACCGTCTGCCAACCTTGCTGCACCGTGCGGGCCACACACCCGGACGCCGCCAGACAGTTGCTCTCTTGCCACTTCACTCCACTCCTCTCAAACTCCAACCCTCAACTCTCTCCTCTCCTTTTTCGCTTCAGCACTACATCTCCATGCTGGAAGGGACCAGCAGACGCCTTCTGGTTGAAGCGCTGCTCCTGTTGTTCCCGACTCCGGCTCAAGTTCTTTTCAACATATTCCTGGACCTGTTGGTACTGCACCCTCCGCCGAGTGTCCCATTCAGCTGTCGAAGGGAGTGCTTCCAACCCCATTTCCAAATCCACTGGTAGCCGGCCGGGGCGAGCCCTCATCAGGTATGCTGGGGTGCACTTCGTTGAGCTGGAAGGGATGTTGTTATACATATCGACCAGGTCAGGTAGCTTCTCCGGCCACAGGTTCCGCTCTTCTAGCGGCAACGTCTTAAGGAGGCCCAGGACCAGGTGGTTCATCTTTTCACACATGCCGTTGGTTTGGAAATGGTAAGGCGTGGTCCGGATTTTCTTGCAGCGGTACAACTGGCAAAATTCTTGGAATACCTCCGCTTCAAAGGCCGGGCCTTGGTCAGTAAGCACCTTCTCAGGGTATCCATGTGGTCAGCAGAAATAAGCCTGGAACGCTCTAGCGGCGGTACGGCCGGTTAGGTCTTTGACTGGGACAACCACCATGAACCTTGAATAGTGGTCTACAATGGTTAGAGCGTAGGTGTACCCACTTCGGCTGGTGGTGAGCTTTACATGGTCCAGGGCAACCAGCTCCAGCGGTTGGTGTTTAATGATTGGGTGTAGGGGCGCCTTCAATGCAGTACTTCAAAGCAGTACAAATATACAGTGCCTTGCGAAAGCATTCAACCCCTTTGAATTTTTAAACCTTTTCCCACATTTTAGGCTTCAAACATAAAGATAAAAATTTAAATTTTATGGTGAAGAATCAACAACAAGTGGGACACAATTGTGAAGTTGAACGAAATTTATTGCTTATTTTAAACTTTTATAAAAAATAACTGAAAATTGGGGCGTGCAATATTTTTCGGCCCCTTTAAGTTAATACTTTGTAGCGCCACCTTTTGCTGCGATTACAGCTGCAAGTCACTTGGGGTATGTGTCTATCAGTTTTGCACATTAAGAGACTGAAATTCTTGCCCATTCTTCCTTTGCAAACAGCTGAAGCTGAGTGGGGTTGGATGGAGAGTGTTTGTGAACAGCAGTTTTCAGCTCTATCCACGGATTCTCAATTGGATTTAGGTCTGGACTTTGACTTGGCCATTCTAACACCTGGATACGTTTATTTGTGAACCATTCCATTGTAGATTTTGCTTTTATGTATGGGATCATTGTATTGTTGAAAGACAAATCTCCGTACCAGTCTCAAGTCCTTTGCAGACTCCAATAGGTTTTCTTCAAGAATGGTCCTGTATTTGGCTCCATCCATCTTCCTATCAATTTTAACCATCTTCCCTGTCCCTGCTGAAGAAAAGCAGCCCCAAACCATGATGCTGCCACCACCATGGTTGACAGTGGGGAGGGTGTGTTCAGGGTGATGAGCTGTGTTGCTTTTATGCCAAACATATCGTTTGGCATTGTGCCCAAAAAGTTCGATTTTGGTTTCCTCTGACCAGAGTACCTTCTTCCACATGTTTGGTTTGTCTCCCAGGTGGCTTGTGGCAAACTTTAAACAACACTTTTTATGAATATCTTTGAGAAATGGCTTTCTTCTTGACACTCTTCCATAAAGGCCAGATTTGTGCAGTGTACGACTGATTGTTCTCCTATGGACAGACTCTCCCACCTCAGATGTAGATCTCTGCAGTTCATCCACAGTGATCATGGGCCTCTTGGCTGTATCTCTGATCAGTATTCTCCTCGTTTGAGATGACATTTTTGAGGGACGGCCAGGTCTTTGTAAATTTACAGTGGTATGATATGCCTTCCATTTCAATATCATCGCTTGCACAGTGCTTCTTGGGATGTTTAAAGTTGGGAAAATCTTTTTGTAACCAAATCCGGCTTTAAACTTCTCCACAACAGTATCACAGACCTACCTGTTGTATTCCTTGGTCTTCATGATGCTCTCTGTGCTTTAAACAGAACACTGAAACTATCACAGAGCAGGTGCATTTATACGGAGACTTGATTACACACAGGTGGCTTATATTTATCAGTCATTTAGGACAACATTGGATCATTCAGAGAGTTTCTGGAGTGAGTTTGCTGCACTGAAAGTAAAGGGGACGAATATTATTGCACGCCCCAATTTTCAGTTTATTATTTTAAGTTTCAAATAATCAATAAATTTCGTTCAACTTCACAATTGTGTCCCACTTGTTCATTCTTCACCATAAAATGATTTTTTTTTTTCTTTATATTTCAAGCCTGAAATGTGGGAAAAGGTTGAAAAATTCAAGGGAGCCGAATACTTTTGCAAGGCACTGTATATGCAGCTATAGGATTACTCCATGCTAAGTGCATTACTTTACATTTATCAACATTAAATATCATTTGCCAAGTGTCTGCCCATTTCGACATCTTATCCAGATCGTTTTGTAATATTGTACTATCAAGGTCAATTTTTAGTAACCTATATAGTTTGGTGTCATCAGGAAAGACTGACACTTTACTATCAATCCAATCCACAAGGACAC
Source organism: Anomaloglossus baeobatrachus (assembly GCF_048569485.1). Taxonomy (NCBI): domain Eukaryota; kingdom Metazoa; phylum Chordata; class Amphibia; order Anura; family Aromobatidae; genus Anomaloglossus; species Anomaloglossus baeobatrachus. Next base: position 583,822,496 of record NC_134353.1, on the reverse strand, counting down.
AATCTTAAAAGTGGTTTTCCCCAAGACAGGAGTGAGGCACGGTGTGCATTGCAGTTCTACACTTCCAACTCCGGCAACGTTGAGTTGTCATTGCAGAAACATTAGCAGGAGCCGCTTAAGTGGCACAAGCGATTTCTGTGAGTTGGGGCACACAGGTTTAGACTATCTCGTGCACCAACAGAACAGAGTACAAGTTTGACACATAGGCCTAAGCCACATGGCATGAAAATCGGTGCGAGTGGAGTGCGATGAAAAAAAAAATCGCATTTCACTCGGACTAATATTAGCCTGTGAGTCAGCACGTGTGTGCCGCGGTGTTTGTGTGTTGGGTGTTGTGTGTGTGCAGCGTTGTCTGTGTGTGTGGGTGTCTGTGTAGGGCAGTTGTTTGTGGTTCCCAGTGTGTGTGTGTGTGGTGTGTGGTGTGTTGTGCAGTGCGCGCGCGTGTGTGTGTGTGTGTGTGTGTGCATCAGCCTCTCTTCTCTCAGCCTACCTCTCCCAGCCTCCCTCCTCCCAGCCTCCCTCAGCATCAGCCTCCCTCTCCCAGCCTCCCCAAGCATCAGCCTCCACCAGCATCAGCCTCTCTCCTTCCAGCCTCCCCCAGCATCAGCCCCCGCCAGCATCAGCCTCTCTCCTTCCAGCCTCCTCCAGCATCAGCCTCCCTCTCCCAGCCTTCCCCAGGATCAGCCTCTCTCCTCCCAGCCTCCGTCCTCCCAGCCTTCCCCAGCATCAGCTTTCCCCTCCCAGCCTCCCTCAGCATCAGCCTTCCCCAGCATCAGCCTCTCTCCTCCCAGCCTCAGCCTCTCTCCTTCCAGCCTCCCCCAGCATCAGCCTCTCTCCTTCCAGCCTCCCTCAGCATCAGCCTCCCCTTCCCAGCCTTCCTCAGGATCAGCCTCTCTCCTCCCAGCCTCCTTCCTCCCAGCCTCCCCCTCCCAGCCTCCCTCAGCATCAGCCTTCCGCTCCCAGTCTCCCCCAGCATCAGCCTCCCCAAGCATCAGCCTCCACCAGCATCAGCCTCTCTCCTTCCAGCCTCCCCCAGCATCAGCCTCTCTCCTTCCAGCCTCCCTCAGCATCAGCCTCCCGTTCCCAGCCTTCCCCAGGATCAGCCTCTCTCCTCCCAGCCTCCTTCCTCCCAGCCTCCCCCTCCCAGCCTCCCTCAGCATCAGCCTGCCCCTCCCAGTCTCCCCCAGCATCAGCCTCCCCAAGCATCAGCCTCCACCAGCATTAGCCTCTCTCCTTCCAGCCTCCCCCAGCATCAGCCTCCCCAAGCATCAGCCTCCACCAGCATCAGCCTCCCTTGTCCCAGCCTCCCACAGCATCAGCCTCCCCCTCTCAGCCTCCCCCAGCATCAGCCTCTCTCCTCCCAGCATCAGCCTCTCTCATCCCAGCATCAGCCTCTCTCCTCCCAGCATCAGCCTCTCCTCTCTGTCCCCAGCATCAGCCTCTCTCCTCCCAGCCTTCCCCAGCATCAGCCTCTCTCCTCCCAGCCTCCCCCAGCATCAGCCTCCCCCAGCATCAGCCTCTCTTCTTCCAGCCTCCCCCAGCATCAGCCTCCCTCTCCCAGCCTTCCCCAGTCTCTCTCCTCTCAGCCTCTCTCCTCCCAGCCTCCGTCCTCCCAGCCTTCCCCAGCATCAGCTTTCCCCTCCCAGCCTCCCTCAGCATCAGCCTTCCCCAGTATCAGCCTCTCTCCTCCCAGCCTCAGCCTTTCTCCTTCCAGCCTCCCCCAGCATCAGCCTCTCTCCTTCCAGCCTCCCTCAGCATCAGCCTCCCCTTCCCAGCCTTCCCCAGGATCAGCCTCTCTCCTCCCAGCCTCCTTCCTCCCAGCCTCCCCCTCCCAGCCTCCTTCAGCATCAGCCTTCCCCTCCCAGTCTCCCCCAGCATCAGCCTCCCCCTCCCAGCCTTCCCCATGATCAGCCTCTCTGCTCCCAGCCTCCTCCAGCACGCCGTGCTCCTCTGCCGACACTCACACACCCGATCGCATCCACTCACACACACCCGATCGCATCCACTCACACACACCCGATCGCATCCACTCACACACACCCGATCGCATACACTCACACACACAGACACTGACGATATCGCACATACGCGCTCATACTCACAACATCCGGAGATACCACATGCCTCTGGCCATGTGATCCTCCATCAGGTCCTGGAAGGTCACAACAGCACAGTATCGAGGCCGAGAAGCAAGCGATATCGCCGGATGCTGTGAGTGTGTGGATGCGATGTGAGGTGTGTGTGAGGTGTGTGTGAGGTGTGTGTGAGAGTGAGTGTGATCTGATGTGTGTGTATGTTTGTGTGTGTGCTGTTATGTGTGTGCGTGTGGATCTTCCGCCGCAGCAGGACCTTGATGCGCTTGTAACCATGCGAGCATGGTTACCAACGTATCCACACCACTCCCGTGCGAGCGGGGGCCGGGGGGGGGTGGGGGTGGGGGGGGAGTACAGTACTCACCTCCGTGACAGCCGTGTGAGTTCGGGGAATGCGCGGGGGGGGGGAAGTACAGTACTCACCTCCGTGACAGCCGTGTCAGTTCGGGGAATGCGCGGGGGGAGGGAGGGGGCGGGGCCAGAGCTAGCGTGCATTGCGTGAGGGGGGCGGGGCGTGGCCGAATTGCCAATGCCTGCAGGGTGCCGGGGCGAGAGGCCAATCTGTGGGGGGGGACGGAGCCTGGGCGAGCGGCTGGCCAATCCGTGTGGGGGCGCAGCCTGGGCGAGCGGCCAATCGGTGTGGGGGGCGGGGCCATGGCGAGCCCAGCGGCCAATCAGCTTTGTGTCACCGTAAGGACACAATTTTGGAGCATGACAGACAGACAGACAGACAGAATAAGGCAATTATATATATAGATGCATCTGAGGCGTATTCCTGAACATCATTTAATGTTTCTTTCTTTTTTGTTAATCACACTGTTCATGAGAGTTTGGATCTCCCAAAGTATATAATAATCGATCACTATTTGTGGTTTAATGGCAATGATTACAATCTATGGGATGGTGCGCTTATGATGTCCAAAAATCCTCCAGGAACTGAATAATGGGTGTATTAGCATGGGACGCTCCTGCGTTGCTGCACACATCCGGTGTGTGCCACGCAGTGTGCATTCCATGATCGCCCGGCAGGAAGTTATTTTCCATAATGGGCGGTGATGGACTGACGTAAGCACCCACAAGGTCCTCCATTGGTGGGAGTGATATATATAATCCCCTCAGCTGTTATTGCCCGACATGCCCCCTGTAGAAGCCAGGAGCGAAACACGTGTCGGGGAATCGGGTGTTTGCGGTGAATACATCATCCCAGGTAACTCTTGCCTTTTAGTGATGTTATAGATATAGGACTTAGTGAACGGATCTACGTTAAGCATATTGCGTGATACCGCCTAATGGCAGACGCATTAGTGATGGTCTATGGAGCTTTACAGTGTGCAGCCTTTTTTACAGAGGCTGTTTGTTAATAACATCCTATGGAGCAACTGGGATTTAGCACATAGTTATACTTTATGACCATAACTGCTGTTATTATCAAGTTTGTTACTACATATTGCATTTATTCACATATTGACCCAATTGTTTCTCTTTTCCCCTCTCTGCGGTTCCGCTATTTATAGGACGCAACTGCGATATAATTTAATTTACGCACGCATAGTGGATATATCCTTATAACGTAGCCCATCCTGGGAAGCGGTATCGCAGCGATGCATTGAGGAACAATGGGGTTTTTTGTACGTGATTTTGGCAGTGTCCACAATGTCATTTTAAATAGGCCAAATGACCTATGGGGGTTGTGCAATAATGCTAGTTTACAGTAGTATCATATTTGCAGAGATTTTACACAGGGCCTTATGGTTATTGTAACAGGCCTTTTAGCACTGGTCACTTTATCATCATTTTTTGTGCAATATATATTGGTCAGCTTGTTTACTCTTTGAACATATAGTGCCTACAAGTAGTATTCAACCCCCTGCAGATTTAGCAGGTTTACGCATTCGGAATTAACTTGGCATTGTGACATTTGGACTGTAGATCAGCCTGGAAGTGTGAAATGCACTGCAGCAAAAAAGAATGTTATTTCTTTTTTTATTTTTTTTTAAAATTGTGAAAAAGTTTATTCAGAGGGTCATTTATTATTCAACCCCTCAAACCACAAGAATTCTGTTTGGTTTCCCTAAAGTATTAAGAAGTATTTCAGGCACAAAGAACAATGAGCTTCACATGTTTGGATTAATTATCTCTTTTTCCAGCCTTTTTTGACTAATTAAGACCCTCCCCAAACTTGTGAACAGCACTCATACTTGGTCAACATGGGAAAGACAAAAGGTGCAATCCAAGGCCATCAGAGACAAGATCGTGGAGGGTCACAAGGCTGGCAAGGGGTACAAAACCCTTTCCATGGAGTTGGGCATACCTGTCTCCACTGTTGGGAGCATCATCCGGAAGTGGAAGGCTTATGGAACTACTGTTAGCCTTCCACGGCCTGGACAGCCTTTGAAAGTTTCCACCCGTGCCGAGGCCAGGCTTGTCCGAAGAGTCAAGGCTAACCCAAGGACAACAAGGAAGGAGCTCCGGGAAGATCTCATGGCAGTGGGGACATTGGTTTCAGTCAATACCATAAGTAACGTACTCCACCGCAATGGTCTCCGTTCCAGACGAGCCCGTAAGGTACCTTTACTTTCAAAGCGTCATGTCAAGGCTCGTCTACAGTTTGCTCATGATCACTTGGAAGACTCTGAGACAGACTGGTTCAAGGTTCTCTGGTCTGATGAGACCAAGATCGAGATCTTTGGGGCCAACCACACACGTGACGTTTGGAGACTGGATGGCACTGCATACGACCCCAAGAATACCATCCCTACAGTCAAGCATGGTGGTGGCAGCATCATGCTGTGGGGCTGTTTCTCAGCCAAGGGGCCTGGCCATCTGGTCCGCATCCATGGGAAGATGGATAGCACGGCCTACCTGGAGATTTTGGCCAAGAACCTCCGCTCCTCCATCAAGGATCTTAATATGGGTCGTCATTTCAACTTCCAACAAGACAACGAACCAAAGCACACAGCCAAGAAAACCAAGGCCTGGCTCAAGAGGGAAAAAATCAAGGTGTTGCAGTGGCCTAGTCAGTCTCCTGACCTTAACCCAATTGAAAACTTGTGGAAGGAGCTCAAGATTAAAGTCCACATGAGACACCCAAAGAACCTAGATAACTTGGAGAAGATCTGCATGGAGGAGTGGGCCAAGATAACTCCAGAGACCTGTGTCGGCCTGATCAGGTCTTATAAAAGACGATTATTAGCTGTAATTGCAAACAAGGGTTATTCCACAAAATATTAAACCTAGGGGTTGAATAATAATTGACCCACACTTTTATGTTGAAAATGTATTAAAATTTAACTGAGCAACATAACTTGCTGGTTTGTGCATCTGTTAATAAATCCTGCTCTTGTTTGAAGTTTGCAGGCTCTAACTTATCCCTGAAAGGGTATACCTCATGAATAAAGCCAATTTGTGTCAAGGGTCCAGGACCACGATTCAGGTCAGATTAACCAATGTAGGCGAATAATTCATACTGTGATATACATAGAAACGTATCTGAGTTATATGTCAATGAATAAAAATGTAGTATAAATATCACTGAAAGTTAGAACCACCAAGGGTAAAGTAAAGTTGTGATTACCATAAACATGGGAGTGGGTCTCAAATGATTCTACAGGAGTTTAGGGAGATCAAGATGAACATAAAACAGACCTCACCAAAATTTGATTCACCTGACGTGTTTTGGTGCTCATTTAAGAACTTTAGTCTCATCCATCATAGGTATGTGGGTGATTCTTATGTACATTCTTTATGGAATGCTCATAACCTGTATATATTTTTTTCAAAATGAATTTGCTTTTTTCTTTTTTTCTCTCATGTGTATGTAATACATGCTTTCATTATGTAACAATTATGTATAATATATTGTTGTGACATTGTACCCTTTTCTTTTCCTGTTATCACATATTAGTCCTTGAAGAAAACCCTCAACGGGTAGAAACGTTGGACAAAATATACATTTGTAATAAAGACATTTTTTTGAGCATCATATTGGACTCTTCTTCGCAATTTTCTTCAGTGTGCCGGAGTATATTTTCTATAGAATCCACGACACCGACTGCTGCTGATGTTGCTACAACCAGAGATTGTATTCTATCCGTGGCGCCAGCTGCCGAGGTATCGCTAATGCCCTAGTACTGCTGTGGCGCCCCTGAGGCTTCCGTCGCAACAGAGACATTGCACCCCAGTCAGAGGTGTGATGTCCCATCCTGGGTAAGGAAAGGGGTACATGCCAGTTCACAGGTAAAACTGCACTACACCCATTGCTAGGCACACACTGGGACAAGGGATAGTGGCAGTAACCCTCCCATGCTGCATGCTGGGAGGGGTCATAACCCATCCCTGCTCCCATAGGGTGGTAGCTTAGCAACCGGGGGGTGGGAAGAGCCAGCCGAGTGTAGAGCAGGGAGGAAGGTCAGAGTTTCAGTTTACCTCAGAGCTCTGTGAGTTCAGAGTGTCCGCAACAGAGAAAGAAAGCAACAGAGAAGGAGAGAAACGGAGAGTAGAAGAAGAGCTCTAGTCAGGCAGGAGCTAAAGAAAGAAGAAAGTGACGCTTCCTGGTGAAGACCCTGGGACTCGGAGGGTCCAGGTGACACCAAGCAGGGAACGAAGGGATTCCAGGGCCACAGATAGCTTCAGAGCTGGTGGCCAGTGAAGTCAGCTGAGAAAGGACACAATTAGAGGGGTGCACTGGCATCAACCCCCAGATCTACCCAGGATCAGCGGAGGTCCCTGACGGTGGTCCCAGCAGTCCAAAGGCCCCTGCAGGCCTTGACAAGAACTGTGAGTAAAGACCTTGAAACTGCACCCCTGGTGTTGCCTCAGTTATTTCTCTGCACCGTGTTATCCACACAACACCATAGACTCTCACGAGCACCAACAGTGTCCCCGGGGCACCGCTCCACCTGTGGGGAGCAGTACCACCATTGCTGCCATATCATCACCCCGGAGGCCTTACACAGCAGCGGCGGCTTAATAGCCGCATACCACAGGTGGCGTCACGAACACAAACTTTATTCATCCCAAGTCACTGAAGCCATATTTAATTGACACCCACCAGGGCCACGGAGTCGGGCCCCGCCACCACTGACGACCCCCGGACTAGTCCAGCCCGGCACCGGGTGTCCCATAGCCCTGGGGTGGGCGAGTCACTGCTCTATGCTTGCTGCTTACCTGCCTGTGTACCTATTGCCACCTCCGATAGAGGTGGTAAAGACTTGGCAGCTGGTCATGGTTGCTTTTACATACAAGTGCGATAAATTCGGTACAGGGAACCCACTAATCCCATGCTCACCTTGCGAGCATAACACCTGGTGTCTGCCCTAATTTTTGGAAATATGGAGACTCCGTGTTGGGTCTCAAAGTTGTGTCTTGTCTGTAGTGGAAGGGGTCTCAGAGCAACAGGCCTACTCCTGTCACTCATCACCTATTCATTTGAAAGCTGTAAATTCTGGACCAGACTATGTCTGGTGCATGGCCCATGCCTCACTGCTGCGCCAAAGCACTATGGGTACTCTGGGGCAATTGCTGAAACTGTACTGGTGTGTGCCTCTAATTTTGTGAAATGGGCATGGAGAATCCTAATTTGGTGTACGTGTTGTGTGTTGCCTGTAGCAGTAGGGCTCCCAGACTGGCATCTGTGTCGCCCAGGGTTATGGGGTACTCAGTCCCGGGTGGTTTAAAACTGGGGAATGTCACTTTGGTGGCCGTTGCCCGCTTCCATGCCCTGGGTGCTTTTTTTAATGGGGAATATTTACAGGGGAGATTGAAGTCATTGGTGTGACGCCAAATGCGGGTCGCGGTTAGGATGGTGGAACCGCCGCTGTTGAGTTGGTTACCCCTAGGGCTGATGGTAATGGCAGCTATGGTGGTAGGCTCTCCACAGGTAGGGCTGAGCCCTGGGAGATGAATGGTGGAGACTTTCGTCGAAGAAGGGAGGCCACACGAGGGTTGTAAGTTAACAGTCTTTAATCACTGTGGACCCTTGGATGGCTGGTTCAGGTCCTTGTAGTTCCAGTGCCAGTTGGATGACTTTGTTGCTCTGTCCCCGGCACCCTCAGTGTGGTTGTGTCCCCATAGTGTGGAGCTGGTTTGGGGCCCGGCTGTCCTTTTTGGCAGTCTCCTTGTCTGTACAGCGGGCAGTGTGGACCCTGTAGGACCAGTCCGTGTCCCGAACCCTGATCCTCGTTTTACTCCTGTTGCGCCCGGATCTGTGGGTCAGTGAGGTCCATGAAGGTCCCCTCACTGTGCAGGTAATTGCCAGGCCGCGTGAAGCTGACGCCTGACCTATGGCCCTGAGCCCCGTTGGTGCACTGATCTCAGTGGTACTCGGGTGTACTTACCCTGGCGACCACTCTCCTGTGCCCCCGGGTCACTGCTACATGACACAGCTCTAAGCACGTCTTTCCACTTCCCTCTCTACTACTTCACTACTTGTCCCCTCCCACCAGGCTGTCTAGTCCCCTGGACTGGCTATGCCCGCTGGGTGGCCATCCCTCTGGTATGTGACTATCCAATTACCCCTGGTGTGGAGTGGGGAACTAGGATTTTGGTGTGTGTAGATGTTACTGGCACTGGTGTTCCAGGTCCCTGGGGGTAGGCCCTGCATCCTGGTGAGGATGCAGTACCTAGTAGTGCCCTGAGTGGCTCAAGGGCGCTACACATCCTTGCACCTACTTTTCAGTCATTTACCTCTCTTACTATCCTTAAAGGTGTCTAGCAATGACAGTCTATGAAGCTAAAATTGCAACCACCTGAATGTGGCTGAGTAGAAAAGCAGTTTGAGCTGTTGCATAAGGTATGAGGTGAGGGCTCACAGGCCACCAGGCCTCTACCTGTCACTCATCCACCTCAATATTTCTTATTTTAATAGTCTAAGAAGGTAATGGTTGTAACACAACAGTGTGGCTCCACTGCAAAGACAGTTTGAGCTGTTTTGGCAGCTTCTGCGCCCCCCCCCCCATAACGGTGTTATCTGCGCCTTTGTTTTGGCCTCCCATTGAATTCAAAGGGGTTCAGATATGTTCTTTGAACCATTTGTCCAACTGTTCGGCAGACACAGATAATGTTGTCAAACACAAACCGAATCGTACCTTGGGAGATTCGCTCATCTCTATGTGTGAGCCCTCAAGAGCGGTGAGGATGTCAGTAACCTTACATGACCTCATTGCTCTCGTGATTCGGCATGAGAAAAAAATTGCAGCTAGACACTGCCTAATTGTTTAACACTGGTGCCAGTGCAATCTGATGTTTTATCGGATTGCACTCATCCATGTTAATCGCAAGTTGGGGTGAGGCCCAATTGACTGGCTCAAAGTCTAAGATAGATAAATATACAACAGCAATGAAGGGGTTAGTCTTAAATTTGCTTCTTCTGGGGAAAAAAATGTAAATATATTAGTTCTATGACTCGGACATTAACCTTCAGATTACCTTCAGGTTGTAGATGAGAGTGTTCGGTGATGGCATACTTTTTTTTTTATGTTTTAGAAATTATAATTATAGAGGTTACCAATATAAGCTTATCCAGCTTTTTTACTGAGAGGAAAATATTTAGAGATTGTAACGCCATAAAAGAATTCTGTACAGAATCCTTCACATCAAGATTCAAGTGCAAGATTCATTTATAAATGCACATAATTTACAGAGCGTAAACCTTTGCATGAAGGAGTATTTCCTTTGAGACTTGGCATCAGCTGCTTCAGTCAACAAAAACACTAAGCTTGAAGACAAGATTTCAACTTCTATTATTTCCTCATCTTGAGGTAAAGGTCACACGACCATAGTTTCTCTCATCCGAGAGAATTGGGTCACTTACGCTACTTTCATTCTGATCATACTCTGATCAGAGTTTGATTCCGAGTGTCATCATTGTGCGATCCAATTCTCTTGCTTAGGCCAGAGTCACACTTGTGAGTGACTCGCATGAGTCTCGCATCGCATCACCCGGCACGGCCGCACACTCTCCGAACTGGTTTGTCTCAGCTGTATAGAAATACATGCAGCTGACCCGCTTCTATCAGGAGAGTGTGCGACCGTGCTGGGTGATGCGATGCTAGTCACTCGCAAGTGTGACTCTCGCCTTAAAGGAAAGGTGTCGTGTTTTTTATTTTTGTATTAATAATAGTGATTATGAAATCAAGTATTTTTTAATACAAAATTAAACTCACTGTTTAGTTAGTTTTTATTTAATTCTAATTTTACTGAAGCACTGGGGGCTGCCATCATGGATTTGGTGATTTTAATGACAGTTACTCACCTCCTTTATGGCAGCCCCCTGGGCATAGAAGGCCATGGTCGGACTGTGACCCTATACTGTAACATAGAGAAGGCGTCTGCTGTGAAATGGACGCGCCCCCTGGGCTGTCCAGATCACAGCAGAGGGAGGAGATCGGCGCTATCTTTGTGCAGCTCACAGCGTATGCTGTATGCTGCATTTTCCCCGTCACATGTTTGGCCTGTATATACACACGATATATAGTATATAAACACACTGGCTCCGCCTCCCTCATGCTGCTCAGTCACACACACAGTATATACACACAGTGTGCACAGTATATAGTATATACACACGCTGGCTCCGCCGCCCTCATGCTGCTCGGTCACACACACAGTATATACACACACAATACACACGGTATATAGTATATACACACAGTATATAATATATACACACACTTTCTCCACCTCCCTCATGCTGCTTGGTCACACACACACACTATATACACACACAATACACACGGTATATAGTATATACACACATTGGCTCCGCCTCCCTCATTCTGCTCGGTCTCACACACACACAGTATATACACACTGTACACACACAGTATATAGTATATATGTGGCGCCCTGGACAAGCCCGACGTCACAGATACTGCAACAACACACCCCACACCCCGGCTAGGCACACCGAAGTCAAACAAAAATCCTTGTTACCTCCCTCCAGGGGCTGATGTCCACACCAGGGGTGGAGCCAGGTGGTTGGCCCCACCCACCGAGGAGTTCACAGTCCTGGAGGCAGGAAAAGGAAGTCGGATAGAGTTTTGAGTTTGAAGAGTGGTGAAGTGAAGTGGTAGTGGAGGAGACTGACCGTTCCCGGGTGCGTGGCCCGGGCACATACAGCAAGGTTGGCAGACGGTGGTGACCGTCTGCAGGAGAGGCTGATTGAAGTAAACCGTAAGGACCGGGGACGGGCGGTGGCCCGCCGGTATCGGATCGGGGAGCGAAGAGAAGCCAGCACCATTCGGCAGGGTTTACGGACCCCGACCAGGCTAGGAGTCGCCGTAAAACTGGTCAAATCCGTTAGCGAAGGGAACCTCCGGGGTTTCCCAGCAGTCAAGACCCGATTGAAGGCAACAGCTCAAACTGTAAAGGGAAATACAGTCACCGCCAAGGCTACAGTTCCCAGGGCCAGAGCCTGCGGGCAAAAGGGGCTCCCTCAGCCTCCATCTTAGCTGGGGAGCGGGTTACCGGTGGGAAGCCATTGGAACCGTGAACATAACACAGGTGCAGGGAAAGGCAATCACCGCCAACCTACCGGGAGAACTACCGCAGCCGTCTGTGGGACCCGTCCATCCAGCCGTTTGCTTTGCCGGAGACTTTGCATTCATCATTGGCTGAGTGAGTACCACCGTGCCGTGCGGCAACGCGCTGCCCCCGTGACCCTGCACCTCACCAGGCCCTATAACCCGCCTGCCGTTCCTCCCTCACCGGGCCCCGGGACAACCAACCCCCCTACCCACGGAGGGGAGAAAACAACATCCAAGCTGCTCCTTGTCAACGCTCCCGGGATCCCCGTCCAGAGCAGCGGTGGTGTCACAACCTCACCACAACCGTGGGTGGCGTCACTATCCCTAAATCAAACCACCCCCCCTTTCACTCACAGGCGAGGAGCGCCGCTCGAGTTCCCGGGATCCGGCCCACCACTCGAGCCACCGAGCAGCAGCAGCCGGACCCGAGCAGTGGGTGAGCGCAGCGTCCCCTCCCTGCCCGCGACATATACACACGGTATATAGTATATACACACACTGGCTCCGGCTCCCTCATGCTGGGTGCTCGGTCACACACACCGTATATACACACTGTACACACACGCACTGTGTGTGTGCGTGTTGCAGAGCATTGCGGGCATGCGTGTGGCAGAGCATTGCGGGTGTGCATGTGGCAGAAAATTGAGAGCATGCGTGTGGCAGAGCATTGCGGGTGTGTGTATGACATTGCGAGTGTGCATGCGGCAGAGCATTGCGGGCGTGCATGGGGAAGAACATTGTGTGTGTGTGTGTGAGGCAGAGCATTTCGGGCGTGCATGTGGCAGAGCATTGCGTGCATGTATATGGCAGAGCATTGCGTGCGTGTGTGCATGCAAAGCATTGCGTGCATGCATGCAGAGCATTGCAGGCGTTTGTGCGGCAGAGCATTGTGTGTCTGCGTGCATGTGGTAGAGCATTGCGTGTCTGTGTGCATGTGGCAGCGCATTGTGGGCTTGCGTGTGGTAGAGCATTGCGTGCGTGTGGCATAGCATTGCAGGCGTGCGTGTGGCATAGCATTGCAGGCGTGCGTGTGGCATAGCATTGCAGGCGTGCGTGTGGCAGAGCATTGCGGGAGTGCATGTGGCGGAGCATTGTGTGCATGTATGACGCCCTGGCCTATCAGGTCATCACAGGGTATTGTTCAATATCCACCTCCTCCTTGGTTATGGGTCCCCAACTAAATGGTGTTTCCTACATCAGACAATCAAAATCCTAGGAACACTCTGCACCACACCCACCAGACACACCAGTGGACGGCCTGAGTGGAATAGGGTCGCCCGCTTTGGGGGTTGGTTAAGGGGAGGTCAGGAGTGTCAGGGGTCAGTCAGTGAAAGGGAGAGTGAAGGAGAGAGGAGGTCTGGATCTGGGCTCCTTGGAAGCAACTAGGTAGCAAACGGTGGTCTGGGCCTTGTAGGAGCTGGACCCCCGGTCGCTGGGGATTGTAACAAGGGGCACGGAACTGTCGAGGAGGACAGCCGGCGGCCTTGTACCATCACCGGGCTGGGACCAGGGCACGATAGGGTACGTGGATCCTAGGTCAGGGAGTAGCTTTAGGCAACCTGACAATTGACCCGACGAGAACGGAGCCTTCAAGATACGCTCTCCACCCGCTCCAAAATTGGGGTACTAGCGCAACGAGGGGGATAGGACTTTCCATTAAATGGTCCAGAAAATCCCAAGTGTGAACCCTGAGAGCAATCTCCCACAGTTAGCCACACTGGCTAGCGGGACCAGACTAGTTCTACACTACAGGGACCAACTGACAAGTGAACTAGTGCCAAGAGGAAGGTCACAGATCACCAGGCAACACCAGTGGGGACGGGACCCGAACTAGCTCCCCTCAGCGGCAGCGGTGTCTAGAACTTTGGTTTATCCAGTTGTCTGTGTCAGCTTTATGGACTGAGTGAGTACGCAAGTGACCCTTTCACTCCCAACGGAACTTCCCAAACACCATCACCAAGTCCGGGGCCTTCCCCCTACCCGTGGAGGGCTCTAACACCTAGCTGCCCCACTCCATTGCCCCCGGGTACTCCCAGCTGCAGCCTCCTTGGTGATTTCTGTGCTCCCTCAGTTCTGTCCATGGCCCCTCTAGTGCTGTTCGTGCCACTGCTGTCTGTGCTCGGCAGTACTGTCTGTGTCCCCTCAGTGATGTCTGAGCCCCAGCCTCTCCTGTGAGGTATATGCCCCTAGCCCCTCCTAGGATGTATATATTACCCCAGCTTGTCCTGTGCTGTATGTATGTCCCCAGCTTGTCCTGTGCTGTATACATGTCCCCAGCTTGTCCTGTGCTGTATATATGTCCCCAGCTCCTCCTGTGATGTATATATGCCCAAGCACCTCCTGTGATGTATATATGTCCCCATCTCATTCTCTGCTGTATATATGCCCTCAGCATCTTCTGTGATGTATATATGCCCCAGCATCTCCTGTGATGTATATATGCCCCCAGCATCTCCTGTAATTTATACGCCCCAGTGTCTCCTGCGATGTGTATGCCCCAGCATCATCTGTGATGTCTATGCCCTCAGCCTCTCCAGTGATGTCTATGTCCCAAGCCCCTCCTGTGATGTATATATGGCTCCAGCCCCTCCTGTGATGTAGTTACCTCCAGCGTCTCTTATGTGATGTATTTGATTTACCAATCTGTTGACTGCGCTCCAGACCGAGACAAACCTGGAAAAGCAGTTGTGAGAAGCAACATCATCAATATCGCCGAGCATCACAGCCACACCAAAGAGAAGCAGCTACAGCCACCACAGTAAGGGTGAGTTTGTTTGACCAAATATATTAGGGTAATTTTCAACCTGAAAATTTGTGCTGCCCCCGAAGGTTGGTAGAAAAGTCCAAATAGCCCTCGGCAGAAAAAAAAAAAAGATTTCCCACCCCTGCTTTAGACATTTGTGGTCACCAACAAAATGGCTCCGCAGTGTGATCCTAAATGTCATCTTCCCTTATCCTTTTGGAAACACCCAGATTGGTAGGGAAGCTGTGACATTACACACCGGAGAGCAGATTCTGCCCACTGTCACCGCAGATGTAATGTGAGCTAGTTCTACAGTAGAATTTCTGTAGGATTTCAGCAGCTGCTCCCCTTAGTGTTTAAGAGTAGAAAATATCACTTTTTTTTTTTTTTAATATTTTGCTCAATTAAAAATAATTAAACAAAACACTAATACTTTACATTTTTTCAGTTATTATAATTTTCTATTTTGGGACGACACCTTCCCTTTAAGAGAATCATAGCCCACTATGAGAAGATGGAGAACACAATTTCTTTATCTTCTCCATTGTGTTAGTCCGTAGAGATGTCTTCCAAGTGCAGTCCAATGTTTTCCATTCACCCATAGACTTGAAAGTGAAATAGTATGTGTATCTTCTATTTGTCCCACTTGGGAGGCAGGGGTGATGGGGTGGGAGGAGTTAGAGCAGGATGTGATGATGTCTGCATATGCAAAAAAATAATGTAGTATTAAACTAATCTGCTGTGGACACTATTCAGTATACAGTGGAACCTTGGATTACGAGCATAATTGGTTCCAGGAGTGTGCTCTTAAACAAAGTTACTCTTATATCAAAGCGAATTTTCCCATAGGAAATAATTGAAATGCAGCCAATTCGTTCCACAACCCAAAAATATTTACTGTATTTATACAAATTTATTACAGTAATACAAAATAATGTACAGTATTCATATCAAATTATTACAGTACATTGATGCAAAATACTGTATAGTACGGTAAAAGCAAATAAAACAGATTAAACTGCACATTAGCTTGCAATAGAATTATTGCTGTGTGGGAGGTAACTATAGAGAGAACAAATGATGTATGAATATGATAATCTTTATTCTAATACAATACACCCTCCCCCCCACCCCCCCAAAATCTATTCTCCCCAAAATAAGGGTAGAACTAAACAAATGTGGGGTAGGAATACTGCACAGGCAGATTACACTACAAACAATGTGCTGTACTGGTTAGCAGAAGGTACAATACTGCATCCACAAATGCAAATTAATAGACATGCTATATATACATAGTATATACTGTACTGTACAATGGTATACTTTATACATGCATGTGTGACGCCCTGGCAAAACCAAGTAGTTACACAATAGGCCCCCGCATAACACCATCCCTCACCTAGGTTGCATAAAGCCGACCTGAAAACCTAGTCACCCCCCCTTAGGGCAAGACAGGCACACCAGTGGGCGAGACCACGCGGTTAGGGAACGCTCACCTAGGGGTCTAGACAGTCCGGGGCGGGAAAGCAAGAGAGTTCGAGTTTGTAGTTCAAGTTGAGAGGAGTGTGGGTTGGAGCTAGGTGTAGCTCCAGCAGAGGAGAAGTTCAAATTGAATGGTGCAAGGGTCAGAGCCCTGGTACCTTGGCTAGGTGGCAGACGGTGGTCTCCGTCAGCAGGAGACGGGAAGACGGCTCGGCAGATCCGAGGAGGACCGGAGCAGGGTTGGAGCCCGCCGGTACCGACACCGGAGACCCGACCGGAAACCGTGCACAGAGGGGGTACTCGGACCCTGAATCCAGGACTGGAACCAACAGTCTAGCTAATCAACCGATTGAGGGCAGGATTACAGGTCCTGCCCCAACCAAAGTTCCAAAAGCAGACAACCACCCACAGATAGGGATAGGGCAACCGCCAGGACCCATAGATCCCACTGGTCAGCGTCAGCGGGCACGGTTCCTCAGGCACACAGAAAGCCGGGAGCGGACTCTCGTGTTCTACACCGGGAAGTCCAAACACACAACCACAACCAGTGCAGAGGAAGAGACGGCGATCACCAGCCCAGGTGGGGGACCAGAGTACAACAGGCCACGGCGGCCGGCCACCAGCACCTTGGTTTACCAAAAGACTCGTGTGATTCATTTACTTGTGAGTAACCAAACATCCCCTGCTACGTCCGGGCGCGCAAGCCCCTGTCACCGCCATACCCTGCACAGAGACACTGGGCCCCGGGGCAACCATCCCTACCCACGGAGGGGTTAACATCCAGCTGCCATTACATCTCCACTTGGCATCCCACAACAGCAGCGGTGGTGTCCCACTTCACCACACACACACCGCGGGTGGCGTCACGAACCAGATACGGTCAAGGCCGTAGAACTACGCCCCCCTTTTCATTCAGCGTGTCCGCGTAACCCTCGGGTCCGTAGGATCCCTCGAGCCACGCAGCGGGTCCAGATCCGAGCAGCGCTGGCTGCTGGCAAGGGGGCGGCACATATGTACAGAAGTTACCTCGACAGCAGGTCAGAGCATGGTGAAAGGACAGAACCGGACGTGTGGAAGGTGAGTATTTGCTCTTATTGCAAATCATTGCTCTTAAACTAAGTTACAAATTTATAAAAAGCTTTGCTTGTCTTGCAAAACGCTCTCAAACCAAGTTACTCTTAAACTAAGGTTCCACTGTATACTGTAACAGACAAAATTGGAAAAGTGAATGATGGTGTGCACAGTTACCTTAGGTTCCTGTCCTATATTATGTAAATAAACCATGCAGGCCGTTTGGTAGCAGGGCACCCTGCTCCATTGAGCCACGCCAAATATTTGTATTGGCCGTGGCTAAATCACCTGCAATATGCAGGTATAGTATAAAAGGAATAGAGTATACAAGAAGAGGGCTCGTTTTGTGCTTCTGGGAAACTGCTCTGTGTAAAGTAACTGTGTGGTTAGGAGCTGTGCACTTGTCCGAGGTCTGGTGACTCCAGTTTTTGCCTTTTTAATTTGCGGCCAGAATTTGTTTTGTATCCTTTGGATTTTGGTTTTCTGTAGCTTCACGCGGTAATTTACCCGACGGGGGTGAAGACTTTAAGTGTCATTCCCAACCCGCTCCAAAACTGGGGTACTAGCGCACCGATGGTATAGGACTTTCCCACTACAGTCCAAAAAAATCCTACACGTGAACCCTGAGAGCAAGCTCACTCCGTTAGCCATACGGGTGAGCGGGACCCGGAGAGTTTCATACCAATGGGTCCAAGTGAGACTAAAGTGCCAGGGATAGGGCCACAGACCAACAACAACACTGAGGGCACGGATCCAATCCAGGCGTGCTCCCCGCAGACTATGGTGGTGCTCGGAACTTTGGTTTACAAGCTGTCGGTGTGGTTATTCTGGGACTGAGTGAGTACATCGGAAACCCCCTGCACCTATCCCCCCACGGCACCCAAACACCATCCAACCCCAATGGGCCCTGGGACACCAACCCCCTACGCACGGAGGGGTTAAACATCAGGCTGCCATACCATCGTCATCGGGCTCCCCAACGGCAGCGGTGGTCCCTCATATTACCACGCACCGTGCGTGGCATCACGAACTTTCCAAAATCTCACTGTACATATCTCCCACCCTCCTTTTAATCGAGTGGCCGCACGAACCCCGGGTCCGGAGACCCCTCGAGCCACCGCGGATCAGGATCCGAGCGGCGGCAGGAGCCCGGCTGCTTGCCTGGGGGCGGTATACATACACATCAATACCTAATTTCGTCATAAACCATAAATCTCCATGTTCTTATCAACTAACATCATCAATCACATCACGGCTCTTAGTATGCTCCCATAACTCTTTAATATTGACAGGCCTATATTTCTGGTTGATGTATTAACACACTATTTTCACTATTTTCTGCCATAAAATACCACTTATTTAGTCTTATAGACCTGAGGCTCTTTCAATTATTGCTTTTCTCTATTCTTGCTAAATGACACAAAGGTCATTTTATGGCTTCTTTCTGGGGAGAACTTTCACTTATGCATCTCATTAGCTGCAAACGTGGCCTGCTCGAATTGTCCCAGGATAGGAGTACAACATGGCTGCTTATATCTGTTGAGCACAACATAGCTGCTAAATACAACATGGCTGACCATTCTCTCACACTGGTTGCAGACCGTTGTATCATATCTGCCTAGTATGAATTGTACCTTGGAGTACCTGAAATGTCTAACTAGCCTAGGAGATAGTGATCCTAATCCTGCTACATATTATGGAGGCCGTGCTGGCACAAAAATCCAGCATTCTGAATGTTGTGGGTTAGGCTAGGTTCACATTTCCGTTGTTTTAAATCCGTCAGGTCCGTCAGCAATGGATCGGTTGTTTTTTAGATGTCAACTGACGCAATGGATGTGTTTTTCACAGGCTTCCTTTCACAGGAATCCTGTAAAAAAACTGATCCGTCGCGTCCGTTACATCCGCTATGCGTCCGTTTTTTGACGGATCAGTCATGATCCGTTTGTGTTTGGGACAGCCCAGTGGGTGTTCCAAACATGCTGGGCATGCTCAGTACAGCATGACAGAATCCAGCGTTGGATTCTGTTGTAAGACGGATTACGACGGAATCCAGCACCATAGACATCCATTACAAGGTTGACGGATGGCGACGGATTCCTGCGCGGCACGTTAAATTTTGATGGCCAGAAAAACGTTACATTCTGCTTTGCTCCCGCCCGGCGGTCAGTCAAAAACCGACTGAACAGCGGCACAGTGGATGCAATGCAAGGTCATCAGTCGCAATCCGCCACTAATACAAGTCTATGGGGCCCAACGGAATCCGCTAAACGGATGCCATTGTTTACCATAGCCGCGGATTGTGACTGATACATTTTAACGGAAATGTGAACCTAGCCTTAGAGGGAATCTGTCACCAGGTTTTTGTTAACCCATCTGAGAGTCGAATGATGTAGGGACAGAGGCCTTGATTCCAGCAATGTATCACTGGGTTGCTTGCTGTCATTTTGTAAAATCTCCTTTTTATCTGCTACAGATCTACCAGTTATCTAAATGTTGTGCTCTGTGTAACCCTGCCCACACTACTGATTGACAGCTTTTTGCCCATGTACAGTGTAAACAGAAAGGTGCCAATCATTGGTGCAGGTGGAATTATACAGAGCTCATGAATATGCTGCTATAACTGCATAAATACTCAAATAGAAGAGTACAGCAGCACTCTGTAATCACCAACATATATGTGAACATTAATCATATGAAACCTGAATTGCAGTACTGCTATCTATATATATAATTGCCTTATTCTGTCTGTCTGTCTGTCATGCTCCAAAATTGTGTCACGGTGACATGTCCTTACGGTGACACAAAGCTGATTGGCCGCTGGGTTCGCCATGGCCCCGCACCCCCCCACGGATTGGCCTCTCGCCCCGGCTCTCTGCAGGCCCCGCCCCCCTCACGCAATGCACGCTCGCTCTGGCCCCGCCCCCCGCACGCATTCCCCCAACTGAAACGGAGCCCCAGGTGAGTACACACTCACACACACACACACACACACTCACACACATCACACTCACTCTCACACACACCTCACATCCACACACTCACAACATCCTGGGATATCGCTTGCTTCTCGGCCGCGATACTGTGCTGTGAGCTTTCAGGACCTGCCGGAGGATCACATGGCCAGAAGCATGTGGTATCTCCGGATGTTGTGAGTATGAGCGCGTATGTGTAATATCGTCAATGTGTGTGTGCGTGAGTGTATGCGATCGGGTGTGTGTGAGTGTATGCGATCGGGTGGGTGTGAGTGTATGCGATCGGGTGGGTGTGAGTGTGTGTGAGTGTATACGATCGGATCTGTGAGTGTCGGCAGAGGAGCACTGCGTGCTGGAGGAGGCTGGAAGGAGAGAGGCTGATCCTGGGGAAGGCTGGGAGGGTGGAGGCTGAGAGAAGAGAGGCTGATGTTGGGGGAGGCTGAGGCTGGGGTAGGCTGGGAGGAGAGAGGCTGATGCTGGGGACAGAAAAGGCTGATGCTGCGGGCACAGAGGCTGATGCTGCGGGCACAGAGGCTGATGCTGTGGGCACAGAGGCTGATGCTGCGGGCACAGAGGCTGATGCTGCGGGCACAGAGGCTGATGCTGCGGGCACAGAGGCTGATGCTGCGGCCAGCATGGGGGATGGAGCACGTTTTGGAGTCCGCAGCATGGCGGATGGAGCACGTTTGGGAGTGCGCAGCATGGCGGATGGACCACGTTTGGGAGTGCGCAGCATGGCAGATGGACCACGTTTGGGAGTCCGCAGCATGGCGGATGGAGCACGTTTGGGAGTGCGCAGCATGGCGGATGGACCACGTTTGGGAGTGCGCAGCATGGCAGATGGACCACGTTTGGGAGTGCGCAGCATGGCGGATGGACCACGTTTGGGAGTGCGCAGCATAGCAGATGGAGCACGTTTGGGAGTGCGCAGCATGGCGGATGGAGCACGTTTGGGAGTGCGCAACATGGCGGATGGAGCACGTTTGGGAGTGTGCAGCATGGCGGATGGAGCACGTTTGGGAGTGCGCAGCATGGTGGATTGAGCACGTTTGGGAGTGCGCAGCATGGCGGATCGAGCACGTTTCGGAGTGCGCAGCATGGCGGATGGAGCACGTTTGGGAGTGCGCAGCATGGCGGATGGAGCACGTTTGGGAGTGCGCAGCATGGCGGATGGAGTACGTTTGGGAGTGCGCAGCATGGCGGATGGAGCACGTTTGGGAGTGCGCAGCATGGCGGATGGAGCACGATGGGGAGTGCGCAGCATGGGAGATGGAGCACGTTTGGGAGTGCGCAGCATGGCGGATGGAGCACGATGGGGAGTGCGCAGCATGGGAGATGGAGCACGATGGGGGGGTGCACAGCATGGGGGATGGAGCACGATGGGGGGTGCGCAGCTTAGGGGATGGAGCACGATGGGGGGTGTGCAGCTTAGGGGATGGAGCACGATGGGGGGTGCGCAGCTTGGGGGATGGAGCACGATGGGGGGTGCGCAGCATGGGGGATGGAGCATGATGGGAGGTGCGCAGCATGGGGGATGGAGCACGATGGGAGGTGCACACCTCCCCCCAACACACACACACACACGTGCACTGCACAACACACACACACACACACTGGGAAACACAAACACCGCCCTACACAGACACCCACACACACAGACAACGCTGCACACACACAACACCCAACACACAAACACCGCGGCATACATAAATATACGCACATACCGCGCAATACACACATTGCACAAAACATACCTCCCCTCAAAACACACCACACCCACACAAACCGCACAACACACACACACACAACGCGACAGACACACAGCGCTCCACAAACAACGCAACACACGCAACACACATACAACACCGCTCTCACCCCCCGCCACACCCAGACAACACCCAGAACATGTACAGCGCCCTACACAAACACTTGGTAACTACACACAACAACATCTATATATATATATATATAACAAAAATCATACATGAACTACACAATACGTAATTTCTAGAATACCCGGTGCGTAGAATCGGGCCACCTTCTAGTATGAAATATATTTATAAAAATGATGGTAGTTTGTGCATAAATTGGCCAGTTCATGAGAGCTTATCAGCCGCGACAAGGCATATTTCTAGCTGGACAAAGCGGTGACATTACAGATGTACAAAATTTTTCCTTTTAGCTAAAAAGTGACTGAAGGCAAAGGTCTCTACTGCAGGCCAGTGGTGAAATAAGTGGTCATGGACCAGTTTGTGCTTTGTCAATTCAGATACAACGCTGTGTGGAACAAGCTGACCCCACAGATGTGGATCAGCTAGTTGCCCTATTGGAACAGTATTTGAGCACAGAGGACTATCTACAGCATATTTCTCCTACCCTGCTGACCTCAAGGAATTTGAAGAGTTCTTATTTTGGTAAGGCTGCTTCTAATTCAAAGAGGGTAAAAGGGGCCATAAATTGGGAGAGGGTATATGCCTTGTGGCTTGACCATTAAAGTGAGTTGGCCCTAAAAGTCTTGTACAGGTGAAGAACATTGTCTGCTGGCACTGTCAAAGGCTACGTCATGTAGTTGCCAATTCTCCCCTAGTGGTTGAGCCCATTGAGTGTGCTACTGGAAAGACAGTAATTGTGCCTGTTCTTGCTTGCCGTCTCACAATACACTGAAGCAAACCTGAAATCTCATTGTAGAAGGACTGTGGTCCATGTCAGCTTAGGTGACACCAGGAAACTACAGAGCAGATTAATGGGAATAAACTGCATGCATGGGGTGATTTAAGATTAACCCATTGCTGTAATAAAACTATGTGAAAAATGGACCAATGAAGTTGGCGTAATAAAGACTGTAAACATATTGTAATTATGTGGTATGATTTTTCTGTGTTTTGGCAACTGTGATATCCTACAAATGTTTTTCCCATGCAAATGTATCTGC